>NC_137971.1:103877601-104477601 GCF_963924665.1 Micromys minutus
TCCTGGGTCAGCCCTTGTTTCCTAACTTCCCTACTTTCTCATCCATTGTCTCTATTCTGCTACATTGGACTCATTGCAAGGCAAGTGGGGCTACATTATTTAGGAGGAACCACTGAAGAGTGTCTTAAAGATGAGTAAGAAAAGCCCCTGCTTTATAGAATGGAAGCTTCCACTCAGTAGCCGATTTCATGCTCTTCATTGCCCGCTTAGTGACTGTTATTATGGATTCTCTCTTATATTCCGTCCCAACCACAGTTTCCCCTTCCTCCATACCTCTCAGCCCCTCCCTCCCACTTCCACTCTTCCGCAGAACCACTCCTCTGTTTGCCTGCAGAAGAGAGCAGGCCTCTCAGGAATGGAATAACAAGTTACAATAAGACCAGACGCATGCGCTCATATAAAGGCTGGATAAAAGGGTCCCAAGAGCAGTTGACATCATCAGAGACAGTCCTCACTCCCACTGTAGAAGTCCCTCAAGAACTTCAGATACACAGCTATGACATACATGCAGAGAACCTAGGCCATATCCATGCAGACTCCCTGATTACCACTTCAGCCTCTGTGAGCCCCTAGGAATCCTGCTTAGTTGATTCTGTGGGTTTTCTGTCCTCCCTTCACCTCTTCCGAGGGGTTCCCCAAGCTCTGCCTACTTTGGCTGTGGACCTTTACATCTGCTCCCATCAGCTGCTGGGTGAGGCCTATCTGATGGCAATTACGCTAAATTTTGGATTCTGAGTACGTCAGAATCTTATTAGGAATCATTTCTTCGACCTTTTCTTTTTTTGGCCAGTTGTGTTTGCTTCTATCCTATGTCTCTGAGCTATGCAGCCTTTGGTCCCTGACTATCCAAATGGTGTCAGGTGTGGGCTTTCTCTTGTAGCATGGGCCTCAAGTTGGATAGTGACAGATTATTTTTTCTTATTAGGTTTTGAAAGTAGAAGGCAGGTCTGACTGTACAGCTCAGAGTTCTCTTTGCTTCCCCTACTTTGAGAGCATTTCAGAAATGGCATCTTGACTAGAATATTAGCCACCTATGGTATACCAAGTGAGGAGTATCCAAAGGGTAGGAGCACTGGGTTAGCCTGGAGATTACAAAGCTTAGTATGACAAAGAAAACCCTGGGAGGCAAATAAGGGAAGCCACTAAGGTGAAGACAGCTCTAGGGGACAACAGCACAAGCCACAGGAAGAATAGGACTCTACAAGTGCAGCAGACTCTCTCCAGAGCTTCTACCTGGCAGAAACCCATCTTACATTCTAGCAGGTCCAGAAAGCAGTCACTTCAACAATTTAAGATTTCTTAAATCTCTCTCTCTCTCTGAAAATCCAATCCAGGGCTTCATGCATGAAAGGTAACACTTTACCAACAAAGCTATACCCCCAAACTCTCTGTTTTAGTTTTAAAAATGGTGTGTGTGTGTGTGTGTGTGAGGGTGGGGGAGGTTGGAGGCCAGAGGACAACCTGTGAGAATTAGCTCTTTCTCTCCACTACACTGGCCCTGGGGACTGAACTCAGGTTATTAGTCTTGGTGACCTGCACTCTGATCTACTGAGCCATTGCTGATCCATTGCTTGGTTTTATTCTCTCTTTTTTGATTATGTGTTCTGCTTCCCCGGATGCAAGATGCTTTCCCTTAGATGGTAGACTCTAGGAATTTTATCATGTCCCACTCTTGACCCTTTTCCATTTCTATCCATACCCCAGAGCACTCTTCTGGACTGCAGTGCAGGCAAAAATCAGGGAACTTGTTCCGATTTTTGTAATAGTATCTTTTATTTGCCCAATGTATTTGTCATTTGTCATCTCTGAGTCTGACTGTCTCTGTCTGCTAATCTAGGCCTGGTCCTGGAAGTTTCTAGCCTCTGTATAATCTTATCTAGGCCTAGAGTGTTTTCTGCCTCTGAAATGTAATGAAAAAAGCTTACTCGTTTTAGATCTTACTGAGTTATGGCTGGCTGATTGAATTCAGCTGTTCTGGCTCAAATTCCTCTCCAAGCTGACTGATTCAACCTGGCTTCTCTCTCTGCCTCTCCTGAAATGCTCTTCTTGGCCCTGTACTTGAGTTATTTGGCAATTTGTTCTAATCTTCTGGCTTCTTTGTACTCTCTGCTGTTCTGTCTTCACCTGTGTCTAGTTTTGTTCTCTCCCTGCAACCTCTGTCCATCTGTTCCAGTAAAACTGCCTCTTGTTCACCTGTCTCTCTGAACTACTCTCTCGAGTCTCTTCTCTTCCCTCTCTTCTCCTGAGAATTGGGCAGATCTGATTCTGTCAAATCTTTCTCTGACTCATCACTTTGTCTGCCCCTCATTAGACATTACTTTCCAACATGGTGCTTCCTTCTACAAACTTTATCTTCATTGTTTGAGATTAAAGGTGTGTACTAAGGGTGAGTCTATATTCCAACCAGAAGGATTAAAGGTGTGTGCTAAGGGTTGAGTCACACCACAACTAGAATTCATTTTTTTATGTAAATAACAGAATCTCCAGGTTCACAGTGTGATCAAATATTCTGCAATAGATCTTTTTAGCTTTGTTGAGGAGAGCTGGAGTAGCATTTGGTCCAGGGTTAATTTTTCTTTGCACAGAGTTTCTCTTGAAACCAGAGGTTTTTCTCCTTCAGCTGTTGGTAACAGGCACATTACTTAAGTATTTATGACCTGGTGACACTGTCTTTGGGAACCCTCACACCCAATCCTTTGGTTTATTTATTTTTCCAGTACCACAGGCAGTTTTCTCATACATGCGACTGACTAATCAGTACTTGCTTCCACAGAATTCTGAGTTTTGATCTTAAACAGTCTTTATTGAAGTATATTTCATACACAATAAAATGGACTAATTAAAAGCACACAGCTGTGGTAAGTTTTAACAACTGTGTATTCTGTGAGGCCACCCTCATTTGGATGAAGAATATGCCTTTCATCTCTGGCACACTCTTGTGCCCCTTTGAAGTTCATCTTTCTCATGACCCTGGCCATGTTGAATAGGTGATTTCTTGATTTGTTATAAATTATTTGGCAGTTTTATATATACAAATAAAACCACACAGTAGGCATTCCTACCAGCATGGTGATTTTGAAGTTTACTGTGTTATGTGCTGTAGTTCATTCTAAGAGGGATCTGACAGTGTTCCATTGTAGGATGTATTACTGTCTATGTTCATCCACTTACTGTTTGATTTACCCATCCTATCAGCTCTCTGTTGCTGGGACAAAATAATAGAGAACACAAATTCAAAGAACGTTTCTGTTTTGGTTCATCGTTTTCATCCATAAAAGCCTGGTTCTGTTGCTTTGAGATGAGGCATCATGGCAGGAAGCACACGGCAGAGCGAAGATGCATTTCATAGGAGTCAGGAAGGAGGGAAGTGGGAGGGCGAAAGATGGCTTGAAGGGCTAGTCTTCAAGGACACGACCATCATAACTCAGTTCTCTCAACTAATTCCCATCTCCTGGTCACTCATTTAGTCATGAATTCATCAATGAGCTAAAGTATTGATGAGAGACAGAACCTGAGTTAAACACCAATATTCAGTGATTAGTTAATTGCATTTATAAATTGAAACCTCCAAATACCTCCAGAGGAATAGGTGCAAGAAGTCTTTGGGTTGGTAAACAAACTCATTTGCTTGCCAGAAAATGAAGTTGGTTTTCTCACTACTATGGTCATATATCTGACAAGAAGAAATTGGGGGAGGAAAGGTTTAGTTTAGGTCATAGTTTAAGGGCATAGTTCATGATGTTGGGGAAGTGCCAACAGTATCTCTCTACTACAGGGTAGAGGAACAGGAAGCTCAGCTGGGTCAAGCTACAGACTTCAAATTCTGACCCCTGACCTAGTGACCTAGTTCCTGTGGCAGGGTCCCACTCCATTAATTAGTCCCTCTCTCTCTGAGGACCATGTACATATATAATTGAACAAATAAGTTTGTGGAAGCATTTTACATCTGAACCGTAGCAGATGCCAGACTCTAAGCTCCAGTGTACAAGGCCCTTCTGGACCCTGTCCCATATACCTTTTTATCTGCATGTATGTGTCGATTTATGTTAAGTCAATATATGATTGGACATAAGAGAGATAGGTGGTGAAAGGTCTAGGAAGACAGAAGAGGAGAGGAAGGGGTCCAGAGGCAACATAGAAGCCGATGTGTACGTTTCAGAGCATCTCTAGCTTGATGAGGTTGTTATTATTATGTGTCTTAGTTAGGGTTTTATTACTGTGAACAGAAACCATGACCAAGGCAAGTCTTATAAATAAAAATATTTAATTGAAGCTGACTTACAGGTTCAGAGGTTCAGTCCAATATCAAGGCAGAAGCATGGCAGCATCTAGGCAGGCATGGTGCAGGAGCAGCTGAGAGTTCTACATCTTCATCCAAAGGAAGTCAGGACCAGACTAAGCATCCTCAGGCAGCTAGGAGGAGTGTCTCCAAGCCCATCCCCAGAGTGACACACTTTCTCCAACAAGGCCACACCTTCTACTAGCACCACTCCCTGGGCCAAGCATATGCAAACCATCATGTTATATCTAAGGGTTTCTATGGGTCTTTTTATCTCATATAGAAGGGCTGTTTGTATCTTTGTCCATTGGTTATAAACTTATAGCATAGAGGGTTTATGGATTGAGAATTTAATATATAAGCCTGTTTGATAAAGCTACCGGGCTTTAGAGTCATGTTTGTGCTAGGCAGTGGATAAAAGGAACACACTGGGGCAGTCATAACCACATGGACAGAAGCAATGGGGGTGGCAGAGTGACTTGCCTGGGAAGGGAACCTCATTGAGAGGGCGGCTTGCAGACTGTGTGACAGTTCGTGAGTTTGCCTCCACACTGGGGCAGGCCCATAGCTACAGAATCATCTTTAATATTTACTGCAACATGTATGTGTTTCTTCTATAACATTCTTTGTCATAATACTGTATAGAAAAAGGGAAATTTGGTTCAGAAATATCAATATTTATCTAGTCATCAATTTATATTAATGTTCAGCTTACATGTAAGTCTTTGAATGGCAGGTTACTTACTGTAGCATATTTGAAACCGAAGATGGAGGTGATGTAAGAGGAGCAGGTCGGGTGTAGAGACTAATATTGATTTCCCTCCTCTTTATAAGTGGATAGTGTAACATATGAGTATCACTATCACATTTATTATTAATTGAGACCACATTTATTGTACATAATGAGGTCCAATTGTGTGATTTCTGTCCCACAGAGGACAGAATAGTGACAATGTAATTTCTTCTTTGACATGGTTTATTTTTAATTATTTAGGGACAGGGTCTTATATAGCGCTGGCTGTCCTGAAACTCTCTCTTTAGAACAGATTGGCCTCAAACTCATTGAAATCCCCCTGCCTCTGCCTCTTGAATGCTTGTATGGAAGGCATGTTCCATCACGCCTGGCTCTTTCTCCTGCTTGCCACCCCTTCCCCTTTTACAGTTAGCATCCTTTTCTTGGAGTCTCTTTCTATTGTCTTTATATTTTGAATATGGTACTTATATGTTATTAAAGAGACTTTCAGTGTATCACAGTTAGCTTATGTTTCCTGGAGTCAAAATAAAACTAAAAGAAAATGAGTTATTGAATACTTGAGTTTTAACTACCAGTCCTATAGCAGACTTCAATTGAGAATCAGAGCCTCTCTGGTCATAGAGAATGGGGAGTTTACTATAGAAACAAACTCTTACAAGGCCATAGGAACTAGTTTAGTCAACTATGTCTGGTGTTGGCCACTCTGAAGGGTGCTTGTACTAAAATAAGCAGAACCAACAGATGCCCATGAAGTAGGTTGAAGGGAGTAAGGAAATGTGGGAACTGGTAAGAAGATTCTAGAGCCCGTTGGGTTTGAGTTAGGTTATTCAGGTTTCTTTCTCTCTCTCTACCTTCACAGTGGATATAAAGAAAATGACAGGCATCCTGATGTTGTGTCTGTGAGTCTGTAGTTTTCACTTGCCCAAAGGAAGTTTACCAAGCACCCTAAGCTGACAAGGCTACAGGTGGCATATCCCATATGAGGGACACATATCAACTAAGGGCCTAATGTCTGGGAAGAAGATGTAAGCTGACTGTAGGCACATCCTACGGGCTACTCATCATCTCATGGGGTCTCCCTGGTCACTCTGAACTCCGTAAGGGAAGACCTCCACTTTGCCTCAGGGCTCCCCCTGTGCTCCTCTGAGCATGCTTGGACTGGGAAGCCAAGAGCGTCCATTGCTTTGCCTATTGCTGATCTTTCAAACAGGAGACCACGGTCATATTAGGTGATGAGAAAGGGAAGAATGCAGATGAAAGGTCACAAGGCAGAAAGGAGGAGAGAATTTATTTCTTTTTGTGTGTCAAAACAGCAAGAACCATTTTTTATATTCCAAATGAATCCAACATGATTGTCTGTTAAAGTTAGACTTCAATTTCCATGGACGACTACTGTGACAAGGGTCAGGCACAATTAGTCACTAAATACATTTCAATCTAAATTTTTAATTTTATCTATATAATTGTTTAAAATTATGCCTTTTTTTCTGAGATTATAATATAGTGAGATTGTTTACCCCTTCCCTTTCTTCCCTTCAAGCCCTCCAGATGTTTTTTCCTTGCTCTTTTTCAATTCATAGCCTCTTTTCTCATTTCTGTTACATCGTCTCTGTGTTTGTACATATTCCTAAACACAAATCCAACCTGCTCGGTCTGTATAATGATACCTGTATGTATGTTTTTGGGAATGACCATTCGGTATTAGGCAAATTTTTCTTTTTTATGTTTAAAAGTATATCAAGTCATTCTATGTAGTGTTATTTAATATGTAAATTACATTGCTATACATAAAGTATGGTTGAAAATAAACAATAATCAATATTCTATATTTTTTCGAGGATTTTTCTTGATGTTCCTTTTGAGATGGGATGTAGTATAGCCCAGGCTGATCTTGAACTTCTGGGTCTCTGCCTTTGCTTTTCATGTACTGTGGTTGCTGAAATTTGTCATCTCAGCTCCTCTTGAGAAGGGATGTATCACAGGCTGGGGTAACCAGTCCTTTGGGTATATGCCCAGGAGTGGTAGAGCTGACTTACCCATACTTTAGAAAAATGAGTAGTGTCCTAGCATGATACAAATATGTAAATGAATGCAGTATCCTAGCATGATAGAGATATGTAAATGAATGCAGTATCCTAGCATGATAGATATGTAAATGAATGCAGTATCCTAGCATGATAGAGATATGTAAATGCATACAGTATCCTAGCATGATAGAGATGTGAAAAGGAATGTTACATGTTATTCTAGTTTCATCTCTGTTGCTATGACAAACTGCCTTGATAAAAAAGCAACTTAGAGGGGAGGGGCTTATTTCACCTCATGCTTCTAGGTTATAGTCTCATCACATCAGGGAACATTGTGGTTTGGGCAGAGAGAAATGAAAGTGTGCATGTTTACCTTGTGCTCAGCCCCATCTCCACACATGCAGGGTCTAGGATTTCCTCCCCACGGCATAGTGCCACCCATAGGGGGTTGGATGTTCCCATATCAGTTCACATAGTCCAGACAATCCTCACAGGCTGGTGGACAGGCAAATCTAATCTAGTGAATCCTCATTGGGACTCTTTCCAAGTGAGTCCACATGGTTTCAAGGTCACAGTTCAAACTAGCCATCACAAACTCTCTGCCAATGTGTTGATGTGAACTACTGTGAGGCATAATGCTGTCTGTACACCAGTTCTCAGGGAAAGCATCCTGGTTCAGGTGTATGGGTTGCAGCCTTTTTATTCTCAGCCACAAAGCAGCCTTTTTCTGTGTTTGCTATCTATGTGTAAATCAGATAAGATGCTTAAAAATGGCAACTGCTGGAACATTTCCCATTCATTTCAGGTGGCCGCTGATCACATCACATGCTAACAGCCACCGTGAACATGTGCTTGGTGTTACCTAAAGCAGTCATGTCTTTCCTGTGACCCACCAATGACTCTAAGTTACATACGCATGAGAAGTGAGTATATATTACAAAAAAACAAAAGTCTTGTAAGACGATGTGTTCACTAGCATTATTCCTGATGTCCACAATGTCTACAAATGAAAACAACTCAAATGCTCCTCCCCAGGGAAATGGATACTAATTTGTCCTTTATTCACACAGAAATAGATAAGTCAAAATGAAAAGATAGCTACTAAATAAATCCCCCTCCTTCCTCTCCCTTCCCCCCATTCCCCCCTCCACACGTGATAAATCTCTCTCTCTCTCTCTCTCTCTCTCTCTCTTCCTCTCCCTTCCCCCATTCCCCCCCACGTGATAGAACCACATACTTAGCAGGCAGGAGAAAGCAGCAGACAGTAGCATGTCTGCCTCAATCCCTTCTCTATAGGGAAGGGGAAAAAGGGGGAGGGGACATGAGCTCAACCAGACCCCAGTTCCAAAGAGGAGAGCCTGGAAACGAAACAAAACCTGACAGTTTAGCTCAAACTCAAATCCCCAATCAGATCCGACATCGCTGTTGGCGAAGTGCACTCTCCAGCCTTGACGGCCATTTGCTCTGTACGGTTACAACATGGATCACCTTCGAGGCCAATCACCTTCGTGGCCAGGTCTTCTCGCTGTCCCGAGTAAGAGGGAAAGAACAAAGGTTTTTGTTTGTTGTTGTTGCTTTGGTTTTTTTTCCTTTTTCTTTTCTTTTTCCTCTTAAAAATGACTTTATGAAGCTCTGAGCTGTCTGAGCTCTCTAGAGATCGGATTCTCTTAGGGGGCTGGACCTTGAGGCCCTAGCAACGAGCGAGTCTTTGTCGCGTCATAGCAACGCTTTCTGCTGTCCCTTTCCAAAGGCCTTCTCGGTTCAACAACCCTCCACCCTCCATCTGCAGGAGGCCCTCGCTGTTTGGGTGGGTGTGGATTTGCACTTCTGGCTTCGTTTTGGGGAACAGGTTATCCGCGAGCCAGATCACCGGAGAGGGACGACGACAAAGAATGTTTATTTAAGGAGAAATAATATCAAAACATTTCAAGACTTTCAAAAGCACACCCGAAAATTCCGGGCAAAGAGGGCTGGAGGGTGGGAAGATCCTCTTAGTGCAAACTCCATATAACAAAGAAGAGACTATCTATCGAGGACCCACCACAGACTCAGTCGGAACCGAAGATGTTGGACAGGGTTGGATCAGGTTTTCAGGACCTGTGTAGGCAAGTGCTGCCCACATTACCATCGCTGAGCCAAGAGGGTAAGTGACTTGATGCAGGTGTGTGTGTGTGTGTGTGTGTGTGTGTTGTTTATTTTCCTATGGCCAGACTTGAGCCATCAGGTGTTGTGATGTGAGTGTTTCTGTCTCTGGGTTTTTGTTTAAAAAAAAAAAAGAATAAAAAGAAGGAGGAGGAGGGAGAAGGGAGGAGGAGGGAGGAGGAGGAGGGAGGAGAAGGAGGGAGGAGGGAGGAGGAAGGGAAGAAGGAAGGAGGAGGGAGGAGAAGGGTGTAGGAGGGGGAGGAGGAGGAGGGAGGAGGGAGGAGGAAGGGGAGAAGGGAGGAGGAGGGAGAAGGAGGGCGTAGGAGGGGGAGGAGGGAGGAAGAGGGAGGAGGAGGGAGGAGGAGGGGGGAGGAGGGAGGAGGAGGGAGGAGGAGGGAGGAGGGGGGAGGGAGAAAGGAGAAGGAGCAATGCCCACTGAAAACAACCGTCCTCATATTACCTATGGTAGATTAAAACCCTTGTGGCTACCTAGAGAAAAGCGTTCCTACTGTACTCCCCAAATGACTCCTTTTCAGAGTTCATGAAAGGGCATAGCTATTTTGTTCTTGTTATCTTGCAGGCATGTTTAAAAAAGTGATGCTTGTAAATGGGTAATTTTCACAGAAAACTCACTGGGGCAGCAGCAGGACACAACCCCCCCTTTTAGCATAGTTTCTGCAGAGTCACCACCCCCAGGCCCAGGGGAAGGAGTTCTGTCTGCCTCTGCTTCCAGAGCACTGGGATTAAAATCCATGCTGGCTCAGGTCCCACCTGCTATGTCTTTTGGCATTTTGTTGGTTATTTGTATCTTGTTTCTCTTTGGAAGCTTCCAGTGAGTTTGTTGATAAGTAAACAATGCTTCTCTGGGAGGCTGACATGTTGAACCTTCTTGTCCACAAAATGTTCCACCACACAGCTATTTGATGTCTTCATCAGTTTGGAAAATATCTTCTCATGGATTTTATACACCTTTTAAAGATCTATCTCTGAACATTTCATTTTTTAGAATTATAATACAAATTGTGTTGTATTTGATTTTTTAATTCTTATTCATTGCAACTATATAGGAGACTCACCTTTATTAATTAACCATGTTAATTATGATTTAATTCTGAAATGACTCTCATAGACTTATATGTTTGAGCACATATCCTGCTTGGTGGCACTGTGTGGGAGACATTGTACAATCTAGTTGACAAGGATGGGTCACTGGGGCATTCTTCCGAGGGTTATGGTATGGCTCTGCTCCCAGACTGGGCTCTCTGCTTCTCAATTCACGTGAAATTCTTGCCACCACACACTGAAATGTTCTAGTCATTGTGCCTGAGTCAAAAACAACCCTCCCTTTCCTACATTCACTTGTTGAGTGTAAAATATACCCAGAAGTGGGATCAATTGTAATAAACCTGACCATGGGGTATATAGACTCTTTGGAACTGGCTTATAGGAGGTGTGTAGAAAGGTTCTGAGTCGTGTGCTAGAGAGTTGTTCTCAAAGCTTAACTGGTCACTCTGGTGAGAGTGAGAACCAAGTGTGACTAGGAATGTGGAAAATAGAGATTGCTTGTGAGATTCAAGAAGAGAACCAAGACTGTAGATCAAGAACTAATGAGAGGCCATGTATGCTGTATTCTGAGGAGCAAAAAGTGGTTATGCTCTGCCAAGTCTGCTGGAGGTTTGCGTGAGGATGAACTTAAAAAGACAAAGTGATTTACCTAGTGGAGGGAATTTCAAGATAGGGTAACATTCAGGTCATTATTTTTTTAGTAGATTTATAGTGAGAAATTAAAGTAAAAATGATAAGGGATATCCAGTTTCATAGCAGGAGAGTTTGAAAGAGTTCAAATCTGCTATCATTGTTGAAGAGATTACCACATTAAGGAAACTCCTTAAAGCAGTCTTTGCTGGGACAACATGGAGGATGACTTGAGAGAGACTCATCTAAGGCTCCAGGGTATGAAAACACAAGCTCACTTGAAAAAGGTTATTCCAAAAGGATCATTTAAATTGTGTCCTCGGGGTTTCAGAATACCATTCCTTCCTTCCTTCCCCCTCTTTAGCTTCATATTTGGCCACACAATCTCTTCTACACACAAATTTTCCCACCATGATGCACCATCACACAAAGGACTAATCTCTGGGATGCTTGATCTAGAACTGGGACCAACTCCAAATTTCTGAGCTCCAGAAATGTCTTTTCTTTATAAGTTAGCCATCTCAGATATTTCTTTGTACTGATGCAAAGTCAACAAATATCTTAGTGTTCTGAGTCCGTGTGTGTGTCTGTGTGTGTGTGTGTCTGTGTGTCTGTGTGTGTCTGTTCTGGGGAGGAATGCTGGGTTTTGTCAAATGTTAAGACTTTTCCTTCTTAGCCTAATTCATAGGTTACATTGAAATTTATTTTTAGATAGTATTGAAATTATTTTCACTTTGAGAGTAATAATCTTTCTAAAGCTTGGTCATTAGAACAAATTATTTTTGATATAGAACAATTTTGATTTAGAACAATTCTAATTGGTAACATCTACAAATCTATTTTAGTTGAATTGTAGAGACCTAGAGACTCTTTCTCCAGTGAAAAATAGCAAACTTCCATTTAAATAATTAACTCTTCTTTTATGTAACTGCCTATCTTACTTTATTGAATAAAACATTACCCTAAACTTTGATAGATTATCTTAATCAACAAAGACCATGTTCAAATTCTCAGCTAAACAAAGACTTTTCACCAGGGTTTGGTTACAGAGTGTATAGTTTCTCCGGGTCCTGGGTAAATCATTTCCTCTTTGGTATAGATGATTTTCCTGAAATATGAGCTGCATTTTATGTGGTCATAAACTCTTTATCAGTTCTGCCATCACAATCCTGAAATTTCTCCACTTAAATCAGAAAGATGAGATGTTTGTTAGAGAATTAATGACATTTATATTGACAGTGAGAGTTTTAAACTCAGTACATAGTTGGATTGATTGACAGATCTTCTCCCCTCCCTCTTCTTTGAGTCAGGGTTCACTATATAGCCATGGCTGTCCTGGAGCACTGTATGTAGATCACACTCTCAACGATGCACTGTCACTGACTCCTCAGTGCTGGGATTAAAGGCGTGCAACACCACTGCTGGCCTTTGATAGACTTTGTTAATTCTTAGCAACGGGGGTTGAACCCTTGGGCTATTGGGTACAGAGCAGGTGACTGGCGTGGGACGGGGCACAGTGGAGGAAAAGCAAGATTTAGAAAGACCTTAGACTACCGGTTCACAATGTGTCTTGTGTTCACACTTGTTTTCCATTGGCCTTCAGTGTCCATCTTTGATCTGGTTCCAAGATACTCATGAGAAAAACTGCTGCTTCCTATTAAGTCAATCTTCCTGTTTCCTGCCACATTATTAGTCAAAGTATTTCATAACCCATTATGTCTGAATTAAAGGCTCCAATTTTCCTGCTTTAGTTTGTAGTTTAAACCATTAAGAGAAAAATAATAACAGTTTGAATTCTTGGAGAAGAATTTCCTTTTGTGGCTTCCTTCAAACATGTCCCCAAGTCTGTTAGGAATTATCAAAAGACTTCCTTAGTCTTTTAATTAAAATTTAGCCTTCTTCAATCAACAGACTGGGAAAGGATCTTTACCAATCCTACATCTGATAGAGGGCTAATATCCAATATATATAAAGAACTCAAGAAGTTAGACTCTAGAGAATCAAATAACCCTACTAAAAAAATAGGGGACAGAGCTAAACAAAGAATTCTCAACTGAGGAATTATGAATGGCCAAGAAGCATCTAAAAAAATGTTCATCATCCTTAGTCATAGGGAAATGCAAATCAAAACAACCCTGATATTCCACCTCACACCAGTCAGAGTGGCTAAGATCAAAAACTCAGATGACAGCAGATCCTGGTGAGGATCTGGAGAACGAGGGACACTCCTCTACTGTTGGTAGGGTTGTAAGCTGATACAACCACTCTGGAAATCAGTCTGGTGGTTCCTCAGAAAATTGGACATAGGACCCAGCTATACTACTTCTGGGCATATACTCAAAACAAAAGATGCTCCAACATATAATAAGAACACATGCTCCACTATGTTCATAGCAGTCTTATTTATAATAGCCAGGAGCTGGAAAGAACCCAGATGATTGTCAACAGAGGAATGAATACAGAAAATGTGTTACATTTACACAATGGAGTACTACTCAGCTATTAAAACAATGACTTCATGACATTATTAGGAAAATGGATGGATCTAAAAAATATCCTGAGTGAGTTAACCAAATCTCTACAAACAAACAAAAAAACCAAACCACATGGTATGTACTCACTGATGAGTGGATATTACCCCAAAAGCTCAGAATACCCAAGATACAATTCACAGACCACATGAAGCTCAAGAAGAAGGAAGACCAAAGTGCAGATGTTTCAATTCTTCTTAGAAAGGGGGACAAATATATCCACAGGAGGAAATATAGAGACAAAGCTTGAAGCAGAAACTGAAGGAAAGGCCATCCAGAGACTGTCCCACCTAGAGATCCAGCCCATATTCACCACCAAACCCAAACAATATTGCTGATGCCACAAAGTTCATGCTGACAGGAGCCTGGTATAGCTGTCTCCTGAGAGGCTCTGCCAGAGCCTGAAAAATACAGAGGCAGATGCTCACAGCCAACCATAGAACCGAGAATGGGGTCCTTAATGGAGGAGTGAGCAAAATAATTGAAAAAGTTGAAGGGGTTTGCAACCCCATAAGAACAACAATACCAGCCAACCAGAGCTCCCAGAGATTAAGGCACTATCCAAAGAGTGCACATGGATGGACCCATGGCTCTAGCTGCATATGTACCATATGATGCCTTGTTGGGCATCAGTGGGAGGAGAAGCCCTTAGTCCTGCCAAGGTTTGACACTGCAGTGTAGGAGAATGTCAGGGTGGGGAGGCGGGAGGGGGTGGGTGGGTGAACACCCTCATAGAAGCAGGGAGAGGGGTGATGGAATAGGGGATATGGAGGGGAATCCAGGAAAGGGGATTACATTTGAAATGTAAATAAAATATATCCAATAAAACAAACAAACAAAATTTAGCTTTCTTGATTTGTAAGCATTCCCTAATTGAAAATTATCACTAATAATATGTTTAGACTTAGGATAGTGTGGCATAATTTTCTATATTATAAAGTGCTTCTCACATCCAGATTACATATTCATTGCACTTGTTACCACTGTAGTATTAGTAATTGTTTTTGTTTGTTTGTGTTTTTTTTGCTAGTTTTTGGAGGTTAGGGGAAGAAGAACTAAACTGAGTATAAGAAAATAAATACAGAAAGCTTTCAAATCAAAATAGAATTATGATGTCTTGTATTTATTAAAAAATGGTCTTGGACCCTTTCCCATAGTTTTTTATAAGTCATTATCATAGATATATACTAGTGTATTTGTTTCCAGAACATATACTAGAAGCAGTAAATTGGGGTGTGCAGGGAACCCACAGCGCAACAGTCATGGAGAGGAGACAGCGGGAGTCGAACAGTGACACACATAAGTACAGAGAGCATCACTTGAGAATTTAGCAAAAGCAGATGAGTGGGGACAGTTAATGTCCAGAGTAGGCAGCCTTTTGTGTCTCAGTGGCCCTTGGCTTTGTTCCTGTGTTACAGTGTAAGAGTTCGTGTTCATATTAATCCAGGGGTCCAGAGTGAACACTTTAGAATGGTTCTGAATGTAGTCACTAAGAAAAAAAAAAACAACTAGATTTTAGTTGGTTAATGCTTCATGTACTAGATAAAATGAAGCATGACTGATTTCCTTTTGGTATAGAAAGAGTTTCTTTACACTATCATTATTGTTTTTATTACTATTTCACTATGATTATTGTTGTTTAGTGCTAAGATTGAGCACAGAGACTCATGTCTATTGTACTACTGAGTCACACAACATTCCTCCCTTTTGTTGGAGTACTGAGGTTTGAAGCTAGGTCACTGGATGAGCACTGCTCACTGAGCCACATTCCAGCCCAATTATAACTATAATTAAAACCATATCTTTGGAACTTCTAGGCATGACATTTAGTTAACAGGAAAGTTAATTTGGGGAAATGCTTTTATATTCTGTTCTGCATGATTTAGAAGTTACTACCATTTAATTATTCATTTCATTATTTATACTTTTGCTTATGAGGCTTAAGTACTATTACGTGGTTGCTCACATAAATTGTTTTCATTTTCATTTGACTTTCAGAAGTCTCTACAATCTGGGGAAATGTTTCAGATTTTGTGGAACGGCAGCTAACTATGCACAAGGTAGGTTTCACATTCCCATTTCAACATAGTAGTCTGAGAGCTATTTTTTATGCAAACTTGAATACTTTTGCTGAGAGTAGTGTAGGTTGTCACTTCTTTATTTTTATTTTTATTTTTTGATACATGTAGGATTGGTGACAAGCTGGATATTATCCTTAGATAATGTGTCTGTAAACCTTTCTCTTTTAGTGATCCTGAGAGCACAGGCTGCCCAGTCTGGGTTTATGTAAAGAATCTAGATGAGATGTATTTGTGGCTGATAGATTTGTGGCATGGATGTGGAAGAATAGCACTTCTTGTTCTGCCATTTTTCTGGGAATCACTTGTAATTGGAATGTATAAATGCAGAAGGTAAACTTAGCTAGTGCAAAAAGAGAAACTGCCTATAGTTAGATTGTTCCTTCAGGTTAGGTTGTTGCTTTAAATGCTATAGAACTAGGCAGAGATTTCTTGGGAGGAACTTGAGGGCAAGAGGTTGTAGAACTTTTATACCCTGCTCACATGTCCAAAAATGACAGTCAGTGGCTGAATGAACTCTTCAAACTTATTTTGTTTGGTTTGAGAATTTGAATTATTTATCACCTTTTAAAATTGGCCAACTATTTGTGAAGACCTTTTATCTTTATTTTCTTGAAAAATCAACAGGCTTAATGATATTGGTCTTTTATTTTTGTATGTGACAGTGGCTACAGCCCTGATGGGTTCTCCCCTTTGCATAAAAGATGTATGCATATTTTGGCCATTATATAACCTAGCTGGCTCCCTTCACTCCCTTGCTTTTTTTCTGCAGTTATAGATTTGAATTTGTAACATTTGGTGTATAATATCTTTAGGGTATATCAAGGACCTTGAGGTCAAAAGGTATTTGCTTTTATTCATTGATGAAGCTTACATTGTAGATTTGGATGTTCATTGGATGCTAGTTTGTCTGATTCCCTTTCATCTTATCCATGTATCCAATTTCATTAGTTAACACACAAGATACTGGTCTCATTATGACATTGTCATATATGACTGTATTTGCTAATTCATTCCTCTACTTCTTCCACTAGTGGGTTGTCTGACTTTAAACAGAGGACATAAAGTCTGAGAGAATAAGAAAATCAAGACTTCAGTAAATTGGAAATGATTGAATTTATGTTATATAGGTATTTGATATAGATTTGATATATATTTTAATATTTTCATAGAAATAGTACATCAACAAGGCCTCATAGAGATTACTGGATTTTTAAGCCTACAGTTTCTTTTTGGTAATTGGATGATTATCAAACTCCGTCCTTTAAAGGAATTGTGTACGTTGTTCTTTTTGTCCTCTTTTTTCTTTCAGGGTGTTCAGATTTCAGGACTTGGAACTTTCACTTTCACGAGGCAGCAGCTTGAGGTGGGAAACAAGAAGTTTGTTCTAGTGCAGAGACCGGTGTTTATCATGGCAGAGAAGTTAGTGCAGACCCACGGACTCAAACAAAACAAAGTATCTTCTCCTGGTAAATCATTTCAACAGTTGATATTTTCCCGGAACTTATTGGCCTATTTAGACAAGTGAAGAGGGTAAAACTTTGTCAGTGCCATATTAATTTCTGGTTTGAGAGACTTGTGCTTCATCTTGTGTGTGCCTGTGCACGCATGTGCATGCATGCATGTGTGTGTGTGTGCGTGTGTGCATGCATGCATGCATGTGTGTGCATGTGTATTTTGTGCCACAGGATGTATGTGGGGGTCAGACAACCTATAGGAATCATAGCTTTTCTATCATGTAGATCCTAGGGATTGAATTCAGGCTCTCAGAGCTTGGTGGCACATTTCCTTATTTGACGAGTTATTCTACCAGCCCGTGGAGTCCATTTTAGACACTAATAACTTAAGAGGCATGGGAAGAGCAAGTTCATTTAAAAGCCATGCAACAGAGTTCTACAGGCTTATACTCACTTTTCAGATTCTAGAAACTAAAAGTGTCTATAAAGAAGAGAAATCTATGGCTGGAGAGATGGCTCAGTGGTTAAGTGCACTGACTGCTCTTCCAGAGTTCCTGAGTTCAATTCCCAGCAACCACATGGAGGTTTTTGGGATCCAGTGCCCTCTTCTGGTGTGTCTGAAGAGAACAACATTGTACTCACATAAAATAAGTAAATAAATTGTTAAAGAATAAAAGAAATCTAATTTAGGTTCTCTGGGTAATGAGAGAAAAAAACCTTTGTTCAGTTAGCTGTGAAAAAAACTAATGTCCCTATCATGTTTATCAAGTTGAAAAACCATGTCACAGGTATAAGAGAAAAGAGGCCATGATTGACAGGTCCCTGATAGGTCAGAAGAGGAGAGATTTGCAATGTCCCTATCATGTTTATAATTAAATTATTAAACGTTAAAACTCAATAAAGCTGCACTTAATGTCGATTAACTTATAGTTTTTTATACCCTAAAACAGTCCTTCCATAGTTCCTTTCTTCCTTTCCCTAAATTTCCTTCTTGCCTTTCTCTTCCTTCTTCCACACGTTTATTGAGGGCTCTAGGTAACAAAGCACTAGTAAAGTAAACCATGTTGTATTTACACATTACATCCCATCTCGGTGTGTGGCCGTTGTCCACTGTGGAGGGCTCAGCTGCGAAGGTCTGCATTCCTCCTTGTGAGCTTCAGTCTACAGTGTATCAGAGTCAGATGTGGCTAAAGAGAAACGGTCTATCCTTGGCAGCAGTGGTACAAAGCCTGTAACTTTCCCCTAAGTTAACTCTCCAGAAAATTCATTTCCAGTGTGATTTTCTATTAAAAATAAGAAAGTAAGACAGGTGTCACTACACCTAAGCCTGAGGCAGGAGGACTGCCACAAACCTGAGGCCACTCTGAGCTATACAGCGAGTTCCAGGTAGGCTGGGTCAACAGAGTAAAGCTCTGCCTCAAAAAACAAAAGCTACCATACAAGCAAATAAAATATATGCAGGAAAAACAAATGCCCACAAACTATGCTTAAAATTTACTTTGCATATTTTCAACATGCAAACTATTCAATATGGTGGGTTTGAAGAAAATTCAGCAAATCACCTAAAATTTTATGTCCCATCAAACAGTATGAAAGGAAATAGGGATAAAATGGATTTCCTTTAAAGAATACATTTGCTTTAGAATTGAGTTTATTCTTCACTTTGGATTTTGTATTATAATATTAAAAAGTAGTTGATGTTTACAACTCATTTTTATAGGGTGTAGAAATATCAGAATTAAGTATTTCAAAAGAACAACCTGTCTACATCTTAGATTTGGAATTAAAATTATTCATTATGAACTAAGTAGATAGTCAAGCACTGTGGAATAGTTTTCAGTATCAGAAAGATGTGGCTCTTACTTTAAAACTCTCAGGATTAAGTGTTGCAAAAAAGCGGACTTGGTCCAGGAACTAGATCAGACTTGATGCATAGGAAAACATGCCTGTCTTCATCTGGGGAGGCTTTGTCAACCGAGAAACTGTGGGACAATATCTCAGGAATTGTATGAGCACATCAAGACTTCAAAACAGTGCATCCCATTGGAAACAGCCTTGGCATGTCTGTTGATGTAGAAAATGGGGGTAAAGCTCATTCATGTGATAAGGGTGTTAGGATTCATTCCATGGGGACAACTAATGTGTTCGCAGCAGTCCATTTTGGTACTAATCCAGTTTGTAGCTTAGCTAGAGCTCTTTGGATTACTGCAAGTTGGTGAAGCAAGTGAGGAAGGAATAGGAGACAGGCAGGCAGAGCGATGGGACTAGGTAAGAATGGGGAAAACAATGTAGAGTTACTCAGGTTTCTTGCTTGGAGAACAGTGATTGTGCACCGTGGTGGGTAATACAATAAGGTTGCTTTGAGACTTGTTGGCATTCTGACATTGTCTAGGGGTATATCAAACAGAGGTGATCCCAGGGCTTAGCAGAGCCTCGGAGAAGACAGATCTAGGCTGGAGTGGGTTTACCTAGTAGAGGATATCAAGAAGCAGACAAGGATAGAATCCTGTGGAAAAACCAACCCCCCCCCCCCAAGTCAATAAATACATGAACATCAAAACAGTGGCTCAAGCCCCTCGGTATAAGGAGTAAAAAAAAGAGGAAAACCAGCAAGTAGACCAAGAAGGAAGTTGAAGAACCATTTCACAGGTATAGGAGAAAAGAGGCCATGATTAGCAGGTCCCTGATAGGTCAGAAGAGGAGAGATTTGCAAGTGTCTACTGGCTCGTCCAGCATGAGAGACAGTGTCTTCCCTGACATGAGTGGACTGGAAGACATTATGCAGAGATACAGTGGGAAAGCAGGCAAGCTCACCTTCTACTTTAAGGCACGTACATTAAACAGACTTACCCGTGGACATTTCACAGCTCCTGTACCAGTTCTGGTCAAATGTCCTTGCTTCCTTTCAAGAATGATTCAGTCTTGTTCATTTGCCTTGTCATTTACAAGCTCCTTGGAAAGGAAAGCTTTCTGCATGCCAGCTTCCTTTGATACCTTTGTGTAAGACTTAGTTACCATGAAAGATGACTTTCTGGCTGGAGAGATTGCCCAGTGGTTAGAGCACTCACTGCTCTTCCAGAGGTCCTGAATCCAATTCCCAGCAACCACGTGGTGGCTCACACGTAATGGGTTCCAATGCCCTCTTCTGGTGTGTCTGAAGACAGCTCCAGTGTACTCATACTAAGAAAATAAATAAATATTAAAAATATTAAAACAAGGAAGGTAACTTCCAGTGAAGATGATTATCTTTTCAAACATTTAATATTTAGAATATTTGTAATTATCTGAAGATGATATGGCAGTAAACACTGCTGCCGAGCGCTCTGAAAGAGCTGAACACCTCAGAGAACTATGAAAGAACAGAGGCGGTTCAGTGCTGCTCTGTTCCCTAGAAAATAAAATCTGTTGGACGATAGATAGACAATTTTTATTATGAACAAAATATGCTGTACTTTTAGGTAAAATTGTTCACGTATCAGTGGTCATTATATTTTCTGTAACAATATTACAAGTATAAGGGGAAAATATGGTCAATTCTGTTTTTGAAAAATTAAGAATCAGATAATTATTTTAAAATGTGCACAATATGTCTTTTTTTCAGTTTAGATGAAAATCACTTTATTTTAACCAACTCACAAATAAATGCATTAAAACGCTATAATGAAATAGCCAGTTAAATGTCAAATGAATATTTTCTCAGGCCAAATTCTTTTATTTTCAATGAACTACAATAGTTAGAATAGCTGTATTGAAGTCATACAACTTTAGTTATGATCTTACATTTTCTGTAGCAATTATATTTTGATACCTCTATGCAGCAGAAACAAAACTAAATTGATAGCATTGAAATAGAAATATATGCTTTTGATATAATGATGATGTTGTACTTATATCCATTTGCATATACACATAGACGTTATAGGACAGGATCTGCATATGAAAAATAACATGTTATTCTTTCTGAATTTTATTGACTCAGAATAATTTTATCTATTATCAATCAATAAATTTTACTAGAGTATTTGTTATTTTGTCTTTCAATGTAGTAGAAGCACAATATGTCTTTATCATAATGTTTATTATATATCTTTAGTAAAATCTCCTTTCTCCCACTCTTTTTCTTTTCCAGGTGATATTCCAGTTGTTCCACTTAATTTTGTCATGATATCCCTGGAGGGTCCATTTAACAGGGATACAGTAGAGGGATGCGTGAAGGAGACATTACTTTTCTTATCGAGATCCATTTCCGTCAAACAAAATGTGGAGTTCACATTCAAAGGAATTGGGGTCCTTTCAATCAGAGACAGCAAAGTGAAAATGAGGTTTAATAGAGACTTCCTGTGCACCATGGACGGGAGCGGCACTTTGACGAGAGCCCTGACAAACGTAAACTGTTCTCTTCTAACTTTCCTGGTTTTGTTTCCAGGGTTGTGGCAAGGCAGCCTAACAAAAAGCAACGGAAAAGCGTTTGGATGGCTCACACTTCACACGAAAGCATAGCATGCATGTAAGGCAGCAGGAACTTAAAACAGTTAATTGAACCGCACACACAGTCTGCACTCCGGGGGACTCTGGGGACCCAAACTAGGTAGCAGTGCGTTCCAGTTTCAGTCTGCGTCTTTTCACAGTAACAGAGGCAACTGAGATAGTCCCACCCAGGCACGCCCCAGAACAGTCCAAATCAGGTAGTCCTTCGCAAAACTGTCTTCCCGGGAATTCCAGATCAGAGTAAGCTGACAATTAAGCTTAGCCTCTATCCAATCGGGTCTAATTGGGCGGGCTGTCACTAAGAAAGTCTATTTAGCATGGGCATGGTGTTGCCTGCCTTTAATCCCAGCATTTGTGAGGTAGGCAGTCTCTGAGTTTGAGGCCAGCCTGGTCAATATAGTGAGTTCCAGGACAGCCAGGAGAACCTGTCTCAAACCACCCTCTCTGCTTCCTAAAATACCATCCCCCTCCCCCAAAAGGGGAAAGGGTTGTTGACATATTTTAAGTGACAGTTTTCCTGAATGTGTGGACAAGCTTGTCTACAGATGGCCGGTTCAACCAACCTTTGAATCAGTGATAATCAAAGAATGGAAAAAGCAATAGAAACTCAGTTCTAGACATTTTATAGAACCTTATTGTCAACAAATATCTCCTGCATTCATTATTAATTTAATCTCAAAATACTACAGAGGCAGCATCGTAGGACCAGCACCCTGATTTTCCACGCAGAATGTGGAGGTGTAGAGAGGTCACATTGTGAAGCCCAAGTGGGTCCGATAAAGCGAGCACAGGAATTCAAACCTAGAGTTCCTCAGCAGTCAGTGTTTGTAGCGTGTACCAGTTCACCGTAAGAAAGACCCCCTGGAACTGGAGTTAGACAGCTGTGAGCATCAGTGTAGGAGGCACTGGGGATCCAACCTCTGCAAGAACAGCCAGTGCTCTTAACTGCTGGGCCATTGCTTTAGCTCCACAATTTTCAGCTTTTAGTTTACTGTGTTATAAAGTGAATTTCATGGGTGTCACCATCACTGTTAACTATTTAAGTAGCTAGCATGATGTTCACATTAAGTTAGATAGCCCAGGGCTGGAGAGATGGCGCAGTGGTTAAGATCATTGAGTGTTCTTCCAGAGGTCCTGAGTTCAAATCCCAGCAACCACATGGTGGCTCACAACCATCGGTAGTGAGATCTGATGCCCTCTTCTGGTGTGTCTGAAGACAGCTACAGTATACTTATACATAATAAATAAATAAATCTTTTTAAAAATTAGTACAGGATTTAAAAAGGCAAAGAAACAATCAGTAGTGTTTATCCATTGGTAATGTCCCCTTTGTATACTTCTAGGTAGTAAAAACAGTGACAGGTATTAATCGAATCATCACAAAATCCCATATGGTGAAAGCTTGATTTTTTTTTTAATGAAAACTATGAAAATGGTCCAGCTGTTCATTTTCCCTTTATGAACCCTAACAGTGTGGATTGGGGAGATGGGGTCCTGTAGAAGGAGGCTCCTTGGAGTTTTCCACACATTCTTCTCTAACACAGGGTTGCTAAGAGGGGTGCTGAACCAGTGGAGAACAGAAGAAACTGTGAGGACACAAGGCAGAATCTGCAAATTTACAAGAAGGGCCCAAGCACCTGGCTGGCTTTTTTCTAACTGGGGGAACTCTGCTTAATTTTAAACACTATTTAAAGAGGAACCGATGTTTTATCTGGTACACTGAACTCTAAAGTGTAACTTTTAAATTCTGCAAAAGAACCAGCTTTGAGAATATATTGTATGACAGAGAACCTGGTCAGGAAGTTGTTACACTGTGTCCCTCCCGTTAGAGTCAAGAGGCACCATGCACACAGTGTGTTCTGGAGCTGAGAAGTCAGGCTGAGGGCTGCTGGCTTGGCAGTCTGGATGAATTTCTCTCCCTGGAGCTCTGGTCTAATCAGAACTCCTTCCCACCTCACTTCTTCAAAAACTGGGAAATGTGGCGGGGGTGGGGGGGTGGTGGTGATGGTGGTGGTGGTAGTTTACCCAGCAGATGTCCTATAATTTAAACCTTAGTATGGTCCCATAAAATAGTCCTCTGGGAAATTTATGTGCATATTTTGGTGATTAAAAAATTTCCTTTTCTGAAAAATTATGTCCTTTGTAGGCTATTAGTAATCATTTAGAAATAATTATACATACTAATCCATGGTAATAACATGGTTATTATATAAAGTGATAACTACAATAACTCTTGGTTGCCTGCTCTTGAACACAGGTCCGCAGAGTACTCCATTAGAATCCTGCAAGGCATCCTCAACTGTTACCCTCAGGAACCTAGTGCCTGGGCACACAGCAGTTAGCAGCATGCAGAGGGACAAAAGCTGAACTGCCTGTTTTTAGGGCCCTGTGGGCCAAGAGTGGAACCAGAGTTGTACTCACCTGAGAGTCTCTGGGCATCTGCTCACTTTCCAAAGATGTATAAAAGAAGCTTCAACTCTTAGGGAAATTTTCAAAAGAGCAGATGACTTGAGAGAAGGCAGCATTTGTGGGACAGTTCTTCAGCTCCCCAGGTGGACTTTGATGAGGGAGGTCAGTCCTTGCTGGACTTGAAACCTAGAACAAATTCAAACCACACTAGCAGCACTGTCTCGGAGGCAGCCTGCAGTGTCATGGTCTGTCCTGGGTCACAGCTCAGGCATAATCTCTGTCTCTGTCCTCCAGAGGCCGGGCACCATGGATTCAGTGATGTCTAGCAGAGAGTCCTTTGGAAAACGTCCCAACAGCGCACTGGCCTTTCCGAGGTAGGTGTCTTATTCTATGGGCCAATCCAGGCACTTCTCTTTGCTTATTGGGGTGTATTTGTTTTCCAAATTAATATCCGCTCTTCCCTCCCCTTTTCTGCCTCCATCTGTTTCCCTCATCCCCTTTACCATCTCTGTATACACATAAAGCAGGAGTTTATTGTATATATTTTCTATGCATAAGTTTTAGAAAGATAAACCCAAGTTATTGCTGCTCATCTGACTTCCTGCAATGTTTGTAGTCCTCTTCCTCGATAGGTTCCCTCTGTTTCCCACCCTAGCCCTTTTCCTTCAGCTCCTGACGATGATGACACAGTAAAACCCTGCCTATAAACAAACAAATAAATAACACACAGTGACAGTGTATGAGTAAAAGCCAAACAGCAAACAAAATGCAAGCCTCCAGGCCTCTTCTTTCAACGTTCTTACTGACACACTATTTTATCTCATTTGCATAACGTAAAGAATTAAATTAATTTATACCTCTATAAAAGTGTCCTCAGTGTCCTCAAGAGGATGGTGGGTGTTCTTGGGGCTGCTGGCGGTAACTGCGATAATAGCAACAGTAGCTGCTCCTTGGAACAGGCGGTTAGCAGTTAGGAACGCTCTCAGTAGGATTATAGTCAGTCTGCATTATAATTGTATAATACACGTCTTGCAATTTTCTCCATTTTATAGAGGTATAAATTAATTTAATTCTTTACGTTATGCAAATGAAATAAAATAGTGTGTCAGTAAGAACGTTGAAAGAAGAGGCCTGGAGGCTTGCATTTTGTTTGATGTTTGCTTTTACTCATACACTGTCACTGTGTGTTATTTATTTGTTTGTTTGTTTATAGGTAGGGTTTTACTGTGTAGCCCTGACTGGCCTAAAACTCACTTTGTAGACCAGGTAGCCTGAAAGTCAGAAAGATCCAACTACCTCTGCCTCCAGAGTACTGGGATTAAAGACAAGCATCATCACTGCTCAGTATATTATGACTTCCTTTCTTAAAATAAAAAAAATTATTTATATGTGAGTACACTGTCGCTCTCTTCAGACACACCAGAAGAGAACATCAGATCCTATTACAGATGGTTGTGAGCCACCATGTGGTTGCTGGGAATTGAACTCAGGAGAGTAGTCAGTGCTCCTAACTGCTGAACCATCTTTCCAGCCCTGCTATGACTTTCTTAACCTTTTAAAAATATTTATTTTTATTATTTTTAATTTTTTTTCAAAGATTTATTTATTATACATAAGTACATTGTACCTATCTTCAGACACACCAGAAGAGGGCATCAGATCTCATTACAGATGGTTGTGAGCTACTATGTGGTTGCTGGGATTTGAACTCAGGACCTCTGGAAGAGCAGTCAGTGCTCTTAACCACTGAGCCATCTCTCCAGCCCTATTTTTGTTATTTTTTAACTGTGTGTGTTTAACCTTGGAAGCCAGAGGTGTCAGGTTCTCTGAAGGTTGGGGTTACAGATTGTTGGGAGCTGCCTGATGTGGGTGCTGGGAATTGAACTTGGGTCCTCTGGCAGAGCAGTTGGAGATCTTAGCCACTGAGCCACCTCTCCAGTCCCTGTGTCCCTAATCTCAACTATCATGCCACTGATTGTCATTCAGGTCAGGCAAAGGGAACTTGGACAGTAACAGCCCACTTCATAGAGTAATGTTTTTCTCAAATATTTTATGTCTCTGATCGCCTATAGTGTTTAGGTTTGGAACAATTCCCTTCTCCCCTCCTAGAAGAGATGGTTGACATATGCTTAGAAGAATCAGAGAGAACTCACAGATCATTAGTCTGTTCTAGTAGCTGAAGTGCCCACAGCGCTGGTGAACGTCCAGGCTAGAAAGTAATGGCTACTTTTTTCTCCTTAAAAATAAACCAATGAAATTAAAAATAATTTTGATTTCATTGTTTGGGAAGATACAGTTATCTGTCATCTTTGTTTTACATCGGTTAATTAATTTGTGTGTGTATCCATGTGTGGATATGGGCATACCGCTGTGCAATGTATGCAGGCTAGGGAACAACTTAAGGGAGTTGGTTCTTTTCATCCCCCTTATGAGCTCCAGGGATTGAACTTGCTTAGGTCATTACTTGGAGGCAAGTGCCTTTACCTTATGTGAACCTTTTTGACAGTTTTTGATTGAAGCGTTCTAAGGGGTGGTTAACTAATTCTATATGAGCATATTGGAATGGGCGTGAAGAGTCAAGTACTCAGAACAGATGGCGGAGTTTATTTCTGTGAAGTTTGGTCCTAAAATTTACCTAAAGGCACCCCTCTCCCACTCCAGTGGGAGTGCTTTGAGACCAAAGAGACCCTTCAACTATATACACCAACTGAACACCGCTTCCCAAACTCTCCCTTTGGAGGTCCTTCTTTTTTTAACTTATGGAGAGGATAGGGAAATAGAAGGAAGGAGGAGGAGAGAAGTTGTCATTGCAGGAACAAGTTATGGCTTTGTGACTTTAAGCTGACAGGCATCTCTCAGAGATGTAAATCAGGCAGAAAAACTCAAACTGAAACCAAAGGGGGGAAAATCTAAATAGAAGTGTTCAAGCAGTTTCTTTATATCAAGCTCTTTTGGGGGTTCATGGGTACAAGGGTATGAGGTCTTGGCAGAATCCCAGATTTGTCCTCAAAGACATGTATTTAGCAGAGTGAATATTTCACCCCCTTGAAGGAAGTATGCCTGTTATGACATCAGAGAAGTGGTGGGTTGCTTCTGGGAATTGAGAGTTTACATAGTCATCAGTTCAGGACCAGGGCCGAGGACAAACATCTCGATGCGTTCTTAGGATTGAGCACAAAGAGACGGAGAACAAACCACCCATGGAAGTCTTTGGAGAGGAAGGTGGAGAGAACAGACCAAGGAAGATCAAGTTGAAAGACCAGTCAGACAAAGAAGAAGGAGGCAGAGGTAGGCCAATGATTTGTGGGTATAGTATATCATTCTTGACTCTTAAGCACCAGGTAGTATTGCTTAGTAACTTATTGTAAGTGTAAGTAAATAAATATCAAAGCAAATAAGGTTAATGCATTAGTTACTTTTATGGTTGTTATGAAAAAAAAATCTGACAAGAAGCAACTTAAAGAAGGACATGTTTATTCTGGTTCATGGTTGGATTCCACGGATTAGACATGGCAGGGCGGGAGGCCAACAGGTCACATTGTGTCTGGAGCCAGGAAGCAGAGATCGGGAAGTAGAACCCACCTGTAAGACATCAAGGCTTGCCTTCAGTGATTCTTCAAGCCATGTCCTGTCTTCTTAAAGGCTCCTCCTTAACCTTCTTGAACAGGGTGGCCCACTGGGGACCAAGTGTTCAAATGCACGAGTCTGTGGGGGACACTTCACATTTAAACCACATTCATCAATAACTATCAATAATGCTATTATTATTTCTTATGAACACCCTTTATTGCTGAAACTCTGTTCCTGGCTTCAGCCCTCTGACTCTCAGCCTCTTACACGGCTGTTTGGTGGCTGCATGTCTGTTGCTTGACCAGGTCCTGATAAATAGCATAAATGCATGAGGTTGATGCTAGGGCGTGCTCTGTCTTAATAGGACAAGAGGTATTTAGACAAAAGAGCACGTCTCATGGGAAACTGTTCCTTGGTAAAAGGCGTCAGAATTTATGTGTGTACTTAGCTACCGATTTAGCCGTTTGGAATTTGAAGAGAATATCACTTGTTATTTATTTCAGAGATCTCGTCACCTAAGAAACACCGAGATAGGCAATCTATCTCTCCTGCTAAAGTGACGAGTGTCAGCTTACTGGACAAGTTTGAACGAAGTGGGAACGGTGGGAAGGTCACGGCCTCTGAAAAGTAATTCATTGACTTTTTCCCTCTTGCATCTTAAATATAATCTTGAAGTCTCCCACGGTGCCGGGCATCTTAATAACTCCCCCACTCCTTTATTACCTGTCATTGAGAACATTCTATGTGGGAGGGGAGGGGATTACAGAGGTGACCAGGTCTGATAATCCGAAGGGAAATCCAGACACGTGACAGATGATACATTCCGGGCAAGGGGAATACACGTTACGCAGTTGAGGCAGAAATAGCACAGGGGACACTCAGCCTGCCTGATTGCTTTCAGAAATGACTTCCAAGCTCTATAGGCATTGTTGGTTTCTGGATGCCTAGGCATCATATGACATTTTTATACCGATGTTAGAAGGAATGTAAGTTTGCCAAATGGGTCTGACACTCCATTCCTTTCTTATTCACCTGTGTTTCTGACTTACCTGCTTTTTGCTGTCCTCTAATGTCTTCCATAATGATTCTTTGGGCAAGATCTCTACCTTTTAGGTGGGGTTAGTCTTTTTACTGCTTAAGTGGGTAGTATCATGTTGCTGATTCTTGGTTTTTAGTTAATTTTTGCTCAACATTTATTTGAGGTTTCTCTATTTTCTTCTGTTAGTGTCCCAAAGAGACATCTAAGCTGTTCTCTCTCGTAGCTTTAAAGAGTTTTCTTTTTCAGTGTTTGCATTTCTCCTGATAGGAGTTGTGATTTTCTGAAAAATGTGTAGCCATTGTTTGTTTCATAGTTTGGCTCCTATGAAATATACATCTGAGCTTCTGAATCTGCTTTTTGTTTCTCAACTTTTAAAATACTTCCCCTTTCTTTTTACCTCTGTACTGCTTTTAAAGTAGCATTCTTAGTTTTATTTTAAGGATAGGTTGTGTTTTATATCTTTTATTAATATACAGGATGCATTTTCTTTGTCTCTTTTCTGTTTGTTTTAATTAGAGGACCACGTCTGTTCTCTCCCACCAGATTGTTGGCCCTTGGGTCTCTTTTTTAGTTACTTTGTACCCTTTTCCAGTCTAGACATGCCCACCCCATCTCTCTGAGAGAACTTGTTTCTCTCTTACTTCATTGCCTTCTTTCCCTTGGTACTGGCTTACCTCACTTCTTGGGATGCTGACAGAGATTCTCTTGGTTCTCACATGCTTGAAATGCTTGACCATGTTGCTTTTAGAGTTTGCTCTGTGAAGAAGTATTTCCCCATGTGTTTTGCTCTGTAAAAAAGTATTTCCCCCAACGTAACATTTTCTCTGTTACATTGTTAACATAACATTCAAGCTGTACAGTTAAAAAAACTGGCAAATATGTATAATATTTAAGGCCATTTTCCTGAGTAATACTGGAAATCATTCCTACATCCTATGTGACCCCAATTCTTGGTTTCTGACTTGGGGCTGGAGCCTGTGTGACATAAGAGAAGGTGACTACGAGGGGTATTAGGGTTGTACTAGGAAGCACTCTGTGTATAGAAAGGAAGCCAAAGTTCCATATCCTGTCAGAAAATTCAGCCGCCTGTGCCTTTAACACATCTAGATGATACATTGAAATACAGCCAAATCTTCATGACCTCGACTGCTACCACCCTGGTCCACACCAGTGCCTTTCTTCCGAGTCATTAGGACGATCTCTGTTCTACCATCCTCCACCATTATTTCAATATTGCTTTTCTTGTTGCTATAATTAAATGTCTGATGAAGGTAGCTTAGGAAAGAGAGATCTTATTTTGGGTCGCAGTCCCAGGGTGGGTGTATCATGGTACAGGGTCTTTGAACAGCAGAGAGAAACAGATACTGATGCTCAGCTTGCTTCGCTGTTTTCATTCATCCTGGCCTTCGAATGGTACCTGAAAACCAGCTGGGTCTTGCCACCTAGGTTAACCCATTCTGGAAATGCTCACAGAAACCCGCCTAGAGATGTGTCCGTTAGATCCTAGATGCTGTCAAGTTGTCATTTAACCAGTACAGTAGCCACTTATTTTTTCTCAGTGCTGCAGCCAAAATTACCCTATGTAAGACAGATGATGTCAACTACTTCCTAACCGCCCAGCCCCCCACTCTCTTGTAAGAGGCATGGCGCTCCTGGTGGCACGGGTCCTGCTGGTCTCTGGCTTGACTTCCCTGAGTGTTCCCACCCCCAGCACTTTGCTCCCGTGCGCTCTCCTGAACGGTCTTTCTTGTTGGCAGTCCACATTGTTCATCTCACTTTCTCTGGCATTTATGCCAATGTTTCCTTCTTGGTAGGAACTTTTCAGGGAAATTGACTAGTTAATTTAATTACCACTAGTTAGTTAATTACCACTTTCTTCTTCAGTGCACAGCCTTCATTATCATGGAGGACACTTGCATTGTCACCAGCTGGATATCAGTGCTCAGGTCCCTGAGGACGGAATTGTGTGCGCCTGGGTATTGTTTGCATTCCATTTTCTGTACCTAGAAGAACTGCATGGCACGCATGTGCTTTATTTTTGTGAAATGAATGACTTTATCCCCATTTCACAGAAGTGGTAACTGAGAAACCACTGAGATACTTTTTCTGGATCTTTTTTAAATGACAAGGTCTCTATTATATAACTCTGCCTGTCCTGCTCTGGTTACGTAGATCACACTGGTCTTAAACTCACAGAGATGTATCTGTATGGATCTGCCTTGCTCAGGAGCCACCATGCCCCATCGTTTCCTCTTTATCTTATGCGGACACTTCTCTCTAACATGGTCACTGCCCTGGGGCTGGACATAAGTCCTTTGTTAAGATCTGGTTCTTCCAGAGGTCCTAAATTTGGTCCCGAACACTTAGGTCAAATAACACACAACTGTCTGTCACTCCAATTCCAGGGGATCCAACATTCAATTCTGGCATTTGTAGGCTCTCGTGTGTACATACCCACACACAGGCACACACCCACACACAGGCACACACCCACACACAGGCACATACAAGTTCACATAGTGAAAAGAATCATTACAACAATCATTGCTCTGGAGGCCAAATTGTATTAAACACTAACTTGTGTTCCATTGTCTTTGAAGCTTGTCCTCTCCAGGCTGTCAGAGAAACAACAATGAGAAGCCCAAAACCTCCCCTGCCCCAGCCTGCCAGGACCATAATAAGGCAGGACAGGTACGGTGCTTTTAACCGGATAAAGCCCACCCTTCTTTGACTTCTGTCTCACCAAGAAAATTCTGAGAATCACTCCTTAAAATAAATTATGGTCATACTCAAGTGTCTGGATGAGATTTGTCTGTAGTCAAGATTTACTTAAGAGAAAGGGGCTAGGAAATCCTTTCTAATTTTTAGCTCCTCGGAGAGTTCATTAAATCCTTTTATTTATGAGATTTATGCTGTAAAGCTTCTTTTGCTAATTGCATATGAGATACTTTAATTCACCAAAATATTCTTTTATGAAACACACTCCTTGATGAACTCAGTCTTTGGAGAGCTTGTTAATGGAATAGAGTAAATGAATACCAAATTACAAATGCACAAATGAATTTGTCCTAAAATTTGGAACTGTAGGAAATGTGCTATGTGTGTTTGCAACGAGCACAACGAAATTTCCCCTTGTGCCATGGAGATGAGAGGAGGAGGAGGGAGATGGATGACGAGAGGCTCATGCAGCAGTACCAGATCCTGAAAGACCAGGAGGCGTTCTTCAAAAACCAGGTAGCCCAATACTTCCGGGTTTGACATTGGTCAGCTCGACACCATTTTTAGACTCAACTAAAGGTCTTTTGCACATGTTTACACTGTAACACATTTAGTCATTTGTATGCTGCTGGGCTAAAACTTAGGTGGTGTGGTTGGTTGGTTTTATGTCAACTTGATCCAAACTAGAGTCACGTAGGAAGAGCAGCTTTCAGTTGAGAAAATGCCTCTACAGGATTTGCCTTCTGGCAAGTCTGCACTGTATGATTAGTGATTGATATGAGAAGGTACAAAAAACTGATGGCAGTGCCACCCCTGAGCTGGTGGCCCTGAGTTACATAAGGCAGACCAGGTAAGCCATGGAGGGCAAGCCAGGAAGCAGTACTCCTCCATGGCCCCTGCTTCAGTTCCTTCCCGACTTCCCTCAGGAGTGGAGAGTAATGAGAACTGAACCAAACTGATTTCCTCCCGAGTTGGTCATAGTATTTTATCACAGCAAAAAAACAAAACAAAACAAAACAAAACAACAACAACAACAACAACAACAACAACAAACTCAACCATGATGGTCAGTGACCAAATTTCACTGGTGAATCTTTTCTCTGTGTTTGAACATTGGCACACACTGTGGGTCTTTCCCCTCAACCCACAGGGCTGAGTTTTATAGATGAAAATGAGCCAGGCATGGTTGCGAATGCCTTTAATCTTAGGAGGCAAAGGCATACAGATGTGTGCTGGAGCCTAGTTCAGTCTACAGAGTGAGTTCCAGGCTGGGCAGAGCTGCATAGTAATACTTTGTCTCAAAATTAAAAGGGAAGATGATGGACTTATATTGCCGTTTTGATTTCTGATAAAATATAAATCTGCTCAACCTTATGCCTTTTTAAAGTCGTGGCCTGTCTCAGAAGGGAGGGGGCACAGAATGGCGCCTTAATACTTGCTCTTCACAGATTTCTGTAGTCTCCCATAATCAGGCTGCTTATGTGTCCAGCATTTGTTGTAAGACTTCCATTCCTTGTTAGTATTGTTATAGTGATAGTGTCTAGAATCCAAGAATGGGGAATGGGAGATAATATGATAATAACAGTAATGATAATATAATAATGATAGTAATAATAAAAATGCCACTTACCTCATGTCTACAAGTCTTTAAAGACATCAGAAAATGCCACTGTGTGCAAACAGGTTTCTGTGTCAGTTGGAATATATGACATAGAATTGAAAGACTGGAACATATCAATGCTACAGAATTAATATAGAATGATTTTTTTGTGTGATAGGGTTTCATTATGTAGTCCTGGTTGTTCTGGAGTTCACTCTGTAGAATAGGCTGGCCTCAAAGTCACAAAGATCTATCTGCCTTTGCTTCTCTGTTCTGGGATGAAAGGTGTGTGCACTGAGCATGTGCAGACCATCAAAGCCCTGGCAGAATGAAGTGTTCTGAGGATCATATTCTATGATTAAGTTAAAAACTTACCCTGCTTTTTAGGTGAAAAGCATGGCTGCCAGAGAGCAGAATCAGAAGAATGCTGCCTATAATCTGGGAGTTGCTGAAGCTATAAGGAATCACAAGAATGAGAAGCCAGAGTTTTATGTGAGTCTCTTTAAAATTTCTATTAATTGCATATAAGCAAAATGTTTTTCTTTTTTTATTTTACTTTTATTGGATATATTTTATTTACATTTTAAATGTTATCTCCTTTCCTCATTTCCCCTACAGAACCCCCCTAACCCATTCCCTCTCCCTCTGCTTCTATGAGGGTGCCCCCATTCTCTTAAGTCTCCCACCTCCCCTTCCTGACATTCCTCTACACTTGGAAGAACCAAGGATTTCTCTTCCCATTGATGCCCAACAAGGCTATCTTCTGCTACATGTGCAGCTGAAGCCATGGGTCCATCCATTTCTACTGTTTGGATAGTGGTTTAGTCACTGGGAGCTCTAGTTGGTTGATACTATTGTTTTTATGGGGTTACAAACCCCTTCAGCTCCTTCAATCCTTTCTCCAACTCTTCCATTGGGAATCTTGTTCTCAGTTCAATGGTTGGCTGAACATCTACCTCTGTATTTGTCATGATCTGCCAGAGCTTCTCAGGAGACAGCTATACCAGGCTCCTGTCAGCAAGTACTTCTTGGCATCAGCAATATTGTCTGAGTTTGATGGCTGTATATGAGCTAGATCTCCAGGTGGGACAGTCTCTGAATAGCCTTTGCTTTAGTCTCTGCTTCAAACGTTGTCTCCATATTTCCTCCTGTGGATATTTTTGTTCCCCCATCTGAGAAGGAGTGAAGCATCTGCACTTTGGACTTCCTTTTTCTTGAGCTTCATGTGGTCTGTGAATTGTATCTTGGGTATTCTGAGCTTTTGGGGTAATATCCACTTATCAGTGAGTACATATCGTGTGTGTGTGTGTGTGTGTGTGTGTTTGTGATTACATTACCTCACTCAGGATGACATTTTCTAGATCCATCCATTTGCCTAAGAATTTCATGAAGTCATTGCTTTTAATAGCTGAGTAGTACTCCATTGTATAAATGTGTACCAAATTTTCTGTATCCAAGATGTCCTCTGTTGAAGGACATCTGGGTTCTTTTCAGCTTCTGGCTATTATAAATAAGGCTGTTATGAATGTAGTGGAACCTATGTCCTTGTTATATGTTGGAGCATCTTTTGGGTATATGCCCAGGAGTGGAAAAGCTGGGTCTAATTTTCTGAGGAACCACCAGACTAATTTTTCAAAGCAGTTGTACCAGCTTGCAATCTAATGAACAATGGAGAAGTGTTTCCTTTTCTCCACATCCCTGCCAGCATCTGGTGTCACCTGAATTTTTTATCTTAGCTACTATGACTGGTGTGAGGTGGAATCTCAGAGTTGTTTTGATTTGCATTTTCCTGATGACTAAGGACGATGAACATTTCTTTAGGTGCTTCTAAGACATCAGATATTCCTCAGTTGAGAATTCTTTGTTTTGCTTTGTCCCCCATTTTTAATAGGGTTATTTGATTATCTTGAGTCTAGCTTCTTGAGTTCTTTGTATATATTGGATACTAGCCCTATATCAGATATAGGATTGATAAAAATCTTTTCCTATTCTGTTGGTTGTCATTTTGTCCCAATGACAGTGTCCTTCACCTCACAGAAGCTTTGCAATTTTATGAGGTCCCATTTGTCTATTCTAAATCTTAGAGCATAAGCCATTGGTGTTCTGTTCAGGAAAAATTTTCCCAGTGCCCATGTGTTTGAGGTGCTTCCTCACTTTCTCGTCTATTAGTTTGAGTATATCTGGTTTTATGTGGAGGTCTTTGATCAACTTGGATTTGAGCTTTGTACTGGGCGAAAAGAATGGATCAATTTGCATTCTTCTACATGCTGACCACCAGTTGGACCAACACAAGTTATTGAAACTATTGTCTTCTTTTCACTGGATAGTTTTAGTTCCTTGTCTATGGTCAAGACCATTTCTGGGTCTTCAATTCTATTTTATTGATCTACCTCCCTGCCTCTGTACCAATACCGTACAGTTTTTATCAGGATTGCTGTGTAATACAGCTTGAGGTCAGGGATGGTGATTCCCCCACAAGTTCTTTTATTGTTGAGAATAGTTTTCACTATCCTGGGCTTTTTGTTATTCCAAATGAATTTGCAATTGCTCTTTGTAACTCTATGAAGAATTGAATTGGAGTTTTGATGGGGATTGCATTGAATCTGTAGATTTCTTTTGGCAACACGACCATCTTTACTATATTAATCCTGCTAATCCGTAAGCATAGGCAATCTTTTCATCTTCTGAGATCTTCAATTTCTTTTTTCAGAGACTTGAAGTTCTTGTCATACAGATCTATCACTTGCATGGTTATGGTCACAGCAAGGTATTTTACATTATTTGGGACAATTGTAAAGGGTGTCATTAATTCCTTTCTCATTCTGTTTACCCTTTGAGTCGAGGAAGTCTATTGATTTGAGTTTATTTTATATCCAGGTACTTTGCTGAAGTTGTTTATCAGCTGTAGGAGTTCTCTGAATTTTTGGGGGTCACTTAAGTATACTATCATGTCATTGGCAAATAGTGATATTTTGACTTCTTCCTTTCCAATAAGTGTCCCTTTGACCTCCTTTGGTTGTCTAATTGCTCTAGTTAAGACTTTTAGTACTATATTAAACAGGTAGAAAAAAAGTGAGGAGCCTGTCTAGCCCTGATTTTGGTGGGATTGATTCAAGTTTCTCTCCATTCAGTTTAATGTTGGCTACTGGTTTCCTGTATATTTCTTTTACTATGTTTAGGTATGGGACTTGAATTTCTGATCTTTCTAAGACTTTTACCATGAAGGAGTTTTGAATTTTGTCAAATGCTTTCTCAGCAACTAGTGAGATGATTATGTGTGTTTTTTTTTTCTCTTTGAGTTTGTTTATATAGTAGATTACATTGATGGATTTTCATTTATTAAACCAGCCTGCATCCCTGGAATGAAGCCTACTTGATCATGGTGAATGATTGTTTTGATGTGTTCTTAGATCAGTTTGCAAGAATTTTATTGAGTATTTTTACGTCGATGTTCATAAAGGAAGTTTTCTTTCTTTGTAGGGTCTTTGTGTGGTTTATGTATAATCATAACTGTGGCTTCAAAGAATGAAATGGGTAGTGTTCTTACTGTTTTTATTCTGTGAAATAGTTTGAAGATATTTGGCATTAGGTCTTCTATGAAGGTCTGATAGGATTCTGCATTAAACCCATATGATTATGGGCTCTCTCTCTCTCTCTCTCTCTCTCTCTCTCTCTCTCTCTCAGGTTGTGAGACTTTTGATGACTACTTCTATTTCTTTAGGGGTTATGAGACTCTTTAGATGGTTTATCTGATCCTGATTTAACTTTGGTACCTGGTATCTGTCTAGAAAGTTGTGTATTTCATTCAGATTTGCCAGTTTTGTTGAACATAATCTTTTGTAGTGGGATCTGATGATTTCTTGAATTTTCTCAGTTTCTATTGTTATGTCTCTTTTTTTATTTCTGGTTTTGTTAATTCTTGTGTCCTCTGCTTAGTCTGGATAAGGGTTTATCTATCTTGTTGATTTTCTCAAAGAACCAGCTCCTGGTTTTGTGGACTCTTTGTATAGTTCTTTTTTTCTACTGGGTTGATTTGAGCCCTGAGTTAGATTATTTTCTGTCATCTACTCCTCTTGGGTGTATCTGCTTCTTTTTGTTCCAGAACTTTCAGGTGTGCTATGAAGCTGTTAATTTATGCTCTTTCCAATTTATTTTTGGAGGCACTCAGAGCTATGTGTTTTCTTCTTAGCACAGCTTTCATTGTATCCCATAAATTTGGATATGTTGTGCCTTAATTTTTGTTAAATTCTAAAACATCTTAGATTTTTTTCTTTATTTCTTCCTTGACCAAGTTATCTTTGAGTAGACCATTGCTCAGTTTCCATGTGAATGTAAACTTACTCTTGATTTTGTTATTGTTGAAGACCAGTCTTAGTTTATGATGATCTGATAGGATGCATGGGACAATTTTAATCTTCTTGTATATGTTGAGGCCTGTTTTATGACTGATTATATGGTCAGTTTTAGAGAAGGTACCATGAGGTACTGACAAGAAGGTATATTCTTTTGTTTTAGGATGAAATGTTTTATAGATATTTGTTAGATCTATTTGGTTCATAAGTTTTGTTAGTTTCACTGTGTCTCTGTTTAGTTTCTGTTTCCATGATTTGTCCATTGATGTGAATGGGGTGTTGAAGTCTTCCACTGTTATTGTGTGAGGTGCAATGTGTTCTTTGAGCTTTAATAATGTTTCTTTTATAAATGTAGGGCCCTTGCATTTGGAGCATAGATATTCAGAATTGAGATTTCATCTTTGTGGCTTTTTCCTTTGATGAGTATGAAGTGTCTTTAATTTTTTTCATAACTTTTGGTTGAAAGTCAATTTTAATTGATATTAGAATGACTACTCCATCTTGTTTCTTGGGACCATTTGCTTGGAAAATTGTTTTCCAGCCATTTACTCTGAGATAGTGTCTGTTTTTGTCACTGAGGTGTGTTTCCTGTATGCAGCAAAATGTTGGGTCCTCTTTATGTATCCAGTATGCCAGACTATGTCTTTTTACTGGGGAATTGAGTCCATTGATGTTGAGAGATATTAGGGGCCAATGATTGTTGTTTCCTGTTATTTTTGTTGTTAAAGGTGCAATTATGTTTGTGTGGCTGTCTTCTTTTGGGTTTGTTGAAAGATTACTTTCTTGCTCTTTCTAGTGTGTAGTTTCACTCCTTGTGTTGGAGTTTTTTATCTATTATTATTTGTATGGCTGGATTTGTGGAAAGATTGTGTAAATTTGGTTTTGTCACAGAATATGTTGATTTTTTTATCTATGTTAATTGAATATTTTGCTGGATATAGTAGCCTGGGCTGTCATTTGTGTTCTCTTAGCATCCATATGACATCTATCCTGGATGTTTCATAGTCTCTATTGAGAAGTCTGGTGTGATTCTAATAGGTCTGCCTTTGTATGTTACTTGACTTTTCCCCCTTACTACTTTTAATATTCTTTCTTTGTTTTGTGCATTTGGTGTTTTGAGTATTATGTGGTATGAAGAATTTCTTTTCTGGTTCAATCTATTTGCAGTCTTGTAGGTTTCTTGTATGTTGATGGGCATATCTTTCTTTAGGTTAGGGAATTTTTCTGTTATAATTTTGTTGAAGATATTTACTGGCCCTTTATGTTGGGAATCTTCGCTCTCTTTATACCTATTATCCTCAGGTAAAATCTTCTCATTGTGTTCTGGATTTCCTGGATATTTTGGGTTAGGAACTTTTTGCATTTTACATTTTTTTCTGACTGTTATGTCAATGATTTCTATGGTATCTTCTGTCCCTGAGATTCTCTCTTCCATTTCTTGTGTTCTGTTGGTGATGTTTGTGTCTATGACTCCTGATGTCTTTCCTATGTTTTCTTATTTCAGGGTTGTCTCCCTTTGTAACTTCTTTATTTGCACGTTTAGATCCTGGATGGTTTTGTTCAATTCCTACACCTGTTTGCTCATGTTTTCCTATAATTCTGTAAAGGATTTTTGTGTTTCCTCTTCAAGAGTTTCTACCTGCTTACCTGTGTTGTCCTGCATTTCTTTAAGGGAGTTATTTATGATCTTTTAAAAGTCCTTTAACATCATTATGAACTGTGATTTTTTTTTGTCTTTTTTGGTTTCTTTTTTTTAAAAAGATGGATAAAAATGTTTAGTTAGATACACATTTTTTAAAACAGATTTAAAAGCATATTTTCATAAAACTATGTGGATATAATTTTGTCAGTACTTGTTTTTTTTAAAGGTTTGATAATATGCATCAAAATCTTACTAGTTACAATGATCATAAAGTGTATGTAAAACAAAATGTAACATGAAAATAGTCAAACTTTTCTTGGTGTGTAAAGATTAAACATAATGATTTTTAAATACCAAGAATTGCCACAAGGCTACATTCTTATCTCTTGCATTACTAATGATTTAAAGTCTAGGTGTACCACACTCTGAGGTACTATACACTTTTTTTTTTTTCTAGAAGGACTGAGGCTTCCACTTTTTGGCCTTTCTTTCTTTTTCTTTCTTTCTTTCTTTCTTTCTTTCTTTCTTTCTTTCTTTCTTTTCTTTTCTTTTCTTTTCTTTTCTTTCTTTTTTTTTTTTTTTTTTGCTTCATATGGTCTGTGAGTTGTTTCTTGGGTATTCAGAGCTTTCTGGGGCTAGTATCCGATTATCAGTGACTGCATATTATGTCTGTTCTTTTGTGACTGGGATACCTCACTCAGGATAATATTCTTTAGATCCATCCATTTGCCTAGGAATTTCATAAAGTCATTGTTTCTAATATCTGAGTAGTACTGCATTTTGTAAATGTACCACAACTTCTGTATTCATTCATCTACTGAAGGACATCTAGGTTCTTTCCAGCTTCTGACTATTATAAATAAGGCTGCTCTGAACATGTTGGAGCATATGTCCTTATTATATGTTGGAGCATCTTTGGGATATATGCCCAGAAGTGGAATAACTGGGTCTTCAGGTAGTACTATGTCCAATTTACTGAGGAACCACCAAACTGATTTCCAGAGTGGTTGTACCAGCTTACAACCCCACCAACAGTGGAAAAGTGTTCCTCTTTCTCCACATCCTTGCCAGCACCTGCTGTCGTCTGAGTTTTTGATCTTAGCCTTTCTGACTGGTGTGAGGCGGAATCTCAGGATTGTTTTGATTTACATTTCTCTGATGACTAGGGATGTTGAGCATATGAATTGTGATGTTAAATCAGAATCTTGCTTTTCAGGTGTGTTGGGGAATCCAGGACTTACTGTGGTGGGGGAACTGGGTTCTGATAATGCCAGTTGGTCTTGGTTTCTGTTGCTTAGGTTCTTGGACTTGCCTCTCGCCATCTGCTTATCTCTAGTCTTGCTGATTCTTGACCCTTCTCTAAGCCTGTGTATCAGCACTACTGGGGGACCAGCTCTCTTCCAGCTGAATCTGGGTATAGAGAGCTCTGGTATCCGGTCAGCTCTGGGCACAGGTGGAAACCAAAAGGATTCTGTCTCAGATTGCTCCTCAGTTTCTGTGTCCTGAGGGCTCTGGACAGGTTTCTCTTGGGCCAGGAATTTGAGCAGAGGTGGTGGTCTCACCTGTGCTCTCAGATGTGTCCGCGCTCCTGTCAGACCGGCTCTCTCCCAGCTGGCTCTGGGTAGAGAGAGCTGTAGCGCAGGGTCAGCTCCCTGTGCAGGAGGAAACCTGTTAGCAAAATTAAAAAGAGAGATTTTGTGCATTTTCTGCCAAATTGTTTTTTATCAATGTTTTTATCATGTAAGTAATGCCCTTTCCTTAGACAATTGGGTCTTTATAAATCTCTAATTAAAGAATTTTTATATTATGTGCTTCTCTATGTGGAATGCAGTGAATTTCCATAACTCTCAGAAGCTTCTCTAAATTCTCTTGGAGAATCTTTCTGTCTCTGGGTAGTTGTCATTTTCCTATTCAGAAGCTGGACCATGGGATTCTCTGCTGTGTAATGTGTGGTCTCAGAGTTATGCTAGATGTGTTGGGGTAATATTAAGCCAACGGTCATCTCTTTGAATTTCAGTAATATTGTATTTAATGACATAACAAATTCTATTGCTAATTCTGCCTCCCCTGTAAGACTCTGAGGACAATGTTCTATGCTGTAGCGCGTGCCGTTTGAAGTACCTGAGTAGGAACGTGGCCTGAAGATCTGCCTTCACAGCATCCACAGTCACGGTCTGATTTCTACTAATGGCTACAACTTGTTAATTATAGTCTTTGCCGATGGGTCCCTAGGAAAGGTGAGGGGCAGGATGCTAACACCCAGCCTTAGGATCTGGAGAGAAAGCAGCAGCATCGCCATCATTCGGGAACTGGGTAGCAATGAAAACTTTCAGGGGCTCACCCTAGACTTCTGCAGTGTGGATGTGAACTGGGGTCAGCTCTCCAGGGGATCTGAGTGGATTAAGGCCTGAGGAGATCCACTTTAGATGGAGGCAAGCCCCTCTCTTCCCCTCACATCTGCTACCGTCCAGTTGGCCTTTGTGTCTGACTGGATCTATTTTTATACCACGGTTGATACAATCTGATGATATTCTCCACAGATGTATTAAATGTACTTTGTCCATCAGCGGATATATTAAGCTCCTTCTGCACTGGCCATTCTGTTGGCATCTAACAGCATAAATTCCTTATTCTAGTGAGGCCTCAGCTGAGGGGAGACAGATACAGAAAGAGCCAAGTGTAGCATGGCAGCCATGGAAGTCCACATGAGTGAGGGGGAGGTCACTTGTTCAGATTAGGAATCTAGGACGGTTTTCTGCATGTGAAGAGCTAGGCAAAGAAGAAAAGGAAAAAAGAGATTTCCAGGCAAGAGCATCAGGGAGGGAGAGAAAGTGCGGGGCTCTGGGCATTTAGACCTTTCTACTCTCTACAGTGATGACCCAATTGGATGGAAGTTCTGACTCCACCCCAGGCTGCTCTTCCCTGCCTTCCCATGCCAGTGTCTCAGAGTTAAGCTCCTGTGTCATCTCCAGGCAGAAAGCTGCACAGACGCTTTATGTTGCAGGGACTGCTTTCTGGCTCCTCTCCCTCAGGGCCAATTATCTACAGGCTCAGCTGCATTCATCTCCCAAGGAGACTCGGTGTTTGTCCCAGTCTCTCTATCATCAGCGTTACCATCTTCCCCAGGACACATTATAGGCCAACTCTGTCCTGTCTTTTCAATCGTTACCCCCTCCCCACTGCCAGTTCTTCACCCAAAAGCCAAATGATCTTTAAAAATTCTCAAAGTATATTACTTTTCTGTTGAATTCCTCTAAGGGTGCCCCATTGAACCAAAGTGAAATCCAGATTGCTATATATTCTGGACATAGGCGAGTGTACCCTGTGTAGCTTGCCCAGCCCCCATCTCCCCGATCTTATTTATTTCTGCTGCTTGTTCCCTATGCTTGAGCAACACATCTCTCATCGTCTCTTACTGGAAGACCCCTTGGCATCTGCAGCCAGCGCAATCATTCCTCTGCATGGAAAAATGTCAGGCGATTTCACCTTGTCCTCAGATTCTTGATATGATTAGGGCTTCATAGCCAGATGACACCGTTTCCTACATCAAAATGCAGCCGATGTGAGCACGGTCTCTGACCTTTGGTCTTGACCACAGACCAGCAGTTCTAGAATGTGCACTCTCACAGTAGATGTCCAGAAATCTTTCTCCACCCCTGCATCTCCTTTTCCATGTTTCTGCACACAGGATTCTTTTTTCTTCCAAATAGATGCCATAATTGCTAGCTCAGAAAGAGGCTGGGTACTTACCTTATCTCAGCTTCATCACAGAACATGCTCATATTATAAGTCTATGGATTATCTAAATACTAGCTGGTTTATGTTTTGGAGGCTGGACAAATGTTAGAAATCAAGTAGTACTTTGATTTTAGTTTGTATTGCTAACTTTACTTTCTGGTACATGACCATCAGAGAATTACTTGTGTTTCATTTCAGAAATCCTTCCTCTTTGATAAACGACCTCTCAGTCCTGAGATTAATGCTTTTAAGCAGGAGGAATATTCCCAAAGTCTCCTGAAACAAATGGAAAGCAAACGGGAGAAGGAAATAAAGCAAAGACAAAACAAAGAGTTGATGGACCGCTTGGAGCAAGTGCAGCTCACAGAGGAGTGAGTCCACCACATGTGCCGGGAAAGATGAGCTTGTTGTGATGCCAGTTTCTTCCTTCCTTTCTTTCTTTCTTTCTTTCTTTCTTTCTTTCTTTCTTTCTTTCTTTCTTTCTTTTTTAGTACAGAATAGAGTTTATTCAGGTCATGGGAGAGTTAAGAGGGTGGTAGAGGCAGAGAGAGAGAGAGAGAGAGAGAGAGAGAGAGAGAGAGAGAGAGAGAGAGAGAGAGGGAGAGGGAGAGGGAGAGGGAGGAGAGAGAGAGACAGAGGAGTAGAGGCTGACCATGAGCAAGTGGAGGGAGAGCGGGGAAGGGAAGGGGAAGAGGAGAGGTAGGGTGGGAGAACAAGAGAGCCAGGAGGCAAGAGAGGCCAAGAGCATGATGCTAATTTCTATGTGGGATTGAACAAGTATTCAAAATACCATTAACGCCTCTCTAGCCAATTGCATAAACTAATCCACAGGACAGCCAGTACCACAGTGTAGCTGCATCAAACAGAGAGCTGCACTTACTATGGTTACAGCAATGACTGGCTATCTAAAAGTACTGTAACTACAGAGCAGCATTTTGTATTGATTACCAGCAGTCAGTAATGGTAAATACAAGAAGGAAGAAAGGAACTTATCCTGAGGAGGTATCATTGCCAACTGTGAGATGCTGTAGTGAACCCACGCAAAGCTTAGGTCTTACTGTAAGACCGTAGCATGTTCCATAAAACCCAGGGTGTACACACACACACACTCACTCACACACTCACTCACACACACACACACACAGGATACAGGTGACCCTAGAACCAGGGACTGAAAAGTAACATGGAGTTGTTTTCTCTCTGCTTATGGCAAGTTTCATAGTTGGCATTACTTTGATTCCACCCTGAACTTGGAGAATATTAGCCTCAGTTCTGAATTTTCAGGAAGGAGGCTCTGGTTGCTTAGGTTGTGTTGTCTGATGCTGAGGGTAGGACCAGGGCCATGAGATTTATATCGACCTCAGGGGCTCCTACTCTTGCTGCAAGGCCAGGACAGTAATTGTGTAGCATGAACAGGGACTGCTACATTACACAGTGAGCTGGTCTCTGTAACTCGAAGTACCCACTGTTCTAAATGTATCTGCTCTGTTGTACAATTTTATGGATCATACAGGTCTTTGGCAAGTTTCACATGATGACTGTAATTTCTAATAGGGCAATTACTTTTCTTAGAGAAGAATTGCACATTGATTCTGCTTATAGAAAGTATAGTCATGTCCTTTTCTAGATTTTAAGAAAGGATTTGTGAGAATGTACGGGGTGGGGAGGGTAGCTACCATATTTCCCCATCTAGACGCTCTTCTTGTATATGTCCTGTCTGCCCTTTGGAGAAATGCAGTGTACAAGAGCCTATGGGCTTGAATTACTTTTCACTTGTAATTAGAGCTCTCATAATGAAAGTTGAATTTTTATGTACCATGTGCACATTCCTATTAATGCCAAACATGTTTCCATAATGCCAACTTGTGTTACTGTACTGTGTGTAACATGTATGTAAAATGCATGTAAATGATGCTCTCACCTTCTGTGCTTCTTAACCACCAGACTTGCTGCACAAAGAGCTCAGTATCTAAAAGAGAAGATGGAAGAAACACAGTACTACAAGAGGGCTTTGGATGCACAGGTAGGGCAATAGAAATCAGTATTTTAAGACTATGTACAACACCACACCAACACTATTCTTCAAGCAAACATGCAATGCTGTAAACATACATGCATGCTGTGTATTTTGTATGTTCTGAGGCCCTTATAGGTGTGTTGTTTATTCCCACAAGCTTTGGTGTTGGTGTTTTTTTAAGTTGTAGAGCTGTCCATTATGAGTTTCTCATTTCAGATAAAGAACAAACCTCCCCAGCTGCCCATGTTCGAGCCCGACTCTGCTGAGCCTATCTTTGGTAAGAACGAGGGAGAAATGGAGGTGGAAAAGCGAAAGAGAGAACAGAGCTGCATGAAGCATCAGATGGAGGCGGCCGCCAGCCTCAAGAGGAACACCATCCTGAACCAGATGCTGGACCAGAGGCGAGATCTGCAGATGCTTCAGAGGACACAGAGAGAGTAAGAGGAGCCTGCGTCTGTCTCCGGGCCCCACCCTCCCTCTACCCCTCCCACTGTCCTTCCCTCCCTTCCCATTCCCCTCCTGCATCTCCCCCAGCTTTCTTTCTTTGTAACAATAGCAGAGAACAAAAGTAGCTAACATACTGAGCAGCTATGCTATTCTATATTTGTTACACATCTCACTTTGTTTCAACCTTATAATTCATCGAACAAAAACAATATTACTAAGAAGAAGAAAAACACCCCCTATTGATCGGCACCTTTTAAGTTCCCACCCATTTATTCTTATATCACAGTATAACAGCAGCAACTTCCCTCCCCCTTCTTCTTCTTCCAGTGTTTGAGACAAGGTTTCTCTGTGTAGTGTGGCCGTCTTGGAACTCTGTAGACCAGGCTGACCTTGGACTCTGAGATCTAACTGCCTCTGCCTCCTTAGTGCTGGGACTAAAGGTATGAGCTAGCAAGCCCAGCAACAGCGTAACGTCTTAAAACATTGTACTATCATCAGTACTCATTGGATGTACTGTGCTAAACATGGTGTCACACTCGGGTCGATGGGTCCTTCCTCAGTGGCAGTACACTCTGCTCCTATCATGGACTTATAGGGTGGGCAAAGATGCTCTGTCTTAGTGCCGGGATCTCTAAGCTCAAGCCTCAGACACTCAATTTCTTAGAATGTCCAGTTGGTTATGTAACTGGTGAGACATTTTTAAATGTCTTTCAGTCTCAGAGCATCTTCTTGTTTCCTTTCTCCCCTTCCATCATCCATATCCTATTCCCACCTCCCTCCAGACTGTCACTGGAAACTAGTGTTTTTTTTGGTAAATGTTCATCAACTCTTATGTTTTTGATTAGCCAAAATTATTGAGGTCCTAGGAGCTCAAAAAAAAGTTTTAGGCTAAGAAATCCATTCCTTTTGGAAGATAGTATTCTTACAAAATGCCATGTTATTAAATTTTTTATAAATATTAGAAATGGTCCAAATAGGATAGGGTAGGGTCTATTGTATTCAGTGCCAGGTTGGCAATGATAACAGATGATTTACTGTCGGGAGGGAGGGTGGGGAGATTTCACTGTGAAGTTTATTCTGTTTGAATAATAATCTGCCTTATGTGTTTTCCTATTTTAATGAAAAACAAGGGGTCATGTGTGACATGGATAAGTATAAAAGCCTTGCCTTGATCTGTATCAAATCTCTAAAATCTTGGCATATTTTATATTCAGTGTTTTATAGGCACTGTTGTCCCAAGCACCCCTGTCTACATAGGCTGTCACAACCCCTTTTCTGAACTCTGACTTCAGCTTGTCACTTGGGTTTCTAGACACCACTTTGCAAATGCATCCTGTTTGATTGGCATGTTTTTGTCACTGTATTAATTGTGTGATAAAGGTCAGGCTACATGCTTTCGAAGACACCAGTTTTCTTTTCTGTTCTAGGGCTAATACAAGTATCTATGTCTTGATTGTCCAGAATTAAGTAATTCCTGCAAATAGTTTAGCATAGTGCTTGTCCCAGAGTCAATAAGGGGAGATACTGCTATTACAAAGTGAGGAAATGTGTGTTTGTGTGAGTGTGTGTGTGTATGTGGTATGGTGTATATGCATGTGTATATGCGAGTTTGCTGTGGTGTGTGTGTGTGTGTGTGTGTGTGTGTATGTGTGTGTGTGTGTATGTGTGAGTGTGTGTACAAGTTTAATCCAACAACACAGGTGCTCTGGTAAGGAATCACATCCAAAGACCTTCTAGGTCTATGTGATCTTGCTGGAATGCAGACATGCCCTTGGAACACACCTGTAATTCTGAGCAATGAAAGTAAGGTTAGTTGTTAGAATGAAGCAGCCATGTTTGAAGGTAACATCTAATTGAAGGGCGGACAAAGTGATGAGCTGGAGAAAGATTTGACAAAATAAGTCAGAGATGGACACACTCACCTCTCATGAGAACAGCAGAGGAAGAGAGGCAACATAAGAGAGCAGCACAGAGTGAGTGAGGCAGTTTCCCTGCAGTTTACAGAGGCTGCAGGGGAAGACAGAAGGAGCCAGAAGATTAGAATGTATTCTAAAGTTAATATGAGGCCAGGCAGAGCAATTCAGTCACAAGTGGAGAGAAGTCAGATTGAATCAGTCAGCTTGGACAGGAGTTTGGGCCAGAACAGCTGAGTCAAACCAGCCAGCCAGAGTTCAGAAAGAACTAGAAATGATGATCTTATTCAGCAGAAAGCCTCGAGATGACAATCTAGTGAATAAAAGCACATTTACATCTGGCGCCCAATTACTTTTATATGTGTGTGTTTGTGTTTGCTGATCTTTTGTAGAACTATACGTTGGTATATAATTCTACTTTATATCAGCTTAAGTGGGTAATCTTTTAAATATTTGTTTATTTGTGTATGTATATATGTATGTATGTATGTGTGTGTGTGTGTGTGTGTGTATCAGAGGGCAATTTATAAGAGTGAGTTCTCTCCTTCCACTATGTGAAAATGAGTTCTTTCATGTCAGAGATTAAAGTCAGGACTTCAGGTTTGGCAACAAAGAGCCTTTATCTGCTGAACCATTGTGCTGGATAGCTTTATGTCAACTTGACACTAGCTAAAGTCACCTAAGAGAAGGGAACCTCAATTTAAAAAGTACCTTTACAAGATCAGGTTGTAGGCAAGTCTGTAGGGCATTTTCATAATTAGTGATTGATGGGGAGAGACCAGGTCATTGTGGGTGGTGCCATCCCTGAGCTGGTAGCCCTGGGTTCAATAAGAAAGCTGGCTGAGTAAACCTTGAGGAGCAAGCCAGTAAGCAGCACCCCTCCATGCTCTCTGCATTACCTCCTGCCTCCAGAGTCTTCCCTTGCTTGAGTTTCTGTTCTGACTTTCTTTAATGATAAACAACGATATGGAAGTGTTAACCGAATAAACACTTTCCACCACACCTTGCTTTTGGTCTTGTTTGATCACACGGATGAAAACCTCACATAAGGCATCCATCCATCTTGCTGGCCCTTAGTAGGTGCACTCCTTTGGACTGATTCCCCATGGACCTATTGATTTTAGCATGTGAAACCATTCGAGCCCAAGTATTTTACTTAGACTAGACAGTGCTAAAATCTTTATTAAACTGAACAAAGAAAAGCTGCAGAAAAGGCTACAGTGGCCATTCTCTAAGCAATGGTAATTGCCAATGCCGGTGCTCTGAGGCGTTCCCAAGTCTTTAACATCTGTGATTCTGTGAGTACATGGGGTTTACTCAGGATTTGTTTGTTTGTTTACTTATTTATTTAAGCCAAGCTTGTGATTTTGTTTTCAACAGACTCTGTGGTTTAGAAATTACTGGATTTGCTGCTTAAAGTCAAAGGTTGTAACCTAATCCTAAAAGGTGTTTTGATAGTGGGGGGGAGACAGGGACAGCTCAGAAGATTGTTAGGACTTAGCAAGCCTGAGCGAAGGTATAGCTCTCCTAATGGGCTTTTAAATATTAAGAGACTGTGGAGTGGTGATTGACAGGTAATGTATGTGAACTCATGTTGATGGGCTTTGGTTTAGGTAATGCATTCACCCATGAACACAGCTCCCAGTCTTTGGAACTGTACATGGCTATTACCCACAGGGTTTTCTTTTGCTTCTTTGCAACTTTCTAACTCCACCTCATCAAAAAATTATCCTTGGAGCTGGAGAGATGGCTCAGAGGTTAAGAGCGCTGGCTGTTTTTCCAGAGGTTCTGAGTTTAATTCTCAGCACCACAAGGTGGCTCACAGTCATCTGTGGTGAGATGTGATGAGGTGTGTGAGGTATGGTGAGGTGTGGTGAGGTGTGTGAGGTGTGGTGAGGTGTGGTGAGGTGTGTGAGGTGTGGTGAGGTGTGGTGAGGTGTGTGAGGTGTGGTGAGGTGTGGTGAGGTGTGTGAGGTGTGGTGAGGTGTGGTGAGGTGTGTGAGGTGTGTGAGGTGTGGTGAGGTGTGTGAGGTGTGTGAGGTGTGTGAGGTGTGTGAGGTGTGGTGAGGTGTGTGAGGTGTGGTGAGGTGTGGTGAGGTGTGTGAGGTGTGTGAGGTGTGGTGAGGTGTAGTGAGGTGTGTGAGGTATGGTGAGGTGTGTGAGGTGTGGTGAGGTGTGGTGAGGTGTGGTGAGGTGTGTGAGGTTTGGTGAGGTGTGGTGAGGTGTGGTGAGGTGTGGTGAGGTGTGTGAGGTGTGGTGAGGTGTGGTGAGGTGTGTGAGGTGTGGTGAGGTGTGGTGAGGTGTGTGAGGTTTGGTGAGGTGTGTGAGGTGTGTGAGGTGTGGTGAGGTATGGTGAGGTGTGGTGAGGTGTGTGAGGTGTGGTGAGGTGTGTGAGGTGTGGTGAGGTGTGTGAGGTGTGGTGAGGTATGGTGAGGTGTGGTGAGGTGTGTGAGGTGTGGTGAGGTGTGGTGAGGTGTGGTGAGGTGTGGTGAGGTTTGGTGAGGTGTGGTGAGGTTTGGTGAGGTGTGGTGAGGTGTGGTGAGGTGTGTGAGGTGTGGTGAGGTGTGGTGCCCTTGTCTGGCCTGCAGGCACATGTCCAGGCGGAATTCTGTGTGCACAATCAATAATACAAATCTAAAAAAATGCTGCATGGCTTCTTTTAAAAAGTTAATGTAAATAGAACCCATCCTTAAGTGACCCAGAGCTGCTTTCTGCCATTCCAGGCTGAATTTGCATTTCTTTGGCTGTTGTATAAATGGCATCATACTGTAAGTTCACCTGGCTGTTTCCGTCGGTGGTGACTACGAGAGCCACCGTGTTGCTGGGTATAGCAGTCGCCGTCCCCTCACAACCTTGGAAGAAGGTTATGGTGAATGTGGCTTATCTGTCACAGATGTGTTTTATCATCGGATCTTCATGATAGCCACACAGTAGTAATTAGCTCCATGCTTGCTTAATGGAAGGGGCTTTTAGGGAACAGTGGCCTAGTTGAAGACAGTACTTGCTGATTTCTGTCAGAGGGTCCTGACACCGAGCATTGGTTGTCACTTTCACAGGAAGCCTGCTGGAGTCTTCAGTGGTCACATTTAGTGACGCTCCCAAAGAGTTCACTGAGAACTGACAGCAGAAGTTTCATTTTGACAAAAATAAATCCACATACATAGTTTGAAACAGACTTGAGATGATTTCAGCAATAGTGACAACGTGTGTGGAGAGCTCTGATGGACACATGCCATCAACAAGAGCCACGCACGGAGCCGCAGTCTCTGCTTGAGACACGCCCTTCATCCAGCACGCCCATCTTCCCCATTGTCTGTCTCTCAATGCTGGATTGTCCCTTTCCTTACCATTTCTCTGTTCTGCACTCCCATGTATGCCTTTCGACTTTGGGTCATAAAGTGCATCATCGGGACCGTGCACTTCTGTAATTCCAGCACTCTGGAGGCTGAGGCAGGCACATCTATTGTTTAAGGTCACCCCGAACTACACACAGAGACCTTTTCTCAAAAGGGGAACCCCCACCCAAGAACCAAACGCTTGTAGCTACTTTCAGGCTGATTACTGACAGCCAAGAGGCTGGGAAGAAGCGCATAATATAGAAGAATCCATTTGGGATGAGTCTTCAGATGACTTAAGGAACATTAACGGCTTTGGAAGCTGACACTGTTAATTGGAATAGGACTTAAATCCCGGTAATTTAAACCAGGACAGATGAAAGATCCTAGACCCAGCTAGTATTTGGCAGTTTCACTGTGCTTTAACAGCATCCATGTCTTCTGCAATTTCAGAGACTTACGAACAAGACCAGAACGCTTTCTGTCTAATGTAACATAAGAGAATTAGGACTTCCAAGGTCAGCACAGGTCCGTCCCAGCATTATGAATGGGGTCAGGCTGTTCTTTTCTCTCCAGGCGCTTGGCAGACAGAGCTGCTCAGCTGGACCGTGTGAACAGACTCAACCAGGGCTTGCAAGAAGACTGGGACAGGAGCCTGGCCATGAAGAAGCAGCGGGACTTGGAGGAAAAGGCCTTCGAGCGGTAAGACCTAATGGGAACCAGATGGTTTTTGCTTGCAAGAAACTTCCTTGTAAGTCAGCTCCATGTTTACTTTCTTCAAACTCAGTGCTTCTCAGTCAGTTCTGGACTGACTCTTCAATACAGTTCTTTACGTCATGGTGACCCTCAATCTTGAAATTATCTTGTTGCTACTTCATAACCGTCATTTTGCTTCTGTTGTGAATGAGTGAATGAATGAATGAATGAATCTCATATGTAAGAGATCTAATATATGACTGTTCCCCCCAAAGGGGTCTCAACCCCCAGCATGAGAACCTACTTGAGTCTAACTATAGGGTGACAGAGGGTTCAGCTTTGGACTAATCCAGTTGATCAGTATGGCCCACTACAAAATTCTGTGCGGAGAACCAATGGGCTCAGTAAGAAATGCTGCTGCAATTGATCAAGAAAGTTTTGTTGGAAAAGGGTGGACAGTACCGTGTTGTGTGCTAAGTTCTTACTGACCCTGCCCTGATTGTTGTTTTTGCTTTGCTCACTCTACTTTTTGGAGGGTTTCAATTCTCTTTGGATTAGAGCTACTTTGAAGCAGGGTAAGTTTCTGCTCTGAACACTTCCACGTCTTATGGAGTTTATTATTATTGTTTGTTTTGAGACGGGGTATTGCTGGGTGCCTCTAGCTGGACTGGAATTTGATGTGTAGACCAGACCAGCCTCAATGTCACAGAGAATCATCTGCCTCTGCCTCCTGAGTGCTTGGACTAAAGTGTGCACCGCCATGCCTGGCCTCTATGGACAGGTTTTAAAAGCAGAATCAAGGAAAGATTGATGGGAAAACAAGACACACATTCGTAAGCACGTGTGCACTTGCACACACACACACACACACACACACACACACACACACACACACACACACACACACACACGAGCCAGGTATCCCTCCCCATGTGTACTCCAGTTCTAATAATTAGCACTAACAGAAAGGCTGCTAATGTTAGTCATATTTTTAAATTTGTAAACCTTGAAAGTAAATAATGGCCTGATCAAGCTAGCCCAGTAGTTAAAGGCGAAAAGTAAAAAGTAAAATAATGGGGAAATATAGACTTTGAAAACAATGGAAATTCCTCAGAAATTTATGGTAAAACTTTATAAAATAAAAAAAGATTTTGTGTTAAAAATTCAGTGAAATAGACCCAACCTGTAATATCAGATTATCACGACCAAACACAATAAAATTTTTATTTTTTACGTGTGTGTGTGTGTGTGTGTGTGTGTGTACCTGAGGAGGCCAGAAGAGGGTGTCAGATCCTTTGGAGTTGGAGTTGCAGGCAGTTATAGAAACCAAACTCAGGTCCTCTGGAAGAGTAGCAAACACTACTCTCCAGCCCTGACTTAAAATTAAAAAATTATTTTATGTATAATATATATACATACATATGTATATGTTTATATACATATGTTCGCTTATGTTCACGGCACCTGAGGAGGTCAGAAGAAAGTTGTCAAATTTCCTGGACCTGAACTTACAGATGGTTGTGAGCCACCATGTGGGAATCAAACCTGGGTGCTCTAGAGGAGCATTAATAACTGAGTCATCTCTCCAGCATTATTTTTATTATTTTTAAATTATGGCTCTTCACCTGCCACTCATTTTTAAAGAGTTTCTTGGAAGGAACCTCTCATGTGATTCCTAGTGGTGGAGCTCATGTGAAACAAAGGAAGTAAAGGGATAACAAGGTCAGGTGCTCAGGGGAACTGAGGCTGTTTGATCCAGAGAAGAGGGGAAGTGTGGGAGTTGGAGAGTTCAAGCTATTTGTTTTTTTCAACCTTGTGGGGAAACAGTGAGAAGCAGGGAAGCTAATGCCAGCACACTTTTGTTTGGATTTGGAAAGAAAGAACCCTTGGCTAACATGATGGTAACAGATAAAGTAGTCACAGAAAATAATTGTAAGCTCAAGTTAGCAAATGTGCTCCAAGAGCATAGCACAGCAGATGTGTTAATTTGGTACCCAGGCCAGGCTGTGGTGGGCAGACTCAAGCAGGCAGCAGTTAGGATGAAGGAAGAATTGGTATGAAAAGAAAACCAAGCAAAACCAAAAGCAAGATGGTTAAGTTTATATAGTTAGTGTATGCCAGCTCTGTCCCATAAGTAGGCCTTCCCTACTTTAGTTGGGGATGCATGTGCCTTTGTGTGCATTGGTCTGTGGAGGCAAGGGGTCAACCTTAAATGGGACCATTCATCATGCTTTTTTTGGGACACGGTATCTCTGGTTTGAAGTTCATCAGTTAAGCTGGGTTGGATCAAACTCAGGTCCTCATGCTTGTGTGGCAAATACTATTTTGCTAGTCTTCCTTTAGCCCCTCATAGCTGGGATCCAATTTCTTGCTGGCTGCTGTGGTAGGGGTTGGGATAATGACCCAGCCTTGTTGTGGTGCTTTGTATATTCTTGGCCCAGGGAGTGGCACTATTAGAAGGTGTTGCCCTGTTGGAGTGGGTGTGTCATTGTGGGTGTGAGTCAGACGCTCATCCTAGCCACCTGGAAGCCAGTATTCTTCTAGCAGCCTTCAGATGAAGGTGTAGAACTTTTATCTCTGCCTGCACCAAGCCAGTATAAATGCTGCCATGATGATAAAAGATGTAAGCCAGCCCCAATTAAATGTCCTTTATAAGACTTGCCTTGGTCACGGTGTCTGTTCACAGCAGTAAAATTCTAACTAATATACTTGTGACTTTTACAGAATTCTGTCCTTGCAGAAATGTTGATGGGTCATGAGAGCATACTTAGGACTGACTTGCAGAACCAAGCCTTTCACTGTGGAAAATCAGTCACTGCTGACCTTCAACTCCACTTTGATTTGTTTTCTTTGTCTCTACTTTCTCTCTGTGCTTAATTCTCCAGAAGCTCTGGCCTCCTAGGACTTGTCTTTACAAGTCTACTCCTTAGGTTTTGTTTGGCAGGTGCTGGGCATTACCTGTTTACCAGCAACTTAATGGTGTCACCCTTCTCAGACAAGGTCCCCAGGGAGCGAGAAGAAGCCCGGCAAATATAGCAAAACCCAAAGCTTTGGTGTCTTCTTAGATCACCAGAGAAGATAAGCTTGGACTTTGTGTTTGGTGTTAGTGTAGGACTTAGAGAGGGTCAGATGATTAGTGGGAAGGAGGAGACATCAGCAGCTGGTGGCAGGGTGGGGCTTCAGGTGTACTGTAGGAGCCAGAGAGGAAAGGTCCCTGTCACCTTTCTTCGCTCTGCCGCTAGGGAACTTGGGAGACACCTGGTGACCCCAGCCCCTGCTTTCCTCTCCCCAGGGCTTCTGACAAGCTGTTTCTCCTGGACCAGTGTGAGAAGTATCAGCGCTGCAGGCAGTGCCAGAGGCGCACCTTCAACTCGGGTGAGAGCAACGTGTGGTCCCTGAACAAGTTCCTGCAGGGCTCACGGCTGCTCGTGTAGAACTCAAAGTGTGAACCTGTGTTTCCCGAGGAACATTTATTTGGAGCTGTTAAATATTTAGCGTGTGTATATTTGTACCTCAGAGGAAAAAAAAGACTCCGTACTTTCTAACCCTTTCTTGAATTCATGTTGACTAATTATTTCCTGTGTGTATCCCGTCTTCCTCTCACCCCTGCATATTCCTTGAACTTCACTCTGATGGCAGTGAAGGTGTTGAACTAATTCTTAGAGTAGACCCCATTGCTATAGGGGTTGTGAATGGGACCCAACTTCTTGCTGGATGTTGAGGGGGTGCTGACCTAGCTTTCTTTTAGAAACTTCATATTTTCCCATCTATAAAGAATGAATTATAATAAATATTTTCTAAACACTGGCTATATGCATGGTGATTTATAATGGTATGTTTTATCTCCTTCCCAACTTTAAAAAGATGAGTTTTTATTTATTCTTTGAAAGTTTCATGTATTAATATGACAAATTTTGGTCAGGTCCAGCCATCTTACTGTTCTCCAATTCCCCCTAGAAATCCTACCTAATATTCTTCCCTACCTTATGTTTTGTTTCTGTTAATAATTAATTAATAATAAGTAACCTCTTGAGTTCAATTAATTCTGCACATATATGCTTGGACTTGGGGCTGTTTATTCATCTGAGCATGGGCACATTCGCAAGCCAATAGCTTCCTATGCCAGGGGTGGAGCTCAGGAACTCTTCCCTCATCCATTAGAAGATCCACTAGAGTTTTGACTCACTGATCTTATGCAGGTCTAGGGTAGAAAACCACAGCTGCTGATGTGTGCAATGGCTGTGTCCCGACGTTGCATCTCATTTCCTTATCTGCCGTCTCCTCCATCCCTTCCACGTCCTCTTCAGCAGCGTTGCCTGAGTCTTGAACAGAGGGAGGATGAGACAGAGGACTCGTCCACATCTGAGCACTCACAGCTACTTATACTTGGCACTTTGATCAGCTTAGTCTCTGCACTAACCACTACCCACTGGGAAAACAAAACAAAGCAAAACCAAAAAACCCCCAAACTTTCATGCTCAAAGTTTCTGAAATCACACATCTAAGGGCACATATAATATAATCATTTAGTCAAACAAAAGTAAATTCCCCCAGTAGGTCCTGTGGGTCCTCGGTTATGTGCTTTTGACCACTAGGCATGAATTCCCTCCAGACTCAGATCCAATCAAAACAGCAGTTGATCACTTCTAGTGACAGCTTTGCCACTATGGCCTCGGTGGGCCCATCTTTCCAGGCTGGTAGGTGTTTCAGCATACAGAGTCCATTGCTCACGGGCTGTCACATGTCCTTCACCAGTGAATGCATAGCACCTTCTTGGACTATGTAAGCTAGCCATCAAGGCAAGTTTCTTGGTGAATCAAGGTTTTTTTTTTTTTTTTTTTTCCCCTAAGGTTGATTTCTCCAAGTCCTTCATCTAAACAGTGCTGAACTTAAGCATTTTTTTATTAGATACTCTCTGTATTTACATTTGAAATGTTAACCCCTCCCCCTCCCCTCCCATCCCCCTCCCCCACTCCCACTCCCCCTCCCCCTCCACTTGTCTCCACAAAGGTGCATTTGTTCCTAATCACCCTCTCCATCCCAGTGCCTTGGCATTCTCCTACACTGGGAAAACACGCCCTCACTGGACCAAAGGCCTCTTCTCACATTCATGCCAGACAATGCCATCCTCTGCTACATAGGCAACTGGAGTCATGGGTCTCTCCATGTGTGCTCAATGGTTGGTGTTTTAGTCCCTGTGAACTGTGGAGGGTTTGGTTGGTGGATAATGTTGTTCTTCCCATGAGTTTGCAGACCTTCAGCTCCTTCAGTCCTTTCTTTAGCTCTTCATCAGGGCCCCCGTGTTCAGTCCGGTTGTTAGCTGCAAGCTTCTATGGAAAGGAAAGCTTGAGTTGTACCTCACCTTAGAGCCTCAGAGCAATGTGGTTGGGGTGTTTTCTCTAATGACACACAGGGATTTGGTCAATGTCCAAGGGATGCCACTCCCCTCGGGAATCTTGTGTGATGCATCCATTCAGTTTTTTCGGTCACTTCTGTATCCTGGTCTATTGCGGGAGTAATGCCGCCTGCCCGGCAGGGAGCGTCTGGCTGGCTCAGCGGTGCTGCCTGCTCTGTGGTTTACTTGTGTCCATCCTTAGGCTGCATGCGCTGCTGAAGACAACTTATGTTCCTGTCAAAGGGCTGATCTAAGGATTGCTTAGATCAAGGGCTTCCCCCATTTATCTCTGCACATTACATCTCTCTCTGCCTTTTAATTTTATAGTTAATTACAATTTAAATTATAATTTATAATTATAATAATTTTATAATTAAAATTACTATTTTAAAATGTATTTTAATTTCATGTGCATTTGTGTTTTGCCTGTATGTGTGTCTGTGTGAACCCGTCAGGTCCCCTGGAACTGGAGTCACAGACGGGTGTGAGCTGCCGTGCTAGTGCTGGGTTTCGAACCCGCTGGAAAAGCAGCCAGGGCCCCTAACCACTGAGCCTCTCTCTGCTTCTTAAAATCTCAGGTCCTTGGATTTCCGAGGCAGGCACTCGGCTGACTGAGCTGCCTCCACAGGCTTTCTGGTCATTTGGTAAGCATATACTCACGCTGTAACCACACGCATTACCGTATGTACAGTGAAAACCTCACCCCCAAAATGTTAACGTTTTTGTTTTAAAATTGTGAGATTAAAAAAAGAAAACCCCAAAAGAGTTTGACAATATTTGCACCAAGTTTTACTCATTCTTTTGTTCTTCATTCGAGAGTGGCCAATGATTCTCCAAAAACTCCCTCCAGCATTTATTTCGTACAAACTCGGTGGCTACAGAACTTGTCAGCTTTACCTCGTCTGAGAATATATTTTGCCTTTATTCTTGAAGGAAACTTCTGTGGGATGTATGAATGTGGGCAGGTCGTATTTTTCTCTCAGTATTTTAAACAACTCGGTCTGCGGCATCTGATTCTGTGGGTTCTGATTTCAAGTCCAGTGGTTTGTAATCCTTTGTATGGACATAATGTTTTGCCTGTTTTCAAATTTTTCTTTTGATTTTTTTTTTTTTTTTTTTTTTGGGTCTCAGCAGTTGGAGTATGATAGATTTTCCAGAGTGGTCCTGCTTGATTTGATTTGTTTGTGCCTGTGTGTGAATAGGTGGGTGTGGGTTCAGGTAGTTTTGGATGCTAAAGGAGGGTATCATCTCCCCTGGAGCTGGAGTTACAGCAGGTTTTAAACTGCCTGACACTGGTGCTGAACTCTGGTTCTCTGCAAAACCAATGAACTTCTGAGCATCTCTCTAGCCTAGGATCATCTTAAATTTCAGATCCCCCCTCATACATCCATATGATGTATCTTAATCATGCGCAATCCTAATTTCTTTTCTTACCTCCTCTCTAGAATTTTCCCTTCATGACCTCACCCCCTTTGCCCGGGGCCAACTGAGGCTAGCCACTGGGTCATAGCAAACCTACCAGAGCCCATACTCCTAAAGAACTTTCCCTCCCCAGAAGCCATCCATTGTCAGTTCCTCAGCTAGAGGTAGGGCCCTATGAGCTCGTCCTTCTGTGAGGAAATACTGCCCGGTCTTGCCTTGTAGAGGGCTTGTGCAGGTAAGCGTTACTACCCTACTGTGAGCTCCTGAGGGTGATGGTCCCATCACGCCCTGACGTCAGCATTCCGAAGCACTGTTCCCTATTTCCATCCCTTACACCATTTTTGTTCCCTCTGCCTAGATGGTTTCTGAACGGTAGGGGCTGTGATAGAAATGTTCCATTTACCGTTGAACACTCAGTAGTCACTTACCCCATCCAGTTGATTAGTGATCATCGACTGTTCATTGCAATGAACAGAAGAAGCTTCTCTGACCAAGGTTGGGAACAGCACTAATTTAAAGGTATAATCCACAAATATTTGGAAGGCATTTTGACAGCATTGGCCACATAGTAAAACAGCAGCAGGAGGTCCCCCTCCCCCATGGCCCATGATCTCTTTTCGATCTGCATCAAGTGTGAAATCATTCCCATGGCACAGGTCTTAGATCCATTCAGAAAGCAATTGGCTACCCAGAATAGCTATTCTGTGACTGCATCGGTCGGCATACCGCACCAGCCAGGTTGGCATTGTAGCACACACTGAGCCCATTGATGCCTCGTCTCTCCTGAGGAGTTTGTGGGTGCACACATGCACACAGTGGAGGCTTAACCTCAAATGGCAAGTGGCTTCCCCAGTTGCTCTCTTCTTTGGTGTTTTGAAATGGGGTCTCTCAACTTTTACCCAGAGCTTGTCAATTGAGCTAGGCTGGTTGGTCATCGAGCTCCAGAGTCCCCTCTCCCCCGGGGGTCTGTCCCAGGGCTGGGGTCACAAGCACATACTACTGCTTTCAGCTTTTACATATGCTTGGGATTCAACTCAGGTCTTGCCCTGCAAGCTCATTACTACTAGTCATTTCTCCCCAGCCCCTAATTTTTTGTTTTTTGTTTTTTTGTTTTTTTGTAATAAAAGTAGAGATCTGTTGCCTTTGTAGCTAAAACAATGTTTAGTTATCCAGTTTCTGAACTCCTATTTTTTTTTTTTTTTTGGTCAATATTAGAAATTACTACCTATTACATAGCTTTAAAGTCTGACATTCCCTACATTTCCTCAACCCAAACAAGAGTTCCTACTAACTATTTGGACACTTAGTATTTTATGTTTTCCAAATTATGTGATTTAAAATTAGGGTTCTTGATAATTATTTTTATTGTGAAACTGATAAAATAATTCTATGTTTTAATGTTAAGACAACCATATTTTTACTTTGGGAAAGAATTGTTTGAGTTCTGTGAGAAACTGGAGAATGTTTGCTAGCATCACATACTCTAAGCCTAAGCATCTGAGTAAATAGTGAATTGCAAGACAGACCTCCAAGATACAGCATGATATCCAAGATATGGCATGACCAAAGAAATGCATTATTCAGTAAATCACAACGCTTTACAGTTTTGAGTTCATTCTAATTCATAACAATGCTAAACTTCATGCACCTAATCATACTGGGGGAAAGATTTGAAGTGAATATAGTCAGAGCTACAAGGAAAATCAAAGTTTCCCATAACTGCTTATCTTTCAGAAATAGGTTGAGTAGAAAAACAAAACAAAACAAAACAAAAACCCCAGTAATACGTAGAATTGATTAAAACAGTAATCCCCCAAACAGAATTTCATGCAACAGTGTTGGTGTACATATTGGTTTTTAAGAGGATGTGAACAATTTTCTTAAGTTTGATCATAGCATTTGACAAAAAGTTCCTCAACAAATTCTTTGACTACAATTCAGTGACATTAAGAACACATCTGGAATTTTGAAAATCTATGTCTAGAAACTTCTACTTCTATGCATAGGATACAGTAGATTACAGAACCCCCAAGACACTAACTGCACCAATTAAAAAAACCAGAAGGCATTTTAAGAGTTACATATTTAGAGATATGTGAGGCCTCTGAGCTAACTGTATCAGATTCCGATACAGTTGACATAAGCGGCCATTCTCTGGGTGCATGTACTGGTTCCAGACATGGAATAAAAATTGAGTTGGGTCCAGTCAGATTGTTTTTCCTGAGGAAATGAGAAATCTAACAAGGCCCTTGGCAGCCATTTGGTGCTGATGCAATAGATCAGAAGATTGAAAACCTTAGCCAGTTTCTTGCATCTTTTGTGAACTGTGTTCCCAGGGACACAGGCATTCCATGTGAGATTGTAATCAGAGATTTACTGGGAAGTCTTCACAAGGACTCCCTGCTTTATTCTCTTGTAGACATGTATAGTGTTTACCTTCTGCATTTAGGTCTAAGCTTTGGGGAAACTGTTGGCTGAGGACTAGCACCTAAGAAGCTGATATTGCAAGAGTAAGACCCAAACAATGGGCAATTGATTCATGAATCTGCTGAATACTCTCCATGGATCTTAGTAGTTTACCTGGCTTGAACTGAAAGTCACTCAAATAGGACTTACTGTTATATGCAGAATCCTGGAGGAGGCAGCAGGAGTAGGTCTTAAGCATGACTTCTACAGTGAGAGGAGACAGGTCACAGCAGGGGCTCTAAGCCTTTCTTTACTGTTAGTCAGGGAGTGTGTGCACTCCTGACCATGGGGGAGGGAGTTTTCACTAAACTGGCCTTAGGAATGCCAAGGATAGACTGATGGCACCTCTACAAGCAAACTGCTTTGACTCGCACAGTGACGTCAGTGTGAGGGATGGGCAGAAGACTGTTCTGGAACCTGGAACATTAAATCAAGTCTTTCTTAGACATTAAATAAACACCTTCCCCACGGTGCTTACTCTCATTGCTTCTCTTTTCCTCAGTCTTTGGCATGCTGACCCTTCCCACCCCCACTTCTCTAGTTTTTCTTTTAGTAATGACGGTAAAGAATGTACAGTACTCAGTGACCCAAAGGGCAGTGACCCTCTGCCACTCAGTCCCCACATCCTACTGAGTCTTGAAGATAATGTATTCTTCTGAAAGGGATTAACTCCCAGAGTCTCACTCTAGCAAGTAGCTTTGTTTGCATTTCTTGAGTGCTTATGACTTAGCCCATCCTTTACTCTTGGGGAAAAGTACAAAGCCAGCTTTCCTTTTGTGTCTTTATAGGTAGTATCCATTCCTCTTTGAGCACTCTGACTTCTATATAAACATTTTTCTCCTGGACATAACACTTTCTCTCATGAAAAAGAACTCATGTCCAATCAAGACCTTGAGCTCTACAAAGGCAGGATTCTAGGCAGAATTTCCCACAAAGCTTGGTTACTAGTTAGCAATTAGTAGTAAAAGAAATATCTAGAAAGGAATTCAGAAAAGGGCCTAGGAAGCTGAGCCTCAGGCCCTTCAGGAACAGAGTGGTCACCACTGTCTGCTTTAGCATCTACCCAACACCCAGAGGAAAACAAATGACAAACATGACCACAGTGACAAGACTGGCCATTTTGGAACCTGTTTATATTGTATTTCTTCATTCAGCCCAAACAATCTCTGGAGACTGCGTCAGACCTTCTGAACACTCATAGCTTCCTTAGGCCAGCTGTAGGTGTCTAGTGAGAAGGAGTCATAGTCTGGAGTGTAGATCAGAGATTTTATGAAAGCTTCCTTGTCCTTGGGCTCTGGGTAACAGGAGGCCAGGTTGTGTTTGTATGCATAGTCGAGGACCTAGGAAAAACAGGTGTGGATAAGGAGCTGGATCTATGGGTAAATGTCTTAAAGGCCCCTTACTGGCAGCCAGGAGCAAAGGAATATCTCTTAAAGAACCGGATGTTTCTCACCAATTGTCATCTATAATACCATTGGAAGGGAGCTTTAAAACTTTCATACTAGATGGTACTTGCTTCTTTTCCCAAGAGGCTGGTAGTCTCCCTCTCCCAGAGCTCTGGAGATGAAGGATTCATACCTCATGCCTGGGCCAGGTTAAAAGAGGCTGAGCCTATCTCGCTGCTTCCCTTTCCCCGTGGTTTTAGCCATGGTAGACTTCATGGGTGCTTCAGTTTTCAGGTTGGTAAGCAGAGTAATTATAACTTAAAAAAAAAGAGCGACGTGGATAAAAGCATTTCTCACGAAGGCTGAGAGGCTGAATGGGCGATTGTCTTGTGAACAAATAGCCCGACTGAAGGAAGTGGGTGGGGGCTGAGCTGGACTGGGACCTGACTTGTTGGACTTTACAGCTGCTGTTTAAGGGTACCTGTCCTGGACAGCTAAGTCCCGGGGACTAGGTATTGCTGGGCACTGCAGTTTCTGAAATTATTAGTCATTCTCACAGAAAAGCCATATATACTCATGGGAATGATATGCACCATCACCCAGCTTGGATAATTATTATTTGAAACTGGTCCTTATGGTATTATGCTGTATTTGAAAACCTTTGCATAATCTCTGCATAATCTAGAGTATTCTGTGAACCTGTTCACCTCCTCACCTTTGAAAGAGAGAAAGAGGAAAAATAAACATCTGCTCTGCCTAATGAGGACATTTGATCTCCAGAGTTCCAGGAGAAAGGAACTTTTGACCTCTTCAGAAAAAGAACTGAAGTCGAAGAAAGTAAAGATACTTGGGCCACAGTTACTCCTCTGCTGAGTGCCAGACTGAGGACTCTGGAACCTGAGTCCTTGCCATGATGCTACGCAGGCTGACCTTTCTCATAAATGATTGATTATGAGTCATTAAAAAAAATCCACCCACATTCTGGTTCACAAGACCATGGCCTCTGATGACTCCTGCTGTTTTGGAGGAAATGTGGGAGCTTTCCTAGAACTGGCTTGAGTGGGATTTGGGTAGGATTTGGGGACTCAGGCTGTTAAGCAGGCAAGAGTTTGTCACTTAGTCTTTGAGGTGCATGCAGAGAAGCTCAGGGGGCTCAGAATGTCTCCCTGGCTGCCATCCCCTGAGCCCCCCTGAAGTCAGAGGAGTAGCTGGAGCTTACAACCCACGTCAGAGGGTACAAGCAGGAAGCCCTTACTTTGACTGCAATTCTCAGAGACACATCTCGGATGGTGCTGAGTGGAGGGTACAGTCTCCCCTGGGACAGGTGCTGCTCAGAGACTTCTTGGGCAATTAGCTAGAGAGAGAGAGAGAGAGGGAGAGAGGGAGAAGGAGATGGAGAGGGGAGGAGGAGGGGGAGGGGAGGTGGAGGGGGAGGAGCAGGGAGAAGGAGATGGAGAGGGGAGGAGGAGGGGGAGGGGAGGTGGAGGGGGAGGAGCAGGGAGAAGGAGATGGAGAGGGGAGGAGGAGGGGGAGGGGGAGGAGCAGGGAGAAGGAGAGGGGGAAGGAGATGGAGAGGGGGAGGGGGAGGGGAGGTGGAGGGGAGGAGCAGGGAGAAGGAGATGGAGAGGGGAGGAGGAGGGGGAGGGGAGGGGAAGAGGGAAGGGGAGGGGAGGTGAAGGGGAGGAGCAGGGAGAAGGAGATGGAGAGGGGAGGAGGAGGGGGAGGGGAGGGGAAGAGGGAAGGGGACGGGAGGTGGAGGGGAGGAGCAGGGAGAAGGTGAGGGGGAAGGAGATGAAGAGGGGGAGGAGGAAGGGGAGGGGAGGGGGAGGGGAGGGGAAGAGGGAAGGGGAGGTGGAGGGGGAGGAGCAGGGAGAAGGAGAGGGGGAAGGAGATGGAGAGGGGAGGAGGAGGGGGAGGGGAGGTGGATGGGGAGGGGAGGTGGAGGGGGAGGGGAGGGAAAGAGGGAAGGGGAGGTGGATGGGGAGGAGCAGGGAGAAGGAGAGGGGGAAGGAGATGGAGAGGGGGAGGGGGAGGGAGAGAGAAATTGATTTTTTTCTTCACAGAACAAATCCATCTCATTATCCCGAAGCTTGCCCAGGCACTGCAACTGTGCCACACATAGCTCCAAGGAAGCTTAATGCTTAGGCTTAAATAAAGACTCAATCTTTCTATAGTAAATATGGCTGAAGTTTAATGCAGCAATGGGGGGGGGGGGGCTTCTTGAATTCTAAAAGAAAGTCACTAAGACCAGGAAGAATATAGTTGTGACCAGCAAACAAAGATTCTTGTCCTCTGGTTGGCCACAGCCTGGTACACAGCAGTCTCTGGGCCCCTTACCTCTTGAATTCTAGTCTCCTCCGACATACTTGATATTCTAAACAAAACAATTTCTCTGTTCATGGTTCTGTGAGTTTTGCTTTCCAGCCTTGTTTCTGGTTTAATGCCAGGGCTGGGAGGAAGTGAGTGGGTAGAAGAGATAAGAGAGAACAAATTCAGGGGTCACCAGGCTTAAAGACCTGGTGTTGATCCACCAACCCTATTAGAAGCACCCTAAGGAGAAAAGGCAGTGGTACCTCTGCTGTCAGGAGGAAGATTTCATCTGGGATGTGTCGTATTCCACCAGCAATGACACCCAGGGCTACCCCAGGAAACACGTAGGCATTGTTTCCCTGGCCAGGAATAAATGTCCTGCCGTCTTCCAGAGTCACACTCTTAAAAGGACTTCCACTGGCAAAGACTCCTCTGCCCTAGAGGCAGGAAGAGAAGCAGAGCTGGAGTGTGGAGACAGGTTTGGAGTAGTTATGGTAGTCTATTTTTATCTCTCAAATACTGGGCCATCTTCACTCTCCCCTAAGTGTCCAGAACTTGCTAAATACTCTAAGAACAATTTAGTTATTTGACCGGAAAGCTAAGCCCCACCTCCCTTTAGGTTACTGACAGTGGAGATCATGTGCTTCTTTCCCCCACATCTTGAAGGGCCAAGTAAGGACAGTTACCTAGAGAATATAGAAGCCATGGTTTTGGACAAAGCTCTGTTGTTTGAGGGAACATTGAGAAAGCTTTGCTTAAGTGAGATGCAGGTTTCAGATCTCTACTCCTTATTAGCTTGATGATGCTTGGAAGGTTGACTCATCTTTCTAAACCTCAGCTTGTTCACTAGGATAGAGCACTCTTTGTCACCCATATTGAGTTTCTGGTAGTAACTGTTACTACTTTCTCTCAGCTGGTGGGAGAAAGGAGTCCCTGCTGACCTCGGTGACCCGGTAGCAGTTCTCAGCTGTGCACTCAGCCTTGCTGGTGGGGTTGCTCAGGGCAAAGATGATAGGGCGCTCATGAAAGGAGGCCATGTCCCTCAGAATCTGCTCTGTGAAGGCTCCTGCGATGGCAGCGACACCTACAGGGAAAAGGGGGGGTGTCGTAGGAAATGCCTACAGGATATAAACATCCCATTTCTCTTCTTGGGGGTAAAATCTGCTCTAGGGCTGAGGGAGTAGAAGGGAAAGAATCTTGTTGCTTGAGTTCATGCTTGACCTCTTGTTCATGCCAGAGACCACTGGTTTGTTTTAAGTCTCTGATTTTTTGTACCTTAAAGGCATCCCTGAATGTTGTCGAAAGAGGAGTGTTCCTCTAGTACAGAGACAGGTACCACAGTCCCCCTGTCTTGGGGCGGGAGGAGAGCTGACCTTCATGCAAGAGAGCTACACTGTCCTTTCCTACCGTGTTATGTCATGCTGTGTCAATAAGTTGCAACTTTGGTCCTTCATTTCTATAGTTCCTATCCAGAAGTCACTTAGTAAAAGTCTACAGCATTGGACGAGACATGGGAGAGGGGAAACAGCCATGCAGGTTGTTTTATTGAGCCGCAGACTCTCAGCTGCAAGTCGGGAGGGTTAGCTGGGCTGGGCAGTAGGGCCCCTTCTTCCTCCTCCTACCTATAATTGCTGTGGGCTTCACCAGCCTTACTACCTCCTCCAGCGAGCTGACTTCAGGGTGGTCTTGGGCAAACATCTCCTTCTCATGGTTCAGGTGGCTTCTACCCTATAGGAAAAGAAGGAAGATGGAGTAGGTAGAATGTTGAAGGCCAATTGAATGGGTCCTTGATGCATCAGGCTTCTGACAGTGTTTTGGACTGAGCCTCATGATTTGGTCTGAGCTGCAGAATGGTGTGGCTTTCTTGATAACATTTCCCAGTAGGACCTAAGGAGAACAAACCCTAAGGAAATGTATAAGGTGTTTCTTTTTTTAAATAATTTTAATTGCATGGTTGTTTCTACCTACATATGTTTGTGTTTCATATGAATGCAGTGTTTGTGAGGGCTACAAGGGAGCACCAGGTCCTGGTAACTGAACTTACAAAGAGTTGTTACCCACCATGTGTGTTCTGGGAATCAAATCAAATCAAATCAAATCTGGGTCCCCTAAAAGAAGAAACAAGTATTCTTATGTTCTTAAGCCATCTCTCCAGCCACTCAAAAGAAGAAGTGATAAATCATTTTTTTTAAGGTGTTGTGGGTCATGGCTTCCTGGGTGAGGATAGAAAGACTCCTTGGACATTTCTTAGCCTCGTGACCTCAAGAAGTGCAGTCCATAGGTTCACAGGTCAGGGGTTGGAGACTTCCAGCGCCAGAGAGCTAGTGTGAACTGGTTTAATAGGATCTCCTAGTCCTCCAGTGAGTGTCAATAAGCTAAGTCTAGGTGACGAGCTCAGTCTTCTCTGACTTCCCCAGCTGGCCTCCCGATGCCAGAAGATGTGCTGAGCCTGCAGCTCACTGATTAGAAGTCAGCTCAACAGGGTGAACACATGGGAAGGTAAGGGAGTGAGTGCGAAGAGTCACCAGTGTCTGGTAACCTGCTCAGAGACCTTTCTGTGGGGTGATGGGGAGATGGGAAGATGGATCTGTAGGCCAAAGATCCTTTACAGTGCAAAGTTGAGGAAGAGAGAGAGAGCATGTCTTTTGGAGGACTATGATTCTGTATGGCTGAGAAAAGACTGCAAGGGGAATTCAAGTACCCATACATGCAGGCAGAGGCGCTCATAATACATGCACATGCATATGTAAATACATACATACACATACATACACATACATATACATACATACACATGCATACACATACATACACATACATATACATGCACATCCACAGGCAAATGCACATGCACAGCACATCCACATGCCACACACACACAGACACACACACACACACACACACACACTCAGTACCTTTGGACAGTATCAATTAAAGCTTTTACTTTGGAATGTTCTTTTTGCTTGCCATTCTGTCTAAGCCCCCTGCCCCTTGGAAAACTCTATCCTCATCTCTCCTCTCTCCTCTTCATCTTTCTTTTCTCTCTTTTTTCTTTGAGACAGGGTTTCAGTGTGTAGTCCTGGACGTTCTGGAACTTTCTCTGTAGACCAGGATGGCCTCAAATTCAGAGATCCACTGCCTTCCCAGTGCTGGGATTAGAGGCAGGTACTGCCATGCCCAGATGAAGAACACTTTGAGTTTAGTTCTCGGCAGCTCTAAGTGTCAAGAAACCTTTGGTATTTCAAACCACAATACCTTGACAATCAGACCCTTGGAGTCCACCATCCAGATCTTCCTTATGGCCTCTGTCTTGGGTATGCCTTCCTTTTCCAGGGCCATGACAAGGAGGTGGGCGATGCCCATGGCTGCCTGGGGGGTGGGCACCATAAGGACAATTCTTAGACTTAGAGCACACAGTTGTTCGGCACGTACCAGCTGTTTCACCAAAATGAGCCTTTCTTTTTTTCCTCAGCCCCACAATTCTTAGATAGCCCAGTTAAAATTTTACTTTGAGAAACTTAAACATCAAGACTCAAAATGCTGCAGTGATCAGCATACACTTGTGCTGGTTCATCTTGTCAGACTCCCAGTCGCCCTCTCCCGGCAGACCACCCTACCCAGAATCCCAGCCTCCCTCTCCCCCGGAAGACCACCCTACCCAGAATCCCAGCCTCCCTCTCCCCCGGAAGACCACCCTACCCAGAATCCCAGCCTCTCTCTCCCCCGGAAGACCACCCTACCCAGAATCCCAGCCTCCCTCTCCCCCGGAAGACCACCCTACCCAGAATCCCAGCCTCCCTCTCCCCCGGAAGACCACCCTACCCAGAATCCCAGCCTCCCTCTCCCCCAGAAGACCACCCTACCCAGAATCCCAGCCTCCCTCTCCCCCGGAAGACCACTCTACCCAGAATCCCAGCCCCCCTCTCCCTGGGAAGAGCACCTTACCCAGAATCCCAGCCCCCCTCTCCCTGGGAAGAGCACCCTACCCATTCTTACTCTTGGCACAACCGCCATGGAGTCCTTCCAATGGCACTTACCTCACCCGCACCCTGGAAAACAAACACATGATTGGACAGCCTGTTCTTGGTGATTCTCAGAGCAGCCAGGATCCCTGCCACAGCGACAGAGGCTGTGCCTGCAACAGAGTGAACTGTGTCAACCTGTGGCCTCTAGCTTTCATTCCCCAAGAAAACGCTCATGGCAGGGCTTGCGACATCCAGGACCTGCGGGAGAAGAAGCAACTTTTTTTTCCTTTCTTCTTTTTTTTTTTTTTTTGGGGGGGGGGCGCAGGGTTTCCCTATGTAGCCTTGGTTGTCCTGGTACTCACTCTGTAGACCAAGCTGGCCTTGAACTCATGGAAATCCACCTGCCTCGTGAGTGCTGGGATTAAAGGCAAGCGTCACTACCACGGGCTAAATAAAGCAGCTTCTTAACTCATAAAGAAGTCTGTCTCTTACCTTCTACTGTAAATAACTGGTTAAGAAATAGTCCCTAGAGTAGTTACTTGTCTGTGGGAGAGACAGCCAGCTATCCAGGAGCTTCTACTGTGATTATCAACAAATGAAGTAACAGGACATATGCCGAAAATGAGATGGTGTCCCCGTATGTGGGGGCACACGTAAACTTCTGGGCGAATGTATGTACAGTACAGAACACATCCTCTGCGATGTTTACAGCCTGAGACTCAGCCATAGAGACCCTCCTACAGAGACCAGAGAGTCCTCCTGTGCTGGACAAATAGTGGGCAGCCTTGTTCCCTCGGAGTCCCGGTGACTTCCATCATAGTAACTACGGTGCACCAGATCCCAGCTTCTCTGTATGCGTGTCTGCTATTCCTTCGTACTCCGTCATTTCTTCAACCCTGTTGGCAGGTTTCCATGACCAAGTCACGCAGGACATGGCCCCCATAGAACCCGTTTAAGGGATAAAGACATTTGAAAATAAATCACGATGGAACCAGGAGACACCAGATGTCAGAGTGTCATGAGCTGCCCATCTTAGCCACCACATCATAAGACTGTATGGTAACAAAATACAACGTATGATCTGATTTAGCAAGCAATGCGTTATGCCCTTTCTCTCGCAGACAGAATCACAGCAAGTCTATTGAATTGGGGTTTGAGCCCACCACCTGGAGATCGAGACTCTTCATGAGTGAAGGGGACTCATTTCTCTGACTGCGGGGATTGGTCCTAACCACCAAGAGGATTACAGCTGTTGCTGACACTCCTCTGGGGGTATCTTGATATTTCCATACTTGTTTGTAAAGATCAGTGGGTATGACAACCAAAGATGAGCAGAGCTACAGAAGACCCAGGGCCTTCGCAAACGCAGGGGGATGCCACTGGGTGAGGAACGCAGGGTGATGCCACTGGGTGAGGAGCCCTGGCCAGGGTTGACTGATTCTTTCTCCCTTCTTTTCACTCTGATCATTTGACAAAGTATTGGGAAGTACTTATATACTTTAATTGTGGAGTAACGGGGTTTTCAACTGTGGCTGAGTCTGAAGAACAGGTTAATTCTTCCTATTGGTGCTTAGTGAGACTCCTTTGCAGAGACGAATGACTGTCAAGACTTGTCTCCTCTCATTTGGGGGATGGAGTGGGACAGTTTTCATTTGTTGGAGAGTTCTGCTTTGTTAGAGCTGCTGCTGTCATCTGGAAGTACAACGGTATGGAATTAAGTGTAAGCAAGAGGGTGGCTGCATCATTTAACACTACTTTCTGAACCACCAGCTGGCTCTGTGAAGGGTGCTGCCAGCAAAAGATGATGGAGAGCAACTGGAAGGTACAGGGAAAAGGCCGTTTCCAGCCCTGCCTCCATCCTATAGAATCCCATGTAAAAATGGAGGACGTTTAATAACATTTGAATTTTAGATAAAAAAATAATTTAGTGTGGGCTTGTCTTATGAACCCTTAGTATACTTTTAAGAAGCATTATTTATTTGACACTGGAACTTAAAAGACAGTTCTGCAGTCAGACAGCCCTCAGACTTGCTCCTTCACTTCCATAGCTGAACTCAATTGCAATTATCCGCCCATCTTTAGAGTGCTCGCCTCGAAGCACGCCCATTAGCACCAGCCAGCTGCCGCTGCTTCCCTTGTGGTCCTCAGGCTGGGGACGGGGTAGCCGTCTTACTGTTTTTGTTTGTCTTTTCTTCCTGTGTTTCAACTCTCTAATACATCTTTTGACATTGAAATACATTTTATTACTGAAGAATGTTGTAATGAGCATCCTTAACACTTTTTATGTTGAATGTTCTCTGATACGGTTCCTGACTGATACTGAGGGTCACAATAAAACATAACATGGTATTGTGTTAGGCCTACATAATGTAGTCAAAGGAAAGGAAATTAAAGTTTATGGTCTGTGCCATTTTAACCAGTTAGAAAACAAAAACGAGGTTATCTGTGGCTAGCGAGGGAAGGAGCAACAGAAAGTGGGAGGTTCTAGAATTCTTTTCAATTTAAAGAGTGATTTTTTTTTTCTTTTAGAAAACGATTTCCCCATATAAACGTTTTTACCCTTTCACCTTATACTTATAATTTTGGAAGTGGATGCATGAGAATCTCTGAGACATGTGCACTGGGACATCGGGGAAAGTGATCGGAAACAATCCAACCATCTAAGGAAAGTGTTATTTGTGATACACAGTGATCGGAAACAATCCAATCATCTAACAGATGAAAGATAACAGTCAGTTAGCTAGGATAGACACTCAGGAGAATATTTTCAACGATTAAAATGACCATCATAGGGGGCAGGAGAGATGGATCAGCAGCTCTTCCAGAGGTCCTGAGTTCAATTCTCAGCAACCACAGCAACCATATTGATGGCTCACAACCATCTATATTGGGATCTGATTCCCATTTCTGATGTGCATGAAGACAGAGTGCTCATATACATTAAATACATAAGTTAAAAAAATGACCACCATGGGACTTGGGGGACAACTCAGTCTATAAGGTGCTTTCTGCCCATGTATGAGGGCCTGGGCTTGTTTGGGGCCTTAGCACCATGTGTAAGCTGGACATGGTAGTATGTATCTAACTATAGAATGGATTCAGGATCCCAGAGGCTCATGGTGAGCTGTTCTCACTGAAATAGTAAATACCACGTTAAACATGACACTGTGTCTCAAAGAATAAAGGTGGAACCTGAAGAGAAGTGGACTCAGTGTCAACCTCTGGTCCACATACTGGTGTGCGAGGGAGCACACACCTGCACACACCTCATGCAAAAAAAATTAGAAAAGTTTGGTAAGATTGCATAACGACCCAGGAAATAGTATGAGTAAGTAACTAGCACACATCTCTAAAGCTGTATGGATTTTATGTGTGCTCATTCAAACGTTGACACACATTCATTCCAAATGGCAAGGACCTTGTCCCTCAGAGGCACCAGTTCTTTGCTATTTGGAATCAGTTTTTCTGCAGGGTAGACTTTCTGCTTTCAGGGAGGCTGTTTGCAAATCACACGCCAGTAGATGGCGCCAAAGATATTCCATGGTAGATGTTTCCTGGGCTAGACAGTGTTCCGGTTGGTTTTCTGTTTTTGTTTATCAGATACATTTTGAGGTTAGAACTTGAGAACTTCTGGACAGAACACACTGCTGGAGGAGGCTGGTGATTCTGGTCTCCTGTACTTAGACAGAGGATGCCGACCCAGAAAAGAAAGCGGATTGGTTTAGTCTGTGTTCTAGAAGAAAAGCCGGGCCACAGCCTTTCCTGGGGAGCTGGAGGCAGCAGCGGGAGGGAAATAATGGCTTTGTGGGAGAAAACTGTGGGGCGGGGGTGGGGTGGGGGTGGGGCGGGTCAAGCGAAGGCTGATGGATGAGAACTTTGGCGGGAGACGTCAGTGTTCAGCAGTGGCTCTGAACAGGGTCAGGAAAAAGACAGTTTGGAAATTGCACCAAAGAGCTGCACGCTGCAGTAAAGCAACCCAAAGACAGCTGCCATTTATTTATTACCCCTTTGTTGTTGCTGTGTGCTGTGGTGTATGCTGTGTGTTTGTGTATGATGGGAAAACGTGTGGTAGGTGTGGTAAGTGCATGGAAGTTCACTGTTTCTGTCAGGCTGTCTCCCAGCATCTACCTGCCTCTGCTCCTCCCTCAGTGCTGGGGTTAAGGTCAAGAGCAGCCACACCTGGCTTTTTACATGGGTGTTGGGGATTTGAACTCAGGTCTCCCTAATCCCTATCAAGTAGTCTTATGGCTGTGTGCCACTTTCTTATCAGCCCCCACGTGTTTAATCTCCATTAAGAGCTCTATAGAGTCAGGACTCTGATGTTCCCTCTATTAAGGTTTTTAGTCTTTTTTTTCTTTCTGTTAGGAAAATGAGGCTTAAAGGAAGCAAGCAGTCCTGAGAAGCTGAATGGAGTGGCTACCCAGGGACTCCACTTGAAGGTATAAAGAAAAATGCAACAGTTCCCCAGAAGCTGTGAGCCTTCTCAGCAGGTCTCCAGACCCTCCTCCCCATTCCACAGCCTTTGCCACCCTGCAGAGATCATGGGGCCCTTTCTTCTCCTAGGCAAAGCCACCTTCTGCACTGCATCTTATTCTCAGGGACACATGAGATTTGTTCTTCAATTCTTCATCCTCAGTGTCTCCCTGCTGGGTTCCTCCCCATCAGTGCATAAACACACTGTAAAACGTCTATTTAGGAGAAGAAGAAGAGCCTTGCCCTTGTAGTCCCAGGCCCGGTCTCTACTGCCTTCTGGAGCCAAGCTTCCATGGGCCGAGTGTGACCCAGCCTCTGTTATTCTCTTCTCGGTCTCTGTGGAGTCCAGGGCTCAGTCAGTGACCAGCTCACCTCTTTCAGACAGCACTGCCCAGTCCTCAGCTTCCGCCCATTAACTTCTCACCAGTATTTGGCATTGCTACTCATTCCCCCTTGGGAAAGCTCTCTCTGAATTTTGCTGAAGGATATTCATGGACTGGCTGACTCTTCAGCTGCTTCTTCATGGTGACCTTTCTGGGTCCCACTCTTAAAGCCTCGCTCTGGGGTCAGGGAGGGCGTGGCAAACTCTCTTAATTTCAGATCAGAACCCAGGAGAGAAAGCAGTAGTTCTTAGATCCCAAACTATAAAACAGGAACTTGGCAAATTAAGTCATCATCACCACCATTAACGTCCATTGTTGGGTGGGGTAGGGGTGGGTTAGTTCTTGGACTATGTGCCTGGAATTTTAAAACTGGAGAGGAGGAAAATTGCTTAGATGTTTGGAGGTAACCACCCCAAGAAGTCTGAGAGTCTAGGGCTGTGGGAGAGCCTGGTCTGTGCCCACACATGATGCGAACTGGTTGTTCCCATTCGCGGTGAAAGATAAACAAACACTCTTATTCAGTGGGAATGTTCCATAATTATACTTCCTGCAGACAGAATACTTGAGGCCAGTGTGTTTAGGAAATGGCACAAAAGGACAAGCTGAAAATATTCCTTTTAATAGTCACATCTGACCAAGTGGAAGCAGCTGATCTGCTAAAGAGATTTCAGGAGGAATTGGTGACAGCGTCAGGGACTGGTAGCTAGAGGGACAGGAAGGGGTGTGTGGGTCAAGGTCTGGCTGAGGTGTCTGTGAAGCCCTGGGTCTCTGCAGACTGAGCGGCTTCTATGTCATGACCCACAGCAATGCCTCCCCGCAGCCGCCGCGCACTGCCTCCACGTGCTCATTTGTATGGGTCCAGGGCTGAAGCGGGGCCATCAAAGGCATGGAGAGCAGAAAGAGCCACAGAATAGGCTTGTTCTCTAGGAGCTGCTCGCACCGCTTCAGAAGAGTCAGACCCCTCGTTCCTGACACCCTGCAATGTCGTGAGAGCATCTCAGCAGTGCCCCGTGTCACAGGGAAGTTTTCTAGAGCAGAGCACATGAAACCATGAGTTATAACCCCATGTAGAGGCATGTAACTGAATTGGAGGCTGAGAAAAACACAGCAACCATCAAAGGTTTCTAAACGTGCAGTAACCAAAATTAATCAAAGGCAGCAGAGACACTGCAGTGTGGAGCAGATAGCAGTCTCAGAGACACTGCAGTGTGGAGCAGATAGCAGTCTCAGAGACACTGCAGTGTGGAGCAGATAGTCTCAGACCTAAGTCTGGGCAGCTCAGGTAGCCTTGGCTGGTGTTGCATGCTAGAATGGCACACACAGTGCAAAGTTAACATGTCGTATGTTCAGAAACAAGGCTGCATATGAACCTCACCGTGTAAGACAGGCTGGCACTACCAGATCACCTCAGAAAGGTGCAGAGAAGCACGGTGCCCCACCCCCTCGTTCCTCAGGGATCAGTCTCACTGTGCTCACACACACTCTTCATTTTCTCCAGTGCTCTGTCTTGGGTCTCAGTGCCCCTTCCTCCTCTCCATACTTGTGTAGCCAAAATACTAATATTGGGACCATGAACTGGAACTGCTGAGTGACTGTTCCTGTAACCCCTCCCCACCTCACCCCACACCCACCCCAGTTAGTGCAACATGGGTAATTCTGAAGAGAATATAGGTTGCTCGGACACTTGCTGATCTCTAGTTGTGGCTGCCGAATCATTTCAGAGGTAAAGAACATATACCACTTGGCTAGAACCACAGAGCCGAAAAGCGAGGATTCAGAGATAGACCCATCTCAGCCCAATGTCTATTAAATACTCTGGCTCATTCACTGAAACTTGAAAGTTCCAAAGGCTTAGTGGCATGCAGTTCTGTGATCCCAAGTAGTAGAAAGTCAGTGCAAGCAGAAAGATCACCTCAAGTTCAAGGCTAGCCTGAGCTACACAGTGACAATGACACCCTATCTCGAGAACAAACAGAAAACCAAACCAACAGAAATGGTGAAGGAGTAACATAGCATACAAGCATCCTCTCAGGCTATCAGTCCTTGAAGATTTGGAAGGACTAGAGGGAAGGGCTGACTGTGTGCAGTGTGTGCTGGAGTTGACGTTGTGTACCAGTCACACTATGTGGTTAGCTTGCAGTTGAGGACAGGGCACAAGGTCAGTCAGTCCACAGCATTCTGTACCTGACTTCTTTCCTGCAAGCTATCCTTCCCAAGGTCACAATTAGTCTGTCTGCAGCGGGAGCATCCTCACTGCCCTCCCCTGCCCTGTCTCTCTCCTCCAAGAGCAGGGATGTTCCAGCTGAAACAACAAAAGTCACCTGAGTCTCTGCCTACTTCAGAATTCCTGCAGAGGCTGCCAGGGGTGAGTCAGAGCACAGGCAGCCGTGTTCACCAAGAACCAGTCAGCCTGGGCTGGCTGAGGGTTACCTTGAGCCAGAGTTGGGGTGAGGACAGAGGAGACCAGCAGAAGGAAGTCTTTTTATGCTGTGGCTCCAGATCTCAACCCTGTGGGCCCCATGGGGTCTGTGAGCCACACAATACAAACAAGGTGCTTGACGTTCATGCACAGCAGAGCTTATTGGGAGCTCAGCCTGAGGTGGTGGTGGGGCTCTTGAGGACCATGGTTCCATCTTTTTTCCTGAGGATCATGGTTCCATCTTTTTCTGTTCCACTGACATAAGAGGCAGGGCTGATGCTGAAAACAGGCAGAAGTTCTAGCTTCATTTCCATGGTATGTGGGTCACAGGCAGATTCTGGGACTCTTCCCATGTCTTTCTGGGATAGGCTATGCCTGTCTAAGCCTGTCTAAGCTTGTGGTTGTGTGGACAGAGGCAAAGAAGGATATTGCGACTCAGTACAGGCTTCAAATCCTCAACTAACCCCAATAGGAGCTCAGTCCAAGACAAGAATGGAATGAATAGACACCCTTCATCAGTAGGGAGGGTAGCCTGTGGCCAGATAGGACCAAGTTAGGGATTTTCTACAGCTGAGGCTCTCTCTGTCTGCATCAGCGAAGGCAACGTTTTCCCTTTGTGGGTGGATCTCCATGGCAACCTCCTCACATTTTGATTAGTTATATGGGTACGCCTACATACTGGGCGGCGATGATCTTATAGAGATCATGCCGTTTTTGTTTTTCCTTTCTGTACACCAGCTCTTCTCAGGAGTTCCTAATTCATGACTTTAGTCCTTATTCTGAAAAAAAAATTAGAAAATTTCTATCTCATTTGTGTGTTTGCGGGTATGTGTATAGAACAATGAATTTAAACAAAGAAATTGATTTAATTACAACATTGTTCATTCATATGCAATTACGCATATGTGCATACAAGGCAAACATCTTAGTATGAACACGTGTGTGGTGAATTTGTATGATGATCAGAAAAGAGAGGCTGCTAGGCAGGGACCAGCATGGACCTTCTCCAGGGATAGGAGGAATGAGGAGCAGGTTTGCATGTGCAAAACTATCACACATTCACTCTTACTACAATATGCCAATCACTGTGTTGAGAACTGGGGACCAGAAATAAGTAAGCCATGGTTCCTGACTCCAAAAGGTGATCATTTAGTGAGAAGCAGAAAATGCAACAGAAGCAGCTAGAGTTCACTGGCTTGGATGTGATGCACTTTAAAAAAGCCCACTGTTGAAATATTGGCCCTTGTTGGTAGATTCAGTCATTGAGAGGTGATTGGATCCTGAGAGTTTTGATTCATCAAGGAGCTTATTGATGGACTCAGAATTTTAGGGTGATGCTAGAAATGGTGAAAATTAGGAAGTGGGGTCTGAAAATGGTTGCCAGGGGAGTGCATTTCAAGGATGCATCTGGTCCTGAAACCCTCTTGCTCTTTTCTCACTGCTTTCTGTTGCCATTGGGCAAAGCTCTGCCCACTTCCTGTCATGACGCTCACACTCACCGGAGGCCAGGAGCAACGGACTGAAACCTCTCAACGCAAGCACAGTAAATCTTGCCTTCCTTAAGCTGGTTCTTGGTTACTTGTTATGGTCATGTAGAACCAGTCGGTGTGAGGTTAGTGTGATGACCGTGGCTTAGAACGGACGACTGGAAGAGCAGAGTCAGGAGACTGAGCAGAACACCTGCGTAGATGCAAACCAGACCACTCCCGGGTGGGCCACCTGGTGAGCTGAGCCTTGAAGGGTAAAGGAATTCCTCAGGCCAAGGTGATGGGAAACAGCCAAACATGGTGGTACTCAGCTGTACCTCCAGCACTTGGGAAGTAGAAGCAAGAAGAATAGGAGTTTGAGAGCTGTCTTGGCTACAGGAGGCGGTTTCAAAAGCCAACCAAACGGAAGGGATGAGTAGTAGAAGTCAGGGAAGGAGAGGTCCTTGCTCCCCAACCCATGTGTTTCAGCAAATGAGTGCAAAGTTTCTCACAAAGGGATGGCTTGCACACTGCGCGAGTCATGTTTCCACCTTGGAAGAACACTGCAGCATCAGCTTGTGGGAGGTAGAGACAGACGGGCAGCAGGGGCCTGCTGTGTTCCTGTGTGTGTTTATGACGATGCACAGAGAGTCTGTGCACCTGGTGTGCTGACCGTATGGACTTGTTTTCCACTCGGCAGCACAGGAAACTCAGAAGATGGCTGTCCTGTTGCTGACTCATGTGTGAGTAGCGTGACGACTGGTCAGCAGGTGCCTCCTCCAAGGCCACAGGCACAGGTTGCCTTCGCGTTGACTGGCAGGCGGTGAGAGAATGCTTTTCTGCCTCCAGCTGTTCTTCTTGGACTACTGCAGTTGCAGAGTGCCTGGCTTGTTGGGATGGGGCTGGCACTGACCACGAATGCCTGTTGAGGTGCAGGCCTCTGGGTGGGTGCTGGAGAAACAGTAAGAGAAGCTGAGCTTTCTCTTCAGGGTCTTCACTTCTCTGGGCATCCACTTTCCAGGTCCTGAAATCCTATGTTTGAACTCAATTCTCTCTAAAAGGATGCTTTGACTTTGTTATAACACCCCTTGAAAACTCACAATAACCCCCCCAAATCATTGGTTATATTTCTGCTACCCTATAACCTGGACCACAAAGAAAACAGGTTTGTGATTTTAGACCTGGAGCAGTATGGTAAGTGGTTATGAATGTGGAATTTAGAGACCAGATGCCTGAGATAAACTTTCAATTGGACACTGACTAGTTTAGTAAGTTACTTATTCTCTTTGTGCCTCAGTTTTTTTTATTTGTAAGACACAGATACTGATATCTCACAGATTAAATGTGTACAGTTCTTGGGCCAGAGTATAGTATGTCACAACATTCGATGATAAACTTTAAAATGAATTTATGGTCTCTCTAGTCTATCCCTAACTGACTCCATGAAGACTTGCCATCATTTTGGGTGTGAGCAATCATCTGTAGAATGCAGTCAACTTTTACTCAAGAACAAGATCATTCCACACCATCTCATTCTTTTCATCTGTCATAGACCTCTGCTTTAACAGACTTGGCTCACCGAACTTCATTTGCTAAGTTAGCAAAACAAGTGGACCCATCAAGGTTTCTCCTGGGCCTAACAGAATCCTAGAAACAACTCCCAGCACTTCTCATTGAGAACTCTGGGGTCAGGTAAGAGCACTGCGGAGGAGCCTCTGTTACCCCAGCTGCAGATATGGCCCCTCCAAAACAGCATGGCTTCCTCTGTTGTTTTAAAGCTCGAGGACAGGTGAGCAACTGACACAGAGTAAAATAATCTACACTGACTTTTGAAATGCTCTGTGTCTCTGATTACCAGTGTCTCTCAGCAGCACACATCAGCCAAGCTGAGGGAAGAGCCCATCATGGCTGACAGGAAGGCACCTTGTGTTTGAAAAGTTGAAGAGCAAGACATTATGATTATAGAAAGCCACTTTGATGACCATTGAAGTTTTGATCTAATAAGTCATAATGTAATATTTTCTACACATAAGTTCTCTCTCTCTCTCTCTCTCTCTGTGTGTGTGTGTGTGTGTGTTTGTTATGAGCACATGGTGCCAGTGTGCCTACAAACAGAGGAGGACACTGGATCTTTGTACTTTATTTCACTGAGAAGTGGCCTCTCATGGAAACAAGAGCTAGTCTGGAGGCCAGAGACCAGAGTGACCCTCCTGTGTCACACACACTGAGGTTCCAGGCGTGGGCAGTTACATAGGTTTGTGTGGAATCCAATTTGAGTCCTCATAGTTAGGAAGTAGGTGCTTTTTATCTACTGAGGCTTCCAGCCCTGGCCCTAAAAATCTTTCTAATGCCTTTCTGGTGTAGTTATTTCTATCTTAGGATAGATAATAAAATTAGAGTCAGAGAAGAGGTAGCTAATAGCTAACAATAGTGTATAGAATGTCTTACAGATATTAAATCATACAGTTCTTACCTCCCTCTGAAGTAGGAATGATTCCCATTTGGTGCTTAAGCACATCAAAGCTTAGCAAACTTTGAGATATGTTCAAGGTCACAGAGCTAAGAGTCAGCCAAGAAGAAGTTGACTCCAAGTCTAATATTGTTTCTTTAACAGCATCTGGAAGTACATCAGCTGTGAGACATTTCCCTCCTGCTTTTGGCATTTGGGTGAGCCTTGTGAAAAAGCATTATTCCCCAGTGACTTTGTTAGGTGGAAACATACCTTGGATGTCATCGTTGAACATGCAGTACTTGTTGCGGTATTTGTTGAGTAGACGGAAGGCATTGGCATTGGCAAAGTCTTCAAACTGGATGAGGCAATTTATTCCGAACCTGTAGAGCAGGGAAGGAAGGGGGAAAGAATGTATGATTATTACCTCCTGGAGCGGATCCTGCCTGAACTGGATACAAGCAAGCTCAGGACAAGAGGTAAGGACAGCCTGTGTACTTCCTCTTATTTTTGTCACCTGGCTTGATCAGCAACTCCTAGAAGTAGACCTTTGTCTACTCCATTAGGTAAGTAAATTGGAAAGTGTAGGGACCAAGGGCTTCATAGCCAACCAAGTCAACCTCAGTGTATCTAATGTGTAGGCGTAACAGCAAGGCTGGGATGAGACCTACCTTCTCTGCAGCCTGTGATCATCTAAGACCCTCACAGAAAGCTCACTCCCAATGCAACAGTGAGCAGAATCAATCTGGGTCTGGAAGCTTCTACAGCCTACTGTTGCCATCTCCAGACAATGATGTTTGGAGTCATTCCACTTCACACATTCATGGGTTGTTCTTCAACAAGACATAAACAAGGCTGAGAAAGGTTACCCCACGAAGCCACTGTTATCTTGGCAAAGATGTTTCCCAAAGCCCACAAATAGAAGAACAGTTAATAAACTCATTGAAAATATGGATCACCACATACATCTCACAGAAGACTTTACTCAGGAGTGTAGGATGAGGAATTGTTTTTTCAGGAAGCACAGCAGATGGTTGTGATTCTAAAAGCTAGACAACTAAGAAACACAGCCTTGGTAGATGAAGGCCAAGTCTAGTAAGCTGCTTGACATATTTATTGGAAATATATGCCTGTTAGATTTCATGGTCTTGGAAAAACAATATTGAGTTTATTAGTGCTTCATTTTTCTGTTTAATATTTGTTTCTTCTGGGCAGCCAAGAGAGAAGTTGCTAGCTCATTTGTCAGAAGACTCCTTAGCCTAAGAGTTTCACATATAGGTTTAATCTCTCGCTGCCCTTTGATCGTAGTGTTTGGTAGCTGTGTCTCCTGGGCCTTTTAGAGCAGTCATGGTGTAAGTAATTTGGTTCGTTAATACATGGATAAACATGTGTTAATATCCCATTACTCTGCCCTGTCCTGTCCCCTGGGGCCACTACTTTCGTGACAGACTTATGAGGCTGTGTTCTCTCTCACACTTGGGATTCTATTGCACCATGGGATTAATATTCAGTGAGTTAATTTGTGATTGCAGGAACAGGTTATGTTCACTTAGAAAAACAATAGTCCCGATTGATACACACTAGACCAAGAGTACTGGGTGTATGATAAGGAGAAAGGGTCTGACTTTGCCACACTGCTGTGGATCACACACATGAGGCCTACTTGTGACAAGCCATGGAGAGATTTGTTCCTTTCTTTCTAGAAGGGGTGTGTGGGACCTATTTGGTGGCAACTTTCTAATGAGGCCACTGGCTATGATGGAGTTAGCAGCACTGACATGGCCCAGCAAACACAGTGTTGACCTCCTCTTTTGAGCACGTTGCTTCTTCCTCTGCTGGATATGCACCTGCCTCATGTTTGCTAGAGTCTTAGTCAGAGCTGCTGGTGGGGACACTAGATGGGTTCATGTTGTAGAGTCAGAGCAGAGAGCAGTCACTGTGGCATCGCAGTGCAAAGCAGTGCCAAGCTTGAGTCACTCATCTTGTGGGCCTGACCTACATCTTCACATACAACTGAGTGACCTACACGTATTATTTCACCTTTTGGTCCTGCCGGATCCCTCCCTCCCCTTTTATTTAACAGACACAGTGTTATTCATCTCTCTTGCCAACTTCTGTTGGGTCTTGTAGGGACTAAATGAGCCAGGTGATTTTCTTTTTCAGTGTTACAGAGGCATAAATAAAAAAATCTGTGTTAAAACATACGGCATTTGTGATTTGAAATTGCATATATTGTAAAATAGTTGCCATGACCAGGCTAGCTGCCATATCTACTACCACACATGGTAATTGTGTGTGTGGTCTGAAAACTTGAGTTCTAGTCTCTTAGCAAATTCCCATTATATAATATGTAGCACTATTAGCTATAGCTAGCAGGTAATTTCTAGATTGCGAGGTGCTAAGGACAAGTGTCCTTCTGGCCACAATTCTTATTTACACTCATTGCATAGGTACTGCTCAGGTGGTCAGGGGTTCTCTGCGCCCCTAATCCACCAGCCAGGGGCTCTCCGCGCCCCCTAATCCACCAGCCGAGCTTCTTTTCCTTGTTTATGAGGTTTTGTAAGAGGACTTGTCACAAATGGGTTTAAATGGAGTTGAGTAAAATCCCAACTGTGAGAGAGAACACAGCCTTGTAAGGCTGCAGGGAAAGTAGTGGCCCCAGGGGACAGCTAAATTTTAACCCAAGCAGGACAGGGGGCAGAGTAACGGGATGGAGGAGAATTTTTAAGTCACGGATCTACCTCCAGAGGACTCCAGAAAAGGGGAAAAGAGCGAGGTATAAGAAATCGGGTTGGATGATGAGAAGCACACAGCACTGGCCTTGACCCTCAGACGACTTAATGATTTCTCCATTGTAACTCAAAGGGATGCCAGTAGGGGGGCTATGACATGCTTCTCTTTGGGTTGCCTTGTATCATTAGGTATGATTATTAGCATTCCGTGCTGCTATCTCTGTGTATAATTAAATACAGATGGCCATATTTTTCTTTTTAGAAAGCAGTTCCATAATTTCTTTCAATAATGCAGTCCATATGCAGTGGTTTGAATAAAAATGGCCCCCACAGGTCCAGAGGGAGCAACACTATTAGGAGGTATGGCCTTGGAGGAGGAGGTGGGCTTTGAGGTCTTCTATGTTCAAGCATTGTCCAGTGTGGAACACTCTCTTTCTGTTGCCTGTGGATCAAGATGTAGACCTCTCAGCTCCATCTCCAGAACCATGTCTGCCTGTATGGCACTGTTCTATGTACGATAATGGACTAAACCTCTGAACTGTGAGCCAGCCCAATTACATATTTCCCTTTCTAGGAGTTGCCATGGCCATGCTGCTTCTTCACAGCAACAGAAGCCCTAACTAAGACACCATGGTCTACTATTCTGTTGACAAGCAGTACCCAACACACGGTAGGTGTTTGATAATACGTTAGCCCTTCATATCTGTAGATTCTGCATTCATAGATTCAACAGTCCTACACTGAAAATGTTAAAAAGATCCAATTTATACAGATTCTTTTCTTGTCATTAGTTACTAAACAGTGTAAAGTAACAATTACTAGGGCAGCATCTACAACAATAAGGTATCATTAGTCATATACAAATGGTAATTATATAGCACAGAGTATATGTAGATTATATTACATAGGGGATCTGACCATTCACAGTTTTGATATCCACAAGAGTTTCAGAATAAATCACCCTTGGTACAGGAAAACAATTGCAGTATGAATAGAAATAATAAATAAAACCACCCACTCATAAACATAATGTCATGCCTGTCAAGCCAAATGCTCTATGGATTTTTTTGTTCAGGTCATGAATTGCAAGTATTTGGACTGTGAGTAGAGGACAGAATGTCTTGACATTTTACTGTACAGAAGACTTTCAGTGTTGTTTCACAAATAGCCCCGGGGCTAAAGCTCTGAAAACTTCAGACAACAAATACTGACACGTTTATGCACAGCCTGACCTCGAGGCAATGCCGCCACCCATTTGTAAGGTAAAAGGAAGGTAAAGGTTATGACCATCTTTCTCCAGTGTGTTACTGTTCCATGTCTTATTATGATCACTAAATCTTACACAAGAAATCCCCCTCGGTCTCACGGAATACAGAACAGAACTCCAACAATTCAGATCAGTTTAATCTTGGAACTGAAAAACAAAGCCAAGCCGCATGCACCCAAAAGTCTCACAGTGCCTAGCATGCCAGGGCCCTCACAACCCTGCCTTTCTCGGGATGTGCAGGAACAGCCCCAGTTTTGGGGTTTATACACGGTCCCTTGCAGTCTCTGACCACAGCTCCTCCTTCCACTCCTGTCCCCTCTCTTCTACTGTTCTTTGCATTTGCTCTTTCTCTCCACTGTGAAGGGGGCCTGGAGCTGTGTTGACCAAAACCCCGGCCTCTCCTTATGGCGTCTGTCAAACCAACCCAGAGCAAACCAGGAACCACCCACCAATCCACCCAGCCCGTATTCTTCTACCCAAATGTATCGGAAACTCCTGATGGGCCAATTCTCTCACCCAGTGCTTTCTAGAAGAGTGGCTACTTGAAAGATGTTGGTTTTGTGAATTTACCTCCTAACTTGCTAAACAAGTTATGACCCGATGAAGATCCAAACCAAAAATCCAACATGAAAATCCAAACAGATCAAGCGAAAAAACATGGGTCTCAATCCACGCATGTACAGTGAAAAACGGGCTTTTACAAAAACATGAATTCAAATGCTAACTATGTATTGCATACGTACAACACACCAAGAACACTGGGAGAGCACCAAGCTTTGATTCACACTCTCTCAGCCTCTGCACTAACATACTGAGCGCACGCTGCTTCCAGAGAGGGGGTCCCGAGTGGTTCTAACTGTCCTTCGGTTTTATGTTAAAAGTGACCCAGATTTAGAAAAGCAGGGACACAGCAGGTAGTGGGGTTTGACCTCGTTCTCAGCTGGGATGTTACACAATGTAGAAAGCATGAAACAGGGAGCCAGCAAAACTCTTCCACTGTCTTTGAAAACCCTGGCTCACAGCTCCCGACCCGAGGCCGTGAAGTAGGCATGGGTGACCTATTGATCGAGGTTGGACTTGTCATACGTGTACTTTCCTTAGAAATTCCTTTAAGACTAAGACGTTGTTGGGGAGGCAGGGAACGGCGCCCTTCACAGGTCCTAGTAAGAGCTGTACAAGGCGAGGCAACCTGGAGAACCAGACCTAGGGTCCTTTCTGTACTTACACGGGCAGGCCAGCAGGTGGCCACAATCTAGGAGCAACCGGGGAAGGACTCCTCCCCCTGGGCCCGAACCTTTAAGCCAGTCTTAGCCCAGCCTGTCTTGCCATCCTTTAGTCTTGCCTTGCCAGAGACATTCTGACCCGAGTGATCCCTGCTTATCTGCGCCCATTTGCACCTTTGACCCTTCACCCTGTAGCCCTGGCAGCAGCAGGGGAACTTCTGATGCTCCTCTCACACAGAAGTCCTGCTCTGGAGAACGAGGCCCTCCCAAGCCTTCCCACACTCTGCTGTGCAGCGGGGAAGAAGCCTTTGAACTGGACCGGAAGTCACTCCATTCCAAGATCACTGATAGGCACAGGGTAATGTGTGGGTGTTCGATTTTTCTAACAGGCTGTAAATGGTGATCTGTCTCTGTGACAGGTTAAGGAGACCTAGGCTAAGGCCAATGGAGCTGGGCACCGACCACTTGGGGCCAAGACACTTTGGGGTGAGGGGATCTGAGGGGTTTTCCTGCACAGAGGTACAGAGAGGCGAGCTGGTGAGAGCAGAACATTCCAGAGGCTGCGACTATTTCTGCTCCAGAGGCCCGGGCCCGCCATCTTCTCAAACACGTGGTCTGACCCTTTTAGGCCTGAATAAATACGAGGGAGGAAGGAACAGGTGAGCCTGCTAGGTCTGCATCTGAATCCAATGAGTAAACCCAAGACTCCTATTCCCAAGCAAGCCTGCTCTGTCTTCCCGTGAAAGCCACGTGCAGATCTCCCTTGGTCTAGTGCTGGTGAAATTATCAGTCATCACCCCATGGAAAATCATTTCATTTCTTTTCTTTTCTTTTTTTTTTTTCACCCAGAAACTAGAACTGGCAGAATCACGAAACCCCAGGTCTTCAATGTTTTTTTACACATTCCATTAAACTCTATGCCCTTGAAATGCTCTCAGATAAATTTCTCTAGTAAAATAAGTTTGAATAACTCTTTATGTTACACATACCAGACGTAGTCTGCCTTAAAGGCTTTGAAAAGTTATACATGAAAATAAGGTTTAAACCAGCAGTCTCTAAACTTACTGACCCATAGACTCCACCTTGATGTGTCCCTCCCATCCCAACCTGGGGCACAGTGTTCTCTGAGAGACCTGAGGACTTTGGGCAGCTGGGGCTGGGGATTCAGGGCAAAGCCACAAGTTTGTGGAACGATGGCATTGCTGTCACTGGCCAGGACTGTACAATGACCGACTGCTCCCACCTTATGTCGGCTCCCCTACCACTGACCACATCTTTCTGAACACAGCCCCCCCCCCCCGGTGTAGACCCCGTAGTTTCATGTGTCAACAATAACTAAAGTACTTGAGGGGCAGAGTAGATCTCTGAATTTAAGACCAACCTGGTCTGTAAAGGGAGGTCCAGAATGGCTGAGTCTACACAGAGAACTCCTGTCTTGAAAACCAAACTAAACCAAACCAAACCAAACCAAACCAAACCAAACCAAATCAAACAAGCCAAGCCAAACCAAACCTCCTTCTACTAAGGAAGCTTCTCTGCCTTTGGGAGCCAGGTTTATGTCACAGGAGTGCTGATTTGTCCCTAGCCTAAGTCATGTCTTTAGACACTGCACTTGTGCTGTGCTTCCAATCCACTGTGGACCTTTATGCATGGCTTTGCTTCAGCTGCTGGTTCTTTCTGTCTTGGTTTCTTTATGACTAGGCCAACTGCTATTCAAACTGTAGGGCCCGTCTCCAACACCATCTCCATTCAGGAGCCTCCCCTAGCCTGTCTTTTAGGATACTGTGAATTCTGTAGGGACCTGTCGCTTAGCACACAACTCAAGACCAAGTTCTCAGCACAAAGGTAATTTATTTGCCTCAGAAAGACAGAGGATGGGGAATGAGAGACAAAGACAGGAGATGGAGGATGAGAGAGATGGGAAAAGGAGCAAGGGAGAGAGGGAAGAGAGGTATTTGTTGGGGGTGGGGTGGGTGACAAAGGACTGTCTCCAAATAGACAGAGACAGACATAGCCCTCAGGAAAATGGCAGTTTATAAAGGCAAAGGGTAAAACCTTGTGTTAGGATGCAGTGTTTCATTTTAATTGGCCATGTTAATTAGATGAGCCAAAGGGGGCCTTTGTTTGCTGGACTTCAATACTTTGATAGGTGGACCTTGGTGTCATCCTCAGGAGAAAGTGGTCAAATAGGGGCTAGACCTTGGTGGTTTTAGGAATGTAATCTAACAGTTCTTAGCAAGGCAGAGAAAATGGGGGAAAGGGCAAGGCTTCCCAGAGTCATGTTTGCCACGCCTGGGCTGGCTGGAGTCCCTCCACATTCTTTTCTCCATAGGAAATCACATGATATACTCATCATATCTATGATAACATAAGCCACAATGTATGACATTTATTAAACTTTGTTTTAAACCAATGAAAGGACTGTATTAGGCAGGCTATCCACTGTGCCTGGAACTAGATACTAAGATGATATAAAAATTTACTTCAGGGCTTGTGAAATGGCTGAACTCCAAGACTGATAGCATGAGTTTAATCCCTTAAACATACTCGGTGGAAGGAGGGAGCTGACTTCTACAAACTGCCCTCTGACTTCCATATGAGTGCCATGTCACGTGCCTTCTTACAAATAAATAAAAGCTAAAAATTCTCAATTCCACAAACTAGTCTTAATATCTGCCAAGCAATGGATCTTGCCAGAATATAAAGATCTTACAGCTGAAAGAAGAAAATAGAAACGTGATTGCCTCAAACTGTGGCCAAAGCCATAACTAAGGTTAGTGCAGACCTGTGGGAAAACCTAAAGAGGGCAGGCAATTCTGCTTTTGAAGGAAGCAGTAAGGCCTTCAAAGAGCAGGGACTTATAGTTGGGACTGAGGAAGAGCAGAGATTTTCAGACAGACTGAGTGGGTGTGGATGATGGAGGAGAGATGTCTGAGGTAGAGGGAACAACATACATCTGTGGAAGAAAGTGGAGAATCCTCCTGGATTTACCAAAAAAAAAAAAAAAAAAAAAAAAAAAAAAAAAAATGTAGAGCTTGATCTTGGGAGGGGGCATAAAAAGGGAGAAGTTAAGGAGATGAGGCTGGGTAGAATCCAGACTCACACCTTAAAGTGTCTTTGCAAATAGCCAAACATTCTGCAGGGAAGCAGGATGCTAGCTCTGGGTCTGTGTCAACTTGACACAAGCTAGAGTCATTGGGAGAGAAGGAGGGAGCCTTGGTTGGGCCACTGCCTTCATAAGGTCTAGCTGTAGGCAAGCCTGCTTGCATTTTCCTAACTACTAACTGGTATATGAGAAGGCCCAGCTCATTATGGGTAGTGCTGTACCTGGGCTGGTGGTCTTAGTTCTATAAGAAAGCAGGCTGAGCAAGCCATGAAGAACAAGCCAGTAAGCAGCACCTCATGGCCTCTTCATCAGCTCCTGTCTTCTGGTTCCTTCCTTGTTTGAGTTCCTGTCCTGACTTCCTTTAATGATGAACAGTGAATGATGTGGAAGCATAAGCCAAATAAACCCATTCCTACCCAAGTACCTTTGGTTATTATGTTTTATCATAGCAATAGTAACCTTAAGACGGAGGAGCTGGGAGAGCACATTAGAAATGAGTTCTTCTGCACAGTGGGACATAGTGAAGGACCAGCGTATGACAGTGAGGGTATGGAAGGGAAAAAATGTTCAGGAAGTAAAAAGAGTAAATCAGAAAGGAAGACAGATTATGGGGAACTGGAGAGAACTTTGACATCAGCAGTCTGGTTCCCTTACTTACTAAATGTATGGCCACAGATAAGCTATTTGACTTGGATCTCAGGCTTCACTGGGAAGGTAGAGAGATGACAACATCTCTTTGCAGTCCCATCATAATTGTTGAATGAGATAATGCATATCAAGTCTGGACACTGTAGGCACTGATGACGATGGTCAGGATTCGAGAACAGGGCAGATACAGATGAAGGGAAGGAATTTGTTAAGAGGGAGTTGTGGTGTCTTCCAGATAAAGGGATGAAGAAAGAGCTAAATTTACTAGATTAAGCAACTAGACATTTGAGCCTTTGTGTGGCCTTTGAATGGAGTTTTCTGTGAAGCAGACAGCCATGCATGAGGTTTAAGAGGGAGAAGCATTCAACTGGAGGTGCTACGAGTAGTTGAAGTCATGGAGCTGAATGAGGGTCCCAGGGACAGCATATGCATAGAAAGCAGGGAGCAAGGTTGAGGATAACATCCCTCACTACAGTTCAACCACGGACATCATGGGGCAGAGATTGAAGAGGCATTCCCAACAATGCCAGGGAAACTAATTCATAGGTAAGGAAGCAGGAGGCCATAGATTAGATACAGTGGGTGCAGCAATCCTAGAAACCTCCAAGGCAAAGTGGAATGAGAACCAGTGAACAGAAAAGAGAGACCCAGATTCTAGTGTTGGGTAAAGAGAGATTTCAAGCAAGGGGCAGACTCAGATTGCTGGTCACTGGAAGTGACTTTGTGGTCACTGTGGCTCCACTGGTGAGAATCTAGTGGATGGGATTCTAGTCTGGAGTGTGACAGAGGACCTCAGAGGCATTCTATTTCCTACATCCCAGACTGGGAAAGTCCCTTGTGTGCCCTGAAGCCAGACTTGTGGGCTCCTTTCACCGACATCCTAACCTCATTGGGGGAAATCCTACTGACTGGCAAGACAGTCTCAGGAAGCAGCAATTTCCAGCAAACATCTCAGGATAATGCAGCCACTCAGTAATTATGGGAGACTCCAGGCCAGACAAAAACGACTTCATGAGCAGTAGGACTTCCTCCTGAATTTCCCTGTTTGACTCAGTTCCTAGGCAAGCATTCAAGATACCAACAGTTTCAGAGCTAGCAAGAGGGTGGAGGCTGACTGACTGCTGACCTTTCCACCCTAAAAGGCCAGTGGTCAATCCTTAGCCCCTCCCCCCGTAAGTTACAGCAACTCACTTTATAAATTCATGTTCATGAATCTCATATCCTTTCCTCTCAACCACCTGGAGCTTCACACATAACAAATCGAATTTTCCCATAGACAATGAGTTCCAATTGTAATGAGGCTACTTGTGTAGTCCATGAAACCTTTCTGATTATATGCATATTTCTGTTTGGGGCTACTAGAATCCATGATAGAATCATATCTTGACCTTTCTCAGAGTCAGAACTCCTCACATAGAACTAGCTGTGCTCCACTATGAGTTATGAAGGTGATCTTGGATGGAAGGTGGTGTGGCAGGAAACAAGACTATATTTGGAGACTTTCAGCACATAGTATGTGACAATCATCTTGAAATATTGTGAGAGGAGCTTAGAGCCACATAGTGCTCTCGCAATCTTTTAAAAGGAATACAGTCCATAAAGTTTTATTGTGGCCTGGATGCCCAAAGCTGAGGCCTTTCCCTTGTTTGTCCACAAGGAGCTCAGAGCACACGTGCCTCATTTTGTCCTTGGGGTGAGGTTGTACTGGCTGAGGTTTTAGGTTTGTTGAGAGCCGTGGGGGTTGCTCAGCTCTGATGAGTGATGGAACACTGTGGTCAAGAAGGAGGAACCAGGGAGAACCAGATAAAAAACCTGGATGATGATGATGATGAAGAAAAGATGATGCCTCATTCACCACGGGAAGCCAGTGAGTGTCTGGGATGGTAACTGACATTTACCACGGGAAGCCAGAGAGTGTCTGGGATGGTAACTGACATTCACCACGGGAAGTCAGCGAGTGTCTGGGATGGTAACTGACATTTACCACGGGAAGCCAGTGAGTGTCTGGGATGGTAACTGACATTTACCACGGGAAGCCAGCGAGTGTCTGGGATGGTAACTGACATTCACCACGGGAAGTCAGCGAGTGTCTGGGATGGTAACTGACATTTACCACGGGAAGCCAGTGAGTGTCTGGGATGGTAACTGACATTTACCACGGGAAGCCAGCGAGTGTCTGGGATGGTAACTGACATTTACCACGGGAAGCCAGCGAGTGTCTGGGATGGTAACTGACATTTACCATGGGAAGCCAGCGAGTGTCTGGGATGGTAACTGACATTTACCACGGGAAGCCAGTGAGTGTCTGGGATGGTAACTGACATTCACTACGGGAAGCCAGCGAGTGTCTGGGATGGTAACTGATGTCTGCTCCCTCTGCAGTGCCTTCTGAAGAAGACAGGTTGGCACTAACTTTGCCCTTGAACAGACAGAGAAATCATGAGTAAACTAAATAGAATAGCTTTAATAAGATCTCCCTCTCCTTTATTTTCTTTGTCTATTAAAGAAGGTGCTCTGTATTTCAGTTTCTACGGGTCAAGGGCTAAGTCATAAAATACTGATTTGTGGACTGATCAAAAGAAAACATGGGTTAAATGATTAAACTGATATGCAGTTTCTAAGGAAGTGGCTCTGGTCTGCTAGAGAGAGTGTCTCAGTAGATTACAGAGCTGTCCATTCACATCCACCACTGACTCTGAGTCCTTCTTCCTCAGCTTCCCTTCGCCTCAGGACCCTCTCTCAAGCTGAGGCTGAAACTCAGCTAGTTCCTGCCATAACTCTTAGCGATGGACTGTAACCTAAAATTTGTAAACCAAATAAACTCATTTTCCCCCTCCCCTATCTTGTTTCGGTCAAGATATCTTATCATGTCAACAGAAATGAAACCAGATCACCTTATACCAGAGCTATTAGGGGAACTTCAAAAACACAGATGTTCACGTTTCAACCCAAAGACTGCATTTTTAAAAACACCCTTGGTGATTCAGAAGCAAAATTAGATTGGGCTGGGGAGCGCCTACTTTATTTGATCCTCTGTGCTATGCTTTGGTAGATGGGGAGTGAGGAAGAGGGGGTTGGATGTATCCAAGGAAACAGAACCCAGCATATGTTTGTATAGTAGAAGAATCAGCTTTCATTTCATGGAAAGTGGAGGGAGATAATCTTGGCTTGTTCAAGAGAATAAGCTGAAGGTTATATTAGCCTCTGACTTGCTGTTGAGCTGTAGGAGTTGCAGAACCAGCCAGAGGAAATGCTCATGGAGTCAGAAGCCTGATCCACAGAGTTCCCATAGATCCAAGATGGGTAGTGTTTCATATATGCTACACACCTTCTTACCTGCTCAGGGCAGACAATGCTACCATGACACCCTTTCCTGTTGAACAGAGAACCATGCCTTGTCAAAGCTCCATTGAGAAACTTTCCTCACTCTTTCTACCATCAATGTTCCAGTATAGCCTTAACTTTTGTAGGGTACTTGAGGATGGTTCAGGTTGAGTTCAGGTATCGAGTTATACCTCTTCTCTTTCTTCCACCTTGGTGGCTGTAATCATTCCCTTAACGTTAACACTCATGGGATGGAAGCTCACAACTTTTATTGTTTCCACTACAGCACCCCTCTTCTTGAACTTGACCTGCATAGACGCTGAGCCAGAGAATGCCTGGAAGATCAAGTTATCTAAACACCAGCAGATAGGATGAAATGCTTTTGAGTGCAATTTTTTTGAGGACAGGATCAGGATGTTTTGATACAGGATCTTACTAGGTAGTCCAGGCTGGTCTTAAATTCACAGTCCTCTTGCCTCACCTTGGTGAGTGTTGGGATTACAGGCATGTGTGTTCATGTCTGTCTGAGGACAGGGATCTTCATATATTTCCAGATTACTTACCAGTCTGGCTGGGTATTGAACATAGCAAATGCTAGGCAAAAATGCCTTTCTTTCTTTTTTTCTTTCTTTCTTTCTTTCTTTCTTTCTTTCTTTCTTTCTTTCTTTCTTTCTTGCTTTCTTTCTTTCTTTCTTTCTTTCTTCTCCCTCTTTCTTTCCCTTTCTTCCTTTCTTTTCTTTCTTTGAGATTTTGTTTAAGATTTATTTATTTATGTATACAAGTGCTCTATTCACATGTGTGCCTGCATGACAGAAGAGGGCATCAGATTCTATTACAGATGGTTGTGAGCCACCACGTGGTTGCTGGGAATTGAATTCAGGACCGGTGCTTTTAGTTGCCAAGCCATCTTTCAGGCCCTAAGTTGTTTGCTATTTTTTTCCCACTTTTTCTATGCATAGCCCTGTGTATCTTGAAACATTCTGTAGACCAAGCTGGCCTTGAACTCAGAGATCTTTTGGCCTCTGCCTTTCAAGTGCTGGGATTAAAGGTATGGGCCAACATTGTCTGGCTAATTTCATATATTTCCTTGGATTTATATGCAATTCTGCCATTACCAAGCATTGCCAGAGCATCTTCTATACTCCTGTGTGCCTTATTCCCTGTCTTTCTCAGAATGGGGTGTGGTAATATGTTATGCTGGTGGATTCCAAGGCACCATGTCTAAAATTTATACCCTTACATTACCTCTTCTTTGGGAACGCAGTATGTACCTGTGATTTGATTTAATTAGTATAACATGGTTGAAGTTCTCCTGTGCCAATTTCAGATATTATTCTTTATATATTATTTATTCTTGAGAATTTTATATGTATATACAATGAAATATGATACTATCCACCCTTATTTTCCCTCATATATACCCACCATGTTTCCCTTTTAGCTTCATTTCTTCTTTTGTTTGATAGCCCACTAATTTCAATCAGCCATATACATATATATAAATATATATAGTGTAAATATAAATATATATGTATAAATATATACTTCTGTAACATGTATACATATATACATATGTATAAATATAATATAACTGTGTATGTATGTATATACATACACACATTTTAATACAGTTTTTTACATTGTGGTGACCCCAACCATAAAATTATTTTCATTGATAACTATAACTTTTCTACTGTTATAGATCATAATGCAAATATCTGGTATGCAACCCCTGTGAAAGGGTCATTTGATCCCCAAAGGGCTCATCACCCTCAGGTTGAGAACCATTGGTTCAGACTGAAGCCACCTACGAGGGCAGAGCTGCTTCCCTTGGAAGCTGGCACTTACTTCACTTGCTTCCCACTCTCTTCCTCTGTTCTCCAATAGCAGATACTTAGCTGCCAGCTTAGTTAGCTATATGCTTGGAACTGAAACAGAAAGACACAAGTCATAAGACCTGCCACTCTGTGACTACATGTTGACAGAACTGAGAATGACCTCACAGGTCCCAGCAGTCTGCTGTGTTTTTGTTTGTTTGAGACTGCTCAAAATTGCGACTTCCCAGGAGCTGTAAACTACCCGGGACTCATCTTTCTTTGCTCACTCTCGGTCTCATCTGAGCACAGTAGAGGTAGTGGGTTGTGTTTTTCCTATTTTTGAATGGAAACCTTTGGGTAAACCTTCAAACATAAGGGCAGAAAGAAAGGATGAGCTGCAGAGGAAACCTGGGATGGGGAGGTCCCACTCGGCCTTGAAAGGGAATGAATGACGAAGCACAGGAGACGGAGCACAGGAGCTCGGCTCCAGAAGACCGAGGGTGCACATCAAGCTTGAAGGTAGCATTAGAAGCAGACCTATGGAGTGGTTGGCTTCAGCAATGGGAAATCCAAAGCTGTCTATAACTATGACTTATCTGCAAAGAGCATTAATTGTGAATGGTGACTTCCATTGTGCAGTGAACCATGTGTATTTCTCTGTCTCTGTTTCTGTCTCTGTCTCTCTGTCTCTCTCTGTCTCTCTGTCTCTCTCTGTATCTCTGTCTCTCTCTGTCTCTCTGTCTCTGTCTCTCTCTCTCTCTCTCTCTGTGTGTGTGTGTGTGTGTGTGTGTGTGTGTGTGTGAGAGAGAGAGAGAGAGAGAGAGAGAGAGAGAGAGAGAGAGAGAGAGAGGTGGGGGAGGAAGAGAGGCCTTTCATAGAGCACAGCTGGCTTCCTTTGCACTGTAGAGGTCTTTACAATTATGCGTTCTTCTTTACTTGAATCCACATAGCCTAAGTATCTGTAGATTTAGAAGTCATGAAACTAGGACTGGACATGATGGTATACGCCTTTTCAGGAGACAGAGGCAGGTGGATTTCTATGACTTCGAGACCAGCCTGGTCTACAGAGTGAGTTCTAGAACCACAGGGCTACACAGTGAAATGCTGTCTGGACACCCTCCCTCCCCGTTTCCGTGACTTTGTTTGCTGGTCCACCTAGAGGCTGAAGCTGCTGGTAAAGTAAGACATTGTTTATGTAAGATGGAGCTGGGTTTCCAGGTGCAATCTTAAATAAGAAAATTCCCTGTAGGTAACAGAAATAAGAAATATAAACAAAAACCATTGAGGAGACCTTGGCATATAAGGATGTGGTATTCACAGGTAATACTTAAGGTCCTAGCACATAAGAGGGAGAGAAGAAATGCTAGAGTGATTAGTGTTGGAATGCCAATGTCTCTACTATGGGAACTATGCTCAGCTTTCTATTGTGGTTCTCAGCTTCTTTTTATCTTTGTTTGAGATAGGGTTTCATGCAGCCCTTGCTGGCCTAGAACTTGTTATGTAAACAGGAATGACCTTGAACTTCTGATCATCTTGCCTCAATCTCCTTTTTTAAAAAAAATTAAACAACTTTATTTAAAAAAAAAGAGATAAATGTACAGATTTAAAAAGCATTTTTGTATAAAACTATATGAATATATTTTTGTCAGTACTTGATTTTTTAAAGGTTTGATAGTATGCATTGAAATCTTACTAGTTACAATGAGAATAAAGTACATGTAAAACAAAACATAACATGGAAATAGTCAAAGTTTTCTTGGTGTGTAAAGATTAAACATAATGATTTTTAAATTCCAAGAATTGCCACAAGGCTATCTTCTTAGCTCTTGAATTATTAATGATTTAATGCCTAGTTGTACCCCACACTGAGAGGGTGCTATACACTTATTTATTTATTTATTTTTCTAAGAAGAACTGAGGCTTCCACTTTTTGGCCTCCTTTCTTTTCAGCTTTATATGGTATGTGAGTTGTTTCTTGGGTATTCAGAGCTTTCTGAGGCTAGTATCCAATCATCAGTGACTGCATATTATGTTTGTTCTTTTGTGACTGGGTTACCTCACTCAGGATGATAGTCTCTAGTTCCATCCATTTGCCTAGGAATTTCATAAAGTCATTGTTTCTAATAGCTGAGTAGTTACATTGTGTAAATATAACACAATTTCTGTATCCATTCATCTACTGAAGGACATCTGGGTTCTTTCCAGCTTCTGACTATTATAAATAGAGCTGCTATGTACATTGTGGTGCATGTATCTTTGTTGTATATTGGAGTATCTCTGGGGTATATGCTCAGAAGTGGAATAACTGGGTCTTCAGGTAGTACTATGTCCAATTTTCTGAGGATCCACCAGACTGATTGTGCCTCAGTCCTAAATGTTGGTATTACAGCTGTGTGGCATTGAACCCAGGGTGACTGAGCTCGGAGTCAAAGCACTCCACTGACCTACTTTCTTCCCAGCCCTTTAGTCTGCAGACTTAACTGGATATTTCTTTGCCTTGGTACGTCTTTCTCAGTGGCCAACGTTCAGGATAGGATCTGAACCTTATCAATAATTCCTACCTAGAATCTATAGACAGGTCAGTTTATAAGGGAAGGGTAAAATAGGAAGCCTTTTATTGGCCGGATATTTAGGGAGGGATGTGAACATTGACAGCAGGAGTCATAGTTTCTCAAAGTTTTTTTCTTAAAATACAGTGTGTTTGGCTTCAGGGTTTCTGACTCACCCTTATACCAGACAATCTATCTCCAGACTAATATATTCCCATGAGTATCTGGGGGAGACCAGCTCATTTTCCTCCTACAGTATCTATAGAAACGTCTGTTCTAGCTTGTTAGAAAGTCAAAACAATGACCTGTCAAACCATCATCTCTTCTGGTGAAGGACACATTCCTGTTGGCTGATGAACACCCTTCCCTAAGGGTTCACTCTGGACTGCCTGTGTGTTTGTGGAGCTGTGAATTGATTTTGATGACGCTGTAAAGAGCCTCTTACATCCTAGTTTATTTAACCTTCTCACACGAATAACAAGACTTCTCTGGGGAAATCACAGAACGACTACTGACTCATAAGCCAGCAATGAGCCCTGGAAACAGGAAGCAAAAGAATAGAGTCTCTAAAGCAATTTCACTCCCTTAGCTTAGGTCACAAAGCATTCTAGAAAACATCCTGCATGTGGATTGGGCAGACTGGGCTCACCTCACAGTCATGCAAGGTACTCTGTGCACTGGGTCAGTGACTTTGTCATCTTCTATTAAAGTGGGCATGAGAGTACCTGTCCTGCCGGCTGCATGCCATCCTTAAGAGGTCAAACAAGAGTAATGGAGTATAAGACACATTCACGGGCATGTGCAGCTTGATCACTACCCAAACAACAAGCAACATATCCCAGAGTTTGTGCATGACAGAGAACTCATACCCAGAATTCAGTGTATTGTACCTACAAGGGCCTTTATTGGCGTTGCACTCACTGGTTTTTTTTTTTTTTTTTTTTTTTTTTTTTTTTTTTTGGACATACAGAAGTAAGTCCAATTCTCTTCTGGAAGAAGAGCTCTCAGGTGTCCAGAAGCAGTTCTGCTCCTCGATACATACAGAGTAGCCTCTAAGCCTGCTCACAACCAAAGCATTTCCTTTCCCTGAACTGTCATGGCTATTGTTCTTTAAAGGTACTTTAAGTAATTTATGGCCCTTAGCATCTTTTGTCTGGTCTTGAAGGTGGCGTTTAAGATAGTCTGGAAAGGAACAATGAAGTGGCAGTCACCTCCTCTATTCCAGATGCCGTGCTTCTAATAAATGCACCAATTTGTGAATTAGCTTCTTTGGTGGCTATAGCCCAGTGGTGCATTTCCTCTATAATCTTGACTGTAAATATAGAGCCTTCAGAGGACTGTTTCCTTTCAACCAGTTTAGTCTGCTGGGATCCAATGCAAAGATTCTCAAATCTCACCAGGACTTAAGGTCTACCCACCCTTACTTTTCCTCATCCCTTCCCTATTTCCTGATTCCCTGGGTCCTTATTTTTTTCTTCAGCCTAGACCTTTGGGACACCATTTTGATCACTCCCTTGAATATAAATCAATTCCTTTCTTTCTAGAAAAATCCCACACCTGGTGCATCTGTCTTGTCTCTTCTCTTCAACTACCCGCTCTGCCTTCACTTTCTTCCCACGGTCTTCTCTGCCTTTCAAAGCCTAAGCAACTCCAGGATGCATTTGACCGGGGATCCTCTAGTTTCCTTGAACTTCTGCTTCCACCATTTCCCCTTATGAACCTTCTCCTTTCTGTAACATCCATCCTATCCCACTAAACCGCAGTATAATTTTATCTCTTTTCAAGGGAGAAGGAAACATGTTTTGTGTGCATTGTTCACTGAGTTTTACAAGCTTTGCTTTGCCCAGCACATGGACAACATTACTGGACCTCCCTGCTGTAGCATGCAGCAGGTCTGGGTGGCCATGGTGGCTGTCAGAATGGGCAAGAGAGGAGGTCAGAGCTGCCAGCGTTATGCGTTCTAGTGAACACATGAGCTCTCATAAATCTAGAAGGCTTGGATCTGGGACATCAGCTCCATTGGCCTATTAACATCCCTGTAACCTGACCTAACAGGGGTGAGGGTGTGTGTGAAGACAAACATGGTGTCTTTCTTTCCAAAGCTATTTCATTGAGAAGGTAACATCTTTACATCAGAAAAAGAGTGTCTGGATTCATGAAAACTACTCTGAGCAGCATAAAACCAAGAGAATTTACTTCTTGGAACAACAGAAACCTAGCTACTTCCACATCACAGTGCCTTTTTGAAGGTGATCCTGGAGAAGGGCCCACATGGCTTCCAGATTTTCAAGTGCATGAGTCAGGTTGAAATTGTCACAGCACCCAAAAGCATCTATTTATAGCCTCTTTTGTAATTCTTCCAAAGCCATGACACTTTTTAGGTACTCCTTCCAAAAGGGACAGCATGGTCCACTTACTTGTCTGTCACAGCCTGCATAAATTCATCCAACAGGTCATCATACTCCTTCCCACGAACACGCTGGTGTTTTAGGCCGATGTACAGAGGATCTCTGAGAAGCTCCTGGAATAGAGAGCATCCACTTACTAAACCCACTCCATACTTCTTACTTCTTGTTTTCTGTGAAGCAAGATTGAGGTTTATTGGGGAAGAACCAGAGGTAGGAGGACAGAAGATCATAGGGCACTGCCTCTGTTTCCCTACCTCTACCTAAGGGCAATCTCTGGAAGGGTCTGGAGGCCAGGTCTCTGTCTGAGGGTGCATTCCTGTGAAATCCCATTTTTAGGAATGAATAATGCTTTGAGGTAGAGGAGCCTCCACTGAACTCTGTTTCAAGCTCTGTCTGTAGACTCTGGGTTTATTTCAGGGTTTCTTAATAGGGTCACTAGTAACACTTTCGCTTGATTTAGCTATTAATCTGAGAGATGACTGGTACATTATAGAATATTTAGCAGCATTTCCAACCTATACCCACAAGGATCCAGCAACAGCTCCACTTGTGACCATAAAAATGTCTTCAGACATTGTTACAGATATTCCTGAAGGTAGAAATGCTCCTGGTTGAGAACCTCTGAAGCTGATTACAGGTAGCATTTGCACTGGTGAATGGGAGATCTTGCCCCCATGCAACTTATAAAACATTCGCTCATCTTAGTTTAAATAAAATCTTACCTGCCAGATATCTCACACATCGCTAAGTGTTGGAGATGTGGAAGTAGAATTACATAACTAGAAATCTCATTGAAAAAGAATGCCTACCTTAGCCCTTTGCCCTTAGGCCTTAGTTCCAGCAGCCACATGCACATTGGGTCTTTTCTTGTTTGCATTGGTCTGACAAGCTTCTCCCACTGGACTTTCTACTTCATCCACACCCCATTTGTCAGCAGATTGATTCATGCACAACACATTTATTTATTAATTAGCTAATTTTAATATCCATAGAAGCTCCATCATATAAGAGCAAAAAATAAAAAAATAAAAAACTCTCAAAAAACGATAATGTCTGTTAATTGGCAAATCTAGACAAATCTCAAGACATATGCTGTGAATGAAAGTCACCCTCAAATGACTACATGCCACCTGATTTCATCCATAAGTGTCCTTGAAGTGACAAAACCATAGAGATGAAGACCAATCCTCAGAAGTCAGGGTGAGGAAGAGGAAATGTGGGTATGGTTATAAAAGGGTAGCATGAGGTATCCCTGTATAAAACTTTCCCATAGATTAACTGCCTTAGTGGTGCAGGAATATATACAATGTATAGAACTGAACTGCTACAGTGGAAGAAAACTGGGTAACTGGTATAGGAGCATGTGGTGATTTGAACGAGGAATCCCGTATAAGCTCACAGACTTGAACACCACAGTTTTGGTGACTTTGGAGGGTGTAGAACCCTTAGGGAGTAAAACCTTGCTGAAGGAAGCATATGACTAGGGTTGGGATTTGAGATCTGTATTCATGTTCCTTTTCCTGTTTCCCTTCCCATGCTTCCTGTGTGCAGATAGAATGTTATTGCCAGCTTCCTGCCCTGCCCCACTGTCTGGAACAGCTGCTTTTGGTAATGGTATGTTATCACAGAAGCAATATTTTAAAATAAGGGTCAAAAGTAAATAAGATGGTGTCAATGCATGCACAACTAATGGAATAAAATGCCGTGTGTAAGCTGAACAATGTTCTACTCAATGATATCATGGTCAAAGAAGAAATAAAGAAATAAATTAAGGATTTTCTAGAATTTAATAAAAATTAAAGCACAACATACCCACACCTATGGGATGCAATGAAAGCAGTACTGAGAGGAAAACTCATAACTCTGAGTGTCTCCAAAAAGAAACTGGAGAGAGCATACACTAGCAACTTGACAGCACAGCTGAAAGCTCTAGAACAAAAAGAAGCAGATACACCCAAGAGAGGTAGACGGCAAGAAATAATCAAACTCAGAGCAGAAATAGACCAAATAGAAACAAAAAGAACCATTCAAAGAATCAACAAAACCAACAGCTGGTTCTTTGAGAAAATTAACAAGATTGATAAACTCTTAGCCAGACTAACTAGAGGGCAAAGAGAGTATTCAAATTAACAAAATCAGAAAGTGGAGACATAACAACTGAAACTGAGGAAATTCAAGAAATCATCAGATCCTACTACAAAAGCCTATACTCAACAAAACTGGAAAATCTTGAGAAAATGGATAAATTTCTAGACAGATATCAGATACCAAAGTTAAATCAGTATCAGATAAGCCATCTAAACAATCCCATAACACCTAAAGAAATAGAAGCAGTTATCAAAAGCCTCCCAACCAAAAAAGCCCAGGACCAGATGGATTCAGTGCAGACATTTATTGATGACTTAATACCAATACTCTCCAAACTATTCCACAAAACAGAGTTAGATGGAACACTACCTAACTCATTTTTTGAGGCCACGATAACTCTCATTCCTAAACCACACAAAGACCCTACAAGGATAGAGAACTTCAGACCAATCTCACTTATGAATATTGATGCAGAAATACTCAACAAAATCCTTGCAAACCGAATCCAAGAACACATCAAAATAATTATTCACCATGATCAAGTAGGCTTCATCCCTGTGATTCAGGGATGGTTTAATATAAGGAAATCCATCAATGTAATCCACCATATAAACAAATTCAAGGAAGAAAACCACATGGTCACCTCACTAGATGCTGAGAAAGCATTTGACAAAATTCAACACCCCTTTATGTTGAAAGTCTTGGAAAGAACAGGAATCCAAGGCCCATAACTAAACATAATAAAACAGTATACAGCAAACCAATAGCCAACACGAAATTAAACGGTGAGAGACTTGAAGCAATCCCACTAAAATCAGGGACTAGACAAGGTTTCCCACTCTCCCCTTACCTATTCAACATAGTATTGGAAGTCCTGGCCAGAACAATTAGCAAAAGGAAATCAAAGGGATACAAACAGGAAAGGAAGAAGTAAAAATATCACTGTTTGCAGATGACATGATAGTGTATGTAAGTGACCCCAAAAATTCCACCAGAGAACTTCTACAGCTGATAAACAAATTCAGCAAAGTGGCTGGATATAAAATTAACTCAAACAAATCAGTAGCCCTCCTCTACTCAAAGGACAAATATGTGGAGAAAGAAATTAGGGAAAAGATACCTTTCACGATAGTCACAAACAACATGAAATACCTTGGTGTAACCATAACTAAGCAAGGGAAGGACCTGTATGACAGGAGCTTCAAATCTGTGAAGACGGAAATTGAAGAAGACCTCAGAAGATGGAAAAATCTCCCATGCACATGGATTGGAAGGATCAAAATTGTAAAAATTGCCATCTTACCAAAAGCAATCTACAGATTCAATGCAATCCCCATCAAAATTCCAACTCAATTCTTCATAGAGTCGGAAAGAGCAATTTGAAAATTCATCTGAAATAAAAAATAACCTAGAATATCAAAATATATTCTTAATGACAAGAGCCTTCTGCAGAAATTACCATCCCTGACATCAAACTATATTATGAAACAACTGTGTTAAAAACCACATGATACTGGTACAGAGATAAGCAGGTAGATCAATGGAACAGAATAGAAGATCCAGAAATGAACTGTCACACATATGGTCACTTGATTTTTGACAAAGGAGCTGGAAACATTCAATTGAAAAAGGGCAGCCTCTTCAACAAATGGTGTTGGCTCAACTGGCACTCAGCATGCAGAAGAATGAAAATAGATCCTTTCTTATCTCCTTGTACAAAGCTCAAGTGCAAGTGGATCAAAGATCTGCACATAAAACTAGGTACACTGAAACTATTAGAAGAGAAATTGGGGAAAACCTTAGAACATATAGGCACTGGGGAAAATTTCCTGAACAGAACACCAATGGCTCATGCTCTAAGATCAAGAATCAGTAAATGGGACTTAATGAGATTGCAAAGTTTCTGTAAGACTAAGGACACTGTCAGGAAATTAAAATGGCAACCAACAAATTGGAAAAATATCTTTACCAATCCCACATCTGATGGTGATCTAATATCCAATATATACAAAGAACTCAATGAGTTAGACTCCAGACATTCAAACAATCTTATTAGAAATGGGGTACAGACCTAAACAAAAAGTTCTCAATTGAGGAATATCGAATGGCTGAGAAGCATCCAAGGAAGTTCTTGACATCCTTAGTCATCAGGGAAATGCAAATCAAAACAACTCTGAGATTCCACTTCACACCAGTCAGAATGTCTAAGATCCAAAACTCAGATGACAACAGATGCTGGTGAGAATACAGAGGCAGAGCAACACTCCTCCACTGTTGGTGGGGTTGTAAGCAGGTGCAACTACTCTGGAAATCAGTCTTGTGGTTCCTCAGAAAATTGGACATAGTCCTACCTGAAGATCCAGTTATTCCACTTCTGGGCATATACACCAAAGATGCTCTAACACACAATAAGGACATATGCACCACCATGTTTATAGCAGCCTTATTTATAATAGCCAGAAGCTGGAAAGGACACAGATGTACTTCAGTCGATGAATGGATACAGAAATTGTGTTATATTTACACAATGGAGTACTACTCACCTCTCAGAAACAATGACTTTATGAAATTCCTAGGAAAATGGATGTATCTAGAGAATATCATCCTGAGTGAGGTAACCCAGTCACAAAAGAACAGACATAATATACAGTCACTGATGATTGGATACTAGCCTCAGAAAACTCTGAACACTCCAGAAACAACTCACACACTATATGAAGCTCAAAGGAAAAAAAAAAAAAAAGGGCCAAAAAGTGGAAGCCTCAGTCCTCCTTAGGAAAAAAAAAGTGTATAGCACCCTCTCAGAGTGGGGTACACCTAGACCTTAAATTATGAATAACTCAAAAGCTAAGAAGATAGCGTTTTGGTAATTTTTGGTAGTTAGAAATCATTATGGTTATCTTTATACAACAAAAACAGCTTTTATGATTTTCATGTTATGTTTTGTTTTACATGTACTTCATGCTCATTGTAACTAGTAAGATTTCAATGCATACTATCAAACCTTTAAAAAAATCAAGTATTGACAAAATATATTCATGCTAAAATGCTTTTAATAATCTGTACATATATCTCTGTTTTCTTAAAGTTGTAAGAAAAAAATATTTAAAAATTGTCATGTGTTTATTGACCATTGGCACTCCTGATTCACAGTCTACTGAGGGCATGGATGGGTGAAGTGTCCCAGAGATGGACAGCAGTGAGTAGGGACACAGTGTGGAGAAGCAACTTGAAATGTGCATTGAGACTGTATTGTGAGGACAATGGTCAGGCCTGAAAACATGGTCAGATTCAAACAGCTTAGCTAGGTTTCCAGGCAGGGTGAGTACAAAGGTTGGAGGCTGGAGACCGAGTGTGTTTGGGAAACAGAAAACAACCATCTGCCTTAGCCTCTTGGGATTTCACATTATTGTGTCTAACACAACTGGAGCAAGAGCTCACTGACAAATTCCTTGCCACATCCCCAGCTGTTGCAGGATATGAAGGTAAGGGTGACATGAGTCAGGTTTGACCTCCGCCATGGCAGGCTGCTGAGACTCTGAGAAAGCTTTTATGACCTCCCGGGTCTTCCTCTTCTCTGTGCAATGGAGACAGTGCTGCCACACTCTGGGGACGGTGATTGCATGAGAGAATAGGAGAGAGCTTTTGAGTGACAACACCTGCTACCATGGTGGAAAGGTCTCCGATGTGCCCCATGCTGTGGCCTGTTTTACTGCAGCCACAGGAAGATGCTGAACTCTAGGCAGATTCTGTTGCAGGAAGGCAGCTGAAGGACCATTACCTATTCATAGTCTCTCCAGATAGCTTAATGATGAGATGAGGAGGATTAGGACAGAGCACCTTCTTAAATGAGGTCATTTGATAATCGTCTTTGCTTGGAGACTTGCAATCAGCCTTTTAATTAGACTCTTGTGGGGCTGTACTGCAGGCATAGTTCTTAAGTCTCCATTTTTCCTTCCCTCTTTCTATGAGTCTTGTCAACATTGTATAGTCTGAAGGCCCTAACCTCCAACTCCTGCTCTTCTCTTCATTCCTCTGGAGTTTCCCGTTATGAAGCTCTCACCCACATATTTCCAGGAGGTCTTGAGAAACAGGTTTCATTACTTATTATTCCTCTGTTATGAATGGAGCAGCAAGACAGAGAAGTTAAGCCACCTTCCCTAAGACCTTCGGTTAGTAGGAGCAACAGTCAGGATTTCACCGCGGAGTCCGTGCTCCGAACACTGAGACATGTGGCTTTTGTGGCTTTTTCGCTCGTCTGTAAGAACTGACATACCATTTAAGCCACTGACCCAGACCCATAGTGCAGCCCAGATTGCTGATGTAATGAGGCCCTGTCTCCATGCTTTCCCTTACGGTGGACATGTTCCCTTTCGAGACAGAATAAATTCTCCACTACATCAGCTCTTTTAGTTATCTATAGAAGAACAAGAAAAGTAATGAATAGTGATTCTAAAACCCTTTTGAGGGCATCTTTATATTTTAATTTTTAGAATACTTCAAAGCTAACTACAAAAATGGAGAAAACTCCCACACAGAGATAATGCTAAAGACAAACGTGTCTTATGCTTGCATAAAGCTTGCAAGAAGACATGTCCTCGCTGGGTCATTCTAGGATGTTGGAGTTCAGTGGTTTAAATAAACTGTCCAAACTCACAGAGCCAAGAGGAAGTGGCTGAGACCAAGCCTCCATCAGACTGATTCTCACTGTGGGTTCTTTCCTCCCCATCACTTGATCTTGTGGAGACCAAGGGACTAAGCTTCAGCTTCTTGTCTTCACCCTCTGTCTGTTTCTTGCCTAGAGAGGTTAGTACTAGCTGTCTAGATCCAGAAGATCCGGGTTTTTTGGGCTTTGGAATTGGATAAACCTGAACTGGAATTCACATCCTGCACTTAAGCCACAGGCTTTGGGCAAGAAATATAAATTTTCTGTTTTGTTATTTTACTCTCTGTTAAAAAGGGGCAAGAATGACTCTCGTCACATAATGTGATTTCTCGAGGAAAGGTTTGTTCCTTCTTCCTTTACATCTCCTCAGAGCTCAGCTGCACAGTGCAGCACACAGAGAACCTGTGAAATGTGTTAGCTGACGCGAGCTGTCAGAGCTTCACTCCTGGGCTAAGATGCCAGACTTAACATTTCAATATTGGCAATCACTCACTTCTGCTTCCTCCTAATGAATTTCTGGGGGTTATAAAGGTGACATGAGCTGTCTCGGGGTCACAAAACCCACTGGTCAGAATGGAAGGGAGAAAGTCATTATTTTAGAACAGGATAGGGACTGAGATTATTCATTTCCAAGCTATGTTGTGCACAATGTACCTGGTACCTTAGTAGTATTTGATAGTTACATCTTTTATCTCTGTTAGATGGTTACTAAATCCCTATTGAAACTGAATCATCAGTGATTAGAATTGTAGGTGAATGAGTTTACCCACAGAAGGCAAACTGTTACTGCTTTCTGTGTGATGGGAGATGGAGGGGTGAATACACCCCTGGGGTTGTTTGCCTAACTCTCCTTCCTAAGGCTTTCCTTAGAGACAAAATGTCATGGAAAACAAATAGGTTTTCCTCCTCTCACTTGGACATATCACAGAGGGTTGTACTTAAGAAGATAAATTTCCTGGCTGAAAAAATATTTACCTTGGACAGCAACAGGCACTTGAAGAGGACACGCAAAGCACCTGTGTGTCCAGGAGGTCATGGCATGGGGTCCACACCATGACCATTGCAACCTTCCCTCACTGTTCTTACGTCTATTGCTCATTTCTTGGAAAGTTAAATTAGGCTAAGAGAAAACTGCAAAGGCTCTGGGGGCAGTGTCCTCAGACATTCATGCAGAGTGAGCTCTCTGGTAGTACTGCACGATGAAGCTGAGTATTTTAGTCATGGAGACAATAAGTCTAAAAAAATAGAAGAAACTGCAAATCCCAGTACAGCAACTGACTCTTGTTCATTCCCACCAAAGCCTTCAAAGTCAAGGTTTCCGGCTCGGCTGTCAGTTTTCACCTGAGTCCACCTGATTAGCCTATCAGCATTCTCAGCTGCACAGAGGCTCCAGAGAGCCGTATAGCATCTCCCTCAGAGATGAATATAGGTTCAGGATTTTAGGCAGCAGAAGACTCTCAGGGCTCAGGAGGGCAACCAGAGAGCCAAGTATGTTGGGGTACTCCATGATACTCACTGTAGAGCATCATGTGAGTAGGGTTTTGGAACTAATTCTTAGGAAGCCATTTCTGGGCTACTTTTACTATGAGGAGTAAAGGAGTTGGTATGACATACTGTTTCTGGTCCCTTCTGCTTGGACAATGTGACCATTTTGTGCTTGGTCTCATCTACACACAGTCTTAAGTACATGGCTTCTCTCTCCTGAGGAGAACCTGGGTTGTCTGTTCCCACCCCACCCACTGCCATGGAATTGCAGCTCCATGTGTTTATTTTTCCATGTCCTTGGTGTTGTAGGTAAAAGTGACTCAGGCTCAGGGGTGCAGACAGCATATGTTTTCCTTCAACAGGAAGCTCAGAGGGAGGTTTTGACACTGAGTAAATTACTGTTGCCTTGGGAGATTTGTTTTCACAGAGGCATGCACACAAATAGTTGGGATATTTGGATGTTAGGCACCTCACAGCAGCATCCTCACTATACTGTGTTAGGCAGTGGAAGTGATAAAGTCACCATTTCCTCTCCTACAGCCAAGAATTGACCTCAGCAATATATATAATTAAAAAAAGCACATCATTTATTTATTTTATGTTTTTGAGTATTTTATAGACCAGTATTGTATTTACTTCATTTCAACCCCACAATCTCCCACCCCCAAACCTCTTGGTAGCCTTTAGCTGCCTATAGCTCTTCATCTATGGGTGGGGCCTTGGGAAAATTTCCCCAACTCACATTGGCATCTTAACTGATGTTGTCACTGTATATGTCTTACAGACAGATGCACATTTAACTAGGAGCTGTACTATGGGAAATGACAAAGCTAACTCATTCGAAGGGGGGACAAATCACATCTCCCTAGTGTTGGGAAATGACATAGCTTACTCATTCGAAGGGTGATAAATCATGTCTCCCTAATGTTGGTTCGCTTGGCAGTAGTGGATTCTCATACTTGGAGTTAAACACTCAGGGGAGAAACAGACACTTTGAGGAGATGTAATACATGACTCATTAAAATGATCCATTATGTGACAATGTTGGAACACCGACAACCAGACCATTTCACCCAAGTCTGGCTTGTTGGGCTCCCTCACGCCCAGCCGAATGCCCGACACCTACTAAACACTCAATAAACTTTGATTAAATAAGCAAAGGGAAAATGTTCACAAATAACCTTAATTGAAAAAAAGGAGAACAAAATTACAGGTGCATTATGATTACCACTAAGAAATATATACATCTATAGGTGCGCATGTCCTAGATAAACATTGTAAAGGTCCACAAGTGTAGTACTGTGGGGGAAATGCTATTACCTTATTTGAATAACATTCTAAAGTTTTAGTAATAAAAGTCAAGAGATGTTGACGGCCTGGGTGTGTAATGACAGGATCTCGGCTCTGATTAGAATCCCTTTGAGCCAAATAGACCCTAGAGCCTCAGTTTCTTGAAGTGGAAGAAGAAGGCAGTGACAGGGCCTTCTCTCCGTGTGGTATGATGTTCAAATTAGCTGTAAGGTCCTGGTCTCTGCTCGACACTTTTTTTAAGGAAATCCTTCCTGATGGATTTGTTTCAGATTGAGGTCAGCCTTGAGCTTCTGAGCTTCAGTTGCATTGGTGGATGCTGGACTTTCAACAGCAAAGAACTCCATGCACCTGCTAGAGACAGCCAGTACCCTCCAGAAACAATAGCTTAATTAACCCTAGGCTGTCCCTGCTCCAGCTTGGGAACAGCTTCCAGGACACTGACAAGGTGACGGTCTCAATGAAATCTATTTGTAGCGCAGCAAGAGTTGCTGGTAGCTCACTTGAAGTAAGGTTTGCTGTACTCATCCACAGAGGCAATGATGTCCCCTTTGAGGCGGAGGACAGCTTCAATGTCATTTGGTATAAACTCAAACATCTGGTCGTGGGGAGGGAACTTGGCTTAGAGTAAAATTTGAGGTCTTGTTGAGCAGCTGTAAGGTTTGTACCATCACCAAGGCCTTGTCTCATAAGCTAGTCAGGAGGCAGAGCAAGAAGAGATTTAGAAATGGCAGTATTCAAAGAGAAGGAAGGCCAGACGGTGGATGTCTCAGTCCTTAGAAGGGAGAACAAAATACCCATGGGAGGAAATAATGGGACAAATAGAGGAGCAGGGATTGAAGAGAAGATCATCCAGAGACTGCCTCACCTGGGGAACCACCCCATAGGCAGCCAATAAACCTACACACTATTGCTGATGCCAAGAAGTGTTTACTGGCAGGAACATGATATAGAGGCTGCCTCCTCAGAGGCTCTGCCAGAGCCATACTGATACAGTTGAGGATGCTTGCAGCTAACCATCGGACTGAACATGAGGACCCCAATGAAGCTGCTAGAGAAAGGACTGAAGGAGCTGAAAGGGTCTGTAACCCCATGGGAAGAACTAACCAAACCCACCACAGCTCCCAGGGACTAAAACACCAACCAATGAGTTTTTATGGAGAGACCCATGGCTCCAGGTGCATATGCAGCAGAGGACGGCATTCTCTGACATCAGTGGGAGGAGAGAACTTTGGTTCAGCAAAGGCATGTTTCCCCAGTGTAGGGGAATGCCAAAGCTCTGAGGTGGAGAGGGTGGTTGGGAGAGGGAGCACCTTCATGGAGGCAATGGGAGGGGGAGGGGGGTGAGATTGGGGAAAGGTGATAACATCTGAAATGTAAATGCAGAGAATATCCAATAAAAAATAGAAATGGCAGTATTATTATGCAGGAAATCACATCTAGAGAGCTGCAGTGACCCATCTGGCTATGGTGTTACTGGGGCTAGGGCCCCTTCTTCTGAATTCAGTCTTTCCCTACTTGCTGGCTATTGCCTACCCCATGACTTTCTGGCTTTCAAGAAAGCTCTCTTTTCAAGCTCCCTCAATTTAGGGAGGAGCATCTCTGGGTGGAATCCGAGGAAGCTGCATTCCCTGCTTTCTCACAATGCTCCCTCTTGTTTAGAAACCCAGACCATGGTGTCTAAGGAAGAGGAAAGCAGTTTTCTTGAGATAAATCATTGTGGACTGCACACAGTGATAACCTTTTAGGCAACGCGACTCAGGGATCTGAATAACAGGGGCCGAAGAGATGGCTCAGTGAGTGAAGAGGATCCAAGACCAGTCCCCAGCCGCCACAGAGAAAGCAGACCACGGCTGCACTCCCAGCACTAGGGAAGCCCACCGCACAGAGAAAGCAGGCCACGGCAGCACTCCCAGCACTAGGGAAGCCCACCGGCAGGTCCCTGGAGCTCACTAGCCCATGGGAACCTCCGAACCTCAGGTGCCAGTGTGTGACTGTCTCAAGCGTCGTCGCGTAGTCGGAGCTGGAGGAAGAATGGTGACGCAGGCTTTCCTCTGCCTCCTCGTCCTGCCCCAGGCCGTACACAAACCCATCCTGTGAATCCAGGTAACCACTACATCCATTATCACCGGCATTTCTGCCCCTAGGAATGTGTCCTAAAGAAACAGTAGAGCTAAGAATGATGACTGATCCAAAATGTGGGCACCAAACCAGCCGATCTCTATAAGAAGTCTGGGAACATCTAAACATACAGCTGTACCGGCTTCCCTATGTGAACCGTGGTAAAGCAGGCGCCACTAATGTGGCACAGTGAACTGTGGTAAAACTCGGAGTCACCGATGTGGTACAGTAGAGTAACAAGGACATGAGAGGAAACTTATGTCAAATTTCAAAAAGCAGGATAAGGAACCTTAAGGCAATGTAACCCCAAATTTGGTTTTTGTAAGGGTTTGGAAGAAAAAAGGCTGGAAGGAAAAATATTAAAATGCAATATATATGCATATGCATATATGTATGTATATACATATATATACACACATATGTACACATATATGCATATTTTAGCACTGATCATATGACTGATACTTTTCTTTTAACACTTCTATGATTTAAGTTTTTAATTGGATATATTTCATTTACATTTCACATGTTATCCCCTTTTCTGGATTCCCCTCCATACCCCACTCTATTCCCACTTTCACTGCTTCTATGAGGGTGTTTACCCACCACCTACCCCTCCCACTTCCCCACCCTGATGTTCCCATACACTGGGGTTTCGAGCCTTGACAGGACCATGGGCTTCTCCTCTCACTGATGCCCAACAAGGCCAGCCTTTGCTACATGTGCAGCTGGAGACATGTAGCCACATCTACTGTTTGGAGAGTGGTTTAGTCCCTGGGAGCTCTGTTTGGTTGGTATTGCTGTTCTTATGGGGTTGTAAACCTCACCAACTCTTTCAATTCTTTCTCTAACTCCTCTATTAGGGACCCCATTCTCAGTTCTATGTTTCTTGTTGGGCTCTGCAGAGCCTCCAGGAGACATCTATATCAGGCTCCTGTCAGCATGCACTTCATGGCATCAGCAATATTTTCAGGGTTTTGTGGCTATATATGGGCTGGATCCTGAGATGGGGCAGTCTTTGGATGGCCTTTCCTTCAGTTCCTGTTCCAAATTTTGTCTTTGTATTTCCTCCTGAGAATATTTTTGTTCCCCCTTCTAAGAGGGCCTGAAGAATCCACACTTTGGTCTTTCTTCTTCTTGAGCTTCATGTGGTCTGTGAATTTTACTTTTGATAGTCTGAGCTTTTGAGCTAATATCCACTTATCAGTGAGTGCATATAATGGGTTGTGTGTGTGTGTGTGTGTGTGTGTGTGTGTATGTGTGTGTGGTATGTGTGTGTGTGTGTGTGTGTGTGTGTGGTGTGTGTGTGTGTGTGTGTGTGTGTGTGTGTGTGATTGAGTTATCTCACTCAGGAAGATACTTTCTAGATCCATCCATTTGCCGAAGAATTTCATGAGGTCATTGTTTTTAATAGCTGAGTAGTATTCCATTGTGTAAATGTACCACATTTTCTGTATCCATCCCTCTTTTGACATCTGGGTTCTTTCCATCTTCTGGCTATTATAAATAAGGCTGCTATGAACATGATGGAGCGTGTGTTCTTGTTATATGTTAGAGCATTTTTAAAAGACCAATACACACTGATCTTAAGCTAAGAAACAAATGTTACTTAGAAGGAATTCCTTTGAAATTTGTTTTATAGAGCTGTGTGAAAATATCACAGTGAAGCTCATTATTGATTCAATTTGTATATTACAATACAACTATAATTTGCAAAACATGACAGTTGGATGGAAATGTATTTTGTTTCCTTTGTCAAAAGCATAACTAATTTGTTTCAAATTTTTGAATTAAGCAAACAATTTTGAAACAAAAAAGAGAAGGAATTCTTAAGACTCTTTTCTTCTGCCAGCCAAGGGCGAAAAATTACAGAAACACTGTGGCAAGGTGTTACCCAGAGCAGACAAAGTGGGGGTTGAACTCCTTCGTGAGAAAGTTCTTGAATTCTTCAGGACCATCTACCTGTACTTGGCTCAGTTTCTCTCATTTGATCTGCAGGACACTTACCAGCTTGTGTCAGACATTCATCTCTGGTCTTGATTTTGAATTTTGGCTCATGCACTGAGGCAACTTGCACTGGGAATGCAGAATAGAGACTAGTCCTATCACTGACTGCTCTCTCAGAGTAGCCCCGAGGAGGACTGCACACTGCATGGGGTCCTGGAAGCAAGGAGAAGTAAGTCCAGGGCATGTCTGGCATGGAAGAGGAAGATGAAAAAGAAAAAGGACTCAGAAGTAGAAGCCGGTGGGAGAGTTCCTCTACTCCACAACTGCGTGGGAAGAGTGAGGACCAAGAGGATGCTGGGAAAGAAACAGCCCATGCGGTTATAATTATTCCACCAGTGTGCCATCCCCCAACCTCATCCAGCCCAAGAGCTCCTGGCGCAGGCAGCCGTTACCTCATTGTTGGTGCCGACATCTAGCAGGACAGGAAGGCACTGCTGTGGGTTCACCCCTCCGCATGCTGTGTACAGGGCCAGCTTGCCCACAGGGATACCCATGCCATAGCAGCCCAGGTCTCCCAGGCCCAGTATGCGTTCTCCATCAGTCACCACCACAGCCTGAAAAACACAGCAGGGCACCCTCAATCAGGAGCACCACCTCCAGGACAAAGTGCTCATTTCAAAGTTGGATACCCGCTGACTTGTAGGGAATAAAGCAGCTTGTCTGGGATAAGGCCAGAAGATTCGTCAACTGCAGGTGGCTGTCCTTTCTGGCAAGTGGGCAAGAATCCTCGCAGAGGCCAAGTGACAGAAAGACCACGTTCCTTGCATTCTGAAGATTGGGTTGGGAGCTGCAGAAACAGCTGGAGAGAAATCACATCTACTCTTTCTCTCCCTAACCTCCATCCCTCCCTCCATCCCTCCCTCCTTTTCTTAGAAACGGAATAATCTCAGATTGAAACTTGGGGCATGAGAGAGGAAGCAGAGAGATCTAAGAAAAGAAGAAAAGGAAAGACAAGAAAGTCGTGTTGCTGCTACAGCTGCAGTATTTTGAGGCCAATTTGCAAAGAACAGAACTTGCAATGTTTCCTAGAATCACAATTTTTTTATGCAGTAAGGTAGATTCTTTGGTCATATGAAGATTTTTTTTTTTTGGTGTTGCCAAAGAATCACCGAGGGCCAATTATGTACTAGACATAGTTCTGCTATGAATGGTGCCTTTATCAGTAGACAGATGGTGATGGGGATGACAGATATAACTGTATGACCACGACAGATGTTTAACTTTCGCTTAATAAATACTTATGAGCACCTGTTTGCTAGTAAGACATATCCTAGGGGAAGGAACTTCTGTTTGTTTACCTAGAAAATTAAATGTGTGTGGACCCAAATGAGAGAGAGAGAGAGAGCATATTTGTTAACAGCCACAGCTCTCAGATGGAAGCCTGAATGCAACAGGACAGTGCAGGGACCATAGAGACTGAGATGAAGGGACACACACCAGGCACTGGATGGGAAGCAGTTGTGAGGGTATTGATAGAATGAAACATCTTTCACAGGAAGGAAAGTTAAAGTGTGTGAAAAGTGTGTGTGAGAAGCAAGGAGGTATAAATTTATGAATGCAAGGATGAGGAGTGAAGGGGGAAATCAGTGAAGGGTCAGAAGCATCAGGCCAAGGGCTGTCCCTTGATGTCACAGCGAAGTTGTTTCTATGTCACTGCAACAACCTCACTATCATGGGCTTCATTGTCTGCAAGAGTTAACCCTATAGACATCTCATCGATCTATTGAAATCTGCGTCTTGACCAGGATTGAAGACCAGCTCCATAGGTCTTACGTGACCTCCATAGTTCCAATGGGCTATAAAGGCTTCATTTGTCTATGCAGAGACAATGCTGGGAGAAAGAGATGAAGACCTATTCTTGCCCTGGAAGTGCTTGTGATTTAATACAAAGATGTCTTACTGCTTCTTCACCTCCTCAGGGTAAAACACCCCCAGGCCACACCTGCCATTCTGTAGAAAAAGGTGCAAAGATTCTAAAAACACTTCTCCATGTCAGGAAGTGAATTTTGGAGAATTCAGTAGACTCATGAAAATCATGCTATTTCCTTTTCAGATTGCTTTATAACTTTCGTGGCGATTGACCTTCCTGGTCTACATACACTTGTCCTGTATCAGCTGAATTCCAGTGACTGGATTGATGGTTCCAGGTTAGTTATCTAAGAAGCCCAGAAGACTTGTCAAGGTCGCCTTAGCAAATGTGGAACCCCTCCTAGTCAAGCTTTGGGTTTCTGGTTTAGAGATGTCTCTGCTACTCTATCTCACTGTATAAAGCACCTGTGCGCTTGGCAAGTCTCTCCTGCCTTAGCACCCAGTCTCTGTACCTGTCTTTCACCTCCTCTGGACAGTATTTCAGCTAGAGCCTGTCCCTTCATGCTTCATTTGGAGCCCCAAACTCTACAACTTTCTACCACCCGTTCAAATGAAAGATTATTGATTAAGGTTCCCTTTCTGCGCTTTTTGTTTGTTTGTTTGGTTTTGGTTTTTCTTTCTAGAGGGAAGCTGTTATGTACCTCTTTGCTCTGAATTAAAACTTTCCCTCCTGTGGAGAAGAGGGATAACCTAATAAACTCAGGGGATAAACACAACACACAAGGCTCAGGGATTCTAAATTTACAGGAAGTTCCTGAAAGTTACAGAAGTCACAGGGTCATTTCCCAAGATTACATAAACAGTGACACCCGTTGGGGAGAAGAGATTCTTTAAATGGCCAAGGTGAGCAGGGAGCTTCAGTGATGCAGTTTTCATGAGTTATCAGCATCAAGGACTGGGCTTTTCAGTGGTACAGCTGTCTAGGAGTTACCTATGCTCCTGTCAATAGCCCCTCGACCACATTACCCACTAAACTCACTGGTTTACTAAGGTATTCTTAGGTGGGATCATTTCTTTGATCTGTTATTAGTGCTCTATCTGGGGTGAATGTCTCTGAGGAGGCCACCAGTACTGTCTTCCAGACTGGAATGTTCCAGGGAACTGATTCCATTGCATGTTCATCTCTTCCTAATTGAATGCTTCACAATCGCTCATTTTTCAGGTTTTAGTTTTACTGTGCAAATGGTTGACTAGGTACAGCAGCTTCTCAAGCTGCTCTGCCCCTTTTCTTTCCTTTAGACCCTCCTACTAACCAGCATCACGTTCACTGTATCCAAAGTTCTTTTTCTCATGTCATTTCCAGAATCAAAGATGGTACTAGGTAATTTTATTTCAGCTTGACAAAAGTTAGAGTCATTTAGGAAGAGGGTACTTTCTCTCAGTTGAGAAGATGCCTCCATAAAATTTGCCTGTAGGCAAGTCTGTAGTGCATGCTCTTGATTGCAATTTGATATAGGAGAGCTCAGCCCATTGTGGTTGGTACCATCCCTGGGCTGGTGGTCTTAGGTGTTATGAGAAAGCAGGCCGAGCAAGCCACGAGGGAACAATCTGATGAGCAAAGATCCTGCATGCCCTCTGTTTCAGTTCCTGTCTTCAGGTTCCTGCTTTGAGTTTCTGTTATGTCTTCTCTTCATGATGAACTACAAGCTGTATAATGAAATAAATGCTTTTCTTCACAAGTTGCTTTAGTGTTTCATCACAAAACCAAAAATTCTAAGACAAAGACCTTCACTGATTTCTAATTTTCCTCCATGGATGCCTAAGTCTTTATATCATGGGCAACATATTTTCTGAAAGTTATCATTATTATGTCTCTGTATATAATTGTGTCTTCTGGGTGGTGGTCTCTTCACTCTGAGGAACGCATCTTCCTCTCAGCGTTTTTATTCATCTACCTCCCAGCCCCAGGATCTTTCTCCTGATTCTTCAGCTGCACAAGGTTTTTCTCCCTGTGAACTGTTAGCATTTGTTGCATCTAATGTTCTTTCTACCTTCTGCAAACACTCAGGAAGAACCTCTTGGGTACTAGGACTCACACAGAACACAGCTGTTGGGAACTGACATTAGTATATCCATTACTGCTTTCTAATCCCAATACTTCCTATACAAATGTATTCGTAGCTCCTTTTCGTCTTTGAAAGTTTTTACTTTGCTACCTTCCTGTAAGGAACTAGGTATAACTAATGGCCCTTTGGGGGACCTGTGCGTGGAACAAAGAGCTTTGGTGTTTTGTTTCCCAACAAGGCCGTGCCTGGCAAGGCCAGCAATGGCCTGGTGCCGGGGCTCTGGAGGCCACCAAGGCCAGATCCTGGAGCTGGACAGTTTCCCTGTAAAGCTATGGACAAATGTTCCAGACAGGGAGATGTAAAATGCTCTGCTTTATTGTACTAGCATGTATCTTGCGAAAGAGGAATGAGAGTTACACTGAGTTCCCCATAATTCTGCTGTCTGATGAACACTGGTGATTTGTCTTCTGCTTCCTTAGTTGAGAGTATAGAAGGAGCTGTGATTAATAGCTCCCTGGCTTAGGTAATCAGCCCACTCAGTCTTCCTGACCCCAGCTTTTGACTCTTTCTCTTCTCATCCCTGGTTTTCCCTATCAGAGACCCAGAATCCAGGAAGACCTGCTGGTCCAGTTCACTTGTCCTCTTGTTCCCCCATATCCTCTGAGCACAAGACCACCAACCTTCTCTGGGGTTTCTTTGCATTTTGTCAGTCATGCCCAGCTGGCTGTCTGTTCTGTGACTTTCACACCAATTCTATGGCCTGTGACCAGCCAGTCTTCCTGTCACAAACCACTCCTGTGATTGTCTAACTGTTATGTTGACTCTTCTTAAAATCTTTCCATCCTATTTTATTTTACAGAGCACCAATTTCTTAGCCCCTATAAAACAAAGATCAGACATGTCAGCTTGACCTTTAAGATTCTATTTACTATCTGCTCTGCCTTTTAGACTTTTCTGTCTTTTACCTGCTCCATCCTACGAATGGCATTTCTGGGTTTGTATGAGATTTGCACTTCCCTCTTTAGTTTTCTTAATCAAAATTCTAGCATTTTTGTGTGGTTTAAGGAACAATTCAGAAGTCGCTTGTCTCCATGAAGCTTCCCTCTTGAACTTCTCACTCTTTTTCTTTGAATATCCAGGACATTTTTTTTCTTTGCCCAAAGTAGCCATCAGTTTTTTTGTTGTCCATAAATATTCATCTTTCCATGTCCTTTATAACAGTTGAAAGCTTTTTAGGGGCAATGTTAGGTTGTGTTGTTTCTGCTTCCTTAGCTTTTGGCTTTGAGGTCTGCAAGGTGAAACATACTCAGTCGGGCAAACGGCAGCTTTAACAGTGCATATAGTGACTTCTTGGCTGGCCAGGATTCAAAGCCAGTATAGTAAAGTTCAGAAGGAAGATATTGCCTCTCATTATTCCTGATAGCAATCGAATTTATGCTGGGAACCACTTAACTAGTTCAGAGGGCTGCCAAGGGCTTAGGGAAAGTCTGGGCACTGCCTTTGGGTTCGAAAAGCCAGCAACAATTTCTGGAATGACAGAACTCCAATTTCTTTATTTGGATGTTGGAAAAGTCGAGTCTCAGACAAATGGGGATGTCTGAAGGATGGTATGCTAGAATCCAAACTTCTGAGGCCTTGAAAAACTGCCTCTCTGAGTCAGCCGCTGGGGGAGAAGCTCAGCTACAATGTGTAGTTTGGAGAACAGCACTCATCCCGTGGGTGACTTTGTGTCCTGCATGCTCCTCTTAGTAATGTCCACTTGACTCTTGCATGATCTTCTGATCAATGTCCTCTCCCTCTTCCGACTCATTCTTCAGGGCCCAGGTTGGGGGTTTCAGAAGTCCATCCTGCGTTTTGATCTTAGTGGCCTCTGAGAGTGACCTGTGTGAACTCCGAAGGGGTGACAAGCAGATTCCCTATGGAAGTGGGGGATGTTCTCCCCCTCTTTTTTAAGGAACAAAAAAGACTGTAGTTTGGAACATTCTGCACTTTTGAAAAGGTGCCTTGGAAGACAGAGGAAGGAACCGTCAGGGAAAGGCTGTTGAGGGGGCAGGGTAGAGTGTGGGGTGGGTAATGGGAAGTCCAGTCAGTTCCTGTTAGTTTGTTTGTACACCACGACACTGGCTCTATATTCCCAGTGCCTAGTTTTTCCAGCGAAGCCAAGAATCCAAGTTCTTACATGTTTTTTGTTTTCAATGAAATAAGATTTTAAAATATTGCCTATAAATTCAAAAATCTCAACAGTCACCGAGGGCCAAACCAAGCACATCTGGGTACAAGGCACGTGACTAGCCATTTGTGGCCTCTGATTCCCAGAAGAAACGTCTGTTTCCTTGGCTGCCCTTTGGTCCTGCATAACTACCAGCAGTTCAACTAGTGCCAGCACTTCCTATAAGGACAATGTCACTTGTGTGCTCTTCGGTGTCCACAGACACTATTATGGTTAATCTATAGCAGGAATGCAAAGCTCAGAAAGGCTGTTTGCACACACAACAGGCAAGGGGAGGACTCGTGATCAGAGTCTCTTATGTCTGCTTGTAAAGCCAGGGCTGTTTTTTGTATATGGTCACCAGAATATTTCTAAAGTGAGACAGGTATAAAGGGTGGCTGCTGTCTCAGGAGTTTAACTGTCCCCTTTAGAGTCTCATGAGGAGGGGTAGGCTGGGCAGCTTGGGTCCTGTCTGCAGTTTGCTTGAACGTTCCTCTCTTTGGCATGGCATTCTGCCCTTGTTTCCAGACAAGGGACCTGAGTGTGTGTGAGTTCCTTGAATTTGTTTCTGCACATTTTTCTCACTGAGCTCAGGGAGCTTCCTCAGAGGAGATGCTCGCCGAAGGGCAGACAAACGCAACTGAATTAGACGAACTCAGCAGCCGTGACCAGCTCATGTATTTTACATCTTTCTTTGATGTCTGGATGTCTATCTGGGGCACACTTGAGACACTCTTGCTCTAGAGTGTTCATAAAGCTCCTGCTTCTATTCCTTTAATCTTTGTCACCCCTTCCCTGGTAGCTAGTATTCGGTATTTAGATGTGTTTTAAAGTGGTTTATTGAGGTCAATCACTACTTAACTCTCATGGTTCTATTTCAGATTTACATTCCGGATTTTCAACCATGACATAAAGAATCATTTTGGATTTCTTGTAGGCGGACCTGTTGATAATTGTGTATATTGTTCCAAAAGGGAACCATCTGAGGCCTGAGGTTTGACCCCTCAGCCTGGAGGAAACGGCTCCATTTTACTGCCAGTTGAGCAAGAGAAATTTCCTTTCGTTGTTCTAATTGCTTATAGTTTGCCTGAAAGTACTGTATTTATATCCCTCTAATCCTGGCACAGTGCCTAGTACACGAAGATGCTTAAACTATCTGTGGACTGAGTTTACTCACCCCGGCAAGTATACGCTGAAGGTATACTTGTATGCACAGGGTTTTCCCATGGTTGTGCTGTCCAAGCATGTGGGAAAGATTAGTGTGCCGAACCTCAGCATTGTGCCCACTCAGGTTAGCCTAAAGTTAACTCCCCAATAAATGAGCTGGCTTCCCTAATGTCATCAATATTTTATTATACTTTCATCCTAGACACACCCTAGAAACATGTTTCCCGTGGACAGTGGCCAAAACTTTCAAGGCCAAGGCCTTACATACAACTGGAGTCCAGGCAGATCAGCACAGGACAAAGTCACGCCCAGATGGAGATGTGAGGATGAGTCACTCACCATAGCCAGTACTGAACTTTGGCTGCAGCTCAGACCTGGCTGTAGAAAGCCAAGGTTCTGACCCTTTTCTACTCTTATTCTAAATTCTTATACTCCCTAGAGACAGCTTGCTATGGGTGGAAAACCAACAGAGGCCAGTAGGAAGGAGCTCTATTTGGTACCATTTGGTGAGGAATGAGGCGTCGAAGGAACCAGCGGAGGAGGAGGGTGGGGAACCCTGCAGATAAAGCAGTAGAGCTCCAAAGCCTCTTAGAGGAGCCAGAGTGAGGTGAGGAGCCAGAGTGAGGTGAGCAGCGAGCCCCAGAGTTACACTGTGTTTAATGCCAACACCCTTTGGCTCCTGGGCTGGAAATTCCCGCACTAAGGAGTTATCAGCCTCACTCTGACTTTCCAGGATTCCAAAGGTACTTGCCTCAGATGCCAGATCCCCCAAAGTCCTTCATAAAAACCATACACTTCTCATTCCATATTATAATATCGCCTTTTTCTCCCTTAAGTTTTTGAGATGTGTTATTCGGGAGGCAGTGGCAGCTTTACTTTGTCACCTTGAACATACATACACTCTCTTTGCTGTGCTACCTAAGTGTGCTCATCATAACCTACCTTTCTCTTCACGTAGAATGTCCTGGTTCCCATGTCATTGCCCCATGAGGCCAACCAGAGTTCTCAGGGATGAAAGTAGCAGCTCTGTGATCCCATAGATCTTTCTATGTGGTTCCCTTAGCTGATCATGCTCGACCTGGCCAGTCTGTTGTGTTACTGTCCTGTTTGTTACTCCAGAAGAGGTCTATGCTGGATTTCTGCCTATATCCCCAGGGAAACCGGCACAGGGCATTCATCCAGCAGATTCTCAACTGAATGCTGAACATTTCTTTAGACTAATACTAGAAAAGTTACCTAGATATGCAGTTAGTGCAGATCTCTTCTCTATGATGCATCTGCGAGGCTACAGAAAGTCTGTGATCAGGGCCTAGATAATGGGAGAAGTATCCTGCCTACAGTGACATCATGGCACATTTTGTAGGTAGAATTAACACCAACACAGATGGCAAGGATCCCTCCAGCAGCAGGGCAATAGCAATGAAAACAAAATCATACCTTAATGTTGTCCTCTGGCCAAGAGTTCAGCATTGTTGCAATGTGGCCCTTGTCATGAATGGTAATAAACAGCCCACTAGAAAAAAGAAACATGTACACATAGAGAAACCAGGTAGTCAACGCAAAAACAGAACAAAGGCCAAGAGCGCAGGCATCAATTACTTTGCTGAGTCTTGTCCTTAGCCCCATGAAAGATGGATTATTATCTCAAAGCTCTGGAAGATCCTAGTGTCTTTCCTTCAATTGCTTCCCTCCATAGGACCAGGAGCACACTGGGTCAAGGGCTTACCCACCTGGAACAATCTTCTCTAGAGACAATCTTATCTTCTTCTCTGTCTAAATCTGGTACTAAAATCCCCAGACTCATTAGCCCCCAAAGTGCCTTAACAACTGTGTGGGTCTGCATTTCAGGCACGTACATCACAGTATAAGCCACATGGCACAGCCTGAGTGTGAACACGAGGGCTAGGAAGGATAGACACACGCACCAGGCACCTGCAATGGGAGATGTGGCTGGGGATGGGAAGAGGAGCAGGTGCTTATCATGAGATGCTTTCCTCTTCAGGACAGAAGTCTAACAGTACTAAATCCAAACTTAGCCTTCCAGTCTACTGTAAAAGTGTGATTTATTCACCTTATGAATAATAGTTGTATTATTCATATGATAGTTGTATTATGAGTATATTGTATTATGTTTTGTCTGCTATCCTAAGCCTAATCCTGGAAGCCTCTAGCCTCCATCTAATCTAATCTAGGTCTAGAATGTTTCCATTCTCTGAAACTTAATGCTGAATAAACTCACCCTTTCTAGGGCTTTCTGAACCCAGCTATTCTTGTTCAAACTCCTCTCTAAACTGACTGTTTCAATTCGGCTTCTCTCTTGACCTCTGACTTTTTTTTTTCTTCTGCTTGGCCTCAAACTAAATCAGAAAATCTGTTTTAATCTTCTGGCTCCTTCTCATTTTCTGGTTTATTCTGTCTTCACCTATGTGTAGCTTGTTCTGTCTCTGCAAACTGTCTCTGTACAACTGTCCTGGTAAAAGTAAAACTACCTCCTTCCTCTCTCTCTGCACTACTCTCTTAAACAGCCTTCCTTTCCTCTCTCTTCTCATGAGAGTTGGGCATATGCTATTCTGTCCAATCTTTCTCTGACTCATCATTTTGACCACCATTAAGACATCACTTTCAAACATAAGTGCTTCCTTCTACAAATTAACTTTACTTTCATTGTTTGGGATTCAAGGTGTGTGCTAAGGGCTGAGCCACACCACAACTAGAAACAGTGTTTTGTTTTGTTTTTTGTTTTTTAAATTTTCAGTAAATAACATAATCTCTGGGTCACAGTGTGATCAAACAATTCTGCAACAGTCTACTGATAGGGTCCAGTTAAATGCAAGATAATAGAATACACTCAATTTAATAGTTTATCACCTGATTTAGAGTGTTTAATGTTTAGACCTAAAGGGCATGGATATGAATCTCTGCTTAGGATTAGAATGAGAGAATATGTGGGATTCGGGACTATCTTCTCTCTCTTTCTCACGCTAGTAGATAACCATGAAATTTATATACTCAAATCTTTCTCCTCCTATAAGTGGAACAAGACTCCTGGCTTCCAGTAGTGACCCAGAATACCCTTCTCCAAACAACTATTATAACATCACTCATTTATAAACAATTTATATTACTATCATGTCTGAAATATGTATTTGTGGGTTTGCAGCAACGGCATTGGCCAAATGGTGTTGGAAACTGGAGGAGCATCTATCTGCTTTTGAAAGCAGCACTAGTCTTTGAGATAGGTGGCTTTGCATCTTTTGCCTGAGCGTAGTCCAGTCTTCAAACAGCTTGGAGCAGCAGAAAGTCACAGGCTTAAAGGTCGAGGTGCCTGAGAGCAGTGTCGGCATTAGAAAGAGCATCTGAACAGTGAAGAGGGAAGTCGGAAGAGAGGAACCTTTAGGGAGAATTGACTCTCAAGTCTGGATAAAAATTCCCAGCCATTGACTGGCCATGAGCAAGAAGCCCAAGGAACTGAGTGGAGACCCTGGTTCTTGCTGATTTGGGCAGATGGATCTTAGAATGTGAATATAGTTTACTTGGTTAACTCTCTTAAAACAAAAAAGCCCCCTACTTTTTATAGAAACAAATACAATAAAACATCCATACAAGTTAGCATACCAGAGATATCTATTATAACTACCTGCTTATTTCATGTATGTTTGAATTTTCAAAATAAAATGTGTGTGTGTGTGTGTGTGTGTGTGTGTGTGTTTGTGTGTGTGTCCACCAACACATCTGTCACATATGCCTGTAAAAGTCAGAGGCTGAAATTATGAATTTTCCACCTTATATTTTGAGATAGTGCTTGAGTGGACTGGATGCCCAGCAAACCCCACAGTCTCTCCCTCCCTAGTGCTAGGATGGAAGGGGCTCATTGCTATCCTCAGCTTCTTTAAGTGCAGCATTTTAAAATTAGGTCCTCACATTTTCAGGAAAAGTGCTTTTCCCACTATCTCTCCAACCTCCACGGAGTGTTCTGAATGTCACTCCCTTGCTCAGATCACTCTTTCTCCTCTCCCCAGTACTAAACTAAAATCAAACAAACAACTAAAACTAAGCACAACCAAAACCCTAGCTTGCCTGCAGAAACCACCTCTGTTTTGTTACCTTCCACCAATTTTCCACCTACCACAGTAGCTTGTCTTCCATTAGCATCCTGTTATGAAACCTCCAATAACATTCACCTTTTTGAGTCAATAAACACTTCTCAGCCCATCATCTTTTCTGCTTTGCTTTTTAAAAAGCAACCATCCATTTTTATATGTGTTTTGTCTGCATGCTTCCATGTGTTCCATGTGTGTGCAGTGCCTCTAGAGGCCAGAAGAGGGCGCTGGAGTCTCTGGAGCCAGAGTTACAACCAGTTAGAGCTGTCTGATGAAGATGCTGAAAATTGAACTATAGCCTTCTGCAAAAGCAGTAAGTGCTCTTAAGAGAGCTGTTTGTCTGTCTGTCTGTCTGTTCCTTGGCTTCTTGACAGAATTTTGACAGACATCTACTAACCCCCAACCCACAAACGTTGGCATTTGTGAGGCTCCTTTCTTTTCCCCTCCTTCTCTGAATGCTTTTATTTATGCTTTGATGCTGGCCACCCAGCCATGTCTGTGATAACATTCCTCAAATACTTCCTGCATCTTACATTCAGTCTTCCTCTGTGCAATCTTATCACTGCCAAAGGCACTCGGACTATGAGTTTCGAATATCTACAAGAATTTCTCATTTTGAGTGCTCTTGACATTTGACGTTAGAGAATGTTTTGCTGTGCAGGTGAGGTTGCCCTGAGTCTTGCAGCATTGTTAGCAATCTCTCTCTCCATTATCCGCCAGCAGCACCTCACAGTCTGTCATAGCAACAACAGCAGCAGCAGCAACAGAAACAAAATGTCTCTAGTCATTAGCAAATAGACCCAGAGGGGACAAAAATTGTTATAGTCTTTGAAGCTCTCTGTTATAGTCGATAGCTCTAGACCTGTGGATTAACTAACTGCCTGTCTGACACACGTCAAAGGCACTCTCACGTAACCTGTCTAAGACCAAATTTATGATCTAGCCTTTCACCACTGTGGCTTGAAGACAAGATAAAACACAGATTCATTCCTTTCATTCTGTAGTTGTCAGCCACACTGGCTTCCTTTTCAGACTCTGTGTAGCCATGGGCTCCTACCACACAGTGTTCAGGCTTTTCCTTCTGCTCACTACCCATGCGCCTTCTCACTCTTTCAGTAGCCATTTCATTCTCATTATTCTGATAATTTCCAAATCAGGGTAGCTATGAGCTCCACATCCCTTATCTTGGTCAGCAGACACATCTAGTGTGTGCCCCCTTGGTTAACTTCCCCATGTCAGACTATAAGCATCACAAAGGCAAGGTCTGCATCTATTTTTATTGTTGTTCAGCGCCATGTTCTCCTGCTTAGTTCATAATACATGCTGAGTGCACAATCGTTGAACAAAAAGAGACTCAAATCAACAGGTGTTGACGATGTTCAAGTGATAAAGGAGATTGTTGAGTAAAATCAGGTGAGAGTTGGCACAAAGCCAATTGTGTGGCTGTCCCGAAGGGATCCTGTGAACTGGTGATAGTTGGAGGGTGCTGATAAATATGTGAAGGGTGGAAAGACAGGGCCAGGGGAAAGACACACTTATGATTTGGGGTACAGGGCTCTATTTTTGAAGGGAGCAGTGTAAACATCTGGATTAACTTACTCATAAACTTTCATGGCCTCCAGAAAGAACTATAATTTACCATCCTAAAATACGCCTTTTCCATCTTGACACTATTTTGAGCTATTTCATTGTGAATTGAAGTTTTCTAGGGAAAAAAAAGCCACACCTATGTTCTACAAGGCTGATTAAAACTTGATTATGGAGGGTTGGAATGTTGCCAGATTATCTGCTGCTATCTTAAGCTCTCAGTGTCTGACCTAACATCCTTTGATTTTTCAGGTGTTTTTGGAATGGATTAACAGATCTCTTATTCCACCAAAAGCTAAGAACACTATTAGATAATATCCAAAATCTGTAACAGATTAAACTATTTTTTTTCTGTGCAGTAACCTGCCTACCTGATGTTCCCACCAAAATATTTGAAAAATGCTTTGATTTGTAACTTCCTTTTGTTCTGTGTCTATAAAAACTTCCTGCAACTGTTACCATATTGAAACATGACATTTGAGGGGCTGGAATCCATGTTCCTGGAACATGTTCACTCACGTGGTTCCAGGATAAACTGTGTCTTATCCCTTTGTGTTTAGAATTGTTTTTTTTTTTTTTTTTTTTTTTTTTTTTTTTTTTTGCATGGGAAGACCCAAAAAAGGGACATACATTTTTCTGTTTGTTTGTTTACTTGTGTATTTATTTATTTGAGAAAGGGACTCACTATACAGCCTTAGCTGGCCAGGCATTGTCTATGTGCACCAGGCTGGCCTTGGACTCACAGAGATCCATCTGTCTCTAAAGGCAAGTGCTACATCAGGCTCAGGTATTCCTTTTGTAAAGGACATTAATATTTATTTAATAATTTTCATTTGTACAGATGCATCCTTGTCCTGTAGCAAGCAGCAAGAGGACTCTCATCCACGTAACGACACTTACTGAAGAACCTTTGCTCACCTCACTTGCAGATGTCACCCCATCACCTCTTTCCTTTAGAGCCCTCACCCCAACCCCCTTTCTTTTATCTAAAACAGTAGGTTAGCTTGAAATACTGATTACTCCTTAGGCTCTATTTGTTAGGTTCCATTTTTCTCTTACTCATCTGTCTGAGGTGTTTGATTCACTTGGACTTGAGTTTTCTGCAGGAATCTAAACAAAGGCATCTCTAATGGAAAAGAAGCACTTAAAGCAACGTTCAACATCCTCAGTCATCAGGGAAATGCAAATCAAAATGATTCTGACAGTCCATCAGAATGGCCAACAAAGATAAAAAACTCAAGTGACAGCACATGTTCACAAGGATGTGGAACAAGGGGACACTCCTCTATTGCTGGTGGGACTTGCAAACTTATACAGCCACTTTGGAAATCAATTTGGCAGTTTCTCAGAAAATTGGGAAAGATCTACTTCAAGGCCCAACTATACCACTCCTGGGCAAATACCCAAACTATGCTCCACCATAGTACAAGGACACTCGCTCAACTATGTTCACAGCAGCTTTATTAATAATAGCCAGTAAGTGGAAACAACCTAGATGTTCCTCAACTGAAAAATGAATATAGAATATGTGGTTCATTTACACAGTGGAGTATCACACAGCTATTAAAAACAAAGACATCATGAAATTTGGAGGCAACTGACTGGGAACTAGAAAGATCATCCTGAGTGAGGTAACCAAGACTCAGAAAGAAACACATGGTATGTTCTCACTTGTAAATGGATATTAGCCAAAAAGTAAGGGATAATTATGCTACAATCCACAGACCCAAAGAAGCTAAGTAAGAAGGAGGGCTCAGGGATGTGTGACTATTACCGAGAAGGGGAAATAAAGTAGACATCACGGGTGGATGGGGGACTGGATGCCGGTGGAAATAGGAAGAATCGGTAGGTGCAGGATAGAGGGACAGGGTTCTGGGAGTCACAGCTGAAATGAGGAAGGAGCTCTGGGCTGAGCTAGAAACCCAGGGCAATGGAAACTCCCAGGAATGCAGGAGGGTGACCCTAAGACTCCTAGAAATGGAGGCTGTGGAGCCGGACATGGCCACCTCCTATAACCAGGCAAGGCTGCCAATATGGGGACCGGGACACCAGCCCAACCATGAAACTTTTGACCTACAATTTCCTCTGCCTACAAGATGTGCTGGGACAGGAATCGAGCGTAATCACCATCAGAGAGGCTTCACCCAGCAAATGATAAAAACAGACAGAAAGACGCACAGCTAAGATGGAGCTTGGGAAATCCTTTGGAAGTGGAAGGAAGGTTTGTAGGAGCCAAAGGGGCTAAGGACACCATAAGAAAACCCACAGAGTCAACTAATCTGGGTTGCTAGGGGCTAACAGAGACTGAATCACACACTAGTGAGCCTGCTTGGGACCTAGGCCCTCTGCACGTGCTACAGTTGTACAGCTTGGTCTTCATGTGGGGCCCTGACAGCGGGAGCAGGAGCTGCCTCTGACTCTGCTGCCTGCTTCCGGGACCTTCCTTCCTACTGAGCTGCCTTGTCTATCCTCAGTGGAGACTGCACCTAATCTTACTGCAACTTATACACCAGGGCTGGTTGGTATCTGTGGGAGGATTTCTTTTCTGAAGAGAAAGGAAGGAGGAGTGGGTTGGTGAGAGGAGGTGGGAGGATTGGGATGAGAGAAGGAGGGGAAGCTGCAGTTGGGATGTAAAACCAACCAACCAACCAACCAACCAACCAACCAACCAAACAAACAAACAAACAAACCACAAACAAACAAACAAACAAACTACAAACAAACAAACAAACATCAGCCTCTGTACTGACAATGAGAGAGAGAAGGGAACAGGATACTTGGACAGTTTTACATTAAACTTCGGAGCTGACGTGACTTGTACTCGTTCTTTCTTTTAAGGCTCATTTACAGGGGCTGCAGAGAGCAGACTATAACATTTCCCACTTTTGAAAATTACTAAAAACGTTTAAAAAGTGCCTATAAGCTATAGTGAAGGAATGCCCTGAATGTGGGGTTTGAGGGCTTTGTTTTTTCTTTTTGTTGGTGGGGGTGGGGGCTTATGATAATATTTAACAAAAGGATTGCAGGCCAGGCAGGGGTTGTAGGGAGCGAATGAAATCCCGAGTGATGTGTCTGGTTGGCATGGCATGGGGGCACATTAAGGACCCCAGTGCCTAAGCTCCATGGGGCAAAGTCTTTCCTGAGTGAGGCTCAAAGCATCCTTGGGTCTGAGTGTAAATGTTGATGATGTGTGCAGAAAGCGTCCACCGTAGTTTTCTGTCCTTGGGTTATCGCAGTATGGAGACTGCTCCCCTACAGAGACAGCTTGGATGGGGTAACTGAACCTGCCTCTGTCTTGCTGCTGTTTGCAACCACCAAGCCTCTCTGTTCCACTGCAGATGACAGACACCAGCTCCCAAACTTCCAGGGCGGCCCAGTTTCACCATTCACGTTTTTCTGTGCCCCATGTCTTTCACTGTTTCATTTCCTCACTACTCCAGTTAGGTCAGTCCTCGTAGCAGGTAGGGCCTGGGGGTCACCTTCATAATCAGCCTGAAAAGAGTCTAGACCAGTTCAGAAAGAAGCACCTGTAAAATGCTCTCAGTAAACGATTCTCAGCTGTAGTCTCTTCACTCAGGGGAAATCAAAATTTGCAGCAGTAACGTGTGATGGGATGGATGGTTCTTCTCCACTCCTGGAAGACACTCCTGTCGTAGCTGAGGAATGTTAGCATTTCTCCTCAGTGACCTCAGAGTACTTTGGTGCCTTGGGAAGCTCCCTCTGCAGTCCTGCTTGTTCCACCCTGAGAACTCAGTTATTCGGTGGGCACTGAGGCTGGAGAGAGCATTTAAAGCAGCGTCCACAAGTGAGGAGGCTGCCGTGGCTTCGCTGACATCTGGAAGAACTGGCGGAGGGAAGGGAGCGGAGACGAGGGGCATCTTCATGGGAGGGCGATGTGAAGACTCAGGTCTCTTAGATACAAGGAAAGTGTTCCCTCGGATGTGTTCGGCTCCCTATGCCTTAGTTCTCAGGCAGTAAAATGGGACCTCAGATTCTTTGTGGAATGATTGTGAGCAGCAGACAGGTCAAGGTTGCAGGATCCCTGTGTAGCACAAAGCCTCATGACACACCAGTCTTACAGATATTTGTCGGCTTATTGGTTGCTTCCTAAAGTCCCAGCCAGGGGATCAGGTGGTAAGGAGGTGCCAGGAAAGGCTCTATACCCCACAGCTGCTTCCACTGGTGCCAAGGTCACAAGAGTGACTGACTTCCCAGGAGGCATTGACTGCCACAGCTGGGTAATGTCTTAGCGTAGTGTCCTGCCTGCATCTGAGATACACAGGCATTTCCCGAACAGGAACACTCATCGAGGTTGGCCGCTTCTTCGAGGAACTAAGACAGAATGCTTCTCAGGTTCCTGGGGCTGCCCAGGTGAACATCTGGGTAGAGGCATTCATGGGGACCCCACTGTCAATGGCTACCAAGTGGAACAGGGCAGTCATCTAACCACTTTATGATTCCACTTACTTATCCCAGGGAAGCAGCTTAGAATTTGAGAGGTGAGGAAAACATACACAGTACTATGGCAAACTGCTGACCTACAGAACAAATTACATCCCAACTGCAGTTTCTCCTTTTTCCACTCCTCTGTCTTTTCTCAACCCTCACATCCCCTTTCCCTCCACATCTCTCCCTTTCGGTTTCTCCTCCAGAAAAGGGCAAACCTCCCAGGGATACCGAGCAAACACAGTACAACAACTTACAACAAGACCAGGCACAAACCCTCATATCAAGGCTGGATGAGGAAACCCAGTGGGGGAAAAGAGTCGCAAAAGCAGGTGAAAGACTCAGAGACTCCCACCACTGTTAAGAGTCCCTCAGGAACACGAAGCTATACAACTCTAACACATATGCAGCGGGCCTCATACATGCAGAGGGCCTCATACATGCAGAGGGCCTCATACATGCAGAGGACCTCATACATGCAGAGGGCCTCATACATGCAGAGGACCTCATACATGCAGAGGACCTCATACATGCAGAGGGCCTCATGCCGTTCCATGCAGGCTTTGTGATTGCTCCTCCAGTCTTTGTGAACCCTTATGAGCCCTGCTTAGTTGGTCCTGTGTTCCTCAGCCCTCTGGCTCCTACGATTCCTTCTCTCCCTCTTCTATAGGGTTCCTAGGCTACATCTTTGCTTTGCTCTGTGTGTCTGCATCATTCTGTTGCTGGATGAATCCTCTCTGATGACAAGTGGTCTAAGCACCAGTTTGTTCTTCTGGATGGCCAATAAACTTTGTTTTAAGCTCTGAGATTTTAATTGTTTAATAACATCACATGACTGACCATGGTCCTCTCTGTTCAACAACTTCTTTTTACAGGGATGTCTCATAGATGAAGCAAAAATTGACACTTTGGTGAAAGCAGAAGTGAGGGCCACACCTTTCCGAGAGAGTCCTCCTTTTGTTCTCCCCAGCCAGAGCTCTGCTGGTGACAGCCACCGATGAGGCCTACGTTACTGGAACATATATGCTTTGGGAGTAAGTGATGGAGTTAGATTTCAAATGGGCATCTCATTTGACTAGACTGGTGTTTAATGAGGCTTGGGCTGTACCTGTTCCATTCATAGCTGTTCAACTGTGGCCTGTCATTGTGCCATATACACAACAGGTATTCTACACATTCTATGCATCAGGGACAATGAGTGGTGCAGGATGCAGGGCTGGCATGAGACAAGCCTAGGCTCCGTTCTAAACTGAGCACATAAACTTATTATCTCTAGATGTTCTTGTGAAGGCCTCCACTAGGCCATGGAGACTGTGTGATACTGTCTTAAATGTTAAAAACACAAACCCTCTGTACCTGTGACCTTGTTTAGAGATGGTATCTTTGTGGAATAGTCAGTGAAGATGGTGTCATTAGTGGGACTTTATTTAGAAGAGTGCTGGCTTATAAGAAGGGAAGACAATGCCATGCAGAGAGAAGACTGGACACGCAGAGATGGGAGCGGAGACTAGTCCTTATGTCTGCAAGGCATGGGAAGCAAAGGTTTGCAGCAAACACTGGAGGCCTGGAAGGGCAGGGGAATTCTGTCCTCAGCCCTCAGAGTGGATATGACCCGATTTCAGAGTTCCTGTTGTCCCAGAGACCCAGCCTGTGCTAACTTATTCCAGCTGAACCTAGGACACGAGGAAGCCAACTCTCCAGTTTTTGAATGACAGCCCTGAGAAGCTCCCATCACAGTACCTTCTCTATATGTTCCCCAATTTTAAATAAAAAATTCATTATAATTCTTAATTTCTTTATTTTTATTTCTTATTAAGCTACTTTGACAATTTGATACACAGTTATGATACATTCTGGTTACTCTCTTCCCCTATCCTCTCTTATCTCCCTCAAACATTTGTCAAGCCCCACCCCTCTGCAGTCTGTCCCTTTCCTAGATTAATGACTATTGGGTTACTGTGTGACTCACTTGGCCTAATCAGAGCCATCTGTATAATCATCTAATGAATATCCATTGGATCCTGGTAGGGTTAACAGTGGATACATGACCAAAGGCAATGATCCTCCTTTCCTTGAATCTATCAGTAGAAAACAGTTCAGTCATGACAGATAGGGCATACTGAGTCTTGTTTGGCTTCTAATGGCTCCATTGTACAATCATCTACAGTTGCTGAGAGTTCATGATTACAGTGGTTATGTATTACCCATTAGAAGGTATTGCATAGTTCGCTTCCCTATCTTCTGGCTCTTAAAGCACAATATTCTCTGAGCCTTGGAGGGGTGATATAGGTACCTTGTTTAGGACTCAGCACTTGACTTTCACTTATGCTCAGCACCTTGTGAAGTCGTAGGTCTCTGCCTTCATCACAGTTCACAAAATAGAGTAGAGGCTGCTCTGATTAAGGTCAAGAGTGATAATTGTTTGGTGTTAGTGGCCTGGGTGGCAGAAGCCTTGATGGGATTTCCTGGGGTGGCATGACCAGGTCCAAAGTGGGTTCATGTAGCCCAGGCTGGCCTCAAATTATGTAGCTGAGGAAGACCTAGAATTCCTGATCCTCCTACCAACCTCTCTGTGTTGGGATAACAGATGTATAACCCTAAGTCCAATTTTTTTGTGATGCTAAGGAACAATCCCAGGGCTTTGTAGGTGCTAAGTAAGCACTCTGCCAATGAAGCTACATCAAATCTACATCTGTTAGGGTTTCCTCAGGGTAAATGTGGTGAAGTTTCCTCATCCATTGTGGTCTGTGAGTTATATGAGTTACATCGTCACCTCCGGTTTCCATTCAGGATCATTTCCAGTTTCCATCAGGATACAGAAACATTTTCTTGACTTTGAGAATTCAATTATATCGGAGAGAAAGCAAAACAAAGATAATGTTCACTCTTGAGAATGTTATTTATTTATTTTTTTGAGAAAAAGTCTCTTAACCCTTATCGTGAGGTTCTGCAAGGGAATGGCCCTTAGACAGGTCCTAAAATAGACTTGGAAATAAATGACAACTCAAAACAACAAAACCCATTGAAATCCACAGCATTCACTTAGACTTCTTGGCACCAAGTCCAACACGAAAGGAAGACTTAATTAAAACAGGGTCAATTGCATTAGACAAACCTCTGCAGTGGGCTCAGGAGAAGGGACCTGCACTCTCAACTCCATAACAAAGACTCACTGTTGACAGAAAACTACCATTCCACAGAGTTTTGGCTGGAAGGCAACCTGTCCTCTGAAAAACCCACAAGAGTTATTTTTAAAGTTCAGCACTTTGTTGAAATCAGCTGCACACAGGAGAAACAACCTAATACATGTTGGAAAGAGATCTGTGCACCCTGAACCCCATGGGACTCTGCAGGCCAGCCACCTACAGAGTGTGAAGAGAAGACAATATTCATGGTGGCTGCAGGAGACAGGGTGCCGACAGACAGGGCAGGTGTCAGTGGGGGGTCACTCACACTCCATTGTTGGTTGTACTTTCGTTCTTAGGAATGTTTGATTATTTACACACACTGAAGCACCATAGCCTATTTCCTGTAACCTGGACTGCCCATCCTGTTTGGAGTCCACTTCCCTCTGAGGTGGGACTTTACAAAGGAAGATGGGTGTGTGCCCATCCCCACCCAATGGAGGTCCCTTTCCTCCTGACCTTCTTACATGACAGTGCACAGCAAGTGAACTTGTTTTGGAGTGAGGCTTAAAGTCACAGGCAGTGATTTTTATCTAAGCAATGCCATTGACTGAACCTTGGAGTGGGTAGGGATATCTTGAACTCACATACTTAAGGTTAATCATTACCTTTAGCCTGTATGGCTTCATGTAAGTATGGTTATGGGAGATACTGGGCACATGGGACACAAGGACAAATGTATTTATAGCACAGTAGAGTATATAACAATGTCGTCATTGTAGGATTAAAGATAAGGATAGAATAACAGAACAGCTGTATCTCAGAGTGAAAAGGTGGAGCTGTCACAGAGAACCCATTGGCCATCTCCTCTCTCTGTCCTCCTGACTGCCAGAGAATAGGTTTCCTTAAGTAGATCCAGCATTACAAAAAGAGCCACTATAGTGTCCCTTCCCAGCGACCTCCACAGGTGTGGACTTAAGCCACTATATTAACACACTATTCCATTAGATCACTCTCTTTTTCTGTTTCCTTGAACAAGGGAGTGGGGCAGTGAAGACAAGGCAGGAGAGATTTCACACCAGCCCTGGGCTTGTGAGACTATTGAACCGGTCTCAATCCCCCATCTGCAAAATGAAACAGTAGATCAGGTAACTACTAAAACCCTATGGCTATCTGCCTATAACCTGTCAGGGCCCATACAGGTCCCTGGAACCATTGTAATAACTTGGACTTGAAGCCAGACAGACTTGGATTTTAACCCCAGATCCAGTGCAACCTGGATTGTTCATCACTAGGATGAAGGTGGAATCATTAAATCCACCTCATTCGATTCAAATATCTATACCCATCAGCACAACACCATGTAAAACAGCCTCTGGATAAGTTTCAAGTTGTGCTAGACCTGCTTGTCAGGAGAATATAGGTCAGATCCCCCAGAGATGTTGAGTTTCCTGTCTCTGTTCGAAGATGGGGTGACTGCATATTCTGGTTTCTGTGTGTTTTGACACAATTAACATTTATTTTCCATTTCACTCTTAAAAACTTGCCGATCTGCAGATTTAGTGCATTACAAACATTTATTGGATGCCAACTAAAGAAACTCTACTAAACTCAACTAGAGTTTTTTTTTTTTTAATTTTTATGATCATTGGTAGTGATGCTCTTGTGGACGTCACAGGACAACTGCTATGGAGTCTGTTCTCTCTTCACCCGTGAGGGCTCTGGGGCTCAAACTCTGATTGCCAGGCTTTTGCAGTAGTCACTTTTACACACTGAGATGTCTTGTCAATCATACCCACACATTTTCCCCCTCATTCTCTTGGTTGTATCATTTAAATTCTTTCCCATATAATTATTAAGAACTAAAAAATAAGGGGTTGGAAAGATGTCTCAGTGATTAAGATGTTGGTGTTACCCACGGCTTCAGTTGCTTATGTAGCAGAGGACGGCATTGTCTGGCATCAATGGGAGAAGAGGCCTTTGGTCCAGTGAAGGCTCATTTTCCCACTGTAGGGGATGCCAAGGCGCTGAGGTGGAGAGGGTGGTTGGGAGAGGGAGCACCTTCATGGAAGCAAGGGGAGGGGGAATGGGAGTGGTGGGGAAGGGGATAACGTTTGAAATGTAAATACATAAAATGTCCAATAATAAAAAAGATGTTGGTTGTTGTTCTAGAGCGATGGTTCTCAACCTTCTTAATGCTGTGACCCTTTAATATAGTTCCTTGTGCTATAGTGACCCCAACCATAGAATTATTTTTGTTGCTCCTTTATGACTACAGTTTTGCTACTGTTATGAATCCTCATGTAAATATCTGACATGCAGTATGGTCTTAGGTGATGCCTGTAAAAACGGTTGTTAGACCTGGGGGGGGGTTGCAACCCACAGGTTGAGAACCACCGTTCTAGAGGATCTGTGTTCAATTGCCAGCACTCACATGGTAGTTCACAAACATTTGTAACTCTAGTTTCAGGAGATCTGATGCTTTCTTCTGGCTCCATGGGCACCTAGTGGTGCACAGAATACATGCAGGTGAAACATCTATACACTTTCAAAATAAAAGCCCCTAGTAACAACAACAACAAAACTATGAAACAGATAAACCCAAACATGCAAGTGGGAAACTTGTTTTGCAGATGATCCAACATATAAACACACACACAAACACACTCATGCCCTCATGCATGCATACATGCAGGCACACACAGGCACACAAACAAACATACAACCCACCCCCCCACACTCATTCCTAATGCACAACAACAGAAAGGATGTTTTCAGGTCTGTGTGAGATGGAGAAAAACACTCTGCTTGCTTTTCCAAAACAGGCTGAAGAAGTTTTCACATGTACTTTTCCCCACGCAGTCATAAATCTCTGCAGCTTCCAGGCACTCACCAGCCTGTGGAGACACCCTGAAACATCAGCCCCACCCCTGAAAATTCATTTCATGCTAGAATTTATGACACAATTCTAAAAGCTGGTGTTGGACGCTTATCTTGAAACAATTTGTAAGCGGAAGCCCCTGCCCTCTTTCATTTATCATACAAGCATTTCTGGGGCTGTCACTGCAAATTAGTTGTGAAATCTGGAATTTAAAAAGAGATCGAGAGGAACACAGCTTCAAGAGGACAGAAGTTCACTGGGACACATACACTTGAATCCTAAAGACCTCACTCACCAGAAGCAAATGGAGGAGACAGTAAGGCACCTAAAACTATTGTCTCAAAAGCCCCACTTATCTGATGGAATTAATCAGCTAGGACATAGTTGACCCAATTTGTTGTTTTGACCAAGTTTAGCCTTCAAACTACAAATATTGTTAATGGAGAAAATCCCAGAACACTCAGATCAGATAGACCAATGTCCTATTAGCAAAATGGTAGTTGTCCTTACCCACTGACATTTTTAAATGCAAATGGAGTAGAATTGCTAATCAAAATGACAAAATTGCTGAATGCATAAGAATAAAGAAATCAGATATATGTTTCCTATGAAAGACTCACTGTAACTTTAAGGAAAGAAGCTGAAAGTGAGAGAGTATAAAAATATTTCATGTAAATGAAAATCAGAAAGGGGTGGTGGTTAGACTTACGTTAGAAAAGTGGGCTATAAGTCAAAAAATTATATGAAAGAAATAAAGAAAATAAGAAAGGACTCAATTAATCAAGAAGGGTTATCATCAGCCCCAAATTGGAATTAATGAATACATTCAATAGGGTCAAAGAATACAAAACAATGATAAAACCAGTAATGTTTCCATAAGTAACAATGGTCAATGTAGAAAAAGGAACTAGAAAAAGTCCTATTTGTAACAGATGTATAAACAGTACTTCAGCTGGGTGTTTGGGGCTCACCTGAACTCCAGGGCTGGGGACGTGGAGGCAGGGGGATCAGGAGTTTGAAGCTTAAACTACACAGGGAATGCAAGGGTAATCTGAACCACACAGCTTGACTGAATGAAATGAAGCAGATAATTACCTTCAATTAAATGGTAACTTCAGAAAAAGAGTAAGTATAAAGAAAGTTGATATGACACAAATAATCTGAATAAATGGCATATTCACTGAATTTTTAATAATTGTTATTTCATGTAAACTAGCCTACAGGAGTCTCCTCACCATGGTTTGCCATCAGTAGCAGAATGTTGGGACCAGGGTTACACAATAGTGAACCTGTTCTAAACTATGCACGATCAAGCTAAATGCTCACAAACTTACTTTTTTTTCCTGTTAGAGTATCTTAGGTCTACACAGCTAAATTTCAGACTCATCGCTGGAAAACATCAAACATCATCCTAATTTTCATCTTCTTAGGAGTCTACTCCGAAAAATTCACAATATTGAGTTAAGAGACATAGCAGGCCCATCTGATTGTTTCTTTAGGCTTATTTACCTTATAAATTATTTCAGAAATTATTTCCTAAATTCTCTATGGAAACACTTGAGGTATTCATTTCAGTGAGTGGAACAAACAAAATCTCATTCACACAGAAACTATATCCATTCATTCACTCATTCATTCACCCTCTCATTCAATTTCATCATAATTGACATTAAAGAGAGAAAACATACAAAGACGAAGACAGAGCGTTCTGTGCACAGGGCAGAGAGAGATAGCACAGATCTGTAATGAGCTACGGGGTTATAATATAGTGATTTCTATAGCAGAAAATGAGCAGAGGACACTGTGGAAAGACAACAGTCGTCAAAGCATTTGACAAAGGAGCTGGGACGATGGACACTGAGGTGCTGGTGACAGTTTGATTTCAGAGTAAGCAGAGACTTATCTAGAAAGGGAAGAGAGAGCACGGGGCATAGAAAACTGTTGGTTTTCATCAGTTAAAAAGATACATGGTAGAAGGTAAGAGTAAAAGAAAACACAACATAGTACCTAAGGTTGCTGATTTGGAGGGAAATCAAACCCTGCTTAAATAGAATACAGTCCTGATTCTCTCTAAGCCTTCCCACGAGGTGACAGTGGCTCCATCGTGGGGCAGCTCTCTGATGCGCTGTGCTGTCCCTGAACAGTGTTTATAGTGTGATCTCCGCAAGCAGAAGGGTGAGCTCGTTTTTAAATAGAGATTCACTCCTCTTCTGATACAATGGATCAGGGTTTTGAAAGAGGGGACTGGAGTGTGTAATTTTCTATAAGTTGCTTCTTAGGAAATTTTAAAACAGGCTCGGGTCATTTATAAAAATTAGCTGTTTATCATCTTCATTATTTTACACCGTCTTCTTTCTGTTTTTCTTTTACCATTACGTGAATTTAAACTCTCCACACTTTCTTTGGTTAGAGAAATCTGCTCCCCCTCCGCAGTCCCCATTCCTCACTCCTAGACACCCCCACTTCTGTCCTTATTGAATCTGATGAGGGTCATTCCAGCTCCATCTATTCTTCCAATAAGTAAAAAGGTCACCATGACAACTTCACATCTATGCTCTCTGCTTGGCTGCACATGAGAAGCACTGATTGGCTCACTCGGGGTCCATCCTGTACTGGGAGACAAGGGCAATTTCTTGAAGCTCATTTGTGAGGAGCATTGGACATTGTTGCTAGCCCTCCAAAACCAAAGGTTCAGGTCACGTGGGTCATGATCTCATTCCACCCCAGCTGTTTATTTCTCTCCAATCGATAGGCCTAGATTTGAGGGCCACATTATTTTGCAAACAATGAATAGTCTGTTCATTAATGATCCCCACAACATAGAAACTCCTTGTGTTTACTGTTATGTCCTTTTCCTAGTGCTTAAATATAACTAACTTGTGGAAAAACTTAGAGAAAGTTTACTGTGTCCTGTGTAAACATTCTTAAATGAGTATTCCTAAATACTGCTGAAAATTCTTAAATGAGTCAAGTCACAGTTTACACTGGTAAGTAAATTTAATACTGCATTATACAAAGTTAGTTATAGCTCTTTGTAGTCAAGGCATCATTAATAACAGTGATTCACACCTCTATGTTCCAATCCGAAATTATTTGGAAAACAAGATTCCACATATCTTTCATCTATCCATCTCTTCTTCCAGCTAATAGGTACCAGAAGGAAGGTCCTATGGTGAGGGTGAGGCTAATTTTTACCTGTTAGCAAACAAATATGGCTGACTTCTATTGGAATTCTCAGATTCATTTATGTAAACAGTTCTGAGTGGCAAATAGAAAGCTATAAATCCTAGGTCTTGTCTCAGTTCTCTACTTTTATTTGTCCAGTTTTGAGAGGGGTCGCTCACCCTCTTCAGTTCTTTATTTTCTTGTCTTTACCATATGGTACAATTGAATGGATGGATATAGTTTTTATCAGTGTAAGGTTTTGTCTTTTCTATTCACTGAAATGAGTACCTCAAGTGTTCACATAGCGGGTTTAGTAAATAATCATTAAAATAATTCATGACTTAAAAAAGCCCAAGGAAACAAATGAATGGGCCTGCTATGTCTCTTAACATAATCATGTAAAATGAATGAGTATATATATATATATACATTTATAATGTTTAAAATTCATAGATAGTATCTGACTGTCTAATGGAGGGGAGAAACTATTTTAGAGTAAGATGAGGGAGTCTGTCTGTGGTCTGAGCTGTTGGTCTGAAGCCACGTTGATGTTGGTGGGCCAGCTGCCACCGAGTCACATCAGTTCAGGTGGCCTGCACTGCTACCTGACACTATGTCTGTGTCTGTGCTGCATCTGAAGGCCATGTTTGGATCTGTGGTCCTACTGTGGCCAAGGTCTGTGTTGATGCCCATGGCCTGTGGCTTGTGTTACCACCAAAGGCCATGTGAATGTCTGTGAATCATGGTACTTGGTGGGATTCATATCTGAGTGACCTGCGCTGTCACCTGAAGCCACGTTGATATCTGTGAATCAAGGTGCTTCCAAAGGCCTTATCTGGGCCTGTGGTCCTGCTGCAGTTTGAAGTTGTGTTCAAGGTCTGTGCTGTTACCAGAAACCCTGTGGAGGCTGGTCCTGCTGACTGTGAAGACCAAGGAGGCTACTTGGCTTTAATCTACAGACTCACAGTTGAGGAGGGACAAGGAAAGCTTCTGTAACAAGCCCCACGCCCTGCCCCACTCAACCCCCAGAGTTACAGACTAGAAGAAAGCCACCGAAGAGAACTCTTAGGGAGTGTGATACCCTAACGAGGTCCAGCTCTCTACAGTTGATGGCTTCCAGTAGGGGTGTAGGAGAGGAAGACTTAGCTCTATTTAAGGGGTGGGCCACTGAGCGTTTGACCACGCACCACTGAGTATAAGAATGATACACTGGACACACACACACACACACACACACACATACACACACACACACACACACACACACACATGCACACATCCAGTATACATACATGTACTTATTTTCATTTTTACTTTTTTTGGGAGAAGGGTTGGGGGATAAACACAGAAGTACTGAGAAATGACTGTGATTGGGGTGCATAATATGAAAATCCCAGAAAATCAATTAAAATGTTATGTTGAAAAAAGAACAATCATGTCTTTACACAGAATAAGTAGGAGTTGTAGCATTGGTAATTAGAGTATCACTGGCTCTCTTAGCCTTGGTTTGAGCTGATTGATTTATAGATCTCTGATCCAGCCATTGTACACTATGCAGGGATGAAAAGCAACAAAAGTGCAGACTTCAAGGGGCTTGTAAGAGCCAATCAATTTCAACCAATTCATAGGCAGGGTCCCACCTACTGCTTCCTGGAGAGATCTGAGTCTTCTGTCCAAAGGCCCCCTTAGGAGGCTAATTTCCACACCCTCTCTTGGATCCCCCTCACCCAGAAGGAATTTGTCCGATTTGGAATGGACCGCAGAAGTCACGTAGGTGAGGTTTATGTTGGCTGAAGGTGGGTCTTAAAAATGTAAAGGCTGTTAAATATTCTGACCCCAATTCAGTGTGGGAACAGATGGCCTGTGAAGTACTTATAGTATTCTTGCTATGTGCCTGAAAGGCTCTTTCTGTGCAGGTGTAAAGACCCCTGGGCTTTCTTTCTGAGGCTGTATAACCAAGCCCCTGACCGTGCACTGTAATTAACAGCACTGCCTACCCTATCTCACTGCAAGGACAGCAGCCTAAAGTGCATACACATGGACTCCTGTAGATACTTGTCTTAGGAATGTGTCTGCTTTGCTGTTGTTAGAGACAGAAGGAGTTGTCCATGTCTTCAAAAACACAGGTGATTCAGAAACACTGCCATTTTGCACTCTAGGACTAATGAGAGTTTAAAAAAGAATAAAGAGAGACCTTGGGAAAGTCTTCCAGCTTTCGTGGTCTCTGTTGAAAAGTCTGTTGTAATTCTGATTGGTCTGCATTTATAAGTTGTTTCTTTTTCCTTGCTGCATTCAGTATTCTTTCTTTGTTTTGAACATTTGGTGTTTTGGCTATATGAGTCGGGAGGAATTTCTTTTCTGGTCCAATCTATTTGGGGTTCTGTAGGCTTCTTGTATATTCATGGCTATCTATGATTTTGTTGAAGATATTTAGTGGGCCTTTTAGTTGGGAGTCTTTGCTCTTTCCTACACCTATTATTCTTAGGTTTGATCTTCTCATTGTGTCCTGCATATCCTGTTTGTTTTGGGATAGGAGCTTTTTTATGTTTGCATTTTCTCTGACTGTTGTGTCAGTGTTTTCTATGTTGTCTTCTGCCCCTGAGAGTCTCTCTTCCGTATCTTGTGTTCTGTTGGTGATGCTTGCATCTATGTCTCCTGATCTTTTTTTTTAGGTTTTCTATCTCCAAGAATATCTCATTTTGTGTTTTCTTTAGTGTTTCTATTTTTGTTTTCAATTCCTTCATATGTTTGGTTGTGTTTTCCTGTAGCTCTTTAAGTGATTTTTGTGTTCCCTGTGTAAGGGCTTCTGCTTGTTTAAGTGTGTTGTTCTCCTGTAATTCTTTAAGGGAGTTACTCACGTGCTTCTCAATGACCTCCATCATCATCATGAAGTATGATTTTAGGTTCAATTCTTGTTCTTCTGGTGTGTTAGGCAATCCGCTACTTGCTGTGGTGGGAGAACTGGGTTCTGATGTTGCCAGGTTGCTTTGGTTTCCATTGCTTAGGTTCTTGTGCTTGCTCTTGCCATCTTGTTATTGGTGATGCTAGGTGATCTTGTTGTCTCTGACTGGGCCTTGTCTTTCCTGTGGGTCTGTGGGCCTGGAGGCTCGTGGGAGATTGCTCCTGTGTGTTCAGCTCTCTGTGGGTAGGCTGTGAGTTCCGATGGCAGTGGACCAGCTCTGGCTCTGGGCACAGATGAATGTTGAAATAGTCTGTTCTCAGGCAGCACTGTGCCCCAAGATTTCCCAGTAATCTCTCTTCAGATAGTCAATGGAGAAAAATTAGGGATTCTCCCTGGGCTCAGATCTCTGGGTGCTCAGTAATCTGCAGACAGGCAGTGAGTCCTGATGGCAGTGGCCTTGCTCTGTCTCTGGGCTGGAACAGCACTCTTTTGGTTTGTCTGAGAAATCTTTCCAAGAACCACTTCTATTCTAGTGTGCCCTCATCCAAGTGTCTATCACCATTCTTGAATCATCTCATCCAAATCCTTCCTCCCTATCTATACCCTCATTCTTACCTTCCCAGTTCTGACAACAGACTGATCTTGTAATATCTTTTGTTCAGGACTGACTTAGTGGACAGTTTCCTGTCATGGAGATAGACAGTTGATCACTAGTAAGATGCAGCCCAGGAAGTATAAGAAGGGACAGGGAACTGATAAGGACACCGTTTCAGGAGCTTGGGGTACCACAACTTTTCTAGACACTTGATGACTAAGCCTTTTCAGGTTTACTCAGCTGTTTCATTCTCGTCCTCCTAACAATTGGACCAATATGGTTGGTTTTAATTGTCAACCTGACACAATCTACAGTTACCTGGAAGGCATCACTATGAGGAATTGTCTTGATTAAGTTGCCCATGTGGGATTTTCTTAAATGACTTAAATGATCTGGAAAGACCCGTTCTGAATGTGGCTGGGCCCTGGGCTAAATAAAAAAGAGGTGTGTTAAGTACTAGCCTGCATCCATCTTTGCTGTGGATGGAGTCAGTGTGACTAAGTGCTTCAAGCTCTTGTCACTGTGATGGCCCTGCAATGAGAGACTACAATCTTAAGCTGTGGCCTTTCCTAAGCTGTTTTTTTGGCACTGTATTTGTCACAGCAACATGAACGAAGGTGAAGGCACATACCATGTTATAATTAGCTTCATCTGTCAACCTAACACAAACCCATGGTCATCTGGGAAAAGAGAAACTCACACTGAAAAACTGCCTTGGTCAGACTGGCCTGTGGCCGTGGCTACTCTGTGGTGTAAGAGTGACCAGTCCACACTTGGTGTGCCATCCCTAGGGAGACAGGCTTAGGCTGCATCAGAAAGCTAAATGAGCAAGACAGTAAAAGGTATTCCTCCATGATCTCTGCTTCTGCTCCTGCCTCAATCTGTCTTGACGGACTGTGGTTGTAAGACCAGAAGTTAACATGTAAGTCCCACCTGCCCAAGGACCCGGTCAGTTCTTGGAAAATAATAAAGCCTTGTGGGAAAATTTAGTGACTATATGGGGTTGTCCCTATAAGCTGCTGCAAAACACATTTTGAAGTCACTTAGCTGGGAATTCTAGGAAGTAGTCCCGATCAAAGCCTATCCTGGATGGTATTTAATTAAAAGCTTGCTTCAAATATGGCTCAAATGGTGGAATTGTTTTGTGGTTTTCTTCTTCTTGCAGATCTCACGATTAGCATGATCTGGAAATGTAAGCTAAACATGCCATTTCCTCTCCAAGTCGCTTTTGTTCACATTTCTATCACAGCAGCTGTGACAAGGCAAATTACAGCATCCCATAGGAAATAGTGTGGGATCTGGATGAGGGAAGTGCTTAGGAGAGTTCCTGGGGCACTGGATGCTCTGTAGAAAGAGGTAGGAGCTACTGCCACCTGTCAGGGGAATCCAAGCATCCCTCCAGGACAGGGGTTGTTTCATCTGGAGAACAGGGACCTTGATTTAACTGTCTGAGAAGAGGACATTTACTTTCTGTAACAAGATGTCTAGAGGCATATCCCTCCAGATTTCTTTGGTTGCCGCAGACTGGACTGTCCGTGTTTCTATCTTGCCACTCCTGCCATTACAGTCTTGATGGTGGGGCTGTGCTCGGCAGGGCTGTGAATGACTGTTGTCAGATGTCCCAGACAGTTGTTGGAATGTCTAGAAATGTCTAGATACTCTTATCAAGTGAAAAAAAAAAGACAAACAAAACAAAAGCCCCAAATCCTCTGGCACATCACTTCCATCCTTTTTTGGTCAGAATTGGGTCAGTATCCATGTTTAGGTTCAGTCACGGGAAAGGGTCCAGACTAGACTATTAGGATAACCTGAGAGTAATTAAAAACCACGGGAAAGGGTCCAGACTAGACTATTAGGATAACCTGAGAGTAATTAAAAACCATCGCTTGGTTCTGGAAGGGCCAAGGCACCTCTAATACTTTCAACAATTTGGAGAATGAAAGACAAATGGGAAACTTGGTACTGTTAAGAAGGAAGATGCGGCCACCAGCAAAGTCCTTCACACTCAGCTTGTTCTGGCCACATGCTTTGCACGTACAGATTTACCTCCTTAAAACTCATCCATTACATGTTTGTATGCCATGGCCTATGCCAAACCATCTTCACAAAGTACACCAAAATCCTTCTAGGCTTAGATCTAGAAACAATAATACATAGATTTCCTCACCGTTATGAGTTTCTCAATAAACTAGAAACTAGATAATCCAAACCATACGTTATTTATTGGTTTATATTTTAGGATCAGTTTTAATAGTGCTATAAAACCTTTAAGAACACAGACTAGAATCATCCATGAACAAACATCCTTATTTCATTTGGAACTTTATGTGTTTATGGTGACTGACCATAAAGATGATCTTTAGTCAATGATTGTTGAATTTCACCAGGAGTCTCTTTCTTCTTCCCTTCCTCCCTCCCTTCCCCTCTCTCCTTTCTTCTCCCTCCCTCCCCCTCTGCTGATCTCTCTCTCCTCTTCCTTGCCTTCTCTTCCCTTCTCTTTTCTTCCTTCCCCTCTCCCTTTCCCACCTCTCCCCGGGCTTTTTGGGAGGTTTTGATCCTAGTATTTCCTTCTATCCTTCTAGTTTAGCAATTTTTCTACCTGCTTTCCTCCAGGACCCATTTGCACAATGCTGGTGACACCATCTAGGCCTGCCCCAGCTGGCTTTTCTATTACTGTGACAAACACCAGGACCAAAAGCAACTTAGGGGAAGTTTATGTCATCTTGTCACCAGCTAGAGTCATTTGGGAAGAGGTAACATCATTTGAAAAAATGCCCTTACTAGATGGGCCTCTGGGCAAGATGATGATTAATGTGGAGGGCCCAGATCACTGTGGGTGGTGCCACTCCTGGCCTGGTGGTCCTGGGTGCTATAAAAAATCAGGCTGAGCATGCTACCGAGAATGAGCAAGAAAGCAGTCTTTCTCTACAGTTTCTGCTTCAGGTCCTGCCTCCAGGCTCCTGCCCTGACTTCCCTCAGTGATCAAGTATGATTTGAGGATTATAAGATGAAATGCATTTTTCATTCCCAAATTGCTGTTGGTCATTTTTTAAAATCACAGCAATAGAAAGCAAAGTAAGACAGGGAGATAGGGTTTGTTTCACAGTCCCTCACTGAAGGAAGACTGGGCAGGAACTCAGGCAGAGGCCAAGGCAGAAATCATGGAGAAAAGCTGCTTCCTGGGTCGCTTCTAGATTCGTATTCAGCTAGTTCCTTTTCTCATATAGCTAGGCCCAGGAGCTTGAACTTAAGGGATGATTGCCCACAGTGGGCTGGGTCCCCAACATCAGTTAGCAATCAAGAAAATGCCCCACAGACATTCTACATGCCAATTTGATTGAGGCAGTTTTTCAACTGAGGTTCCAATGTGTCAAGTTGACATCCAAAACTAGTCATCGCAGGTACTGAGTTTTGCTTTTGTCTGGAGATGGTTAGACTTGCCCTTCTCTATCCACTTCTTCCATTTTCAGCATTATCTACCCTTCCTAACTTCTCATCCTTATTGGCCTAATGATAGCTTAAGAGTCTCTAAGAAACACATTTAAAAAGTTTTCAATGCTGCCAAGTAAGATGTGAGAATTTCCAGAGATCTGCATAAGTATAATGGTCTAATGCCAGAAAAGAAATAATAATAATAATAATAATAATAATAATAATAATAATAATAATAATAATAATAAATAGCTTTGGGGCAGGCTCAGTGAGGGAGGCTCTTTATGGCAAGACAACTTTTGCTTTTTTTAAAAAATTTTTATGCCAGTAATTGGCTAGTCCTTCTCTATCCTTGAGACTCCTTTTGGACTAAGCTTGATGTGAGTCAAAACAGCCTTTAGTACATATTACAGTCAATGGCAGATCAAGGTTGCTCAAAGAAAGGTCTGCTCAACTCTTGCTTGTTTGTACATATTTCCTGGTTTGACTGAGGAGATTTCCCCACAATGACTCTTTGATCACCATGGCTAGGATTGCCAAAGACAAAGGAGGAAAAGGACAGAGTCAGAAGAAAAGAAACACAATCAGTTTCTTTAAATGGTCAGGGAAATTTGCTTTTGGCTAAAGGAAGTTAAAGTCAGACATCCCTTCTATTTAATAAAGGTCATTTCAAGGTCATCTGTCTCCGGTGTAAGTAAAGAGAATGTAAGCTTTGTGTATACACAAGGCTGTTCAATGATGCCGACATCTCCTCTCAGACTCCTATACACAAACTCACATATGGCTAAGAAGTACCTTTTGTCCTGTGCACAGAGCAAGCTGCTCCTTTGGAGGTGAAAGTCCTAGACAGGTCATATACAAGTAAGCACGTACTCACCATTAACAATGGGAATCCTGAAATCTCTAAAAAGAATAAGACAATTCTCTCCATAATTGAAAGCCATGTAATTGAGGCACATAATAAATGCTCTCTCTCCCCTCTCCCAAACTGTTTCAGCAACGTGGGGTTGAAGAACTATTTAATCCACTCCTTGTGGATTTTGTGTTAAATAATAGCCGAATAATATCCCTTTGAGGGGCTCCTCTTGTCTTCTATCCATTCCAGCAGGGATTTCCAAGGCACAGTACCAAACCATTCTTAACAATCCGGACTGCCCAGCTGGTCTGTCTGGAAAAGTGCCCACTTGTGAATCAGAGCAAAGAACCACATCTGCAGATAAGCCCACGAGCCTTTTCTTGTCAGAAAATGAAAAGAATGTGTTTTTCTACCTTTCCACGTCTATCTTAAATACCAGAAACCTCAGTGGTAACTTAATAATTGTGCTGCACAAATCAGAGATTTGCAAGATCAGAAGTTAACACTTGAAATTCTCAGGGAAACTCTTATCGCATAAACGAAGAAATTTAGGTACAAGAAGGGGTGGAAGGCTTACAGGTCACACGGTTGGTGACAAGCACCGGGATCAGACTCACAGTTCTTCCTCCTAACATGCAGTCTGGACCTGGCAGTACCTATGCCCACTTCCTTCAGATGATCTCTATTCTTTCTGCAGTGAGCTGCCGGCCCTTCACCCCCCTTAGCCCAGTGGTTCCAGCAGCAACAGCAACAGCATCTCTGGACCTTGTTAGGTATGAACATTTTCTGCCCCTTCCCAGACATGTGGAATGTGTGTCTGAACAAGTCCCCCAGATAGTTTACATGCGTGCTAAAGATGGAGATGCTTCACTTTAGTGTCAGTGCCAGTTAATCTAACAAGGACATCGGATCTATGCGATTTCCTTTCCAGTTGGGCTCTTTTGGTTACTCACTAAGGTTTTCTCTGGAGAAAGAGTCTGCCTTGCACATCTGTGAACAGGAACTAGTGTGGAAACTCTCAACCACTCAGGCAGCACGAGGGAACAGTCACTGTCTTAGCATCTGCCCTGATCTCTTTCTGTGGACCTTTTAACCCGCCGCTCTATTCGGTGTTCCTTTATACTTCTTTGACTCACCATGACTCTCCTTTAAAACCAGAACCATACCATTCTTTCTTTCTTCATCTACCTTCCAAACTATAAGTCTCTTTCTATATTTTTTTTCCCACATCATACGCCTCGAAAAATCATTCACTGGTCCGGCTCATCTTTTGAGCTAAGCCATACCAACCATGTGTTCACTCAAATGATTCACCTTGAATGTAGTACTTGCTACTGTGCAATTGCTGACATCCAATGAGTGGGCATCTATGACTATATAAGGTGGGCGATTACATGGGGGGTCAGAAGAAAGCCAGTGTATCTTTGGAGAGAAATGACCTCATCTGGCCAGGAAGCCAGTAAGTGAGACTGGAGAGAACTTGGCTGTAGAGATCGACAGTTTCTTTTACTGAGGAGACACATTCTGTTAGATTGTGACCTTACTCTTCAAGTACACCTCTAGGCTGGGATGGCTTATAAAATATGAGACACAGGCTATTGACTCTCTAAGAGTCGTGGGGTCACCCGGTGTGATGGTTTACAGCTTTGACTCCTGTGAGAACCACTGGAGAGCTTTTGAAAACCCCAGAGTCTTTCTAACTCAGGGATTTTAATGAATGCTCCCTAGATACTTTTGAGTGTGATCCCAGGACTAAGAACTGCTACCAGATATAATTAATTTCACAGGTGGAAAAAAATTAATCTCAGCCTCAGAGTATAGACTATGACTTACTTCAAGATCTCATCACTAACTTCATTATAGAATTCATTAATTAGATCATACATTTTTAGAACTGGAAGATGTTATAGTAGCCACGTAGGCTAACCCTGCCATTTTTATTCAGTACGAATGAGTGAAGTGACTTGCTTTAGGGTGTGTAACCTGGAAGGGACCATCGGTGAAGAGCCCAGACCTCATGGCTTCTCATCTAAGACCCAAAACAAGGAAGACCAAAGAACAAGCCTAGGAGACTCAGGGGGCAGAGCCCACTTGCTCTGCAGGGAGCTAGTCCAGCAGTGCAGCTGAAATGGTTTGACAGAAAAGCCTGGGTGGAACAGGGCATGGAACGGTCTTGGCAAAAGGAATCAGTACTTCAACACCCTGGGGATAGAGATGAGCTAGGTCTGATGATGTTAATTCTTGTTTTCTGCCTTCCTTCTTCTGGTTGTGCTAGGTGTGTGTGTGTGTGTGTGTGTGTGTGTGTGTGTGTGTGTGTGTGTGTGTGCATGCCTCTCTTATATGCAGGTCCATTGTGCAAGGGAATTTGTAAGAAGGCAGGTGCTTATCCATCATGTTTACCGGGGCCACAAGCATGTTCTGAAAAGCATAGAGAACTGAGTGAAGCTGTAAGATTTTTGACAGGCTACTTCCAGTTTCCTTCTCAGTAAAATAGCAAGTGCCGTGTGGGAGTTCCTAGGCTTGGGCCCAAGCACAGACATTGTAAGCATTCAATAAATGACATCTGTTAATATCCTCTATGTATGCAATAGTGGCCTGGGTGCAGAAACATATCTGTTTGCAGATAAAGATGGTGGCTTGGTTCAGGCCCAAGGGATGCTTTCCTGTATTCAAATCCAGGTGTTTTCCACAGAGCATCCAACTAGTCTGTTTTTGTTTTTAAACTTAGCATACTCCCCCCCTCTAGTTCTTGTAGGTATTTGCTAATGAATTATTTGAATGAAATTACAGATCATCTAGGATCTGGACCAAACAAGGGAGTATGGCAGTATTCTGGGGGACTGAGAAAGCCATGTTCTTGAGCAGTGTCCTAGTTAAGGACATCCATTGTTGTGAAGAAACACTGTGACCATAGCAAGCTGAAGAGGAAAGGCCTTTATTCAGCTTATGCTTTCACATCAAAGGAAGTCAGGACAGGAACTCAAGCAGGGCTGGTACCTGGGGGCAGGAGCTAATGCAGTGGCTGTGGACCGGTGCTGCTTACTGACTTGCTCCCCATGGCTTTTCAGCTTGTTTTATTGTAAAACCTAGGGTCTTAGCCCAGGAGTAGCGCTACCTACAATGGCTCAGCCTTCCCTCATCAATTACCAGTTAAGTAAATGTCTTATAAACTTGTCTATAGCTGCGTCTCATAGAGGCATTTTTTTCAGTTGAGGCTCTCTTTTGATAACTCTAGTTTGGGTCAAGTTGACATAGACCTAGGTATCACCTAGGCATCGGATAACGTATCTTAGGAATGGTGAGCCAGGGAACTTCCAGCACCTTGTAGGGCCAAGCCCTTCTCATATGGAATCTTGAAAACTTCAGTCAGTATAAGTACTGCTCTGATTTCTTACTAAAAAGTCAGAGTTGAGGAAGGAGGAGGGGCACTGCTATGAAAATTGTCAAAATTATCAGGACCTGAAATTTGAGGCCAAGATTGCCTAAGTTTGAAGTCTGAGCTCTTTCAGTTCCCCATAGTCCAACTCTCTAATAGATTCTCCTTTGACCAAACCTTTAATAAGGCTCCAGGCAGTGGCCTTCACTCTCTGCCCTTGAAGACCCCACTTTGAGCAAGAATCCTACCAAGTTTCTTTAGCAAAAGTTTTCTACCTTTGATCTCTGATCACCTTGAAACTTTATTACCCCCTCCCCTACTACACACACACACACACACACACGCACACACACACACACACACACACACACACACACACACACACACACGTTGACTATAATTTCCATTTTTCATTGTTAGAACTGAGTCCAACCTTTTTACTCAGAGCAAAAATCTTCACAGTGGTCCCTATACCTATGACAATGTCCCCCACATTCATGAAGTCTGTCTCATCATCTTAAACAAGTGCCATGAATAACTTTGTCATTAACACCCACATTCATCCACATCATGTTCACGAACAGCTTGAGCAGCAGGCTGATACCCAAAATGCTGTATCCACAGTTGTGCCTCTGTCACCTGGAACCTAACAGAATGAGGAAGATGCAGACAGTTTTGGTAATGAATAGGAAAAGAGCATGGACCCTGATATCACATTGGCTTTCTCTTGACACCTGTCTTTTTGGTTGAAATCTGTCCTGGCATCTACCCAAGTTTACCTTGGTTTTCACTTCTTAGTAACCATTAGTGGGGGACCCTGCTAGTCAGATCTGTGAAAGCACAGGCAGAGACGACACTAGGAGAAAGAAACAAATGGATGAGGTACAGTCATTCTGCTGTAGAGAGTTACTCAAGACTCTGAGGTACTCCATGATACTTTGGTATCTCCTTCCAGGCTCTGAGGTTATGTGGAGCCAAGGTGTGTGGAGGCTCAATTTTAGTATTACAGCTTCAATACTAACAATTCTAGCATTTGCTGGACTGAATTAGCTTTAGTAGGGGAGCAGGCATTTCCACAGAGCACTTCTTTGTTAACAGCAACCTGGCGGGAAGGTTTATCATTTCAGAAACCGAGAGAGCCTGGCTCTCCTCCTCTTGGTCCTGGAGCTGTCCTTGCCTCAGATGTTAATCTGTAAAGTCATCCTAGGCCACTGCTTCAAATGAGGCAGAACCCAGTCTCCTCTCCCTTAGGAACAAGGTTGGGGTAAAATTAGCACTGGGAAAGAGGCCAAGTGGAAACCTAGAGCAACGGCTTGGAATGCCACATGTCAAATCGCTTAATTGGGTAGTCATCTGAAGAAGGGTTAGTGAAAAACAGCACTGTACTAGGTGTGAGGGGCTAATCCAAGAAGACAGTTTGGTCTGCCTGAACCTGCCTCAGTCTCAGCTAGCTGCAGGCCAAGGGTCTGACTAGATCCTTCCTCTGGGGAGAGGCTCTGAAATGGCATCTAGTAACTTTCACCTAGACCTTGGGCAGTCAATCATTCTTGGAATTGGAATGGCACCCAGTCCTGAATGCCCACTGTGTATGCCTACTCCTGAACTATGAGATAGTGTAGAAAGCAGTGTGGCAGGCTCCTGCTCATACCCAGTTCAGAGAACATTGGGAGAGTCCTGGCTTTGCTGTGTAACTTTGGGTAACTTACTTCTCTGAGCCTCAGCTTCCTCATCCTGCAGAGGAGAACAGTACCTACCTCCCGAGGGTGTGATACTAATTGGATAGGATATGGAAAGATTTTGGGATAGTATCCAGCCTTATAGTTTTGGTTTTCCCTCTACATTCCAGCTCATCTTTGGTTTGTTGCTTATCTTTTCTCCACATGGTGTCCCCAGCTGTCCCTATCTACCCCTAGAGGTGACCTGGTTCTCTGGGTAAAAGTGGTTTCAGGATCTTTGAGCCCCATCTTGTTCCTTTTGCTCTGCCCATTGATGACTCTTGTGCCAGAAACAGCTCCCCGTCAGTCTAACTGCCTGTCATGTGGCAAAGTCCATTTTGTGGCAGAATTCTTTACAGATTTTTACCCAGACCCTCAAACCTCCTGTTGCCACCACAAGGAGCTAGATGTCTGTCATACTTTCTAACAAAAGGTAGTAACTAGACAAATAAAATAAAAACATCATCCTTTTCTTGGTAGAAGTAGACATATACAGAAGTGTTAGAGATAGAAACAAGTGCTAAAAAGGAAATAAAACAATGTGATGAGACCAAGACCAGAGGGTGACAGAGACATGTAAAAGAGGCAGCCATTGGGCATTTTCTGGGATGTCGGCTGTACCAGGCTCACATCAGATCACACCACTAAAAGACAAACTCCTCTTGATCCCTGTATCTTGCTGGTTTTCCAACAACAGCCCCAGCAACAACAATGACAAAGGAATAGCATCTCTTCAGAAGAGTAATTTCTTTTTCCCTTTTCCTCTTCTCATTCCCCAGTGAAACATTCATAAATTCCACAGAATTGTTCTCTGTTAGGTTCCAAAGGAAACTCCAAATTCTGGTGGTTAGACAAAGGGCTGCATTCTTCAGGTGCCACCAAGTAGAGCCATTTTCCTCATCGCTGGCAGAAGAGACAAACCCCAAATCTGGGTGCTTATTAGCCTCACAAGTGCCTGATAGACACTTCAGAGTCTGTGCTGACATCCTAACTCTTCTAACAGTTCTTCTCTCTCTCCACTCCTGCCTGAAGCCTCTCCAGCTCAGGAGCATCCTTCTCCCAGCTACCCTATCTCCTTAGAGCCCTGCTGTTTCAGCCAAGTTTTCTTTCTCAAGCTTTGCTTTGTCTTGCTCCTGAACTCTCTCTCCCTGTCTGCTCCTGCCTCTCTCGTGGCGAGGTCCAGTCTGCGACCTTCTCTCTCTGCCCTGGACTTTTCCAGATGGCTCTGGCTGTTTTCTCCCTCTTATTGCACCACGGAGCTGTCCTGTCACCAGTACATACAGGATCATCACCAGCTTTCCTCTATCACTTCCTGAAAAGCTGTCTGTTGACCCAGGAGGATCTGGTCATCTTAGTGGCTGGAGTGGTTCCAATTTCTGTGCATTCCTAACCCTAATTAGTGTTCTGTTGATTCCATGGGACCCATATGCCCTCCCACTTAGCTATTTTTTTTCTTTTTCTTTTTTATTCTTTAGCAGTTTCATACATGGATAGTCTGATTTTATTTTGTTCCTTTCACTCCCCCATTAGCCTCATTTATCTCTCCTTTTTTGAAACCCCTACTGATGTCTTCCTTTTTTTATTCACTGAGTTTAATTAAAGTGGCTTGCAAGTGCACTAGGTGGGGTTATTTATTGAAATATAGGCAACCAATCGGTGGCTACACCACTGAAGAAAATGACACCCCTCCACCAGCACCTATTACCTACCCACAGTCCCCCAGAGAGGGTGGGAGCTTCCTCAGCTTCTTCCTCAGGTATTACACAAGGTGATGGTCCAATCTTGTGCAGGTCACTGCCATGCTAGTGATGAAATGTCCCTGTCATGTCCAGAGGACGCTATTCTAAAGCCCTTTCCCCAAGCTTCTGGCTCTTATATTCCTTCCATTCTTTCTTCTGGATGACCCCCGAGCTTTGATGCAGTTGATAATAGATGTCTCACTTAGGGTACAGCACCCCACATAGGCCATTTCTTAAAATTCCAGCTCTTTACATTCGACTTTCACAGCCCAGCACAAATTGACGAAAGTGTCATAGATCTATGTTCTGCATGTAACAATGATTTGAAAAGAAAAGCAGATTGTAGGAAGGTATGGTGGGACGCTCCTGCGATCCGAGGGGTGGGTGTAAGAGGAGAAAGATTCCAGAGAGCTTCGCTACAGTGTGAGTTTTCAGTCCAGCTCAGCTAAGACAGAACCTGTCCTTAAATGCTAAGCCATGGGGGTTGGGAGCATGGCACACACCTTCACTCTCAGCATGTGGAAGGCAGAGGCTGGCAGCGCTCTGTGAGTTTGAGGCTTGGTCTACACAGAGAAAGCGTGTCTTGAAAAACGAAGATGAATGGGTGAACAAACAAATGAATGAATAAATACTAAGCCATACAAATAAAAACAAAACAAAAAATTTGATTTATAACTACTCTATAAATGCAAATTACACATTTCAGTATATTTAACTTTATTGTTTTTCTATGAGGTTCTATTATAACATATCTAGACACTTTTATTGTTATTGCAAAACTTAGGTAGTTACAATAATCAGGCACCTTGCACTGAGATTTCTCTCTCTCTCTCTCTCTCTCTCTTTCTCTCTCTCTCTCTCTCTCTCTCTCTCTCTCTCTCTCTCTCTCTCTCTCTCTCTCACACACACACACACACACACCCTAGTGCTAAAAATAAAAGCAAAAACTCCTCTCAAGCCCTTTAGTTTTAGGAGAAAATGGAATAACCTATCTTTACCTAATGCAGTGAGAATATAAATGGAATCTGAAGTCAACTCCAAGTGGCTGCATACTGATTTAAAGGCGAGCAAGAGAACATGTGTTTGGTGTGCAGAGCTACTCGTTGTCCTTAAATGTCTATGCAGTCTGTAGGTATAGTGGGGATGGCCAGGAAAGGAGAGAGGACATACAGAGGTGACAGGTGCAGAATGTGAAGCCAATGAGAACCACTTCTCAGGAAAACACCTCAGACATTTATCCTTTGGAGGTGTAGAAGTTTCAATATCCTCTTGCAAACTACTCTCTGCTCATTTCTCTGGTGATAGTGTTATTTCACTGAGCATGTATAAAATCCAATGTCTCTTGTTGGGCTGTTGACTCTAAGGTAGCCTCTAAGGTCCCAAGATGCAAGGACACTGGCAACAATGTTTTCCTCTTTGACTAGCCCCTCCCTGACCCCATCACAGGTACTCACCGAGGCCGGCGGAAGGTCAGGCCGTAGTGCTGACAGGCCAGCCCCACCGTGGGTGTGTATACAATAGGCATGAACTTCTCCACATCTGAGGTCAGCACCCGGTAAAAGAGCTTCTCATTGCGGTCTTGGAGAGTCATGAGAATGATGTACCTGGCAAAGGAAAGAAGCCATCTTATTCCAAGAACACTGCAGCTGCTTGGTAGACCCTGGAAAATGTCACTGTGATTAAGAATAAAGACCTTGCTCCAGGGAGGCTTTACACACAGGGGTAGCCATTACCTCAACCCACCCCTGGTATAAGGCGTTCCATCTGTGTAGATTTCGCTCCCATTCTATATTCTACTCCTCTCCCAGACAGAACATTTACCAGCATCACAGTCCTTATAGCTGGGGAACCTCTTAGACTTTCTCCCAATCACTTGCTGAAATGAGGGTCTCGTGATAGTGTGTGAAAGTCACTACTTGCTCTGTGCCACGGGCAAGCCCCCGGAGCTCTCAGGGCTGCACATTTAGTACCTTCCGACCATGTAGCATCATGTTAGGCAAGTAAACGAGGGCCACTGAGTTGAAGAGTTGAGAAGGTGAGCATTGCAGACTGTAGCTTTTGCAGTTTCATATTTTAAGCAAATATTTCGCTTTGAACTCTCATTCTTTCTGGTACACCTAGTGGAGGAAGAGGTTCTAATTGTTTGAACTTCAGGTGTGTATCTGTTTGTTAGTAGAATCTTTCTTGTAACTCTGGTTTGCTCTTCAAGATGATGCAGCTGGACCTCGTGTGAGTAGGGAAGAATGGAAGGGAGATAATTTTTGACGTGGTGATAAAATGGCCCTGGGATGAATGTGAATAATATTCCTGGACATGGGAACATGGATGTGGCAGGAACATGCTTGTTAACCGCTTCTCTGAAGTTATGGGTGGCCTGGAGGAGACAGTAGGTGCTAGAGCTCCACCTGCTTTCTGAACTGTGCCCTTCATGTCTGTTGGGGTCTGGGAATCACCACACAAACCACTTAAACACCTCCCTTAGTCAAATAGGGATGGTTAATTGAACATGACACCCCAAAACTGATCAATCAGGGTCACAGTACAGACTTGGGAGCTGTCTGTGACAATGAGTTAAGATCCCCGATGGGCTTTTTAAGCCTAAATCCCATAAACATCTGTGCCACCAATCAGGACTTAGAGATGGGCATTTCCTTGGGAATGTGTGTTTGATGTACACTTCTTCTAGTTGGGGTTAGTCAACTGTAGCAGGAGCCTTGCCTCAACTGACATTCATGTCTTGCCAACCAGGATGTCAGTTATCCACATAAATGTCTCTTCCTGCCAAGCAGGATGTCAGTTCTCAGAAAGATTTTGGGAATTTAAACTTTACTCGACCCCTACTCAGAATAGAAGTCTTATTCCAAATGGCTTCTTATATTGGTGCAGGTGTCTCTCTTATCTTGGGGTCCATCCCAGGGGCAGCTTATAAGGGCAACCACCATAAAAACTCATACATAGGCGCAGGAAGTGCTGGTTTGGGTCCAAGCATATTGTGGTTAACTATACAAAGCAGTTATAACTGACTTCTATTGTGATCAGTTTCCAAGAACACCAAAGCACAGTACATCCTAGTAACACATAATGGCATATGAGAAGGTTTTCTTATAACATTAGTAACAGCACAAAATGGCAGGTTAGAGAGGTAACAGTTGCCTAGGCCTTAACAATGGCTGTCATACCTCTAGACCAAGTTCTAGCTGTCTAGCTCTACAGATATAGAGAGCCTTTATCATCCTCTTATATAGCCACTAGGGGCCACAACAAGGCAGCACGTTTGTTTAACAAACTTACACAGGGCTTACTATGTCCCAGGCAACTTTCTAAGCACATCATGAAGACATCATTCAATCCTTATAAAGCCCAGTGAGTCACATACCATTGGCACAGTCATAAAAGTGAAAGACAAAGATTGGCAAGGTAACTTTAGTTACCCAGGGCAGGAAGGTGGTTTTCATTCCGTCTAGAATTAGTCTTATAAAAACTAGATGCTGCCACCTTGGAACTATGCATAGCAGAGGCTTTAAAATCATAGATGCTGGAGACAGCTGTGTTTAGATCCTGTGCTGACTCATGGAGTGTACTTGGGTGGTGACTATAGTCTTTGGTAACACGTGATATTGACTCAAGGACTCTGATGGGGACTCTCTGTTGAGTCCCCACTGAAGAGTGTGCAGAGGGAACAGTGCTTTCATTTGCTGCCCATGACCTTCAGCACAGGATCTAGAGCTTTCCAAGGGATCTGATTCTCTCTCTATTTCCACTTATTATTCCTTACCAATCCCCACAACTCCGTTTTTGCCTCATCTCCTTCTGCTCAGCGAACAACCCTCCTCCCACTCTATTCTGTCTGCTGAATTGTTTCATTAAGGCTTCTCGTATGGACTCATCTCTGACGTATCTCAGATGGTCTCCCAGACTTCACCCTTCAAGTCTAGTTTCCTTTACCCATGCTTCTGTTGTGACCCTCATCTCTAGGAAGACTGTCACTCTTCTTAAGGACAGAGATGAGTCTGCAGTCTCTCTGGACTCTTAGCCTTTCCTTCAGAGAGTTTAGAAACCCCACTGTGAGCCACAGAGCAGAACAGCTCAACCTCAGGACTGGACACGGAGAACTGATTTCAGGCACTGACTTGTCCAGGTCGCTCTGTTGATTCTCGTAGTATCTCATAATGCGGAGGAGCTGGACATCCTGGCTGAGGAAGCAGGGGGGGATCAGGCCGTGGATGCCAAGTTGCAGCCTTTCTTCGAGTGTAAAGGCCATGCCCTGGAGAAGAAAGGAACACACTTAAGGTCATGCAGGAAGCCAAGAAACGGAAGTTCTATCTGTAGATGGCAAGAGTTAGTGTAAATTATCAAAAGAGGAATGGACCCCCTGTTGTTTAAAAGGGAGCTTTCTTGTGCTGGTTGCTTTGATGCCTCCTGATGAGATAAATGAAAAAGACAATCACTTCACCAAGACTCAACTTTGCCTTTATAAGAAAGTTCAGATCCCTAGAAAAACAGACATTGGGATAGTACTCCTGGAGGAAGCAACTTTATAAACTAGACTTTGCCTTTAGGCCTACAAACTCCATTATTGCCTAAGCTACTTAAGCAGACTCTTTCCTGTTCCTCCATCTTCACGGAGACAGTTATGTAAATGTATAGTATTGTATAAAATCCCAAGGGCTTTACCTGTTCATTCCTTCTTGCTTTGAAAATCCTCTGGCAGCCACTGACCTTCTTTCATTGTCCCTACAGTGTCACTGATTTTAGAACACCATACAACTGGAGTCACAGAATGTACAGGCTTTCTAGACTGGCTTCTTTCCCATAAACGTAAGCACTTCAAGGTTTCTATGCCTTTTCATGACTTGACAACTAATTTTACCAATGACTTAACACTCCATTTTGCATTTATGCCATAGTCTATCTCTGAATATACAGTCTTATTGTATATGCCACTTACAACCTCTCTGGAAGGGCTGTGTCAACACTAACAGACAAGCAGGCTGAAATAGGAAAACCACCCAGCTGTAGCCTGTTGGTCCACGTGGCGGGGCGGTCTTGCTAGTCATCTTAGGCTAGATGGTAATAGATTCGATCAAAGGAAGAGAATTGTTGGGGGAGAATAAAAGAGTCATGATCACTTTTAAATTACCTCTTTTTATGTGTTTTGAAGGCCAGAAATTTCAGAGACTGGCTCCCCCTTGAATTCATAAAGTACTAAAGACAAATCAACTCTGGAGGGCCTGGTTCTTCTCTGGGAAGTACTTGATCTTTGTGACAGGTCTACCTTAGATAGAGGACACTCTCTGTAGAGAGCCGTTTGTGCTGCACCCAAACATGGCGCCGGCTTCCCGCCGAGGACTCAGCAAACAAAGCTGTTGCCCAGCCAAGAGACTTAGAGCGCATGCGCCACATACGTCAGAGCCCACTCTCGGGGCATGCTGGAGGGCGCACCAATCAGGTAGCAACACAAGTCTCAGAGGCATATTTAAGCAGTGCATTTTTCTTCCACGTGGGGATCCCCTGCTCAGAGTGTTGTACAATAAAGGTTGTTCGCAGAAGAATCCTGTTGTTGCACGCCTTTTCCTGCTGGCGGGAAGTGGGGCGCGTGACAACTCTCTGTGTGACAAGTTGGTTCATAGGGACATATCCAAAGTACTCTCAAAATTCTTTCTTCATTCAAGTGTTTCTGCAGTTCCTGAGTGACGGAGATATGGGGTTCAGAGGAGGCACTGAAGCAGGTGTCAGTTTGGGTAAGTGATTTACCAGAAGAGTTACTAATGCTGTAACCTTACTTATAGACAGACCATGTCCGGGATATGTGGTAGACAGCAGATCCATGGGCCAGACTGGGACTCTTCATTTTAAAAGTATTTTAAAAGTATTTTTGAGGCTATATTATTTCCCTTCCTTTTCCTCCCTGCAAACCTTTGCATATACCCCTCTTCCTATATATCTTTCAAACACCCAAGCTGTTTTTTAAATAGTTGTTACTATATGTGTGTGCATTATATATATGTATATATATAATTTCTAAATATATAAATACAACTTACTTGGTTCATATATTATATGAATGTGTTTCTATGGCTGAGGCTCCTTTCTATAAATCTCAGAGGAGGTGCGGAGGTTTGTGCAGTCTGTCTCTGATTCCTGGGTGGTAGAGGAGGGAATTATGGGAGGATATGCTTTTCTGAGGATGTCAGAGAAGAGGGGTACTTAGTTATGGTACACCCCAACATTACTTGCCTGCTAATGGTAGTCTTGTGCTGTCCTGAAGTCTGGAAACTCGAGTCTACAACTTTCTTGGGAGAATAACAAAGGCACCTGTCATTCTCATGAAATCCAGACATGAAGATTCTGTTGGAGGGTTGGAGATTCCCAGACAGGCTCTCAGTACCAACCTTGCTATTTCCTCTACAGCAGCTGAAAGAAAGGTCCAGCTGCAGGAAGGTATGGCCTGATCAGCCTGTTGCCTCAGATCTGACAGTTACCAGCTTCATACATCCCTGGTGCTTGCCAACAGCTTTACAAGCACTGGGTACCACACTAGCACCCAGATTCCTTTGCAGGAAAATACCTTGCCTGCAGACCATCCCTTCCTACTGCCTGCCTCTTTTTTCTTTGTTTCTTTGTTTCTTTGTTTTTTGTTTCTTTCTTTGTTTCTTTCTTTCTTTCTTTTTCTTTCTTTCCTTCCTTCCTTCCTTCCTTCCTTCCTTCCTTCCTTCCTTCCTTCCTTCCTTCCTTCCTTTCTTTTCCAAGACAACGTCTCACTATGTAACCTTGGCTGTCCTGAAACTCTTTATGTAGACCAGGTTGGTCTCAAACAGAGATCTGCCTGCCTCTGCCTCTAAAAGTGTGCACCTTTAATCTCACCGGTCACACTTGCCAAACTTTATTAGGTAGGTGGCTGTTAACTGATTTGGAGAGATTGCAATTGGCCTCCTTGGCCACAGGGATTCCAGGGGATCCCAGACATTTAGCTATGACATCACCTTTGTTAATGGCTACCATGGCTTTTAATAACAGCCCATTTCTCTTTACAAGCTTAAGTGTTTCTTTTGGCTGACTTCCACCAGCTTCTTTTGTATTTGAGGAAAATGAATGATTGTTTAGCAACTGGTAATTTTAAGGATTTAAGGAAATTACTTCTCAAAGCTCTAGATTTATAAACTGACAAAGCAGAAAGAGAACTTAGTAGTTCCATGGCTCCAAAAGGATGAGTATTTCTTTTTGTTGTGGTTTTTTTTTTTGGGGGGGGGGGTGGATGGGTGGGTAGGGAGCCTGATGCATGCTGGAAAACACTCTTCTCCCTAGTTATCTCCCAAGCCTTTTTATTTTAATTTTGATGCAAGGTTTCACAGATTTTTCCAGCCTGGCCTGGAATTCACTAAGTAGTTTAAGACCACTTAAACTTGTGAATTTTGCGTTGCCCACCAGTGCCAGGGGCAATATAAGCGCCTTAAAGATCATTTACTCTAGTAGAGAGAAATGTGCTAGAACTGGTATTTATCTGTAAGAGAAATAACTTTGCTAAGTGGTACTCAAGGCTCTTGGTCTGCCTGGTTGGAAGTCAAAATCTACAAATCATAGCAGAGGTCCCGAGGTAAGAGTGGGAATGGCACAATATTGAGGAGTCCTTGCTGGGGCTCTTACCCATTATGGCCACACTGAGAAATTGTAGCTTTTGGTGGCAGTCAATAGAGCTACAGATGATAGTAACTGGTTCTAACAAAACTCTTAAAATAGGTCAAATGGCTTTTGAAAAATGACTGAGTCTCATAATTAAATTTCAACTTCATTGGAGTTGAGAGGTATTTCAGTGGTTAAGAGTAATTGTTCTTACAGAGGTCCCAAGTTCAGTTCCCAGAACCCGCATGGCAGCTCACAACCTTCTGTAATAGTTCGGGGTATCTGATGACTCTTCTGAGCAGGCGACATATGCACAGTGCACATGCATGCAGACATAAACACACACATAACATACAATCAAATAAAAACAAATATTTTTGACTTTATACTTGAGTGGTGTTGTTTAGTTGCAGTCTGTGGGTGGGACCTACCAATGTTTCCTGATTTGAAATGTTCCCAGCTGAGTATTTACCATCTGCTCTGGCTTTTCCAGGGAACCACTGGACTCTCCTCAGATCCAATAACCACTGGGCTGCCTGGCCAAGCAGGGCCCATGGCTTATTTGGTAACTGAAAGCTTGTGCCACTCTGACTGTCAGTGGCTGCTCTGCATCTGTTTGAACATTTTTTTCTTGACCCTGACACGTCTTTATCTCCCTTCCAGTCCAGGTTCTGAACTCTGGCTGTCTACCAACCTGCCCATGTTCTCTGGACAAAACATACTGGCATCAGAGAGAAGATATTTGACTATATCCCACCATCAAATGGCAGAGCTCAGAGGCAGCAGATTGTACCCTGTCCCAGTTTCCTGATGTTTTGAGATCCTGGCTTTCTAGGGATCCTTGTCCTTGCTGACTGAGCTCTGATCTTCTTTGTCTATCTGCTGGTGTCTCTGGATCCAGCCATCCTGGGCATTTGGCAATCTCTCCTTTTGTATTTCATAAGCTTAAGTGAATTCCTACCATGTTAGGCATTGCGGTGTCAAATCAGAAGTCTCTGGTCTCTGTCCTCATGAGTACTCCTACTTAAACAGATACATGTGCCAACATGTAATCACAATCATGGCCTCTGCCACGGTGCATGAGGCTTTTTTCTATGTAGGAAACAGTGCTGCCATTTCACATGTTGTGGGATTAACCAAGAATGCATTTGAAAGGCTCAGCACAGATATGTGCTCAGAAAAAGCACTAAGTGAGCTTCAGATGTTCTTACTACTATTATAATCCTGTTCACGGGAGGTGGCACAAGGAAGCTCATTTGTAGGTCCTGGAGATGAGCCTTAAGGGCTAACTTCAGAGTTAGGCTTGAAGTGACATTACCAAAGCATGGTCACTTGTCCATAGGCTCAGACGAGGCTACTGCGCCCTAGTTCTAGGCACGTCCCTCTTATAGTCACATTCATTTTGGCTGTCACAACTGAGTGTGCACCAATGCCCCCGTCCACTGTGCTGTGCCTGCTGCCTGCTGTCGGTCTTCCACTCCACAGTCAATCTGTCCCAGCGGGCTTCCTCCGCTGACATACACAAAGGGCCAATGACTGTTGGACTTCTTTGTGACCTTCTGCAAACAGGTGTGTTTGTACTTCTGAGTTTATACATATGGGTGACAATATACACATATTAGTTGGTTTCCTCTTGCCAATATAATTATTATAAGGAATTACTAGCAGACACACGTGTCACAGGCTTTCTGTCCCACACATCATTATACCATGTTTTTTCGCTGACTGCTTATGTAACAACCAGCTTCCTAAAATCAAGTACAAAGCATAAAGGACAGTGTAGCTCATGACAAGGTTGTGTATTCAGCCCTGAGACATTCAGTTAAGGCTGACTAGCTGTTAATGGACTGGACAGTATTTTCTCTTCCTTCTGCACAATATTTTTTGACTCTATTTGTTTGAGATTTTCAAGATGTGGGGCATTGTGATTCTGGTTTGAACAGGAAGTGTGATTACTAAGACTTCCATTCTCCTTCTTCGCATCACATTTATGAGGGCTTTTAGCATACTCCTGGGATGGTTATATGGAGTCTCAGAAATACAAGCTTTGGAAAGTCTTTGTAGACAAAGATGTGAGGATAGCTCTTTTCCCAGGCATACTTCTGTTCTCAGGTATAAAATTACATACCCAGAAAACCTTTGGAAGTTTCCAAGAGAGGAGTTGAGGAGAGGGCTAAGTCGGGGCTGTGCTACCTCTACCTACAATTATATACAGGAGGCACGTGACCTTCCAGCTACAATATACATGCAAGTTCCTATTCTAGCTTGGAGATACAATTCAACATTTCTTCCTATGATTACAAACAGGTCACAGAGCTGCTGCCATCACAGGTAGTATGGAGAACAGAAGAAAATCTAAAAAATGAAAATGCTATACTTTGTTTCTACTGGCTGTGTGTTCTTAAGGAAACCACTTCATCCTCGAGCATGATCATTGCTCTGGTTTGTTGAACAGATTGTAATACCAAAGTCAAGCTCTCTTTAGAGCAGTGGTTTTAGGTTGTGGCTGTGGATGGTTGACATTGTTACAGATTAAGGATTATAAGCAATAGATATCTAGTGTCGCTAGAGAAAATACCTTGTTGTCCATTTCCTTTCTTGTCTCCTTCCCAAGCAGGACTATAAATTCATCTATGGCAGAAACTATATGCCAATGAGCTGTGGGGTCATTGCCTGGCACAGTAGCCAGTACAGAGAGAGCAACGGCTCAACAAATACATGGATGGGGAGATATTTTGTAAGAAAATGATACAGCAGACACTAATTTAGATACTGTAGGATCTGAATAGAACGTTATAGAATGTTCCTGGTATCAATAGGCCCTAGTTGAACCATTTCTACAGCAAACTTATAGCAATGGGCCTTCATTAATATATCAGTAAAATGGTTTGTTCAGTGCGTCTATGAGAAATATGTTCTAGACCTGTCTAGACAATACTGTAACCACTGGACACACATAATACTGGGTACATGAATGTGGCCAGTATAAATGAGGAATAAAATTTTCAAGTTCCTTTTACTTTATTTAATTTAGTAGAGACACACACTGCTTTGGATGGGGGCAGATTTTTTTCACAGTGAAGGTCATTCCCAGCCAGGTGTAATAAAAAGGAATTGAGTTTTGGATCATTGTGAACCACTATCCATGTGCTGGAAAGCAGGGAACTAAGAAATCAGATTCTTCCCTGTGTCTGGCATCAGTTAAATAACAGAGATACTTTAATCAACTACCACATAGAGTGGTGGTTTGCCCTGCAGAGCAGGCTGCAAAGGTTGGGTAACTGGAAGACAGAGTGGGCTCGGTGACAGACCAGCAACCAAGGGCTCCCGCTGCAGCTGGGTGCCAATGTCAGAAGAGGTCTTCAAAGGAATCTTGCCCTGGCCAGCCCAGTGGTATGGGTAGATTCAGAAGAGCACTATTTTTATTTTTGTGATGGAGATTAAAAAATGAAAGATGAAAAAGTAACTTAAAAAAATTTCAAGTTAGTGTTAGTAGATGTTCCCTATGAAGAAACAAGAATTCTTATAGAAAGAACATTTCTTCCCAGGAGCATTTTATGCCATTCTTTGCAAATATTGAAGACAACTGAAGGATCTCACGATGGGCTTCACAGTGTCCCTTATGTACTTACACAAGTAGAAGCATTCTGAAGTAGTCAGCCTAGCCTGTGAAGGCTTTTACTGTAGTGTGGCCATGGAAAGGGAAAATATAGGAAATTAGTACAGGGGCTGGAGAGATGGCTCAGTGGTTAAAAAACTGCTGGCTCTTTTAGGGGACTGTGTTCAGTTTGCAGCACACAAATCCTGTTTCTTAACCATCTATAACTCCAGATCCAGGGGATCTGATGCTGTCTTTTGACTTCAGTGGGCAGCAATCATACATGCATTGTACAGATAGACATACAAGAAAGCAAAATAGTTATACATAAAATAAAATAAATAAACAAATAAAGTTGTTACAGATCTTTAAGATGCCATTAGAAATGCCATCTCCTTAAGCAAGGGGTTTGAAGGAGGACTACTGTAAGAGACTTTCACATGAAGCTATATTGAGGTTCCAGAGATACAATTCTGATTGCAAAAGCTCTGGGCAGCACTCAATCCTGGCTGTGTTCAAACTCAGCAGGAGCCACTGTGAGGTGCTGGATGGATGTGTCCCTTGTTGCCTGGAAAGCAGTTGGTCATACCTCTCTTTTGCCCTTGAAGCATCTCAAGATATTCCACTTCCTCAAACATTTTTAAAACCCACATTTCCAGTATCAGTTATGGCACTATAAAGAGCCAGTACAGATGAGCCAGTCTGGAGAATGTACTTCAGGGCTGAGTTTCTAAGCTGTTTCCAGTGCTAAGTCTCTAGTCACTGATCAAAGACGATTATACATCAAACAATTCTTTCCATCTTCATGTGACATCACATAAGTGAGCTCTAGTTTTCGAGGCCCCAGTTTTGGCAAAGTGCACAATCCACATTTCCTCTCCTCTGTGGGAAGGAAGATGGTTCAGCAAAAATAATAAGCAGGAAGTAACCGTGAATATAAGGGCTACAGCTATTAGTAATTACAGGAGGTAAAAAATGTATCTGGAATTGCTTGTTTTGGGGAGACAATGTAGGTACTGTGTATAAGAAAATTTCAGAAAAAAGATACAAGTAGTGGTCTATATTAGCCTGGGCTGCCCCCAGAGCTATATGGTTCTACAGAATTCTGAGTATTTCTCAACCAAGCTTCAGCCTCTTGCTTTGAAAGAGCTATTTGTTAGTGTATCTTCCTTGAAAACAAAAGCTAACGCTGGTCTTAATATCCTTGACATCCAACACCGTTCTTGTTTTTTATGACAGATACAAGAGGCATGAGTAGATGAATGCAGTATAGGAGTCCCACTGACTAAGGTGACCTCTTCTCACCCATCCTATGTGTCACTATCAACTGACACCCTGTATCGTTCAGGGACCATCAAGGGATTCTCTTAAATTTCAAGTAACACTATTTTGTCAATTTGGGTTCATTGTGTATCTCTTTGAACACAGTTTGGTCACTGATAAAAACTGATTCATAGGCCTTTTTGTGATAAGGTATGTGAACATTCTATTTATATAAAGCAGATTTTTCTGTTCTTGATACTATAATAACTTATCTAATGTAGACTCCCTAAAAATAAAATGAGGATTTTTTTCCTTACAATTTTAGAGGTATAAGGTGAAGCAGTTCCACTGCTCATTTGGCTTCTAGGGAGGGACACAGATAGTAGGATGTCAGGTATTAGGTAGATATACCAACAAATTGCACATTTCTAGCCAGAAAGTGGAAGATAACAAGAAGGACATGGTTGTCCTTGGATTTTCACAAAAACTACCTCCTGAGACCTTGTTTACTATGACTTTAAGGCCTTTTAACTAAATGGTTCAATCCCACCTCCCAAACATTCAAACATCTAACACTTTAATCACAATTGACTCTCACGGGATATTGGGACCCTACCCAAACCATACCAATTTTTAGTACCCAACAAGTGGCAGGCAATGCTATTCATTTCTTAAAGCTAAAGGAGGTGATTGATTAGCTCAATGAGATACTTAGAGAAAAGTGGATAGATAAACAGACAACCAAGGGGTTTTCAAGGTGAATATTCAGCAAGGTGACCAGAAAGAAAAAGAGTGATAGAATTTATTACACAAATATTGTGCCAAACCCCCTTCACACACTTCTAGCAGGGTAGCAGGGGGGCATGGGTAGAGAGAAGAAAAAGAGTGATGTCCTTGCTTGGAACCTTGCTTCCCCTTAGGCCTTTCTCCCAGGATCCTTACAATTGAAATCTCAAAGGAAGGCTCAAGCCAGCTTCTTCCTCCATGTTGTGACTTCCTGACTGAGCCAGCATAGCTATGATTTATTTGTGGGTTCCTGCCTCTTTTTTTTTTTTTTTTTGTATTTCCATCAGAAGCAATGATAAACAAGTTTTTTTTCCTCTTTGCTGTAATGTATAACCATGAGTTCCTGTGGCTCAGAGTGGAAGGTTTTCATTGGCTGGCCTCCTCACTGGGCACCTCTTCATTCTGAGCTCATCTGCTCACATTTCCTTCCGTGTGGTAGACCAGTAGTCTCCAGCTGGTCAGTAGACAGATCATAAGAATCTCTGTGTATCTTCAAAGACTGGTATTCAGTCTGGAGGACCAGAGAACCCAAGTCTTTGTAAATTTCTTACATGATTCTAACACTATTTGGATTTGGAAACTGCTGTCCCCCCCCCCCATTTAAATGAATGTTTTCTGGGAGGAAAGGAAATAAGTCAGAACTTCAGTGCAAGCTTTCTTTGTTCTATCCTGGCTCAGTCAGGTAGCTACATGGAAGAGCTGGTTGCTCAACATACAGTTCTGCCATTTTTTGCTTCAAATTGTCAGCCAAGTCTTAGATTTCTGTGGTAAAGCCCAAGTTTTGTTTTTGTTTTGTTTTTTGTTTTAAATCCCACCAATTAGTGGGAAATATCCAAACTACTCCAAAGTTGGCTTTACTCTTCAGTAAACACACCCGTGATTTGAAACACAGACTAAAGGTTGCTTGATCATCTGGAGAAACAAATTTGCTTAGGAAGCCACACTGGGTTCATGTTAAGTGATAGAAACTACCTGTCACAGAAGTCAGGAAACCAGCATCAAGCAAGACCCTGGAATGACACATACAACCTTATTGAAGCCCTCACAATAGTTTGCTGAATAAGAATGAGAAACCTACCACCTCTAAGTATAGATTTCCAGAAGCTTAGACTGCCTTTCTGATCAATTTGTGCCTCCCCTAAAAGAGAGGAAAATGGTTTATTTTTCTCTTTGTTTATTCAACACACAGGCTTCTCTTCTATACTGAGCAGGTTGCTGGATACTTGAATGAATGGTCACTATTTACCCACATCTCTGTGGACAGGGCTTAAACTATCTCCACCTACTATTGGTATTAAGGTTGGGTCTCTTGTCAAATATTAACTAAGATGAATTTTCACTGCTGGAGAGGTGAAAGGAATCTTAGCCTCTAAAAAGTGGGTTGATTTAATACTCTATATTGTTTACAGATTTATTTGGTTAAGACAAATTTCATGACATACGTAGGTAGATGATTTGCCCAGTGTGTTTGTTAATGATAAAAGATGCCTTGCATATTTGATTGCTTTAGTACATGGAAAGATGTTCTCATGTGTCTTATGTTATTTGAGTGTAGACTAGGCAGATGCTATTATACTCATTCACAGAAGAAGAAACTGAAGCCTAATAGATCGTGGTGATATGATTCCCAAGTGACATTCAAAATCATAGGAAGACAATGGCTGTTTTTAACTGCTTTTCTTTTGAAACACTAGTTTAAGCAAAAGTGTTGATAAAAACCATCTTGGGAGAAGATGGGAGAATCTGCTTCTGAAGCACTTGACAACTCTGGAATTTTTGTCCCCATAGAATAAGAGATGAATAGCTAGAAAGATTATAAGTCATTCTGTGGGGAAAATTCAGTGGCAGTCTGAATGTTGCATGATCCCTCATTCCCAAAAGCTTATTAGTCAAAATTTAAATAATGTCATTTCTGGCACCCAAATAGCTCTCTCTCAACAACAGAGGACATCTGAGAACAAAGAAGGCAATTTCCTTCTACCAGCAATACAAGTGTACTTTGATGAATCTAGCCAGGGAGGATTGGGTCAAAAAGTGAGTTATGACTCTAGTAATAAAACAAACTGACATGCCTTGGGAGGGGCTGAGAATAGTCCTTGCACATGAATACCTGGGGTGTGTGGATGAATGGGTGAAGTCTCCAGAATGGAACATAATATAACTAAAGACAAGTTCATTAACAGCAGGGTTCTCTATATGTTGAACTTTTCTATGCCTTACATGGACCTAATTCTCAATCTTCTGGACCTTGACCAACTGTTATGGAGCTAGGTGAATCAGGAAGAAGGTTATTTTTCCTAGGGGAGAAATGACCATTGTGTAGCTGAGATAAGGGCGACCAGTCTCTCTCTCTCTCTCTCTCTCTCTCTCTCTCTCTCTCTCTTCCTCCCTCCCTCCCTCCCTCCCCCCTCTCAAGGTCTAGAGTCCATTGGAGAGTGGGTTTATAAACTGTCTACATCTAAATACATTGTCAGTGTTCTGGTTAGTTTTTGTCAACCTGACACAAGCTGGAATCATATGAGAATCTCAATTGAAAAACTACCTCCAACACATTGATCTGTGGGCGTATCTGTGTGAGCATTTTCTTGTTTAATGATTGATGTGGGATAGCCTCGCCCCTGTGAACAGCGCCACACTTGTGCAGGTGATTCTGGAGTGTAAAAGAAACCTAAATGGGCAAGCCATAGGAGCAAGCTAATAAGCCGTGTTACTTTATGATCTCTGCTGCAGTTTGAGTCTCCAGGTTCTTCCCTTAAGTTCCTGCTTTGGTGTGGCAGTTTGAATGAAAATGGGTCCCATAGACTCATATATTTGAATACTTGTCCCCAAGTTGGGGAAACTGGTAATGTGTAGGAGATGAGGCCTTTTTGAAGGGAGTCTTGAGATTTCAAAAAGCTTTGGCCGTTTTAGGGGTGATCTCTGCTTCCTGCTAGTCGATTAAAATATGAACACTCAGTGGCTACTCTGCCATGTCTGTTGTCTATTGTCTGCTGCCTCTGCTCAGTCATCATGTACCCTAACCCTCCAGAATGTAAGCCGAGTAAAGCCCTTCCTTTTATAAGTTGCTTTGGTCATGGTGTTTTACCACAACGATAGACAGGTAACTAAGGCACACTTGCCTTCCATTGTTAGTGGACTCTAACCGGTAGGCCAGATAATCTATTTTCTCCCTAACTTTCTTTTGGTCATGGTGTTTATCACAGAAAGAGGAAGACTAGGATAGTCTACATTTGCAAAGGATTCCTATTTCTTATGATAGTGGCTTTCGAACTGTTCAAAAGAATTACTGTGCAGTCCAAACATCTAGAAATGGGCTCAAACTGTACTATAGGATGTTTTCTTGTAATTGCAAAAGCAAGTGTATTTCAGGAACCTACAAAGTCAGTTTCTCTCTACCAAAAGGAATAATTCCTGATGGGACAAATGGGTTTCTAATGTGCCCATTAGCATACCCAAACTCTTGCCTGCCTCTAGCCTTTCTCAGAACCACAAGTTCCAATTTCAAAGCCCATGCTAGCATCCTGGCTCTTATCACCCCTTCCTTCCTCTAAACTTCTGTAGCTCATGGACTTTCCTCCCCCATCTACTCTCTCCTTATAACTGCTATTTTTTCTATGCTCTTTTTCTCTGTCTCTTCCTCTCTCTGTCTCTGTCTCTCTTCCTCCTTTTGCAAACCTTTTATTCTCTGCTCTGGAAGAGTTCAGAGCAAAGAGCTTTGACTCTTCTTTCTCTCATATCTACAATATTTTTTTCATTAACTATACCATGGAGGGTTATGTTATTAGTTTATACATCTATCACTCTAAGGTAGGCCTTGAAAATATTCTCATTCTGTAGATCAGTAAGCCAACACTGAGATATTTCTAAATTGTGGCCCTAACAGTACAGAAATGAATCATGAGTTTCAAGTCCATTTCAACATGCTGGCTCTTTAACTTATTTAAACATTCATTCATTTAATAAGTACACTTTAAATGAAAGTTTTATCCCAGGTACCTGGCATTTGATAGAGTTATTGAGTGTGTATATATATGTGTGTGCATGTGTAGATGCAAACATATCTACATATATAAACATCTACATATATCAATATATACACATCTACATATGTTATATATATCTACATATATCATCTATCTATCTATCTATCTATCTATCTATCTATCTATCTATCTATCTATATATCTATCTATCCATCCATCATCTATCTACCTTTTTAGATAATCTGTCTGGTGATCTTTTAATTCAAACCAGTTTCTTTTACAGCCTTCCTATTTCAGGAGTAATATGAATCTTTATGGGCTGTTTTAATACCCGGAAAGTTAGGACATCAGCAGAAAAGCACAGGGACCTTTCTTTGATGCACTTCAGATGAACACAGAGTGATTTGCCCCTATGAGGCAGGGCGGCTACCAATAAGGGAGAACAGACTTTGAAGTTAGTTCCTGGGTTCAAATGGTGATCCAATCTCATCTGTTGGAATCCTGGGAAACCTTGCTAACTTCTGCACACTTCAACTTTCTAATCAATAGAATGAAGATTTTAGTATCCATTTCAAATGATTGCCAGGAGAAATGCCTGGACTGTCCTGTGTGATGGCTATTCAGTGTTCAGCACTTTTGGTAAACACAGCTGTGACTGGGCCCTTTCTAAACACCCTGGAGGACATGTGGATTCTCAAGCCTCCTACTTATTTTTTTAAAGAAATTTCATCCTTTTAGCCTTTACCCTCATGTTTCTACTCAGACCTTGATTCTCAGAGTTGAGACACTATTTATTTGGGGTATGTGTCTTAGCAATCAATACATTTTAACTGGTGACCTAATGGAGATCTAAATGGAATGAAGCAAACTCAAAGGGGACTGGACTGAAAGTTGAAGGTTCAAGATTGCCTTTTCAATGTCATTTCCGTGTTCTATTAGATTAATATTAAAAGAAGGAGGTGAGACCTCAGTCATGTGGGTCTTATTTTCATCAGTACTTAGCTTATGTAATCAACATCAACTTGTTTTCTTTGCTCTCTCCTGAGATACAATCTGATCCTTGTACTTGCTGAATCTCAGCATCCCTTTCTTTTATTTCCTCATTCATAAACTTGATTAGCTCTGGAATCTATGTGCTTAGGGACTATTTGCACATGGTTAAATTACTCTTGCTTCTTCTTGTTTTCCAGGAAGGTTATCGGAACTCCTGCATATGTGGCTGGGCTCTTCTACAGTAACATCTCTTGCTCTCAAGGAGGCCATGTTGACATTCCTTGAGACCTGCAGATTGACCTTTCCTCTAACTGCTCCAAGGAAAACAACCCCATGGTAGGAGCTATATTTAGTGACTTGGGTAAGAGACTCTTATAAAACCTATAGCCTGTGATAAATTAAGTCAACATTAAATCTTTCTAAAATCTCTCCAGGGAGAGATTTCAACATAGTGAACAACTTTACCATTCTCAGAGAAAGTTTGCTTTCTCATGCCTCTGAGTGTGGATGTGGGAAAACCTTCCCACACTCATCTGTCAGTCACTAGTGGATTAAAGGGGAAGAAGACATAAAATCACATTTAATGAAGAATGATTGTCTAATTTTAATGTGCACAAGGAGCAATTTACAACTGACTTTTATTTCATGTCTATAAATGATGAGGTCAACAAGGCTAAGACATTTTCCTTTCCATTAAAAAAAAAAAAAAAGAATTTTGCTTAGACTTAACACTCAACTCTCAAATTTAGGAGTACAGGAAACTCTTTTAATCTTTAAAAGGTACCTGAGTTAACAAAATTGATTAGAACTTACTAAGGAGGCAAAAAGAAAAGAAGAAAGAAGAAGAAGAAGAAGAAGAAGAAGAAGAAGAAGAAGAAGAGGAGGAAGAGGAAGAGGAAGAAGAGGAAGAAGAAGAAGACACATTCTTTCCATGGGAAAACAAAAAGGAAAAACTACTACTATTTGACTTATCTATTAAGATAATTAATAACTCAAAATGCTAATTGCAAAAGCAGAGTAGTGGCATTGAAATGACACTTGTGTCAGAGTCTATGAAGGAGAAACATCAAAGAGGAAGAGAAGCAGGAACAAAAATAAAGATGAGGAAGAAGGGGTGAGGGTTGTACAAGTCAAGTAGCTTTGACTTAGGGGCAGTTAAGCCTTAGTGGGGAACCAAGACTCAAAACTGGCTTTTGGTAGGGAACAAATCTCTGGACCACATCCATTCCCATAATCACTAATGGTTGAAGATGAATACAAACTAGATTGCCTAAAGCTTATGAATAAGGGTCTGAGAACCAGTTTCCCCCACTTTTTTTGTTGAGTGGAACCATCTGGCCCACCCTGATTAATCTCTTCATTGTTTCTTTCCATCTTCTTTACTCCTTCCTTCATTCACCCACTCACTCATTCATTTTTGCCCCAGTGAGTGCATACCGTGTAGCTGGATCCAATGTCTTAGAATTCTATTGGTGTGAAGATACTTTATGAGCACAGCAAGTCTTATACAGCAAAACATGTAATTCTGGCTGGTTTTGTCAATTTTCAGCATGGTAGGAAGCATGATGGCACAGATAGAAATAAGGCTGGACCTGCAGGCAGCAGGAAGAGAAGGAGACACTGGACCTGTGTGAGCACTTGAAACCTCAAAGCCCACCTCAGTAACACATTTTTTTTCAATAACCTGCTTTAACAAGGCTACATCTTCTAATAATGCCACACCCTATGATTAAATGGAGCCATTTCACTCAAACAATCACACCCAAGAAAAGAAATGGAAAGACTGAAAAAACACTCATTTAGGTAGAGCTGACTCACAAAATACAAGATGAAGTGAATTGTCATTTGTTCAAAGTTACCAAACAAAATTATACCATTTGCCACACAAAAACTTATGGAATGGCTATTTTTGATTATACAGTTGAGTAGGTAGTTAGAATGCAGTTGGAAAAACAGAAGGTACATTCAAATGGAGAAAATTCTAAGAACTTAAACAGACATCCATTTTAGTAGAAGAAATACTACAAAACACTTATATATGGTGCCATGAGAGAAGGTGAAGAGCTGGAAGTCTAGATGTGGGTGGATTGTTTTGGAATGTATGTTATGTAATTAGAAAAGGCTTCTATGAAGAAGCCATATTTGAAGTAAAATATCAAATATGGAGAGGTAACTTCGCCAAGAGTTTTGGAAAAACTGGACTCACATGTAAAAATGGATATTTAATATTTATACAGAAAAATGAATTAAAGAATTAAAGCCTTAGATTGGAAAATAATAGTTCCCAGGGAAAAAGGTTTACATTATTGGTCTGGTCAATAATTTTTTTTGTTGTTTTCTTTGGATCTGATATGAAAAACCCAGGATTTGCAAAGTTTCTGTAAGGCAAAGAATGCTGTCAAGAGGACAAAACGGATATCAACAAATTGGGAAAAGATCTTTACCAATACTACATCTGATAGAGGACTAATATCCAATATATACAAAGAAATCAAGAAGTTACACTACAGAGAGTCAAATAATCCTATTAAAAATGGAGTACAGAGCTAAACAAAGAATTCTCAAGTGAGGAATACTGAACAGCAGAGAAGCAGCTAAAGACATGCTCAACATCCCTAGTCATCAGGGAAATGCAAATGGAAACAACCCTGAGATTCCACCTCACACTAATCACAATGGCTAAAATCAAAAATCCAGGTGACAGCAGATGCTGACGAGGATGTGGAGAAAGAGGAACACTCCTTCATTGTTGGTAGGATTGCAGGCTAGTACAACCTCTCTGGAAATCAGTCTGGCTGTACCTCAGAAAATTGGACATAGTCCTACCTGAAGACCCAGTTATTCCACTTCTGGGCATATACCCTAAAGATGCTCCAACATATAATAAGGACACATGTTCCACCATGTTTATAGCAGCCTTATTTATAATAGCCAGAAGCTGGAAAGAACCCAGATGTCCTTCAGTAGATGAATGGATACAGATATTGTGGTACATTTACACAATGGAGTACTACTCAGCTATTAAAAAAAATGGAGTTCATGAAATTCCTAAGCAAATGGATGGAACTTGAAGCTATCATCCTGAGTGAGGTAACCTAGTCACAAAGAATGCACATAGTGTGCACTCATTGATAAGCGGATACTAGCCCCCTAAAAGAATACCCAAGAAACAATCCACAGACCTCATGAAGCTCAAAAAAAGAGAGGTTAGAATGGGGATGCCTGAGTCCTTCTTAGAAGGGAGAACAAAACACTCACGGGAGGGAATGAAGGGACAAATAGAGAAGCAGGGACTGAAGAAAAGATCTACAGAGACTGCCTCACCTGGGGATCCACCCCATATGCAGCCACCAAACTCAGTCACTATTGTTGATGCCAAGAAGTCCTTACTGGCAGGAGCCAGATATAAATGCCCCTGCAGAGGCTCTGCCAGAGCCATACTGATACAGTTGAGGCTGCTTGAAGTTAACCATCAGACTGAACATGGAGACCCCAATGAAGGAGCTAGAAAAAGGACTGAAGGGGCTTAAAGGGTTTTTAATCCCATGGGAAGAACAAAATTATCAACTAAGGAAACCCACCACAGCTCTCAGGGACTGAAACACCAACCAATGAGTCACATGGAGAGACCCATGGCTCCAGTTGCAAATGTAGCAGAGGATAGCCTTGTCTGGCATCTATGGAAGAAGAAGCCTTTGGTCCAGTGAAGGCATGTTTTCCCAGTGTAGGAGAATGCCAAGGCACTGAGGTGGAGAGGGTGGTTGGGAGAGGGAGCATCTTCATGGAAGCAAGGGGAGGGGGAGGGAGTATGGGAGTAGGGGGAAAGGGGATAAAATTTGAAATGTAAATACAGAAAATATCCAAAAAAAAAAAAAAAAAAGAAAAACAGAGGAAACAAAAGCTAAACATACCAGTGTAACTACAGCAACTCAAAATTCCTGGTACAACAAAGTTAACCATCAGGGGCATTGTAGGGGGCATCTGAAGAACAGGGAAAAATATTTGCAAACCACATGGCTTAATATACAAAAAGAACTTAAACCAATGGAAACAAGAACAACAACAAAAGCAAAGGAAAAACAATACAAGACCTAACCTGGTAGTTGAGTTATAGCTTAGTTGGTGGAAGGTTTGCTCGGTACACACAAAGCCATCCTTAGAACTCTAGCACCACACAAACCAGGTACAATTGTGTATGCTTAGATAGGTACTGGAGTTCAAGATTATCCCCAACTGCACAGTGTGTTTGAGGCCAGCCTTGAATACATGAGGTCCTGATGCCAAGAAAGGAACAAAAGCTAAGCAAAAAAAAAAAAAAAAAAAAAAAAAAAAAAAAAAAAAAAAGCCCTCCCCAACTTGATTAAAATAGGAGCAAAAGACTTGAACAGGCATTTTTCCACAGGCATATAGCTGGTCAACAGGTACAGAAAAAAAAATTATTCAGTGTCAATAACCATTAGAGAGTGCGACTTAAATATGCTATCCCTCACCTCTGTGAGGGTGGCTGTTATCAAATAAAATTCAACAGTATCGGATGAAGATTTTGGAAAAGTAGGTCTCTGACTTACTAGTAGAAATGTGGAATGTTGCAGGTGCCATAAAAAGAAGTATGGAGATTGCTTAAAACTGAAATAAAATAAAAATTCGAAAATATAACCTAATAATTGGACTTCTGGATATATTTTTGAAGAGTTGAAATGAAGTTCTCAAACCAATATTAGCATTCTGTGTTTATTGCAGCCCTGTTCACAATAACCAGGATGTGGAAACATTTCAAACATCCCTTGATAAATGAATAGATTAAAAGTATGGTATGCATGTTCAATAGAGAATAAAGTTCAGCTTTAAAAGCAAAAGAAACCCTGCAAAATTAAATAACATTGATGGACCTTGCAGTCACTTTGCTCAACAAAATAAACCAGTCCCAGATGGACAAACACTGTACAAGTGCACATGTCTGACATTTCCCAAACAGGCAACCTTGTACAACTGTGGGTGCCATAAGGCTCAGAAGAGGAAGAAGTAGGTATAAAATTTCAATTATACAAAATGAATTTCCAGAGATCTTTTGTACAATATTTGACCCTACAATGGCTTACAACAACATTTGAAATATTTTATACTTTTATGTCTGTTTTAAAGGATTGATATGATGTTAGGTCGTCTACAAGAGGAGTAGCAGTAATAGTAACAAGTAGAAACCCTCTGGTGAAGAACAATCCTATATTTATATTTTAAACACAATAACAATAGAAATAGCTAATTAGGCTGAGTGGTGCAGTAGGCTCATCTGTGCTCTCTAGATGGAGACAAGACAGGTTCTCAAGGCTTTGCAGGAAGGGAAGGGGCTTGAACCCATGAGCACAGGGTTGTGCGGTGTGTGGGTAGCTTGCTCAGGAGTAAGGCCTACCCTGGGACAGAATGAAATCAGTGGAAGTTTTCAACTGAATAGAAAAACAAAAATTTGTTTTTCCAGAAAAAATTCACATTGGCTATGTCCATGAAGCACGTTTTTTTTGGTGACTAAGAATGTGCTGATGAGTTGAGTTTCCTGCAATTGTCTGGATAAGGTGAGATTGCAGCCTGGGATCAGACGATGGGGCGAAGTCAAGGATAAGTGCATTGAGAATGGAAACGAACAGAACCTGGTAACAGATGAGCCTTGGAAGAGAAGGGGTGTCGATATCAAGAATCACTAGTAGCTAATAAGTGTTACGACTGGATGGATGATAGCTGCATTGTTCACATGGGACATTAATGATGAGAACCGCATTTATTTTGAAGAGAGACTTCCTTTACATTTTATCTTATATCTATTGTTTGGCTTTGATACATTCCTTTAGTGATGTGTAAGTAGCTGGCTGTTCTGAAGTCTATGTTGTTCAATTTTTCTATTTTTTTATTCGAGATTTTGTTTGTATAAAAAGGGAATGTCCACATGTTTTGTTCTATGCCCAAAAGAAGTATTTAGAGAAAACCATTGGCCTAGATACCTGTCTGTCTGTCTCCTTGATTCTCCTCCAGCTTTATCTTATTCTGTAATGGGCAGAGCAGGTACTTGTTCTTCTTCAGCCATTAACCATTAGAGAACATTTGCCTCCTGCTTTCTTTTCTTGAATTGCTTTATAAGAAATACACAAATAAGTAATTTCATTTATCACATGTTTACAGTTTATTTAGTTGTTCTAGGGCTCAGACAGCCACACTGCAGTGTGCAGTTCACACCATGGAGACACACGCAGGGACTACTTTTGTGGTCAGTTTAAGCTGCTATCTCCAGGTCTGATTTCTTGTATCTAATTTTAACATAATCACTGAACTCTATAGCCTTTCTGCAGAAATGTTGCTTCAGATGAGTAGGTCCTCTGATGTTATTCACAGGGTGTTTATGACTCATGTTTGCTAGACCAGTAATGCAATAACCACTATGAAGAGACTGTTGGTTCATCTACCCTTTTATTTAGCACCTCTTTGTTAGGTATGGATTAGTAGATGTGGGATACTGGTACACCTAGCCTAACACTTATGGTGGTAGATAAGAGAATACGGTTTTACTCAGGGGCACACATCCCAGTGAGGAATTATGAAGAGATTGATGCCATTTAAGATAATAAGCAGCACAGATACAGAATTTTAGGGTGCTGTGAGATTAAAGATTACAGAGACATCATTTCCTTGGGGGCTTGGTGTACCAGTGTATGTTGAAGACATGCCTTTGAAACATCACTTTTAGACAGCTCTTCTAGGCTGAAGGCATGAGATAGGAAGCCAGACAGGTAAGCCATGAAGCTAAGCTCAGAAGAATGTCAGCCTGCTGGCATTGTAACCTTTTATCTTCTTGAAATGTGAAAGAATACATTTCTGTTGTATTCGTCATATTACCTGTGGCATTTTTTATGGCAATTTTACCAAATCAACACACTCCCTGTAAGCCAAATCTTACCATGGTCCAAGCCTGCATGGGTAAAGAGTATACAAAGTCTCCAGGGGAGTGAGACCATGGCCTCTGTTTTTATTTCTCCCATTGGCTCACCTTCTCCATCACCACAATCACAGAAACCATAACAGCATAAGCAAGAGAAGTGTAGAAAATTTTTCCTTGATGTCACGAGGTTGTTTTGTCCAGGTTGTAACTTTGTTATAAAGAATATGTCAAGTGGTTCAAAAGCTCATAAAGACTCATTACACTGCACTAGCTTAGAGCCAGATTCTTTGGCCTTCCAGAGGAGAACACTCCAGCTCAAACTGGAATGACCGCTAAGCTTTGTTGACAAAATATAACTCGAAAGAATAATATATTTGTAAAGAGACTCTGCCTTCAAGGAGAATAGTCACTGGAGAAATTAAGAGACATTTTATGGAATCCATGTGTCTCTAGAGGGGGTCAGTTCATTACTATTTCCAGAGAGAGAGGGGGGGAGGGAGGGAGGGAGGGAGGGAGGGAGGGAGAGAGAAGAGAGAGAGAGAGAGAGAGAGAGAGAGAGAGAGAGAGAGAGAGAGAGAGAGAGAGAGAGAGAGAGAGAGATTAGCCTTAATTGGTTGCCTTAATTGGGCAAACATAGAGACACTGTCTGTAAAACTCACTGTAACCAATAGGAAGAGTTCCATAGACAGTTGCTGAATGTGACCAAGTCAGTGTCCACATATAAGGTGATCCAACTCTTACACTACTGCACTTCAAATTTGGAGATGCCGAATTTTCTTGTTCCTGGTTAGCAACCAGAGAAAAGATAAATAGAAAACAATCTGATTATCTAAAGATGATGCCTCTTGAGCTTAGCAAGTCTTGAAGAGTATACTTTCTGGTTAGTCCTCTGAGCTGGAGTACATTGAGGGAGGAAGAGTCAGAATTTAGGAGAAAAGCATTTGAGTCATGGCCCATAGGCTACTCTGCATAATGTCCCAGGACAATTATTTAATCTTCTACTGCCCTCAGAATCATTTATGCTCATTTATAAACATGGCAACCTGAACAGCTTTCTGTACAGAGTGGCTGTGAGGATTCAGTGTGAATGTGGATGAAGGGAAACAACACAAAACCTGTAAACAAGAAGTGGAGTAGAGGTGACAAAGGCGGGCTTGGCTCTCTACCAGGAAAATGACTCACTCATGTATGGCCTTGTCTCCAGTTCGCGGTTATTGTGTCAAATGAATGTGGAAGGTCAGAAGCTCCCCAGCCTTCTACCACTCACAGAACAAAAGAGAGAAAACACCAGCTACAGGAAAGGCACTGTGCATACAGCAGACCGACTTCCTGTTCCGGACACCAATAGGCTGAGAGTGTTAAGACATATCATAAAGAGATGTTTTTACAATTAACAATGAAGCATAAAGGAATGTTTTGGAAGCTTTCTCAAATTCCACAATTGTAGTAAGAACAAAAAACAAAAAATATAAATTCAAACTTTCTATTCTGGCTTTATGCTTGATATTTAAGAAGACAACACATGCATATAACATACAATAAGGCTTTGAGATTCGACACATATCTCCTAAGCTTTGAAAGTGGATCACGAGCCTACTGCCATGTTCCTAAGTGTAACAGAATTCCTAACTTGAAAGCTAATAAAATCTAGGCACATACTGGAGAAAATGAGGGGGAAAAAGGCTTCCTTCATCGTCTAGAGATAATCACTTTATTGTTTTAATTTATTTTCTTCCAGTTTTTTTATGTCCAACCAAATAAATCATAAAAACAAAATTGTAGTTTAAACAAAGTTGAGATCCTCCTGGATACAAAATTTCATATTTGTCTTTCCACTTAAAATTGCATGGTTAATACTTTATTATAATAGAACTCAAAGAATCATTAGAAGCTAAATCACACCAAAGCAAACCAACTAAACAAACCTAAACATATTACTCAAGTATTATATAATAGTGACTTTGTTTTGTGGGTTTTTTGTGTTTTGTTATTATGAACGGGACACTGGTTTTAGGCACTTTTGACTTATAGGTAGACATGATCACTGCATCTCCACTTGACATTGGAGAAACTGAGCCTAGAGAGTTAAGTACAGCCAGGATCTGATTTTATGAAGTTCACCTTTACAGTCCATACACTTGATACTACAGTGAGAGAAGTGAAGGGTGGCCAGAACATTTCTTCCTTGGCTCAAAAGGGTGGGTCAGTAGAGACTTCTTGAGTCTTTTCTATGAAATGGATTCTGTGCTGGCCCTACGTCTTCAAGCTGATGAATGGGAAGCTAGTGGCTCAGACATGGCTCCAACTCTGTTAGACTGAAGACACCGCTCCTTCCACTGTATTTTACTCAAGGAGAAGTATTTTCTCACTGGAGTTGATGTGTTAGGGGCAAGGCTGTCCCAGGACATGGACCTTTTAGAACACAATGTCACAGCTAGAACTCTTCTTCCTTGTGAGGGCATGGGTGTCAGGGCTACTTCTGGATGGGCTTCCCTTTTCACCGTCTAGGCCCCAGACAGTGTAATGCAGCCCAGGTGACCGGGAATTTGCCTCATGGGTTCAGATGCCTCCAGGCAAGAAACAACTGTATTTGCAAATTTCACACTGTTCTTATAACTCCCGGCTTTGGCATTAGAATCCACCAAACTTCAGTTATAGAAAACTCCTTTACATTTTTCCCTTGATAGCTCGCACTGTACTTCAGAATGCTTTGATAGCTCCCCTAACAGTTGCCTTCATTTTTCAAAACCTATAAAATGATAGTTTTGAAGGCATTATTCTTTTTTTTCCTGTGGAAAGTATGTATAGCCTATAATGTTTTAATAATAATAACCAGATGGATTGAGAGGGGTCTGACAAGGGTTTTCTTTAGCTAATTTGAGAAAATACTGAATTTAAGTCTCTTTTGACCAATATAAAAATGGGCAAAATAAAGTACTTTATAAATTTCCTATGTGTGCAATGTTAGCATGTTCATCATGGTCAAGTGGTTATATTAAAAGTTAATTCTCCCTTTTTCCATTTTTAAAAGTAAAAGTTCCAGGCTTTATTCAGGAAATACCCAGAAAATACTTAGCCATTACAGCTAGATGCTTCTAAATAATAATAGTTTCCATCCAAGATTTGGGCAAAATACTTCCTAGACAATGTGGATGCCTTGCCTTTCTTTTATCTGATTCTCAAAGGAGCCAAAAAGGTTTTAAACAAACTTCTTATCTACTTAGAAAATTGTAAGTTGTAAATGACAAAAAAAAAAGAGGCCTTAATGGTCATCTGGTCTACCTTATTCTTACTGTAGATAAAGAAACAGAAAATTTAAAAAGTTTTGCTGATTTTTACACATGAATCTCACCCCACATGTAATGACCACTCATCATATCACCACATGTCTATTCTGCTTTACATTTCCTGAACTTTCTACCATTTTCTTTACTTTCTTCATTACCTTTTCAGATGAGAGCTTGGATGGTAGTGGGAGTGGGCCAGGTTATGTCCAGGTAAATTTGGCAAGGAAAGAATGAGCAATAGAGAGAAGGTTCTGAATCAGCCAGAAAAAGTTAGTCAACAAGCCCAGAGAAGGCAAGAAGCCAGATTAAATCTTTAGCATATTCAGATCACAGAATCTTTTACCAGGCTATAGGAGGCAGTAAGTAGATAAGGGGAGCATTGGTTAACAGAGGAGCTGTACTCAGGGGCAGAGTTCCCCAACACCAGGACAGAAGTTCAAAGCTAAGTCAAGAATGTGGCCAGAGAGACCAGGGGAACTGAATAAAAAAATCTGGAGCATACTTTCAAGGAACACATTCAAAATGTCAAGGCAGAATCAGCCTCTGTCCTAGAGTTCTTTGGACAAATCCTAAACAGTATGGAAGAAACAATCACTGCTTATCTAAGTACATCAAATAATCATACAATGTGCTTCCCATTGTTCTGTATATTCAGACTGGGCCATGTGACTACTAGTCAAATGACTGTGTTGTGAAGCAGAGACTATGGCAACCACATATTTTATTGTTAGTGAGTAAGCACTGATTGTCCTGGAGAATAGATCTATTGTCAGCTCTGTTCTATGACGTATACTTTTGGAACATGCACAGCCTTAGACACTGTATTTATTTGGGGGTCTGAGGACTTAATGACTATGTGGGAAATGTCTTTGATCAAGAAAATATACCCTGCTACCCAGGTGCTGCCTCTGAGAACAAAGAAAGAGCAAAGACATTTCCTCTGTAAAACTAATGTCCTCTGCTATTACAACAGCTCATCTTGGTGGAAAAATTAAATTGAAAAGAGTGCAACAGTAGGAATTTATAAATTATATACACTGAGTCCAGGGATTTAACCCAGCTATAGCATATGTATTCATGTAAAAAGTGATAACAATGCAAATGGGTACATTTCTATTTATATCCAGTACTTAATCTGAACAATGAACGAGGCAAGTGTTATTATTTCCACTTGGCAGATCAGGAAACTTAGGCACAGAAAGTACAGATAATTTCAGGATTAGAAGATGACCCAGTGGTTAAAGCACTTGCCAAACAGATAGAGCAGGAGGATAAGTGTTTGCCTCTCTAGAAGCCATGTGAAAGCCGGGCAGGTGGGGCAGCTCCCTGCAATACCAGCGTCCACAAGTCAGAGACAGGGAACTCCAGCTTGTCAAGATCCAGATCTGTTTCAAAGAGTTTTCCTGTCTCAACAGATAAAGTGGGGAGCAACTGAAGATGCACCCAAACCAATATGGTCCTTCAAATGCATGTATGAACATACATGTACTCCCCACACATGCAAATATGCATACACATATACACATATTCTTCTTTTTGGGGGGTGGGGAGTTAAGAGGGTAGTAGAAGCAGAGAGAGAAAAGAGAGTAGAGAAGTAGAGGCCACCCATGAGCACGTGGAGAAAGGGGTAAGGGTAGGGGGAGTGGAGGAATAAGGGTGTAAGACCAAGAGCCCAAGAGCCCAAGAGCACATATGCATACTAACAACACATATTCTAAGAAGAAAGAAACTCTAAAAGTCTAGAAGACAGTTGACACAAATAATTGAAATCGACACACCTGTATAATTTTTGTAATGAATAGTTAAGAAAATATTATTAATTGTGCATTGGCTCCTATAGTTAAAGCCAAGCCAATCCATTGTATTTGATGTAGTCTTTAATGTAAAGTAAACCACCTTAAAGCTAATGGTTTGGTAACATACAGTGCATTTACAACTGTGTAGTCCTTACCTCCATCAGATTCCAAAATACTTTATCCACGAAGAAACACTTTAGCCATACAATTGCTTCTTCTTCCTCCTATTCCCTTAACCACAAGCAAATGCCAGCTCTAAGTGATTACTAATTATTTTCTGTGTCTATGGATTTTGGATGTTTCACTGGAATGTAATGTTACAATATACAGCCTTTCGTCTAGCTTGTTTCATTTAACATGATGTGTTTAGGTTTATTCGTGTTTTAGCATGTGTCAGCATTTTCTATTATGGTATATTAATATTTTACTGCATAGGCACAATGCAAATGGTATTTCTTCATTTGTTGATGGATACTTAGCCTGTTATCCACCTGTCTGTGGGTGGAGAGAGCCTGATGTCCAATGTGCTAGCCTGGATTCCAGTGTACACCACTTGTCATCTACCAGGGTATATGCATATATAGGTTAACCACAGACATGACACTCAACATGCTTTTGAGTCATATGGGTTTCTTTGTGTTATGAGTTCATGTCCATGGATTGGTCTTGGGAATTCTTTTGGGACAAGGAAAAGAAACTGCTTTGGGATTCAAAGATTATTGTTGTGGTCTCACTTTATCACAAATAGCTGTGTGACTACTAGCCAGCTTATCGGACTCAGCCGCCCAATGTATTGATCCCAGAGTATTAAAACAATGGATAATCAACATTGAATAAAAGACCCATGTTGAAGTGGGGCCAGTTTGGCCAGCAATAGCACAGTATAAAATAATGGCATTTATGAGTCCTTTCTAGCCCTGGTAACTAGCAAGCTGTATTTTCATGATATATTACATTTTCTTGTTTCATTATAATGAAGTCAGTTTTCCCCTCAAAAATGATTATTTTTCACTGATGCTTTCTATTTTCAGCTCTGTTTAACTATATTATTTTGAGCATTTGTAACAACCCTTTAAGTTAGATTTATTTAACAGTTATCTATTTTACAGATAGAACGAATAAAAAGAGGGAGGAGGAGAAGCTAGGGTTCAAACCCAGACAGCAGGAATTCAAAATTCATGATTAAATTTCCTCAAGTTTCTGACATTAGTTCTCTTTCAGCTATCTGTTCACAGACTTTTACCTTTTCTAAAACCAGCCCCATGGCTCTCCCACAGCTGCCTAAACGATCGATGGTCTTTCAGTACTACTCAATCTTCATCATCCTTGTCCTCCTCCTTCTCCTCTCCTCCTCACCCCGATTTTACTCTTGTTCTCCTTTTCCTCTCTGCATGTGTGCACAGTGTGCTTGTACATGTGTATGTGTTAGCTGGCACATGGTGTCTGTGGAGCATGCATTTGGAGGCCCAAGATTAACATCTGGTATCTTCCTTAATTACTCTCTTCCTTATGTTCAATAGAGTCTCTTCCTAAACTCAGGGTTTAAGTTTTAGTGCATCTGTTTGCCTTGAGGTTGCCCTGTGTTATAATGCTTGCTGAGATTACAGGTAACCCTCACCCCAGTGGGTCCTGGGATCTTAGCTCCGATCCTCATGCTTGCACATCAATCTTTTTACTCACGGATCCCGCTTCAGCCTTGTGTTGTTTCAAATAGCATTTGAAGCCCACTCTCCAATGGCAACTCCTAGCAGCTTATGTTGCAGAGGGAAGACTCTGCTTTTCCACCCTCTTAGTGCTGTCTGAACCAATGAGAATAACAACATGTCATATGGCACATACACAGCAATCATTGGTTCATTAACCCATTGCTCCCTAATGCCTTATGGGACCATAACAGCAGCCCTAAGTTTGGATAGGATTGCTTTCACAGGCATGGAGCCTGAGGGGTCATTTGCTCTTCGTCACATCCCTGGCTCCAAGTGCACCATTTACCTAGGCCTTTGACATGCTGTGTGTTATAGAGTAAGGGAACTACATCAAGATATGGTTTAGAAGACTTGAAGTGGGGTCAACTTCGTGAGCAATAGATTACTACAAAAGAAGGAGGGCGTCTTTGGGCACTTACAGCTAAACATACAAGTGCCATCCCAAAGGACAATCAGTGGCCTGTCCCTAGAAGCGGCCTCAGAATTTTTAGGGGCTTGTCACATTTCTTTCTACAAAGGCAGATTATTATGCTCCAGGAGTCTGACAACAAACATCCCTGACAACCCAGTGACTAATTGTCCCCAGATGCTGCTCAGGGAATTTCAGTGTGGTGACATGGTGCCTTTCCTTGGTGTTCACTGGACTTAGAGACTGTTTGTCTGGGAAAACCTTGCTTTAAATTAGCTGATGCTTACCTTCTTATCTTGATCAACCCTACTGATATTTAGTTTATATGTCATCATAAAAAGGATGTATAAGTAGGTTAAGTTGCTGCTTGCAGTATATAAACTCAGCAGTCAAAGCTCAACTGGGTTTTGCCTGAAAGTCACCCTGGCACTAATGACAAGAAAAGGAGATAAAGTTTGGTTTCTCATAGGTCAGCGGCTTGAGATTTAGTTGGGCTCCCTGTGGGCTTCACTATGGTGGCTGCAGCTGCTGCTACCACCATCCCTGGACTGCAGTCTAGACTTCTTTTTATAGCTGGGTTTGGGACTCTAGTCAATATTTTTTTTTGAAGGACTTGCTGAGTTAATTCTATCAGCTTCACACATTCATAGCCATTAAGACATTTAGCAATCCAGTCTCCCCTAAGGATGATCTCACCTGCAAATGTGATTGTGTTTCTTTTCATTTAGGATCATCTGGCCACAAGTTACTTCATAAGTGTACTGGCAGCCCTGACAGTTGCCTGGCATTTCACAGGGATCTGAACTGGCTGGACTCTATTTCAGCTGGTTCAGAGACATGTCATACTCAGCATTAAATGATTTGCAAATCACCCTTATTTCTTAACCTCTACTCCTACCATTACTGGATGGCTCCAAGGGCAGTCATTCCAGGACACACATGGTGCCTTCAGTGACGGAGCTCCTCTCTGTTCTCACGCCTTTCCTGCCCCTGCCCCGTGCTTGCTCCTCTTGTCACTCAGCACCCTGTGCAGCCTTTTCTAACTTTGTCTCTTTCCCTCCCCTGCCATGCGCACCATTAATCATTTCCTTCTGATCGCACAAGACAGTCTACAGACCAGTGAGTTGAGACATGGTTCTTTTGTTTTTCTAGAGGGGAAGAATGTACCCACACAGAACCAAATCAATATCTGCAGAAAAAAACTGAACCCGGAAAGAAGTGCTTAGGAGAGATTTGCACATCGTTAGAGGTGGAGCATTCTATCCACTCCCTTCTGTGATGTTTTCCAGCTTCCAGTAGACTGTGTCCAGAGATACAAATTCAGAGGTTTTAAAAAACCTGTTCTTTCATGATTTCTCATGTAAATGATATATTTTGCTAAAATCTACCCATCACCTCTTCTAGTCTTCATACTTCTGCTGAACCCCTTATTTCTAGTAAGTTCCCCTGCACTTCTTTGTCTTTTTCGTGCCATGTACCCAGTTTAGTTAAGGTGTGTACAGGGGCATGGGTGTGGGATTATGTCCTGAGCATAAGCAATATCTCAGTGGCTACACCATGAAGTCACTGATTTTTAACAAAGATTTTTCTTTTCATTATTGAGACAAAGCTGATCTTGCAATAAACTCAGTGTGTCCTTGGTCTGACTCAGAGAACAGCTCAGGGGCCTCCAGTCCACCTAATAACAGGCATCCACGCTGTCATCTGCTGTCTGTCCTTCAGGAAGGGAATGGAGCTCTAGAGTCATTCTCTAGATATCTAGGACAGAGGACTGTGGGGAGGGGATTATACACTTGTGTGGAAATGGCTGTAACACTGTAACTGTGCTGAAAGCCACACGTGTCTACTGGTTGTGTCCCAGCTGTTTGGCAGTCGGCAGTAATTTAGGGGCATAAACATATTCTGACACAGAATCGAGTCCAGCATAAGTAGTATAACCCTGAAATATGCTTATGATATAGAATGAAAGAAGCAAAAGACACAGAAGAGGCTTGTCAAACATTAATCTTTCAGTGAGCCTAACTCTGAAGTTCAGCTGCAGTAAAGAGGCCGAGAGACAGGTCTCGTGTCTCTGCATTTTATGTACCACTTGTTTAATTAAAACAAAATCCTCAGGAGGAGCCACTGTGGGGGCTGAAGACCACCCTACAGTGAAATCCAATTCTAGCAAAATTAAATTTTTATGGGATTCAAACAGTCTGGGTTGTGTATGAATGGCTTTTGGGAAAGAATTTTGGGGTGTCGGGGAGAGGAGATTGTCTGAGGATTTCTCACTGATGTCAACAGTTTTCTTGGAAGTCAGGGGAATGGACTCAGGCACACTGTAGGCTCCCTCTAGAGGTGGCAGTGTCCAGCTGCCTGTGGAGTTCTGGTGGTTGGATCCTGCTCCGAAGTGAAGAGCGAAGTAAAAATGAATGGGAATGACTGTAGCTAGGGAAGAAGGGTGTGGGGAATGAGCATGCTCAAGGTACATTATACTCTTTTGTGGAAATGACCTGTCACATTGAGTTGTTATAGTAACAGTAACAATACTAGTAATCAAACAAATACTGGGAGTTATCCTTCATTATAGCAAAATTTATTGGGTAAAAAATCTTAAACTATATTATATACATGTATGAAATTCTCAAATAATGAGTAGAAAGAGTGATACCAAAAAGGACTTCAAAAATTTAAACAGTGTAAATGTTTCTTATTTTCTACACAGCAAGGCTGAGATCAAACACACCATGAGTTCACTTCTCATGGAGAAGGCTGTGGCCTGTAATATGAGATTACAGAATTAGGCACATTGATTATAACCGATGGTTTGTGGCCCAGTGGAAGGAAGGGAGTAAAAATTCCATAATGACCCCCTTTGGTGTGTTGACTCCTGGAAGGGCACACACCTTGGCTTGACAGTGACATCATTAACACTGTCATCATCAGAGCACCATCATCGAACATGAGTTACCTGTCTGGGACTAGGCAAACACTTGCATTTCCTCATAAAACTTCTCCTAGGTAGATATTAAAACATCACTAATTTACAGGCCAGAAATCAAAGATTTTTGTTTTGTACAAGATCACACATTTAGCATGGGGTGATTAAGGAATCCGAATTTGTATCTAAGTCCTTAAGTTCAATAAAACAATGCTTTCTCATTAGATGAAATTAGACTCAATGAGATTAGTGATGAGCCTACAAACCAATAAGGGCCATTAACATTTGTTAGAATGAAAGTATACATTCAGCGCTTAATCCAACACGAAAACTCAATTAAACTCGTCCCCTAGCCCCATAAAGGACCACAGTTCTGATTATGTAATCTGTGTCTTCAGCAGTACATGTCCACTTGTAGTTAGCTCTGTCACTTAATATCTTGTCACCTTGACCAAATGGTGTCTATACAAGAGCTAAATGAACACGTGTTGACCTAATCACTGGGTGCCTGAATTCTACGAGGCTTTTCTCTAAGAAGCTTAAAATGATCCAGGAGTGATAAAACTCTGTACACACCAATGCACATACCTGGATATATCTGCTAACATCATAAAATAGAACTAACATGCATTGAAGAATATGTACTGTTCATTCTTCATTATTATAAACCAGAAAGATCTGCCCATGTGCAAGTAAATAGTTGAGAAAATATTGATTATAAAATACTTTGCAAAAGCAAACATGAGGAACAGCAAAAAATTTATCCGTGCAATCACAGCAAAGTGCATTTGAGTTCAGTAGTACAAGGAAACTAAAATAAATTGGATAAAACTAAATATATGACATGGGTGCGTCTCAAAACACAGTAAGCAAGAGTGATGGCATCTTCAAAACCTAGTAAACAGACATGTTTTTAAAAAGTTATGCCTGCTTCCTATGTCTGAACTATTTCATAATTAAGAAAGTGATCTGTAAGTAGAAAGCAAACACTTTGAGGGACTAGTGGAAAGAAACAGTATTCTGTTATCTCATGGAGAATGGATTCTGTCCTGAGCTTATTCATGAGGAAGACAATATGGGAATTTAGCAAATTCACTACTAACAGCACACGAATGAGGCTTTATCTTTCCACCAAGTGGAAAGACAAATCGAGACTTGGAGTGGGAAGAGAAAGTCCATTTTCTATCCGAAGACCCATGGAAAGCTGGCTCGGGTACTGGCCTTGGTGACAACAGTCTACTTGGCCTTTCTTCTGTGGTCCTCTCTGGGAAACTGGGAGATGCTGCCTTTCCTGCCTTCGGTACAGAATGAACAATTCAGCTGGTCACCTGTGGTCCTCTTTCAGGTCGTGGGTGTGCTGGGGACTATTGTCTGCTACTCAGAGGCACACACTGGCTGATGGGAAGCAGGTCCCATGCAGGGTACATGTTTTGCTGCTTAGAACCCATCCAACTGGTTTCCAGAAATGCCAGTTTTTATGCAGCATTGGGACTGGGTCGGGACAGCCACAAACTCCAGCTGCTGCCTCAAAGCCAGATAATTCCTCAAATTGTTGTTTGATCTTACCCTCAGTCTCTAGCCTACACTGTTCCTATTCCTCTGGGGACACACTGTGGTTGGAGATACTGCTGAACTGTTTCACTGGCTGTTTGACTAGTAGCCCCCAGGTAGGAGCAGAAAGGCTAAGATGGCCTAACTTAGAGCCTGGGCTGTTTTCCAGAATTTTTATGGGTTATAGTGGTGATTCCTTGGCTTCTCAACTGCATACTCAAAAGAGCAACAAAAACCTGGAAAAAGTGAGCATCAGTATGGAAGCAAGCCAAGTGCCTGATGATGGATATGGACAGACATGCATAAGCATGTACACACACACACGCACACACACACACAGTGTCTGTGTACAGATGTGAGAGAACCTAGAGAACATTATTCTGAGTGAACTATGTCAGATGTAGGTAGATAAATACTGGATGACGTTATATATAAGAGAAATGTTAAAAGTCAGCCATAGCAACTGACAATAGGATTGTAGCTGGAGAGACAAGTTTGGTTAAGATGAGAAAGCTCTGGGAAAGAAAAGTAGTTAGGAAACACTGTTTGCATGACATTTTAGAAAATAGTGAATCTTAATGTCCTCACCACAGTAGAGCAGGGATGGGTAACCCTGCAAGGGTATGAACAAGATACTCAGTTTGATGGTAGCCATCATACTGCATGCACCAAATAATCACAATGTCACCCTTCAGTATTCAGTGTGTCTCTATGAAGCCAGATGAAAAGAGAATGGGATGGGTGTCTGGCTAATGCTGCACTGAGGGAAATTAATAATAATAATAATAATAATAATAATAATAATAATAATACACAATACATATTATATAGGACATTTTAAAAAAAAGCTTTGCCCCATCAGGAAACAGGAATACATCTATCTATCTATCTATCTATCTATCTATCTATCTATCTATCTATCTATCTATCTATACTATAGTAAGGGGTCCCAAAGGCAAAGCATGCATCTCCAAAAAACCTAGGCCTCCTACTTTCCAAGGTTGGTGCTCTTACCATGAACCTTTGCTTTCTTGTCTTGTCTTTCTGCTTCTCAACAATGGCCATTGTCTTGGTTGGATTTTGCCTACAGGTAGGAGCAAGCACTAACTTTGCTCTTTTGAAGGCTTTGAGGTGAGGTGACTAGGAAGAGCCCATCTCTCTCTGGGCACCTTTGCCTTTGCAGGAATGTGGTGGTGTGGGGCTTGATAGTCTGTGAGATGTGGAGCACCTCTCTCTTCTTTCCTTTCCCACTGTCCCTACTTAGGAAATCTTAGCATCTTGCTCTTGGAGGTGCTGTGGCTGGGGCAGGGGTTGGAATTGGGCATAACGCACAGGTTTTACTTTCTGGGACTCTTAAATAATCTCTTGTAGTCACAGTGTCTTAAGAGCAAATTCCTTTAAGGGTGTTTTGTTTGTTTTTGTTTGTTTGTCTGTTTGTTTTGGTTTTGTTTCTTTTGGCTCCTCCCTCTCTCCTCTCTCTCCTCTCAATCTCTCTTTCCCTCCCCTCCCCCTCTCCCACTCCCCTCCTCCCTCTCCTGCTCCTCTTCTTCTCCCCCTCTCTCCCTCTCTCCCTCTCTCCCTCTCCCCCTCTCTCCCTCTCTCCTTCTCTCCTTCTCTCCCTTTCCCTCTCCCCACCCCCCCCCCTTACAATACAAATTCAAAAACATCTTAATGGAATGGAATGTACGGAAGATTTCAACAAAGTAGAGTAGCAAATCTGGCCACCCAGGCCAGCCATTGTTGACATTTTCTGTGTTTTCCTGTAGTCTCATTTGGACAATGGCTGTGTTGTTAGTTGTGACTAAAAGGAATGCACCATTAGATCTTTCCCCTCAACTGAATAGATTCTATATTGTGACCCACTTTTGTAAATGTCTTTTTAAGATGCTGATAACACATCATTTTGCACATGTACTATAATTTACATAACTTCATCTCTGTTATGAGGCACTTGTGTGATTTTAAATGCTTTATTATCATAACTAACAGTCACATCTGCCTGAATAAGCCCTTTGTGATAGCTTACTTCTCTTAGAACAATTTTCGACAAGAAAATACTGGAACTCCTTTTTACTTAAAACATTATTTCGTTAAGAATTTAGTGCTGACACCAACTGTCAAGCTGCTATTAGCATTACAGAAATACGCAAGTCATCCTGGGGTTTTCAATTAAATTAGCGTCTTAAAATAAAAATTTAAAAAGTCATGCAGAAGTTCTATTTCATGCCTTGGTATAATCTGGAACAGAATAACAAATAGAAATGTATTATGTCAACACGTCCAAAAGTGATAGTGATTGCACCAGAAAGTGGCCGGAGCAAGGGTCACAAGTCAGGCATGATGGTGCATACCTATAAGTCCCAACACGTGGGAAGCTCGGACAGAATGAATTTCCAGGCTAACCTGGGCTACACAGTGAGAACCTGTCCCTCAAATAGCTCAGTTTAATTATGAGGGAAATAACATGAAGTAAACAAAGCAGGCAGACATTCTACAGGATGGTTGAGCGGGGGAGGGCTCATGGTTGTGAAGGATAAGGAAACACTGATCCCATCACCGACATCACAGTGAAATACATTGTGGTCTTCTGTAAGGAGTCCTGGAACAGAAGCATAGTGGGCATAGTGGGAAGTGATTGAAATCCAACTAAAGTCTGGGTTTTATTCAATAATAGGGCAGCATCACCTTCTTATGTTAGTTTTAACAAGTATAGCAGGGAAATGTTTCATCCTAAGGGAGTTTGATGAGGGGTGAGCTCTCTGTACTATCTGGACAGGTTCTCTGTAAATCTAAACTACTCCGAAGTTTATAAAAGACCGAAACAAGAACTCTGTAGTGTGGTTTGATTTTGAGTCCTGAGGCTGGCGTTCTCTATGGTTGACTGGCTTTGGACAATTCTGTCTTTGAGTTTCAGTTCACCTACTGTGCACAAAGGGAGTAACTTCCATTATGACGGTAATGATGTGACTATAATTAGGATAATGACAGGCACAAATATACGCTCATTTGCCTAGTTTCAGAGTGCCTCTTCCCAGTTCTTAGTTTCTTTATGGTAGCTAAGAATTCATGAAATAGAAATGCAGGATTATGTAAAAAGTAGAAAAATTATAAAGTATCATTGCAATTTTAGAATCCACAAAAGGATCTATTAGTATCATCTGGAGAGACTGATGTGGGATCTGGGGGGACACTACTCTCATTTTTCTGTGTAGCTGTTGGGTCTTTTCTGAAAAGTGTAGCAAGAACATGCAAGATTCTGGAGAGACTCCATATTCTAGCCCCAGCTGCCCAAACACAAAACCTACAAATATCCATTGTAAGACACAGAAATTCTTCCATTTGTGTCACTCAGAATGAACAATCTGGCAGTGCACTGGAAGTGGTCTGTGCTTGGCCTCTATCCAAAGGCAAATTATTTTAGTATAAAAGCCTAAGGAAAATAATGTAACCACAGGCTATGTGAGCAAGAAAGAAAAAATAACCAATGAGTAAAAAAAAAAAAAAAAAAAAAAAAAAAACCACACTCTGGCTTTTTCACAGATGCAGCTCCCCTTTCTGGGCATTAAACTGTAGTAAATCTGCAACCTGATCTCAAAGTTTCACTCAAAATGATGAAGGATAGTGAACTATAGTAGAAGCCTATGGGTGGGGATAGCTGAAGCAAATTATTGAATATCACCAAACCTAGAGGACAGGACATGCACATGTGTGACTTTTCCTGCGGGAGGTCTATTTTTTATTCACCCTGGAAAAGACAATAACAGATCAAAGAAATGCTCTTATCTAAGCCCCGCCCCCACACCAGCGACCTCTCAGGACAGCTGCAGTATTGGAGTCCCTTATACAACTTTCATGTCATTACACTAGTGAAAAATCTCCTCTCCCACAGCAGTGTAGTGGTCATGTCACCTCTGAAAAGGACCATGTGAGTCTTTGGAGTTTCCTAAGCTTCCCACATCTCCCCAAGAGGGAGTGGTCCAATCTGTCGGAAACGTTTACAAGAAAGGGCTTGAGTTCAGATCCTCTTACAGGATAGGACATCACAGACTGGGCAATACATTTCATTTATCTCCAGATTCCTCATTCCAAAACTTGTACTACGTACAAGACCTTGAAGAGTTAATACAAAGGTTAAACGAGGTTACATATGTGAAGAACATTCCTGTAAAGTTTTTATAAGGGAGGCAATGTAGATACACCAGGGGCTGGGGTGATGGATGAGGGGGTAAGAGCATGTACAGCTCTTACAGGTGCTGAGTTTAATTCCCAGCACCCACATCAGGCAGTTCACACACTCCAATTAACCAAGCTCCAGGGCATCCAGCACCCTCTTCTGGCCTCCACATGCACCGGTGTTCTTGTGAAAATATCTCTATACAGACATACACACATACACTATGTATTGTTTCAAATAAAAAAGACGATAAAAATGAGTGAAGTTTAAGTCTGACTTGTCATTGAGATGACCAAATATATGCCTTCGTCAAACAACTTACAATCTTTTTCACAGAAGTAGCTATTCGGATGAAAGTGTATAGAATAATACGGATATTACACAGTCTGAGTTATTACACTAAGGGGTGAGCATGCAGCACTGGTAAAGCTTCTTTTTGGCTGCAAAATTTGATCTTGCTTTTCAGTGTGATCCACTTTGGAAGTAGAGAGAGGGAAGGGTGTGGACTGAGCATTAATTAGAGGCAGCAAATTCATCTTCTGGGTGTGAACCTGATTAGCTAGTCAGTGTTCTGTCGGCTACGAGAACAAAAGGAATCCATAGCAACAATCCATTTACCCAGGGAATGAATTTTTTCATGGAACTAAATTTTCTGATATAATTAGATGGCTGTGAACGCTTGGTATTTTGGGATAAAAACTGAAAACTATGAGCACTTTGTTATCTGTCTCCTATTCCAGATTGCAAACATCTGTCTTATCTTCCCTTGAAGCAATGGCCCCGAGCATAGGATCTGGTGTTTACGAGCTGTTCAGTAAACGCTTTATTAAAGTGAAGGGTGTGCCTCATGTTTCTGACCTTAAGCAGAGGGAATAGATGTGATCAGCCTTATCAGTAGTGCATCACTATTCTAAGCATTTTTCTAATCACAGTAACCGGGCATCGGTTCACGCCCATGAAGCCCTCTGAGGCAATGTGCTCTCATAAAATGTGACTTTAGGTTTATTTTTCCGGCTTGCTTTTTAAGTTTTCCAACTTCTCTCTTATCAAAAAGGCATCAGCCATTGTGGCTAGGCATCTTGTGGAGGTTTGCTATTTTCTCATGTGTTGTTCATTGCGATTCCAGAAACCCAACTGGTTGAGATCCTGTCTAAAAGCAAGGGCTTGCCTAAGCATCTGCAGAGCTAGAATCTGCACTCAGATCCTTAGGATGCAAATGCATTCCTTCCCTACAACACAACACGCTGCACCAGAGAACCAGGGTCATGATGCTCATGAGCATAGCAGATGCTTTAGGAAGGCGGGTTTGTTTTGTTGGGTTTTATTTGTGTGCCGATGTCCCTGTTTTTTTTCATTGATTTCCTTAAGGAGAGACAACAGACACATCCTAACCCCAGTCCCGAGGTAGCTTCAGCTACGTGTTTTTCTTAATATAAAACATCTCTTTCTGTTCAAAGGTTTTAAAATTCCAACTAAATCTCCCAACCTCTGCCCCTCACAACTTAAACCTAAGTGTTTTAGCAGACTGGCTTCATCTGACCCTTAGTCCCTGTCTCAGAGCATTTTTCCCATCAGAGTATGAGGTTTCTCAGGCTTGTGTTTGGTTAAAAACACAGCTCTGTCTGAACTCCTGGAGAGACAGCTTCCTACCAAACAAGGTCTGGGTTGGGATCCAGGGATCTATGGGTTTCAGGGGTTCTTCCAGGCCTTTCAGTCAAGTGCCCAGGCCACAATGTTTCTGTTTTGAGTTCAGATCAGAAATTAAAAAAAAAAAAATACTGCATTGATTCTCACCATCTTCACATTTCTCTCTGATGGCTTTGGGGAAAATTCTTGGCCTATTTGATATATTCATTGTCCATCTTAATACAACCTTCTATGTAGTTAATAAAAAGAGAAAACTATCACATTGAGGAATTCTATCCAGGCCCAAAGTCAATAGAAAGAAAATATCTTTTTATTGGCACAGAATTTGTGACCCTTATGAACAATGAAGGTTAACTGCTCTTGGGATTCTGCAAACCCCACCCCTCAGTTACCTGGCAACAGCCAGGTATGCTCCACCCCAGTGACTTGACACTATAAAAGGGGCTGCTTGTTCCCTCCTCTCTCTCTTGAGTTCTTGCTCTTTTTGCTCCCCCACTTTTGCTCTCCCCACTTTGCCCCTCCTCTCCCCATTCCCTTCCCCCCTCTTTCTCCATGTGCTCATGGCCAATCTCTACTTCTCTACTTTTCTATTCCTCTTCTCTCTCTCTGCCTCTACTGCCCTCTTAACTCCCTGATGACCAGAATAAACCATCGTGTGGCTGGTCCCTCAGGGGTAAGGGATTCCCACCATGGGTCTCCCAGAGGCATTTCCCTTGTCCCCATGCCTTGCTGCCTCCATGGACCATATCCACTCTCTTCATCCTTTTCTTAACATTGGTGCTGAAACCCAGGACGTCATCTTTTTCTTTTTTATATATACATCATTGGTGCTCCGTGTGAGGAGATTATATTTCCTCTCGACTGGATATCTCTTTTTCCTTTCAATTGCAGTTTTAGAAAAAAAATAAAACAAGTCAAACAATTTACTGAGTGCTTTTAGTCTTAGCTAACTGGTGAGCAGGATTCTCAGAATTCTTTATTCCTGACACTTGGCCTGAAAATTTCTCTTGAGTAATCAACAGGCCAGGACTGGTTTCATCGTTTAAAAGGAATTTGCTTATATTTTCTTTTGAAGTGCTTTTTAAACATTTTTTATTATTTTTATTTATTGTATATGTGTGTGTGCAACATGGACTCTCTGGGATAATCCAGTGGCTATTCTGCCATTTTCCCCCCACAGCCCATAAATTCTAGGATCACAAGTGTGCACTATTATGCTCAACTCTTTGAAGTATTCTTAAATTGAAGTTCATGCCTTCTCCTTCTCAATCCTTTTTCCTCACCCCTCCCTTCCTGTCTCTCTTCTTTCCTTCTTTTACAACAAGTTCCCAAAGTTTACACTTGCTTTTATGAGTAGGATTGTATCTGAATTCCAGTTGACCTAAATCTCAAGATTAGGGTAAAGTTAGTGTCCAACCTCTTTGTTTCCTAGACAAGCAAAACACAAATTATAACCCTAATCTAGATTAGAAAAATGGATGGGATGGGCAGCTCAGCAGAAAATTTTAATTAAAGAAGATTATAAAACTATTTATTAGGTAAATTAATTTTGTATATTCACTATACAGGTTGGTTTCAAAACTCATAACTCTCCTGCCTTAGCCTCTAAATTGACTACAGTTGTTTGGCATCTCACCTAGCTGGTATGTCTGAAGACAGCTACAATGTACTTATATATAATAAATAAAGAAAACAATTTTTAAAAAAAGAACAACATTGAACAGTTGAAATAAAAAGTGAAATTTCCCTTTTCTCATTAAAAGTTTTATATATTTTTAAATTCATAAAAACTTTTTGTACAATGTAGTCTAGAGATGCTAAAATTTTGTTTGGAAAACAGTTTCAAAAGATTGTTAGTGAATGTTTATGGTGTTGAATTACATATTAAATGAAATAGTTCAAGCTCAAGAGGCATTGATCGATTAATGATGCCTGAATGGTCAGAGTAGGGATGTGAAGGGCTTGTGAAAGGATGTGAGATAAATAACCCGTTCCAGGCATTTATTGTTCATTCCTCTTTGTGAAACTACAGTTTAAGAAAGGAAAGCAGAGAAGTTAAGGTTGGCCAATGGTCACACGAATATTTGCAACACAGATAGGATTGAGTCTCAGCAGTTCTGGGATTTCGAGTACGCTGTTAATGGGGGTCATTAACAAATGCAATCACACTTCCCTGCCATAGTAGAAGGACAAGTACAGTCTCCATAGCAGAAGGATTCAAGGACCAAAATACCACATTGATGACATCTTCAAAGCCACAGGGTATATAAAATAAAAGGCTGTTTGATGCATAATCACTGTGCTCAGAGATGAGAATTTTGTCTGTTGCATCATGGGGTCTTTTTACAGGCATTAGTGATTTCTGATTCAGCTAAGGGTGAGACCTTTCTTATACATACATAATGGTAACTACCTGTAATCTCAGCATTTGTGACTCAGGCAGGAGAATGACCATGAGTTCTAGATCATTTTGGTTTACACAATAAGATCTTATCTCAAAAATGTAATCAAACTGACATCCATAAAATTAAGATCTCAGATGACCCATGCCTGGTTGAAAATGCATGAACCAGCTTCAGCTTGCAGCCCAGCACCTCCAATCACCGAGAAGCCCACCCTTCATCAGTCATGAGATCCTCTTGCCTAGGCTCTAGTGGAGCTCTAGTGTGAAGCTGCAGGAGAGCTGTGGAGAAGTTCTAGAAGTTCCAGAGGTGGAAGTTGGCCTATTAGCAAAGAGATTCTGGAGGAAGCTGAGGGCTTCCAGAGTTTAGTCGTAGCATTTCCCAGGCTTTTCTAAAACTTTATCTATAATCTCCTCCTTTCTGTCTTGAAATGAAGCTTGGTTTTATTATAACCAGAGGATTTAGGGCTTGCTTTCATGTGCAGTGCCTGTGAAATTGTATATTCTCTGGTCCTTCTCTTTAAGCCAATACACAGAACGTAGTAAAACAATGTTTACTTCATAAACAGCTTTGAGACCTCCTCTGTTTCTCTGATGTAACCAGACTGCTGCTGCTGCTACTGCTCAGAGGACATGAGGTGGCACAGTTATATCGGTGCACTAATCGAACTGATTTTACTCAGGCTTGAGCTTTAAGAATGAATGTGTTTGTCTTTTCCACACTTCCGCCTTCCTATACAGTCTTTTGAATGAACGTCTACTCTAGCCTCAGCGGAAAAGGATGAGGAGCAATGGCTCCTCCGAAGACCAGATCGTTTAGTACCACACGACCTGCTGTGGGGCAGTAGCTTTACTCCCAGAGAAGCTGTGTTACACGAGACCCACGTGGCTCGGCTAGTGTCTGGCCTTTGTGACTGAGCGATGAGACAGAAACGATGAAGAAGGGACAGCACATTGTCCAGAGGTGAGGGAGTTCCATTTAGTCCCCAAAAGGAATATTTGCTTTCCTTGGGATTTTAAATAAAAATAAATGTTTTAGTATGTCATTGAAAAATATGTAAGTGCTTGAACAGCATATGATGTAAAAGTCTCATGAATTTCCAATCCCAGTTCAAAGCCCTCATTGGACACTAGCAGTAGTCAACATAACATGTGGAGAGAAGTCGTTTCCAGAGATTGTCTCCCTGGGTTTAGTGTTGTGATGTACTTTTTTCCCTCTAATACAGCGAGAAGTGTAACAGATCACGTGTTTCAGATAGTTGTAAGGACAAATGAAACATCATTCGTTCAAAATGTGGGACACCACTCATCATCAGGAAGCTCATCGTCTCTAACCACTGAGCTCTACTTCTTCAGCTCCTGGCTGGGGAGAATATGGCCCTTCAGTCAGACAGATTAATAACTGCTGCCTTAACTTTTCTATGACACAGGTTTCTCTCATTTATTCAGTCACTCAACAAGCATTTATTATGAGCTTCTGATTTGGCAGACATTGTGGCAGGCTTAGGGGATCCTTTGGTTAGCAGGAAAGGTTTGAAGCCAGTCTAAAGAGAGATGGAGAGACCCAGGGCAAGACGCACAAGGGAAACAGCGAAGGCAGTGTAGTGTCCTCTAAAGCACATCGACCCTGCACTCACAGAGCCTGTGTCCCACATTTGTTTGGTTCTCTAGCTGAGTGTTTCATTGAGTGAATGATTTCACTTATCTCCGTGTTAATTTCATCATCTGGAAAGCGAGACGAATGTGTTACTGTCCACTGCCTTTTTGTGAAGATTGAACACTGAAAACTGTGCTGAGGTGCTCTGGGATGTGGCTTTTCTAGTACCTTCATCAGACACAGCTAACAAAGTGGGGAAACAACGTGCCGTTGGGTGGATGGCACTGGTGATGTCATAGTTATTACTAGTTATTAGATCACATCCCTTTTGTAATAAACCTACTTCAGTACCACCTGGTCAGGTGGTTGGTCAGGACTGGGACCCTGTGCACCTGTTCAGCTGTGTTGAGAAGGAACAACAGAGAGACTAAAGGCAGAAGTAACTTTTCATTTCTACTTCCTGGGTGGTTTCTGTGACCAGACCTGGGCAGGGTTCTTCACCCCCCGGATACCTGTATCACCAGGCCTACCTGTCTCACCAGCAGCACCTGCAATGTGTGGGAGCATTTCGGGAGGGTGCAGTTTCCTCACTCTTTCTAAAGCCGGCTCCGTCGTTCCCTGCCCCGAGATGCCTGAACCAGGCACTTCTGAGCTCTAGGCTCCTTCTCTAGTTTTCTACATTTTAAATTCCAAGTCTCACTAGAAATGGCAGCTGCTTCCTACACTTGCCACCTCATGAAATTTTAGAGTAGGTCACTGAGCTTTTCATCGGCAGGGCAGATAGTAAATGCTTCAGACTCTGTGGGACACTTGCCGTCAACGCTGCTCTTTTATCTTTATTGAGGTTAAGAAAAACATAAAAACATTCTTAGCTCACTGGTCAAACAAAAACAGGCCATGAACTGAATTTGGTCCACAGGCCACAGTTTGTCAATCGCAGCTTGAAGTTTCCTTTTCTCTTTTATGTTACCTAGTTAACAACTTTAAAAATAATTTAAAATTTACTAAATTACTTAATATTGTCAATGGCTCATGCCTTTAATCCTTGGGAGGCAGAGGCAGGCTGATCTCTTAAGTCTGAGGCCAGCCTGGTCTATAGAGTGAGTTCTAGGACAGCCAAGGTTACACAGAGAAACCCTATCTCAGAAAAAAAGAAAGAAACATCGTTAAACAATTTAAATAATTAAACACATATTTAATAAGTCGTCATATTATTTTCATCCCACATCCCAGCTTTTCAAATGGCTGGTGTGGTGACTTTTGTCTTTCCTAGGTGTCAGAGAACAGGACAGTGGGTAACTGAGGCTGCTGCAGGACTCGGAGGGAGGTGGAGACGGGTGCTCCAGGGGAAAGAGATGTGTAAGCACCACTGTGCAACCGCCACGTCAGAGAGGAAGGAACAGGACAGCCCATGGGAGACCTCAGATGCCATGCTAGAGATTGAGCTGCCCAGTTCTCGAGTCAGATGAGCACCTTCAAGCCTGGGCTTAGAAAAGATCTCCATGGGTAAAACAGAACACGGCAAGGCCGAAGCCGGCTAATATTTATCACTGGCTTACAGAAATCCAACAACTTCTCAACAAATCTCAGCTCCCTGAGTGGACTCCCTGAGTAGCCGTGGCTCTGAGGGCTGTGCAACCAGATCTGTTTGGCTTTGGTGGCGTTCAAGGTTAGAAAGACGCCTTCTTCAAACAGCGAAAAATCTCTCTGCCAATATGCAAATCAATATTAAGCATGATTCTTTTGTTCTTGCACTGCCCAACCACAGATATAATTTTTCAGTCAGACTCGGAGCGAAGTTACCAAGATTCTGAGAATTATGCTCATGGCCACTTGGCAAGCGTGTCCTCTGGCAGCTTTTCTGCTGACTCGTGAAGGATTTAGTATCAACCTCAAAATCACAGCCCTTAGGACTCAGCCAATGTTCTAATGTCTCCTGTGACAGGCAGACTGAATGCTTAGCTGAAGCTTGGGTACCTGGAGCAAAGAAACAGCTCACGATGCTGAACCGTCCGGAGGGGCCTACAGACTCAGCAAGCTTTCCTAGTAGCTTCAGCTGCACTGCACAAAAGCAGAGTCTTGCTTTTAGAGGGGGAGAAAATAGTTTCCGGAATGAAAATAAAGGACAGTACCACCTTCTCAGGAATGTTTGTGCCCAGTGATGATTTGCTAAGCCCTGTGCTTTGTAGGTTGGGGAGAATGAGGAAGACTAACTTACATCCTCCTTCCTGGAGTATACAGTCTAAGAGGGAAGATGACAGCTTTGGGTGCCAGAGTCTCACTCTGAAAGAGGTGAGCATGTGCTACAGAGTTGAGGTGTAAGTACGAAAAGTCATTGCTGTGGGTAGTAGGTGTGACCAGCTACTTCCTAGCCTTACAGAGATGCTGTCACCAGCATCCTTCCATGTTGTACAGAAACCTCTTCTGGGATTTGCTCCTGAGGCAGCAGATGTTTAAGTAGACTCAGGCCCACAAACTGAGATACGTTGTCTTAGCAGTGGTTCTTACTTCTTCAGTTCTGATTATACATTTGAACTGTGTAGCAAGCTTGAATTCTAATATCCAGGCCATAGCCAGACCAATAATCAGAATCTCTAGAGTGAGCATTGAAATTAGTATTTTAAAAATTCTGATGTTGATTTTAAAAAGATTATTCAAGCAAAGTTTTGGTGGAGAGCTAGTGTTCTAAAGTGAGTCCACTCTGATCTTGTAGAGTATTTGATAAGGCACTCAGCTGAGTATGAGGATTACACATGCATGCTACCATCACCATGGTTACAGATGTGCGTTACATTATCAGGATCACAGGTGTGTGCTACCATCAGAATAACAGGTGTGTGCTTGCATCAGGATCACAGGTGTGTGCTACATCATCATGATCACAGGTGTGTGCTACATCAGAACTACAGGTGTTTGGTACCAACAGGATTAAAGCTACCATGCTAGGTCCAGCTCCTGTGTGCAGTCTTTCCTAGAAGCTGTTTGTGTTTCTGTGCTTGATCGTCTGTTCAGGAACTGCATTCCATGTTAGGATCTGGTTGAGGTAATCAAGTCAGGAAATGAATATGCAGATTGACTCAGATGTATGGGATGTGACTGAATTCTGTAGCCTCTGTGCCTTAGTTTCATTCTCTTACTATCAGGGAAGTATAAAGTGACCCTGAAAGAAGCTTCTAGATCTCATTTTCCCTTCAACTGGCAAACGGAGATGAAAAAGCCAAAGATGATGGTGGTGACTGTGGTTTCTGTTTGATAATCTATTGAGCCTCACTACTGATTTGTCTTTGCAGAAAGAAAACCCAGCCTGGAAACTGGAGCCCCACTATCTTTCTCACCAGGTCATGAGAATGTCTAGCAACCCAAGCTCACGCCCTTGAACTTGTGTTCCTTTGTCATAACATTGTGAGCAGCTGGGTTATTTATTCCCAGAGGCCTGTCTCTGTCTGTATGGCTTCAAAACACATTTCAAGAGAAAGAGGCTAGACTTAGGCTCATTTGTTTTCTTAAAGAATATTTTCAATAAAAAGTTTAAAAACACTGAAGTAGTCTTGGTAGTTCAAGAAAGGGGGCTAACTAAATATCAACTTTTAAACCAGATGTTCCCATTCCCCAAATGGTTAGGGGTGCCACATTCCCATTACCTGGAATTTATCCTAGTTACAACATCTTTCATCGATGGAGGCATAGGAATGTATAAAGATAACCACTTATGGTTTTACTCACTGATAGAAAAATACCAGCCATCTTAGTTAGGATTTTTTGTTGCAGTGATAAAATGTTGGCCAAGACAATTTAGGGAAGAAAGGGTCTATTTGCCTTACATGTCCCTTATGAAAAGAAGTCAGGGCAGTTGCTGAAGAAGAGGCCGTGGAGGGACACTGTTAACTAGCTTTCTATACTTGCTTTTTTCTACCACTGGACAGGCAGAGATGGTTCTACCCACAGTGGGCTGGGCCATTCCACATCAGTCATTAATCAAGAAAATGCCTCATCCTCTTATCTGTTGGCTGTTTGAAATTAAAGCTTGAAAAATTTTAATGTAATTTAAAGTTTGAAAAAAACTTTACTTTAAAAAAAAACCCTACTTTTAATGATGGTTCTTAAGTGCTTTAACTTCCTTTGTAGCCCAGCACTCACCAGGGAAAGGAGGGGTGCAGGGGAGTGGGCCTGTTTAGAAAGGCTCTTCGGGGCAACCCCAGTCCGCACTGTCTGGAACTCGGCAGTGCAGTTCACAGGGCAGCAAGCAAAGAATTCTTTATCACATGTCCTTTAACAGATAATCCTTTCTCCTGTGTCTGCTTCAGCAAAACATTACTTCACCTAAGTTTACCTACGTCCACTTCAGGAAAACACTTCTTCACATGCTTGCCCCAGCAAAACACCATCCACCATCCAAAACACAACTGACTTTCCAAGGAACCCTTAAGTTTCCCCTTCAATAGGCCAATGCAATGGAGTCAGTCCTCCATTGAGAGCCCTTCGTTCCAGCGAAGTTTAGGTTTGTGTCAAGACGACAGAAACCCATCAGCACCCCAGCCTTCTAATATGAGCACAGATTGCACTATCTTGCTTAACTTCTAAACCTTCAGATTCCAAAGGTGGCTTCCAGGGGTCAGGGGTGGCTTTAAAATCACAGGCCAGGGACCTTCAAGGTCACTGTCCCAGCAGTCATTCTGAATGAATGAGCCGGTCTCAGAGCTTACCAGGCTGCTGCCCAGGCTCCACCACCTACCCAGTGCCACCAGCTGTCTCCCAACACGTTCTGCCTGGTGACAAGTCACGACTCAAGCTGGGTATGAATAGCAATGTGGGTTTTAACTGCTAAGTTTTTTTTCTGCTATGCCGGAACCATGACACTGGGGTAGTATAAAGTATTTAAGAACGGAGCCTGACAAGCTGAGTCTGAAATGCTTTAGCACCCAGAACCAAAGGAACCCCGAGGGCTCTACTGATGCTGGATTGTCACTGACTGAAATTCTACGAGGAGGCATTCACAACCTTTATGTGTCTTACGGGAGTGCCTGGGCGTGCCACTAGTGTGCTAACAAAACGCTTGAGCCTCCTCTATTCCCAGTGGAAAGAGCTGCTGGTGGGCACACGGTTTCACAGCAGGGCGGCTTGGCTGACACCACATCGATCAGACTGTTTTGTAAAGACAACACTTGACACAGTGGCCTGTGAGGGGCAGCTCAGTGGCTTTTGTTTTATATTACTCTCTTCTTTCCCATAACATCATGGTACATCATGATGCTTCAATGCAGATCAGTGCGAATGTCTTTCTAGACCTTCCTGTCTTCTGAGGACAGAACTTTAGTTTCTTTTTGTGTGGTGGTGATCAAACACAGGGCTTCTGTGTGCTATAGCCCCAATCCTCTCTCTCTCTCTCTCTCTCTCTCTCTCTCTCTCTCTCTCTCTCTCTCTGTTTCTCTCTCTCTCTCTCTCTCTCTCTCTCTCTTTCTCTCTCTCTCTCTCTCTGTGTGTGTGTATGTGTACATGCTCGTGTGAATGAGTATGTGTGGTTTTTTTTGTCTATCTCTGTGCACACATACATGAATGTGTGTGCAGTTTTGTGTGGAGACCAGAGGTAGATCGTAAGCATCTCCTATGACCAACCTTCCGTTCTCAGTGACCCTGGAGTGCATTGATTTAGGAGGCTGAACAGCCAGTAAGCCCCAGAGACCAAGCTCCCACAGCAGTGGTTTTCACATAAGCCATTGCGCCTAGCATTTTCCCCCTTCATTTTTGGTGCATTGCATACAAATTCTTTCAAAGCAGCACAATTTTAGGCAATAACTAAGCCTTCTGCAGTGTTTGCTTCAGACAAGTTCCAAATGTCAAGAGATGCCAACAGGATGAAGTACATTTCTGGAATCAGCCTGCAGCCCAGAGGAAACACACTCCTTGGCATCCTGTCTGAACACCCACCTCCAGCATTTCTCCTCAGAAATTTCTGTTTCATCAGTGGCCATGTTAACAGGTCTGAGTTCCTCTGCAGATTGAAGCCAGGATATTCAAAGGCTGAAAGTCTTGTTTCTCAGAGTCACATAGGTCACAGTCAACGGGAAGCCATGCAGATATGAAAACAAGCTGAGATGTTAATCAGGGCTGCTCAAGGCATGCAGATAGGGACCATCTGGGAAGAGAGAGCCTGAGCCTGCAGGGGGCTAGAACTTGCTGTGGAAATGTCATTTCCAGGGCCGGCAGCAGGGAGGGTGGAAAGGCATGAACAGGACAAAAGGCAGGGGTGAAGGACTGACTCAGTCAGCAGAGGACCCGGGGCTTTGACTCTTGAGGTTCTGGACAATCAGAGGTAGGGAACATTGGGGTTTGGTTGGAGGATGTAATATTCTAAATTGCAGGGTTGGGTTGAATAAAATCTTTTAAAAGGCAGCTTGAACATTGTGGTTCTGCCTCTCCATTTGGGGAGAATAAGCAATCTGCTAAAGGTCACGGCAGAACTTGGATTCAAGCACAAAGATCTCCAGCTCTAATGTCCAGATTTTCAACCCTCTGCTTGCCTGCAATTGCTTTCTCTCATATTAGTATCTTGGTGGCCCATTAAGAGGGACCAACAAGTAGGGATCCAGGGCTTTACTACACCTACGCTGGCCCACTTCAGCACTGCCTTGAACTGTGAGAAGTGAAACACAATGAATGACCAGAGCCACACTCATGGCACTGACGCCATCAATCCAATTTTTCTTTGGTACTCTTTTTAAAAACCCTAGTCCCTCTCCCAACCTACCAAAAGTGTCTTGTCTTCAGACTTTCAACCTTCCTAATGATGTGGCATTTTAATACATTTTCTCATGCTGTGGTGACTCAACTCCAACCATAAAATTATTTTTGCTGCTATCTGATAATTGTAACTTTGATACAGTTATGAATTGTAACATAAGTGTGTTTTCCAGTGGTCTTAGGCAACTTCTGTGAAAAGGTCAACTGATCCTCAAAGGGGCTGTGACCTACAGGTTGAAGACCTCTGTTTTCAGAGTTTCTCTGTTAATTCTGCACCTCATGACAAAATGCAGTCTGGGAGAGATTTTGTGATAATCAATACTACCACTAATAATGGAAAATGCACTCCCCACTGTGTGCAGTGAGATAATAAGGGACGATTTTCTCACCTCTTCATTGAAAATAAAAAATGGAGGTTCAGAAAGTAGGTATCTTGTCCATAGCAACACAGTGGCTGCTGCTCCTGCTCAGTTGCACTACTGATTTAGAAGCCACAGTTTGATGCATTGAGTAGCTTGAAAAGCGATGTGCTTAGATGTTGGGACAAAGGGCACCTGTGCTCTCCAGGGACAATGTCACCACTTCAGTCTCACAGGTTTTAAGGGAAGTAATAGGAAACTGGTTAAGGCCAGAAGTGATGGAGTAGCTAAGAGGTCAACTGGCCTGGTGTGCAGAGCTGGCTAGCAGTCTTCGCTGTGCTATGTGCTGCAGCCTGCTTCCCTGCCTTGTATCTGCCTAGTGCTCATGGACTAGGCATAGCAGGAAGACCCATTGAAAAGGTTTCCTGATGAGCAAGGGACTTGGGACTTAGTCCCTAGGACCCCACTTCCCCTGCTGTGCTTCAGTCAGTGTACACATTTATGAATAACAAGTCTCCAGATGCTTCATCACTAAGGCTGAGGGTACTTCTAACACCACATGTATCAAATCTCATATTGAGAACCGGCCAAATCTACGACAAGTTCTCACCCATCAAGATGAGGGTATTGAAGGAGTCATACAGCTGTCCCTGGGCCTTGGGTAGAGAAACTGGTTGACCCATGTGATGAGTGATAGTAAGAAACAAAGCTTCCCTCAGGGTAACCGATAGGTAAACCTTGTGGACATTGCTTTACAAAAGTGCAAACCTCAAGTCATGGCTACATTGACAGGAACCATGTGGGGAGGAAGAGTTTTCAGAATAGCCCTCCCTTCCATGAGTCAGCCACCACAGCTGAGCCACATTTTGTCACTCTCCTCTGGCACACCCCACAGCTCCAGACCCCAGAGACACAGAGTCAGGCAGGATGTTAAGGGTTCCAACAGGAAAATGCAGTGTGTATCTGGAATGTGTTTTGGTGTTGACCACTAAGTTACCATCAACATGACCAAGCATTTGGTTCTTTAGTTTCTGGCCACAAAAACCTTTTCAAAGAAGTTTAAAGCACTTTATCATCTCCATTCTGCTTACTGTGTCACAGAGGGATGGCACTAATGACACACCACAGTATCGGGTAGATATTTAATCCTTCTTGTATATCACATACTGGTCTGAGAGCTTGGAGGGGATTCAGTTCATTTAATCCTAAGGAGTTTATCATTGGTCTTGTTTTGAAGGCTGGGAAACTGAGCACAGCATCCTCAAAGAATCCCCCCATGCACTCGAGGTTTGGAAAGGCAAATCCAGAATTTGAACCTACAGTAAAGCTTGTTGTAGGATCTCTGTTTAATGACATCTTTTGACATTTAATTTAAACACTGGAAGGTAACAGCATGGGGAAGGAGTTTAATAAGAGAAATGAGAAGGTAGAAACAGGCTGTTGAGGATGTTGAGATTTTGAGCATGGTAGTGATGGAGAAAGAGCCTACTGAGGTGTCTAAGCTGTAAGTCAAGGTTATTCCTAAACCAAGGTGAGTGTTGTTCCCAGGCTGGGGTAAAATAGGATAGTGCTCAGGGGGGCTAGGAAAAGATAATTTGTTTGTCTGATGCAATCATGCAGAGTTTCATGAGTCAGAAGTGTTTACCAGGGGCTGTAGGGCTTTCTAGTCACCAATAACAATGTGGTGTACTTCACCGGGTCTTTTTGGGGGGAAGACTAGATTAAGCAAAGGCAAGAACCAGTAGTAAGGGATTGTACTTTCTTTAGTTACAGAAAAAGGAAACAACGAGAGAGCCAGGGTGGAGAAATCTGATTAAAGAAGACTTTCGACAACTTCCAACAATAGGCCAGACCTGCCTAGTTCAACAGGACTGGCGGCCTGCCCACAGGTTGCTGGGTGCCCAGAAGAGGCATAGTAGCTCTCTCCCTCCAGAGCCCAGGGGCGAGTCCATACTCCCTCTGCACTGACTATCTCTCCCCACCTATTCAATATAGTACAGGAAGTACTAACCAGAGCAATCAGATAGGAAAAAGAGGTTAAAGGGATACAAATTAAAAAGGAAGAAGTCAAAATATCACTATTTGCAGATGATATGATAGTATATGTAAGTGACCCTAAAAATTCTGCCAGAGAACTTTCACAGCTGATAAACAACTTGAGCAAAGTGGCTGGATATAAAATTGACTCAAACAAATCAGTAGCCTTTCTCTACTCAAAGAATAAACATGCTGAGAAAAAATTAGAGAATCGACACTGTTCACAATAGTCACAAAGAATATAAAATATCTTGGTATAACCCTAACTAAGCAAGTGAAAGATCTTTATGAGAGGAACTTCAAGTCTCTGAATAAGGAAATTGAAGAAAACCACAGAAGGTAGAAAGCTTTCCCATGCTCATGGATTAGAAGGATTAACATAGTAAAAATGATCATCCTGCCTAAAGCAATCTACAAGTTCAATGCAATCCCCACCAAAATTCCAACTCAATTTTTCATAGAGGTTGAAAGAGAAATTTGCAAATTTATTTGGAATAATAAAAAATCCAGGATAGCAAAAACTATTTATAACAATAAAAAATATTTCTCAGAGAAATAACCATCCCTGACCTTAAGCTGTATTACAGATCAATTGTGATAAAAACTGCATGGTATTGGTACAGAGACAAGCAGGTAGATCAATGGAATAGAATCAAAGACCCAGAAATGAACCCACACACCTATGGTCACTTGATCTTTGACAAAGGACCTAAAACCATTCAATGGAAAAAGGACAGCCAATTCAACAAATAGTGTTGGTTCAACTGACAGTCAGCACGCAGAAGAATGAAAATCAATCCTTTTTCATCTCTTTGTACAAAGCTCAAATCTAGGTGGATCCACACAAAACCAGGTACACTGAAACTAATAGAACAGAAAGTGGGGGAGAGCTTAGAACACATGGGCACAGGGGAACATTTCCTGAATTGAACACCAATGGTTTATGCTCTAAGGTCAAGAATCAACAAATTGGACCTTGTGAAATTGCAAAGCTTCTGTAAGGCAAAAGACACTGTCAAAAGGACAAAAGAATAACCAACAGATTTTTGGGAAAAGATCTTATATCTGATAGAGGGCTAGTATCCAATATATGCAAAAAACTCAAGAAGTTAAACTCTAGAGAATCAAATAATCCTATTGAAAATGGGGTACACATAATTCTCAACTGAGGGATATCGAATGGATGTGTAGCACCTAAAGACATGTGCAACATTTTTAATCATCAAGGAATTGCAAATGAAAACCCTAAGATTCCACCTCACACCAGTCAGAATGGCTAAGATTAAAATCTCAGGTGACAGAAAATGCTGGTGAGGATGTGGAGAAAGAAGAACACTCCTCCACTGTTGGTTTGATTGTAAACTGGTACAACCACTCTGGAAATAAATCTGGCAGCTCCTCAGATAATTGGACATAGTACTACCCGAGGACCCAGTTTTACCTCTCCTGGGCATATACCCTAAAGAAGTTCCAACATCTAACAAGAACACATAGCAGCATTATTTATAATAGCCAGAAGCTGGATGTCCTTCAACAAAAGACAGATACAGAAATTTACACAATGAAGTACTACTCAGCTATTAAAAAATGAGTTCATGAAATTACTAGGCAAATGGATGGAACTTGAAACTATTGGTAATTCAGTCACAAATCAGCTCTCATGGTATGTACTCACTGATAAGCTGAGATTATCTTCAGAAAGCTCAGAATACCCAAGAAACAATCCACAGAACTTATGAAGCTCAAAGAGAAGTAATGCTAGAAGGTGGATGCCTCAGTCCCTCTTCTAAGGGACAACAAAACACTCATGGGAGGACATAGAGGAACAAATAGAGAAGCGAAGATTGGAGAAAAGATCATTCAGAGACCGCCTCACCTGGGGATCCACCCCATATGCAGCCATTAAACCCAATCACTATTGCTGTTGCCAAGTAGTGCTTACTGGCAGGAGCCTGATATGGATGCCTCCTCAGAGGCTCTGCTATGCACAGAGGAGGATGCTTTCAGATGACCATCAGACTGAACATGAGGCCCACAATGACTGAGCTAGAGAAAGGACTGAAGGTGTTGAAAGGGTCTGCAACTCAATGGGAAGAACAAAATGATCAACTAACCAAACCCACTATAGCTCCCAGAGACTAAAACATCAACCAATAAGTTCTAATGGAGAGACCCATGGCTCCAGGTGCATATGCAGCAGAGAATAGCATTCTCTGGCACCAATGGGAGGAGAGACCTTTGATCCAGTGAAGGCTTTTTCTCAGTGTAGGGGAAGCCAAGGTGCTGAGGTGGGAAAGGGTGGTTGGGAGAAGGAGCACCTTCATGGAGGCAAGGGGAGGGGGAGGGGGAAATAGGAGTAGGGGGAAAGAGGTTAACCTCTGAAATGTAAATTCAGAGACTGTCCAATAAAAAAGTGAAAAAAACATATATTAAAAAAAGACTCGTTATAGAGTAGACTTTATTTATAAAGCATGCAGTATCTGTGACTCTGCAGAAATGCACAGTATGTAGCAGAGCAGAGGTTTTGGAAGCTGTCTCATGGTAGTGCATGAGGGCCAGACTGATGTACGAGTAGAGAAGCAAGTAGCAGGGCAGTGATTGGGTTCAGACGGACAGACAGTTCCCAGACACATGGACTGCAATAGGTGTATCCTGGGGAGGCAGGTTTGACAGGCTGTTGGGACAGAAACCATTTGGGTGGAAAATACAGGCATCCTGAAGCAAGGTGTTCATCCTGTTGTACTGGTGAATTGTCTGGAGAAGGCAGATTGTACTTTTAGACAATTTAGAACTTTGGAGTTGTAACAGATCCCAGTGATAGCTGAATAAGGTGTGCCTCACACGGGCTGCTGGGTCCCAGTGGAATGACCTGAGGCCACCAAATGGAAGAGAGCTCTGGCATCATGAGCACCCTGATGCCACATTCTTTACTCTGAAAAGCCCCACGCAGCTTTCTCCTGAGTGGTTGTAAACGGTCTTTAGAGGAGACGGGCCGAGCAAACAAACCCTGGAGCTCGAGTGCTCCAGTATGAACCGCCTGCGCAGCCTCCCTTGAACAACTTTCTGAATCCCTCCGTGCCTGAATCTTAAGGAGGGGATAATAATGGCACTTGACTCCCAAAGTTATTAAGAGATGTGCAGTGTTAACACATGCACAAAGCTTAGGGTAGTACTTGGCACACAGAAAACTGCACAGTTATTAGGCGATGTTGCGGTTGTCAATGTATTTGACACTTCTGCTTTTCAAGCCAAGCTCACATTTCCTATCTGATCAGGTTACCATGGCAATGCTGTGAAGCCGCATGTTACCATGGCAATGCTGTGAAGCCGCATGTTACCATGGCAATGATCTGAAGCTGCATGTCTACCATCTAGGCAGGGACATCTGGGCTTGCTGCAGCTAAGTCATTGGCCCTCATTTGGTGATACTTCAGGCCACTGGATCTCTGGTTCTTACTGCCTTTGACTGCAGTCAGGAGGGAAGGAAAAGAGCACCTTGCTCTGTTACTCCTACATCCTGCACCCAAGACCCTTACTCCCTCACATCAATAGCCATCCTGGGTGTGAAGAATGGAAAGAAGAAAAAAGAGGAGGAAGAAAACAAGTGGAGGAAAGAGAAAGGAAAGACAGAAGCGTTGGGTTCCCTACCTGCCCACTCAGAATGGAGGCTCTTATTCTAATCTTCTTCAGCTGGGACCAGGGATTGGGCAGGCAAAGCCCAGTGTACAGGATGGTCTTCTCATTTCTAACCTCCCAGGCTGCCAGGCTGTGCGCTACTGTCCTGAGAGCAGGGACTATGCCAGCTAGTGGACAGATGCTACTGGGGACATCTTAAACCTGTGACCTCTCTGATTAGTACACAAACCACAGAACAGTCTGTCTTACTCAGTGCTCTGCTTACCTGCCCCACAACAAATTTATGGACTCTGGTTTAAAATAAACCTACTGTGCCTTCTAAACACATCCAACAAGCAAAGGGTGTCTGGTAGTGGTTTAGTCCTGTGCCCTGGGCATTGTCTACAGCACACAGTCTGCAGAGTGGATCACATTCCCACCCTGGGAAATGGTACTGGGGTTTTGTTTGCTTCCTCCGTTTTGTTTCTTATTCTGAAGAGAGAAAAAACCAAAGATAGCAACTGGTTTGTCTATTGTCTTCTTGTCGGGGAACCTCTCCCAGGTTCCTTTGAACATAATACCCCTAGCTTACCATTGTAGAACAAGCTTAAACTGTGGCTGGTGATAAGGAACAACAACACTTCACTTAGAATTCTCCCTTTGTTTTTACTTGCCTCCCCACCTCCCCGTGAGACAAAAACTATCAAATCGCAAGGAACCTCAAATGACCATTTATGAGGGGTGGGATATTATTGCCAGCTCTGGATGTCACCAGCCACTGCTAAAAAGTAGGAGTTTCCCATAGAGTTTGGTGCTTTGTAGGTGACTTTAAAATGTTTCAAAAACTGTCAGGCCACGGTGACAGGCTCTGCACTCCACTTCTTCCTACAGCCTTACTCCTCTGCCCTCTCCTCATTAACACAATGAAGACAAATATTGACATGCTGAGAGACGTTTAAGGCTAGATATCTGTAGTCCTCTAATTCATGTGCTGCAGCCTGTCTCCTGATGTGACAGCATCCGGAAACGGTTAATGTGTCTAGGATGAAGACAGGCTCTGCTTTGGGATTTGTATCCACAAGGTGATGGAGTTCTCGAAACATTGCATATACCAGAGAAAGGCCAAGTGAAGACACAGTGAGAGGATCTAGAAACGAGATCCTCACTCAGACTCAGCCTTGAGGATACCCTGACCTCCCATAGCAGTCTCCAGTATGCAAGTGTCTGTTGTATAAGCCAGGACAGTGATGGCTGGTGCCCTGTCACAGTAGCTAGGCTGATACAAAAGGTGCACACACTATAGAGAACCTGTGTCACTTACCAAAACATGTGAGTGATGTAATGCTCATCCCAAAGATAAGGACTTGTTTCTAGAAGCTGAGGGAGGAGCACAGTCTGGCTCAACAGTGGAGCTTGGGCTGGGATTCTGGTCTTTGGCTTGATCATTTTTCTCCCTGGGACTTCTGGACCTGTCCTGCTTGAAAGGGTCTTGTGTTTTGGGAATGCTGAGCTAAGGTGCACATGGTGTCAGGCATGGCTGCTGAAGACCAGTTTACAGTGGGTGAAGATTAGGAAAGGCATTGGGGCCCCTGTGGAATCTCACACTTCTGAGGGTGGAACAGGTTCATTGTCATGGTTGGGGCAGAGCTAAAGGTGCCTGGTCTAAAACTTATAGAGTTAAATTCTCTTGATCACCTAGGGACATGTATTCCTTCTCTGTGTCCCAGGAGTTTTTACCTGTAGAGTGACCACCACTGCCAGTGCTAATTAGAAATGTCACTCCACTGAAAGCCAAGAGGGAGCACATTCCCCACACCCGAAGATGAAGACGCCTGCAGCCACCATGCCTGCTGTGAAGTTTCAGGTTGGGAAACCAAGGCTGAGAGAACGGCAGTCAGCAGAACAAGTGTTCACGTTAGAATCAGGGCTGCCTAGCGGTACTTCGGCATTTGTGGTTTGTGTGTGTGAGATCTTCAGAAAGTTAATGTCACAGAGAATGAATCTCTTCGTTGAAAAAAAAAATGCTTCAAAAGGTGCTGTGGGGATTAAATTAAAAAAAAAGAATACAGGAAGGTATTGGTAAAATGTTAATTTATGTTTTCCATAAGCTGGGAAAAGTTAGCAAAGCATAGCGTCCAACCGCTGGACTTTAGGTGTTGAAAACCAAAGGGGTGTGTTTATACAGAGTGTGAAAAGCTAACAGTTCAAATGGGGTATGCAAATTATTTTTGTTGCCCCTCCCTTTATTCAGTATATGGAAGGAGGAAGAAAAAGAAAATGGAGTAAAGAACAAAACTGTTCTGGTGTCTGTGCCTGGAACCTCCAATGGGTTTCAAGGCCGTAGAGGCTGAACATTAGAACCGAGAGACTGGGAGTTAGAACTTACACAGCGATGTTAGGTCCTCAGTATTTTATTCAGTCTTCAGAAAGGTTTTAGAATCTTCTATGAGTGTGAAGTACTTGGCCAGACTCTCAGGGCTGCAAAATATTATAGGAAAGTCATTGTCCTCAGGACACTAGAGAACATAAGCAAAGATAAAAGAAAAAGGTGCTTCACAAACGTGTGATAAGGGTCACTGCAGCAGAAAGAACATGAGTATGAAGTGGAACATCCCTATATTTGGTCTGGCGCTGTTCGAGCTCGAAGAAGAAAGGACACAGAATACATCTGTGGCGCCTTTAAGAACAGCGAGGTTGGAGCAGTCAGGTACTGGGAATATAGAGAGAAGTCAGAGGTAGGTTGAACTTCCTATTCAGAAGAGCCATGTATGGTATCGAGGGCTACGACTTTTGTGGCATAGGTTGAAGGGAGCCACAGAAACCTTTCTGTGAAGAGGAGTTCATGTTCTTAAAATTTTATCAGGTAGAGCATCCTCTATAAGAAGTTGGGGGCAGACGTAGGAGAAACTGAAGTCTCTGGAAATGCCCATATAGGAGAAGGTGAGGTTCTTAACTTCAATGAAGAGTCTCTGATGGTGCCAGAGTTTGGCTTCGAGATTCAGAGACATTATATTAATGAATTGATGTGTGAAAATGAGAATCTATACTGGTGAGAACAGGTGTACACACATGCACAGAGACAACGGCTCATTCTGTGTTTCCAATAGCACCTTGGTCTGTTTTCCACTCAGTTTCTTGTTCTCTACAGGACCTCCCTTCCCCCAGCTCTGTGTCTGAACAGAAGGTGTTCACTCCTCTCTGACAAAGCAAACCCAAGAGGCTTTTCATTTGCCGACTCACCCCATACCCAGAATTTGAGGTAACTGAACTTCACCTGTGAGGCTGTGGTGCTGGCAATTTCCTTTCTCCAAGACATGGTAAGTTTAGGGCTTGTGGCTTTGCCTAGACACACATAGCACATCCAAGGGCTTGCAGCTTGGGAGCAACAGAACTGTGTTCCCTTCTGCAATCAGACTTCTAAACTAACAGGCATTCCAGATACCAGGAGGAAAGGAAATGAACACTTACTGTAGATTTTTACAAAAAACAAAGTAAAAAGAAGTAAAATGGTGATTCCCAGTTCACATTGTAAGAAATAAGAACTAATTAAATGTTTCTCCGTGGGCATTTTTTTGAAGCTGTACTTTTAAAAAGGACAGGAATTCTTGGAGTGGTGGGTGGGGAAAGACTCGCATTGGCTGAACTGGTCTCGGACTTACTGTGTAGCTACCAAGACTTTAAATCTCTGACTCTCCAGTCTTCACCTCCTGGGTGCTAGGATAACTGGCACATGTCTGGTTTACATGGTGCTGTGGATTGAACCCAGGACTTTGTACCTGATAGGCAAGCATTCTACGGACTGAGCTCCTCTTTTAGCTCAAAATTCCTGGACCTCTTATTAATACGGTGTCAATGTTCATAAAAGAGTTAAGATAAAATTCATTAGGAGCCTTTGTCACATGTACTCAGGGAGCACCTCAGACAGATGTTAACACCTCAGGAGGCGGGAATTGTGAGATCTTTTAAAATAGAGACGTTTAGACATGAGGAATCGTGACGTTAGCCTTTACAAACCCACAGGCCAGTATGCAGAATGTCAGGGTACAAGCCCAGATCCCCTGGATTTCACAGCCTCCATGGCTTATCCAGCTCCTCTCTCCATTAGAACGTGTAGGACTGTGCTCCCAAATGTGGCTGTAAAGACTCTAGAGAAGTCACCACCAGAGTGCATTTCTTATCTCTAAGAGCATGGTGGGTGGACAGGACTAGCCAATCCCCAGACATAGACATTCCCAGGTCAGAGCTTTGGAGACAGTCTATTCATCTGTGATTAATGTCTTCTTTCCCCATGGCTTCACACTGTCTCGGAGGTTAACTGCTGCCTACAGAAGTCTGCTGATATTGTTTTCCTAATCATTACATTTCTATTCTTGCTGAGTCTGAAAGGGAGCTGAAGAATTATCTTTTTTCATAGAAACACTTGGGCTGAGTCTCCTCAGTTAATCCGTATCAAGAGAATAAATAAAGATGATCCAATCACAGCAGAATGCTTCTATTTATAATTAGTGCTCAGTATCTTGAAGCACAAAGCTCCCATCCAAATACTTATCCTGGGGATGAACATGTCTGCACACGTTGTACTTGTGATGGCTTGGAGTATACACCTCAGCATCTGAATCCTGAGGGTAAGGCATGCCTGCACAACAAAGGCCCCGGGACACTGTCTGTGAGGAGCCTGTCCTGAACTCGGAGCTGAGCTTCCCACTGGTCTGCACTCAAAGTGAATGCTCCTTTCAGAGGAACAAATGATTGGTCATCTCATTTATTTGAGTCTCAATGATCTTGAACGGAAATCTGTGATGTTTTCTTTAAACAGAAAGATTCAAAATAAAGCTCTACATTAAGCAGGAAGCTTCAGTGTAAAAGAAGCCACAATAGTTTTCCTTGAGAAACTTTTAGCGTGTGGTTTCTCAGTTTTACATGGCTCCACATCTCTAAGGCAGCACCAGTGGAAGACTGGAGACAGCTTGTAGTTAGGTGGATGAGGAGATTGAGCGAGAGGACCCGATGGGCATCAGGATGCTCTTCTGGATCTGTGCCCAGATGGAAAGAGTGGATGAGGTCAGAGTTGACCTGGAGCCTCGGGGCAAACCTTGTCTTGACCAGGTTTCCATTGTAGTCACCACCATCAGTAGAGACTACAGGGGAAATGATAAATATCTGCAGGTCCCTGAAGCAGGAAAATGTGGCAACAGTAAGACTGACTGTTCTCCAGGGATTAGTTCAAATCCTTCCAGATTGCCCCCTGCTTCAAAGGACAGTTTAAGTTTTGTGACATCACAGAGCACGTTGGGTACTAGTGTAAAAGGCAACCAGAGGCTATGGAGGGAGGAGCTTTCATCCCAGTTCACACTTGCTCACTCTGACTGCGCAGGCTGAAGCCTCCTGTGGCTCTCCTAAGACGCTGTCTTAAGTGCCTACAGTGTGAAGATGCACTAACGTGACAGTGCCAGGTTCACACCCGACACTGGAACTCCTGGTCGGCTGCAGGGCTCACGTCTCATTCTTATCCCTCCTCACCACAGTCTGACGTGCTCTACCTTCAGAATCACGCTTCCGAAACGACACACAGCATTCTGCTTCTCAGTTTACACCACTAACCTACAGGCTTTGGTTCAGCTTCTTTTTCTTCTTGTTCTTAGTATTGACTGACAGTCCCAGATACATCACTCCCTCTCATCCTGTCCCAAGACCTCGTCTCCAGGATGCTACCTCTTTTTCCACCTTCCCAGAGAGAAACATGGTGAGTTCAAGAGGGCTGTGATCATCGTCAGCCAGATGCGCGCCTCGTCACAGAAACCAACTGCCAGTTGTGCGTGGTGGAGGGCCAGAATATCAGTCAAATCGATGGTGACTTCGATGACTACAAGCGAGAAGTGTTGGAGGCCCTGGGTGAAGTCATGGTCAACCGACCCGGGATTGAACTCCCCTCCTGGAAGCCCACTTCAGCAGGCTCCTCTGGCTGGAACTAGGCCATCTCTCTTCGTCCACCTAGAAGCCTGCTGCAGCCGCATGGCCATGAGCGTGGTGTGTTGCCTTGATGTGTGTGAGACCATCCATCCATGTGTATTGTGTCCTTCTCACTGAAGGATTGTGTTCCCCTTGGGGTAACTGAGCTAGCTTGCCCACACTGGCTTAGTCTCTGTTCAGACAGACCTGTGTTGAGGGTCCCACTCAGGCCTAGTTAAGGTGGCCTCAAGACTCTTGCCACTCAGAACTGACCCTGATCCCTCCTGTTGGAGGGGAACTACTGACTCGCTGACACAAACAGCCAGAACCTCAGGGCTGGAGGCAAGTGTCTCACTCAAGATCTGGTGCCTGTGATCTCTTGTCACGTAGGGACTTCAGGGCAGGAATGGAAAGCTCCTGAAGTCTCCTTTACAAGGGAGGAAATAAAGGAGTGCGGTGCTAATAAAAAAACGCACACACAGAAAATGCATGATGACTTATGCCAATATTCCCAGAACTTGGAAAACTGAGAAGGATAGAGAGTTGAAGCTAGCCTGAACTACACAGTGAGACCACACTTTCCATTCTCAAACAATGTATACATACATACATACATACATACATACATACACACATATGTACATATCACATATACGTGTATATACATTCATATGCACACACACAAACACACACATATATGTGTGCATGAGAGAAGGAGGATATAGTTTTTAGTAATCCTGATACTATCCTCTAAACACTATGATCTTCCATTAAGTAGAAAATATGAAAATAGAAAAAAATTCTTAACTCACCTGATAAGAAAACAATAAAAGTAATGAAATACTATACAGAAAATAAAAATTATTACACACAAAAACAAAGGAAAATGCTATAGGGTTATTTAACAAATGCCGTTAACATAGCACCTTTTTTCTGAGTGGGTAGACAGGATCTGCACTTCCAAGGCAGATTCCAGTAAAGATTACTTCCCCTGAAAGAATGAACTTAAGAGTCCTTGGATCTGCAAACCATCAGCTAAATGGATGCAAATGTGTTTATAGATTATTCTCTTTTGAAGTTACAAGTCATGAGATGTTTACAGTGTTAGATTCCATTATAAAAATTTGTTCTTTTGAAGGGGAGATGAATTAAAGTCAACCACAATGGTCTTATTTTACAGTGAGTTACATACTATCAAAGACTTTGGAATCCATAGTGTTTTTAAAATCAAAGGTCTTTTACAATTATACAAGACTTGTAAGATTAAAACACCAAAGAATATTTTATTTTGGGAAATGTTTCATCATTGAAAACTTAACGGTGTCTGGGCACAGTGGTTAGAATCATACCATATGACATACAAAGCTTACGTTGATGGTACCAAATGAACTGTGAACAAGAGGAATAGACTTACAACAGTGTCTTCATTGCTTGTTTTTTTTTAAATTCTACTTATGAAAATATCTTTAAGCAGCTTTTTACTTAGGCAAGTAGCTGATACTTGGCCAAACTAGCCAAGAAAATCATTCCTGCAAGCTTCTGAGTTTCTATTTTTGTTCTCCAGGAATCGTGGTTCATAAAGACAAACTAGAACTTGGCAAAGGGAAAGGCAAACTCAACTTCAATCCAGTGGAGACAGTGACAACATTTTGCCTGTGGAGGCCTAAATTTGTGAAAGTTTCATACTGCATGATCTCTAAATCTTTTCTATTCTACCCAAGTCCTCAGTGAATAAAAACACAGCAAAGGAACAGGGAGAAGGAAACTGTGCTTTCTAAATTATGAACATTGTATCCATTTTCTTTTGTGTCTGCTCACATGCATGTGGATGTGTATATGTGTATTTGTGGATGTGTGAGTGCACAAGTGTGTGTGTGTGTGTGTGTGTGTGTGTGTGTGTGTGTGTGTAGGCTAGAAACCAACTTTGAGTTTCATTCCTCCGGGGTTATCCATCTTGTGTTTCGAGACAGAGTACCATTGGTCTGGAACTTGATTATTACATTAGGCTAGTTGGTCATGAAACTCCAGGGATTCTTCTGTCTTAGCCTTCCCATTGCAGGAGCTAATAGAGCTCACAAATATGATGCTTGCATCCCAAACACTTTCTCAAGTACGCTGTCTATCTCACCCTCCATTTTGAGTAAAAGGAAGTACTGAGAACAAGAAGGAAGTTTTTGAGCTTTTTGAGCTTTTGAAATGGATTATCATTATGTTTTTTTTGTGATGCGGACATTGATACCAGTTACTGAATAGGTGACTAGAAAATGAAATACCAGCTAATACAACCATGCTTCTCTACATTCTGGAAGACAAAAGTCAAAACCGGAATGTTGTTATGGAAACAGAACCAGAACAAGGACAGGTAATTAGGTAAAAAGCAACAACATCAATATTTATAACAAAACACTTTAAAGATCCCAACGCCATCATCCTTCACACTCTTACAGTCCTAAAGTATTCTTTGAGGAAATTTACAATCTGAAAGATTTTACATATATTCCTAACCTAATTTATTTTCTAATATTTAAGACTGATTACTGAGAAACAGAACTTCTGACAATGGCATTAGCTATAGTTTATTTTATTTAATTTTTTTAGGCAAAGGCAGCATAAATCTATGGTAGATAAATATGAGGCTTCCATTTTTTTCCCTGAATATTAGCAATAGTTCTTAGACTTGTTACTATAGAGCTCAAGGAATTCTGGTAGAAACCCATTTCTTGTTTCTTCAGCTGTCACATCTGACTCCCTCATCACCAGCCATATCAGATCCTCAGCATCTTCCTCAGGGGAGCTGAATGCCTTTGCCAGTAGTTTCTCTGATTGTATCAGTTTACCTGGAGCCTATCATACACCAGTGGGTGGTTACTAAGTTTATCACTGAATGGTCTCAGGAAATCTGGAGTTGATTTCATGCCTTATTTTCTGGGAGATCAAGGGTGTTGTATAGCTATTTCTTTTCTCTTAGAGGGAAGTGAGGCTCAGAAGAATCAAGAGCTAAATAAACTCTACAAGGCTTAGAAAGCTCCCCAAATTTACAAGACTCACGAGGCTCATTCCCACAGTTAAATAGACAAAAAATAATTACTGAGGAGAAAAGAGTCTCTGATTGGCCAAGCTACCTGACAATTATACAGAGACACAGCTGTTGTGAGTCATTATCTATTCTGGTGGGATGCAGCTACCTTTGATTAACCCTTACTCCTCTATATAGTTTTTTAACCTATTTATCTTCTTAGGTTTCTGTTTGTTTATTTATTTGTTTATTTATTTATTTATTTTTGCAGTAATATGATTTCAAAGACAGTCCTCAAAGAAAGCCGAACCCTCATGTTACACTCTCCTTTATCTTTTAAATTTTAATTTTTGTCTCTTCATTTCCTTGGTTGTTTTGACTGGTTAACCATTTCCCAAAGCAACCCCTCATACAATAAATTCACTGATTCACTAAGATAGGCTTAGGTAAAAATAATTTTCTCAATCTGTCACCAGTGCTCTATCTGAAAAGTGGTGGCTTGAATGAAGTGGTTGCCGTAGGGTCTTATTTTGACCTATTGGTCCCTAGTTGGTAGAACTGTTGGAAAATATTGAGGGGTGTGGCCTTGGAGATGTTGGGTCACTAGGAGTGGGCTTGAGGTTTTGAGGTTTCTTTTTCTCTCTCCCTTGCCATCCTCTAATCTGTCTCCACACAGCAACTAGTAAAATGATTTATCATTATAAATCATATCATGTTTCTCATTGCCTAGAAGCATTTAGTAATACTTGCTTTATAGCAAAGACTCCTAGCTCTGCTCGCACCCCACCCCAGTCTTCTCCAGCCTGATCTTATGCAGTTTCTCCTTTCTCAGCCTACTCTTACTGGCCTGTAAATATTATTTCTCAGAAACTGACATGTGAAGCCATTTAGTGCCTCCAGACTTGATATGAACTTTTTCTTCAGCCCAAAACACATTATCGCTCGACTCCTTTGAATAGCTTTCTGTTTGGGTCTCTTACTGAAATATCACTTCTTTCCCAAGTTCTCTCTTGCTACCTGAAGGAAATTCTGTATTGTTTTCTCCGTGTTATGGTTTAGATACCTCCCTCCTGATTCGTGTGCTGAAATATGGGTGTTTTGATGGTGGCAGTATCGAGAAGTAATTCCATCAACTGATTCATCCATCAATGAATTCATTCATCATTGATGAAATTCAGAGCTGAATTGGCTATTGGGAGTTTGGGCCTAGTTGGAGAAAGTCATCACTGAGCTTGTAGCTTTGAAGGCTATTTCTTATCCTTAACAGATACACAGTCCTGTTTACTTTGGTGATGTGTGTGTGTGCGCATACACACACATGTCTCATGGCACACATGTAGTGATAAAAAGACAACTTAAGGCAGTCATTTCTCTTCTTTCCCCATATACGTACTGGAAATTGAACACTGGTTTGGCAGCATAATCTTTACTGGCTGAATCATCTCACAGATTCTCTCTCTCTCTCTCTCTCTCTCCCTCTCTCTCTCTCTCTCTCCCTCTCTCTCTCTCTCTCTCTCTCTGCTTCTGTCCTTCTGTTTCTGTGTGTCTATGTCTCTGTTTCCCTTTGTCTCTCTCTCTGCCTCTCTGTGTGTCTGCATCTCCCTGTCTCTGTTTTTCTCTCTGTGGCTGTGTCTCTCTCTGTCTGACTCCCCCACCCTGATGTGTGTGTCTGCTCCATGGTGGCCAGTCTCCTAACAGACAGCTGTACTGGCAGGAAGTGTGAGATCCAGTGAGGAACGCAAGACAGGACAAGAAAAGAATTGGTAGACTGGTATCCTTGGGCAGCTTGGGACAGTGAAGATCTTTAGGACATGCCCTGGAAAGCATTGTCTAAGGGAGAAGCAGCTATGGAAACAGGAGAAAAAGGAAAGGATGGGCCAAGTTTTTCTACTTTACTTCTGTTCAGAAACAACCTATGTAAAACACCCATGAAAGTCCCTGACATGGTAAAAATTGCATAAGGATTTGCCCTAATTATTTTTAATGTTATTGTCCCCAGGACTACAGGCTCCAGAGGAGTCAGCTGACACAGTCTATGCAACTGAAGTCAACAACAGAGCTGTTGAAGATGGTCAAGACCCTCTATTTCTGAAGCTGGAAGTCAGTAACCAATGACAACCAATTACTGGAGGTACTGACCCTCTTCACGGAAGCTCTGTCACAGCTGTCCCATCAGTACCTATGCCAGATCTGGCCACAAGCCTCAGACAGTATTTGAGGCCCACAGACAGGCAAGGAGAAGCTGCTTCCCAACCTTGTGAGCGCAGCGGAGATTGGGTTAATGTTGATGGGTGGATTTCAAAGACCGTTTCTAAAAATGGCTGCTAATCGTTTTTCTTGACACCAACCATCCCTCCTCCTGTTTCATCAGGCAGCAGCTGCATTTCTGTTTGCTCTCCCTGTGACCTCAAATGGTTTTACCCGTCAAAACAAACAACCAGGGGCCAGAAGAGAACAAAAATAAAAAGAAAGAGATAAAAATGGAGAGTCTGACATAAGGACTCAGCTTTCTGCCAGGAGTTTGTGGACTGTCTCTTAGGTCTTATTACTGAAAAGAAAATATAAATCTGGAAAGAAGGTGCTGGTTGGAACATGCTTGTTCAGCAGAACGGGCACAAAGGAGCGGCAGCAAGAGCTGTGTCAGCAGGTGCTTCAGTTTGAAGTCTATGGCAGTGATTAAGAAGCGGCTTGAGCTCGCCAATCCCTGCCGGATTGGATGCTGTACACAGGCAGGGCCCAGGTCTTGGCTTTCCATGTCTGTGGTACACAGAGAGCTTTGCACTGTGTTAGAAATGTTAGAGTTGTGGGCTGATAGAATTCATTGAAGGCTTACAAAGCACTTTGGATACATTGTTTCATCTGCTCATTAGAAGAACCTATTGTCATTCCCATCACAGATGGAAAAAAAACGGCCTCAAATAAATAGCTTTCCAAAGAGCCCAAACCTAGGAAATGACAGGGAGCGGTTAGAACTGTGGTAATCCGTGTGGCTCTAATAGAGGGGCGGCAGAGGAGATGCTGAGTCCTGGAGTGTGCTAAAGATTCTCGGAAGTGACCTGAGGCTAATGGCACTTTCATCCGCATGCAACATAAAAGTAACAACAATAAACAAGCAAACCAATAGATGAGAAGGCCATATCCGGGTGCTGGAGACATTAACTCCATTTGACAAATTAGAGATTTTGTCATTGTGGTGGCTTGGATGAGAAATGCCCTCCATGGGCTCATGTGTTTGAACACTTTGACCTCCAGCTGACGGTGTCTGGAAAGACTGTGGCATGTTTAAGAGGTGGGGCCTCAATAGAAGAGGTGGGTTAGAGTGAGTAAACCTCGAGGTTTTTATAGCCAGGCTTCACTTCCTGCTCTCTCCTGCTTCCTGGATATAAAAGCAAGGTCACCAGCTGCCTCCTGCTACGTGTGCTGTCCTTTCCTCAATGTGCTGGACCACCTCCCCTCGAACTGTAAGAGAAAACAAAGCCTACTTCCAGTACACTGCCTCTTGGTAGGTATTTTATCACAACATCGGGAACAGCAACGGACCCAATAAGGTCACACAGTTCCCTCCAAACACGGCCCAGTGCGGGGTACTCTGGGCACTCAGCTCCTGTCCACTCCACCTCAGCAGCAATGGGTGGCCGGCCTCCTGTGGTTTCACTTACTCCTTCCTCATCCCCACCTTCACGCGCCAGCTCTGAGGCATCCGTTCACATCAGCTCCAAACCACAGTCAAGAGGCGCATGGCTGAGCATCTCTGTCATGCTCCATACAGATGCCTTTCTCACTGTCTCCAGGTCTTCTCTGGTGCTCACCCACCCCTGTCTTACTCTGTACGCCCCTCACAGGCAGAAGGAGTGCTGAATTTGCTGTGACTTAAGTATCCACTGATTCAGGTGGAACAGGGATTCATGAAATAGCTATCAATGGACTGAATATGTAAGTAATGAGTTTGGTTAGGATTACACACATTTAAAGAGCGACTAGAAAACAGTGATATTTAAAGCACCCTCCAACTTGAGGATTCCCTGATTCGAGCCAAGTAAATAGGAGTGATTACAACCAGTCAATGGCCACGGAAGGGATCAGGGATCATTAGTTATTGCCCTGGGAAGACTTGGAATCTCAGACCGCACACAGAAAGTCTCGAGTAAGAGGGTTCTTGTAAAATGAAAGTCTATAGCCTAATTTTATGTACCACTGTGCTACACTTAACACACACACACACACACACACACAGAGAGAGAGAGAGAGAGAGAGAGAGAGAGAGAGAGAACAGAGCAGTTATCTACTTGCTGCCTTTTCCCCTCATCTGTAATATAATGTTTATCTTAAAGGATTGAGGTGTAGCAAATGTGTTAATACCTATGTAACCTGCTTTGAATAACTTTGGAAACATTGTATCTCCTGATGGAGCTAGCTGTTGTAATTGCTGTCTGAATCTTCTCCATAACTGAAGAAAGATTGGCATAAGAGGTACCTGAGCTGGGCTCCTCAAGGCTTTTCTTACAACCACAGGAGAGGGATAGCGACAGTGAACCAGCTGGAGTTTCCCTACGGCGCAGGCCTGGTGGCTTCAGCCTAGGAAGTCACTCAGCAACCCCACAACTGTGAAGAGATGCTAATTTGGGCAAATGAGAAGGGCATCTTTCTGTTTTGCAAGAGGAATCAACAGAGCCTTTCTTCATAATTCTACACTGTAGCAAATGTGTTTCAAGAAAAAAAAGAGTGGATGCTCTGCTAGTTCACAATCAAACAACAATACCAATGGGACAAAAAAAATACATAATCTTTAGTTGCCAACCAGTCAGTTATATGTTTGGTCGGCCTCTAGTTTCCAGTCATTGTAAAGGTAAACACAGCTTTGATTTTTCTCTTATTCAAGTCCCTTAAAAGCTGATGATCTTTCTATCAAAATTCCCTCTCCTCAAATTACTGGGTATATTTCCCTCTTTTCTGTGTCCTTTCGGAAAGAACTGTGTTTTAACCCAGCTGCCTGGCAACCCTCTGGGTGCAGAATGAATGTGTGCTTTTAGCCGCTGACCTCAGCACCTCCAGTTGTAGACTTTCATCATGCAACCCTAGAGCGTCTTTTGTGTTCTGCCTCAGAAACGCAGTCGAACACCACCCCAAAGGACTTCCAAATGTACTTTCTCCACATCAAAGTGAAGGGATTGTAAGTGAGCTGTAATCTGTGTCTGCAAACAGACCTGCTCACATTAGCATCCTGCAATGGCCAACGTATCAGAAGGCTACTTTCCCACCCTCTCTGTGAGACCGGCATTTAGAAAGCGAAAAGCAGATTTTAATAAAAGGAATCTTTGATGGAGGTGGCAAAAATGCAAAGTCAAATAAAATCAATAGATTCATAAACCTCAGAGTCTACAAAGGCCAAGAGAAACTGAAATAGGGAAACTAGAGATGGGCCTGAAAACATGTCCTAAAAACTTTACAGTGAGCCAAGGCATAGAACCTTCTAAGATGCCAGTTGACCCAGGTTGGAGCCAGACAGCACATATTTCTGTAAAGGATTTGTCATTCATGCAGTTGCTTATGTGATCTACATATTGCTGTTTACAACTGCTTTTAAAGCTGGGAGCAGAAGATACTTAATTGTAAAGCTTGAAGTGAGACTACTACTAAAAATTTCCCCTCATATATTATAGATTCATCAACCTCTAAAAGTTAACCTGGGCGTTATTTACTTAATAACATAGCCTCATTAGAAACCATTACCTAAGACTGAAAAGATACTGGAATGTTAAGGAATTCTACGAGGAGCAAATATAGTTCCCAATATACCTCTCTCACAGAGCAGACATTTTCAGATATTGACATCCAAGCCATTTTCCAGATCTGCATTGTTTACAAACAGTAGCAGCCATGGCTTGTAGGGTTTTAGCAGTGCTCAGTTCACCTCAGGGATTCATTGGCGATGAATTCTAAAGTTTCCATAAAGAACCTACGAACACTCATTTAGCACGAGGTCTATGTTCTCTAGAGAATGAGTCACCTATTTATAGCCACGTGCTTATGAGAAAACACTTTGCAAATTAACTTCAGGTTTCAGGAACAGTAAATCTCCTTCCGGAGCTTCTGGCACCTGCTCCAAACATTCCTTTTTCAGCTATTTGGAAGTGAAGCGGTCCCTGCGACAGCATCCTGAACCCCTCGCCTTTACTGTTGATGCCTTAGAGCAGTGGTTCCAATGACGCTAATTTTGTTGCTATTTTAAAACTATAATGTTGCTACTGCTGTGAATGCAAATACGGACATCTGACATGTGACCCACAAGTTGAGATCCACTGTCTCAGAATTCCTACTTCTGCCCTGAATCCCTCTGCCTCCCCTGACAGTCAGTACACAAATAGAAGCCACATAGAATCAAAAATGGAGGGTGGGGGCTCAAGCACACTGGAATTACTGCCTGAGCTGGACCTCCTGCCTCTGACCCATGCCCTAGATAGCCAATGTGCACCTATCCCTCTGGCATGTCCATACTGGTGATGTAGATCTTAGTGAAGGAGATGCGCTGAAGGAGGAATTTTGGTGAAAAGAGATGTAAAGGGAAATGAGGAATTTAGGAAACCTCACAGAGGTCACTGAATGATTCACATAGTCTGTAACTATCTCGGCAGGAAATATATTCTGAATGTCTAAAGTGCCTTTTCCTTGCATGATCAGACAGACGTTGCAGACAATGGATTCCAAGGAACCGGAATTTTCTAAGACTCATTCTGAGAAAGGAAAAGGTTGAGGTTCTGGTGCCAGCTAGAAGGGAAGCTTGTCTCCCAATAAGAAAATTACCCAGGGCTGACCATTTTCAGTGCAGACCATTTTCAGGGCAGACCAAGGACCAGTAGACAGTAATGTGTTCATAATGAGCCAATGGTAGAGAGGACCATGACTTGACCAGCCCCACACTCATGCCAGCATCTGGTGCATAGACACCAGGGTACCACTAGGTCTTTTCATCTGTTCCTCGTTCCAATACAGTCACACTGAATAAATCTCCCTCCTCTGACTTTCACTATTACTTGCATCTTTAACTGGTCTCCTGAGGACAGGTAGCTGAGCTATCTCGTCAGGCTACCAGAAATTGAGCGCTGACTTTAACAACTGATAACACAGTGACTCTTACACCCATTCTGCCTGTTAACTGCATAGCTGAGGTATGTCAACCAAGAATCCTTGACTAAATGGAGCCTAAATTAGACACCGGGGGCCTGGATCTATAGATCAACAGTAGAATGTTTGCCTAGTGAAGAAACCAGCTCTGAGATATGTGAGAACAGAGTTGGTGTTAGTGGGGAGGTCCAGACACATAGACTTTAAGGTTGAGAAAAAACTGACAGAGTAAAATGAAAGATTCAGATAAAAAAATTATGACAGTTTTCCTTCCAATATCTTTTCTTTAATGGTAGAGAATTTTTAGCTGAAAACATTGGTGGCCAACCAGAGGATTTACCCCCAACCCCTAAAGATCTGTTTTAGCTAAATGTGAATGTTACTAAATTCTGGTCAAGTGGATTTGAATAGAAGTGATATTTAAGTTTTCTAAACAGTGCTCTTAAAAGCAATGTTTCCTCTTGCTGTGCATTCTGTGGTGTTAAAGGAACAGCAGGAGTCACCATTTTGGGCCGTCGAGTATAAAACGCACAGTGATTATGACTGAGCAACAAGATCAAGCCTTGTTCCACCTCACTAGTGCCCACCCAGACTTGTTTATCCCATTTGTAGCTCTCCCTCGTTTAAGCCTGTGTATTTGGGTTTTATTTTGTCAGATTGGCCTGACCTTGCAGAACTAACACAACTTTATTTATCTGTCTTAAGCACATAGCCATAACATTTTTCAGCTGTTTGCCACATAACAATATCAGGTCCACAAAGACAGGCTAGTATTCAACAGTGAAAGACTGAATTACAACCTGTTTTTGCTCATTTCGTTTTGAAGTACTGAAACAGCATCTATGTTTTGACTCCCTGCCCTAGTGTGACAGAGACTTGGGTCTGGAGTAAACTGCATGTGGAATTCATGTTTAGTCAGTACTCCATTGTTTCTTTTTCAATCAATAAGCCTGTTTCTCTATCATATCTGACACTCAGGTCTCAGGAAACCATTATTCATATTACTGATAAACCTCTACTTCTCCAAACAACCCAACCACCATCTTCTGAATGGCGAATAAAGCAAGTCTATGAGGAGCCATTTCCCTCATCTAAGGAGAGGAAGTAAGCTGTTACTATGAAAAGACAGGTGCTTCAAACACAAATTGTATAGGTACCTGAATGTTGAGGTGATTCCACTGAGACGTGTGTGTCCCCAGAATCTCAGGCCCTGAGAGTTGGTCAGTTTCATATAGTCATGAACTGAATTATGCCAAGTCTGCATGGGAGAGAGGCTGTTTCAGCTCTGTCTTGAAGACCTCAGGGCCCACTGCATGGAAAGTGCCATTCAGCCACCCGTGGTTTCCATACCTATTTCATTCATGACTTCCCTAGACATTAAGTACAGGAGATCAAAACACTGCAGAAAAAGCAAGTGACTGGTTCAATGGCATATTGTGTAAAAAAATCACTGCTGGTGTTAGGTCAAAGAGAAAGGCTGGTGTACTCTAGGAAATAACACAAACATTGCTGAAAGACTGAAAATCCTGGACTGTTAGGATCAAGTAGTAAGTATGTTGCTTCCAAAGCAGGCTATGGTCAATGAGATTGTAGTCAGCATGAGCACTGGCTTGGTGAGTTAGCACATTAATGTTAATGGGGTCGAGGGGAAAGGACCCTGACTCCAGACAACTCAAGGGCAAAGAGTTATTGAATATCAACTCATGCAGAGAGAGCTTCATCTGATAGGTCAGGCTCTGTCCTCAAGTTGACCAGGAGAAACTAGTCAGCCACTGTAATAGTTTTCCAAAAGGAAACACGGATAAAGCAAATGCTAAGAGGTTCACATTTAGATTGAGAGTGGATCCGGAGGGACTTTCCCTCAGCCACAGAGAAGCCAATGAGATCAATCACAGTTGGCATGTTTAGAACATGGCGGAGCTAGATCCAGAAGGCAGCGGTCACACAACAGCAATTGTAACCCCACTCAGTAAGAAGCCTGTCGTCTATCACACAACTCTACTTCTCTCCCGCCCTCCAGCTTCAGTGCAATGCTGTTTCCTGATCTGCTCCAGACAGAACACATGGTACAGTGTATGCATAGCCAGACTGAACATTAGACCTCCAGGGGCATCTCTGCAATGCTGCAGTAAGGCACCGGCACACAGAACCTCATTCTTTCCGTCTTTGCTTTTAGTCTTTTCAGTCTAGACCTTGCATTCTAGAAAAATGGCTACCCACAGACCTGCCCACTCACCAAGCACCAGAGGCCCTTTCAAAGCTGCCCCCCTCCTTTTGTTCCTCTCTGGTAACCTTGTTATGTTTAATCTCATCACAATTGTCCCATTTGGCTGAGAGAAATCTTAAAACCTTCTTCAGAAGCACCAAATGTTGGGGGTAATCCAAGGGAAGAGAAGGGCATGTAGCAGCTCCCTGAAAGGTGGCTTATTACACAAGAAGGATGTAACGGGATCTCAGCAGCATCCCTGGTATCCTCCTTGCCCGTGTCAGGCATCTTTAGAGGTGTATGGCATTATGACAGTCTCAGGCCGCATACATTAGTGAATAACTTTTCATTTTTGTTACTTGCAAAGACAAATCACTCAAACAATTTACATAGAGGACATGAGTTGTTTTAAGGGACCAAAACTCAGGATTCAAGAATGTTATTTTTGTAACTACTCACGAACAATAACTGGTGAGTGGTAATGTACCCGTATGTCTAAGGCAATTGTTAAATCACTCGAAACTGTAGTGGTAATATGATACTCTGTCCCTCTTATGACATTCACAGGTCTATTGTGAGGAACAGTGTTTCTTCTATTCTAAGACAATTGGCGTCGATGAACCTACTTCAAACCTTATCTTCAATTCTAGGTGGAGGCTCCGGGCTCCAGTTGGCTTCAGTTACTGGTGATTGGCTTGGGAATGGGAAGGGAACCCCTACAGATTCTGAGGTGGCTAACTCTCGCTTCACATAGAGAGTCAGAGTAGAGACCAGAGCAGGACTTCACCCCTAGGGAGTCACCTCTGCTTCTTTATCAAGCCTCACCTGAAGCCCTTCCTCTGGATATGGTTTTGGTTTGTTTGCTGAAAGCTGTTCTCACCTCTAGCACTACCAAAGCAGTTCAATTGGACATAAATACCTTAAATGTATGCTATGGAAAGGAGCAGTGTGCCTGGAACTGAAGCTCTCTTTGGAGAGCAGGGGCTCAGTGTGAAGACGGAGCACACAGACGTCTTCCTTCGTTTCTATTAATGCTGCCGGAAACGATACAGAACACCGTGCGGCTGACCTCACCCTCGAAAATTTTCCAAACAGGTTGCCTCATTGGAATTTCACCATCCTGAATCAGAGAAACTTTAACATTTTTGAGAACTTCATGCATGAGGAATATTCACATTTTATTTGCAGTAATTGCTTAGCAAGCGCTTATGATAGTTTAAAATATTAATTTCAATCTCGTGGTTTTGAAATATTTTACAATAATCAAATGAGTTAGGAATGGTGGGTGGATCATCGTATTATAAGCTGAAAATGCTGAGCCTGCTAGTTAAACTTGCGGAGCTGTGGGGGTGGGGGACTGGCTTCAGTCTTGGCTTCCGGTTTCTGTTCCCCACAATCCTCTGAATCAAAGATACAAACTTGACTGCTATAAGGGCGCACGCGCGCGCGCGCGCGCGCGTGTGTGTGTGTGTGTGTGTGTGTGTGTGTGTATTTCTAAGTTAATATGCAGATCTCTGCAGTGGACTGAACATGGTCAAAACATTAGAGATCTGCATTTGGTCACCTTGACCAAGACCCCTTTGTTCCCCGTTCTGTTACAGGACTGATTTAAATTCAGATCTTTAATTCTCCTTCCAGTACTAAAAATTCTAAATTCTAGACTTTTCTGTCTTCCAGATTCGTGTTTGACCAAATATTCATTAAAACCTTAGCTAACATTTATTATCTCATCGGTGCCCGAGTCTGCGCTAAGAACTCTACCTCCCTTTTCCTGTTTTCCTTTTTAAACCTTGCAACATTCCTAAGAAATCTCTAACAGATATTTTAATTCGCGGAGGTCAAATGAATTGTCCTCGAGATCTGCTGGACTCTGGGTCAGAGGGACCATCGGGAATACACATTGGGTCTGTATTGTTTTTGCTGAAGAAATTAAGATCAGTAAAATTGATCACCTCTCTCCTTGGCAAGAGGAGGACGAAAAGGCCAAAGCAAACAGAGTAATCTCCAAGAGGCAAAACCAGAAGGACTCTGGAAGGACGCCATAGGCTTTATCCCAAGTCCAAGGGGCGGGGTGTCCTTCCCTGGAACCACAGGATCCAACGTCCACCCATTACCTTGTTGAGATGGGGGTTCCTGGTGACATCGTATCCGCGCTTCTTCAGGGGTACAGGGCGAGGCGGGCAGGACTTGGAGTGGCAGCCCTGGGCGGGCGCAGAGGGTGCCTGGCGCCGAAGAGTGCCGCAGGCTATGCGAGGAAGGGAGGTCCGCCATGCACCAGTGCCCAGCGCGGCGCCCATGGTCCTGGCACAGACCTGAAACCAGAGTGAGACCAAGGTCAGGGGTGCCTTCTAGCCAAGCCAGGTCCTGCGCGCCAGTAGGGCGCAGGACCTGAGCCCGGACAGGACACGTATTCTCGAGAGGCTGGGGGTTCCGGATGGATTCAAGGCGCTAGCCTCCGCCCCTTGTCCGAGGCCACCTGCTCCTCTCTTGGTTGCGATGCTCACCCCGCAGCCAGCAAAGTGAAAGCAAGCCCAGAAAGCAGATCGTGCCTCCCCGCCCCCATATGGGAGAATAATCTCCGAGGGGTCCCGTACCCTCAGTACGAGTGATTGGCCTTTTTTTTTTTTCCCCTTCAGCTTACCTGCCTAACTGGAGAACCTGAAGTCTGTGCAGTCCCGCTGTGGGCAGGTGGGGCAAGACCGTACTGTCCCCTGTCACTCTGGCCAAAGGCAGCACAGCACAGGCAGCAGGAGTTCGCCAGACTGATGCATTCCGTAAAAACCTTTCCTTGCAGGGACCAGACTTCCCTTGGTGATGCGTACGGGGGCTCATCATAACAAGACAGGACGAAGCTCACTTTCCTCCTGTGTGAGGGCTTCTGGGCTTTTGCACCCTGGCATTCTGTATCCAGAGGACTGAATGTCACTTGGGGGAGAGCGATTGAGGATCATCAAGTCCCCACCTCTTGAGTAAGGCTTTGAGCAAAGACGCTGTCCAGTGCAGTAACCATTAGCCACACGTAGCTGTAGTACTCCAAATAAAATACAATTTAAAATCCTTAGCAGGTTTCTAGGAAGCCCATGAAGCCAGCCATAGACGTTAGGGTCACATCTGTATGCCCACGTGTCCCTGAATTTAAATGTGTGGTTCCTCCGCTCAGCAGTCAGGAGATTCCTTGTCAAGGAAGTGCATCCCACTTGTGTGAGAACAACGTCTTCCGGAGCCTTGTTAACCACAGCCTGGCTCCACACTGTACTGTCAGTCTGTCCCTGGGCTCTCTCACTTGCTTCTCTCCATTTCTCCACCCTACTCAGTCCCCTGCCTCCACCTCGGGGCTTTTGCATGTGCTAACACTTTTACATGGAATGTCATACTCCAATCTTCCAAACAACTGTCACATCTCATCTCTGAGGTTGCCCCTACGTGTCAACTCGGAGGCCTGCATTCTAGGTACTCCCTTCAGTGCTGACCGTCACTAGGGGCTATGTTGGCAAAGGACAGTCCCCGAGTATAGATAAACAAGTCAGTTACTGGTTCACTGCTCTAGTGGTTTCTTGTCTGTTCCCCCCCCCACACACACAATACAGGCTTCCCTGAATCTTTGCCTGCAAATCTGTTTGTCCTCAGGGCCTGACACATCTTTGTACAATAAAACAATATCTGTTTGGTGAGGGAAGGTGAGAGTTGATCAGGGCTATGAGCTCTCAGAATGGCTGCCAGACAGATGGTGTGGTTCTCTTGGTCTCATTTTCCAACTGCATCATATTCTCATGTTCCAACTTCAAGGCAGGCACGATGGTGCTGTCAGAGTCCCCCTGCCTGGCCTCAGGCTTCCGTGTCCTCAGCAGTGATGGGAGGGAATGAGTACCTTCCCCCAAGCCCCTCTCCTCTCTGCCTCAGTTTCAGGTTCTCAGCGGCAATATCTGTTCAGCTGTGCTGGGTAAAGGGCTGTAGCTTTTCTTCAGCTGAGTGATATTTGGCATATGGGTCACACTCCAGTGCCAGTCTCATGCCCAGCACAGACTGAATCCCAATGGCGTGCATTTGTTTGTTTTGATACAGAGGGCAAGACATAAGGTTGAATGGGTAGAAGGAGGGGGAGGATCTGGGAACAGTTGGGAGAATGAGATGAATATGGTATGAAAGCTCCAAAGAATAAATAAAAATCTCATTAAAAGGATGGAAACAACCATTTACAAGCCTGTGCCTTTCATACCTGGGTCAGTGCCTGGTCAGCACAGAGATACACCCAGCTTGTTGAGTTTGCTTGGGAATCCGTCAGGCAGGGCCTCTCTATCCCTTCTGTGTGTTCAAATACCATCTTCTCCACAAAGTCTTTGAAAGTCAATGGCTCATCTGCCTCCTTCATGATCCCCAAATGCCCCCAGTGTATTTACCACATATTAGATCAGTGTATCTCGCCTGTCATAACTCGGAACCTCTGAAGGGCTCAGGAGGCAAACACGTTTGGCTTCCAATGGTCTGGATTCTACTAGTGAATAGTTCATGCGACCTTGAGCATTTTAAGTGACAATCTTGCCTTCTTTGTGATAAAACTAAGAGCCTACTGTTACTGCCGGCATTTTTTCTTGTAGATCCATTTGCTTATTTAAAGCACTTTGTAACGCATGGACACAATGCCTGACACACTTAAGTCCTCCACTTGAAACTGCGGTTGTTCCACAGAAACCGTGCTTCTAGCTGCTCTCCTTTCCCAAGGGTACAGATGTTGGATTCACTTTCCTCGTGCTGGCCAATAGGAGTACGTTGTTTCCCAAATGTGTAACCATGACAACACACAACTGGTGCTCGGCAGTGCGCTGGACATTAAACTCTGATTTTTAGGAAGCTGTGTGGAGAGATCACATTTCCAACTGATAATATTTCTAACTCTAAATGGACTTACAGGTTGTAAGTCAAAGCACCTGTCATAACTCCTTTAATCTTATAATAGTCTTAAAATTATTCCTCTACACAGTTATCTTCTGAACTCAGACTTTGGACTGCAACTTGTATCTTACAAACTAATTCCTGGACAGCAGGTTTCTCAACAACTTCTGTCAGTGGAGGCAATAGAGGGAGACTGACGGCTGGAGGGACAGACTTCCTTCATTCTGTTTTTTATTAGTCCCTCTCAGCTCCAAACCCAGCCATAGCCCAGTGACTGGCATCACCCCCTGGCCTCAGAATCAGCCTCCTTCCTTCCCACAGGTAACTCACCGAGCTCTTTAGACTCTCACCCGAGTCCGGTCTTTGGTGGTCCCAGCAGTTCCTTTCAGGCTCTGCCTTAAGCTTCTTTCTGTGGTTACTAATGGCAGCCCAGCCCTTCCCACCTACTCATCCAGCCCCTACCACGTAACCTCGTACTTTACATCAATTTTTACCGTTGAGATATCGTTACCTACCTTGGCCTAGCTTGATGGGAATTGATGTTACTCTCAATTTTCAAACCCGGAAACACACCAGACAAGTTACTTTGCCTGTGTGCACTGGGATTTAAACCTGGATCCCAGATCAGTAGAGCTTCGAGGACAACAAAGACTTAAACCGGCGAAGTCCATCACCAGGCCGCAGACAGCCAGGACCCATCTGCTGCCCAGTCACCTTGTCATGACTGTGTCAGCCCTGTGTCCTATACAAACCTGCACACGTGGCTGTATCGCCTGTACCGGGAGCCCAGGGCCTCTGGTTCCTTCCCTCTCAACTTGTTTGCATGAAGCGTTTCCAGGAAAACTGATTCCCCCTCTCTTCATATCTTTCTCCTACATTTCCGCCATCCCTCCTTGTTCACCATAACTTTGTTTCTTGACTTCAGGTTTTTTATTTATTCAATGAGAAGAAACAGTTGTTGGACAGTCTGAAAAGCAATAAAAAATAAGCATTTTTATAGTAGAAAAAAATAGGTTCTTAATTATGGTGCCTTACACTCTTATTCTACATCATTGTTACAACCACAGTTTCCATTAACAAGAAGAGAATATACTTTTACCTCTTCACATTTTAAATAGAGAGGCATCCAGAACAGTTATTCCTGAATTGTTTTCCCAGGAACACTTTGGAATTTTTGTTTATAAACTTGGCCTTCCTAAGTAGATGTTATAGCAAGTGCACTTGCTCCCAGTTAGAAGACAATCCAAGGGCTTTCTCGCCAGCCTGCCGCTCCACTCTTACTTAGGCCTGCAGTTAGATCTCAGCAGGCCTGCTTGGGGTCCAAGCCCTGCCTTTCTTTTCATGGCTAATTTAAGCTCAAACATTTTATAGGACATTTCATGCACGGTTCTACTTCCACTCTGTAATATGAGTTCTGAAACGACGTGGTGTCTTTGGTCTGAGTGATGGGTGTGTGGATTTCCCAGAGGTTGTTTAGGGGGGCGGAGGTGGCAATCTATTTTTTTTTTTTTGCACCTCTTGAAATGCTCTATTCACGTACTCCCTCCTCTGCCATTTCTCCATTATGTCCAGGGCCCTCCACCTCCTCGTCCCTCACACAAAAGTTAGACAAAAAGGCAACTGTTGGGGCAAGGCAGGCTTCCGAAACAGAAACTCGCAGTGGCAGCTGCTGAGCCACACAGCTGATAAAGGACAAATCCATGCCCTGTGTTTGGAGGTCATATCAACCCTGTAGGTTAAGGGACGGCTCTTTGTCCAGGATGGGATTTGTCCTGCTGGCGCAGTCAGCATCCTCTGGACCAGCTGACCCTGGCCACGGGCGGCTTCTCCAGCACCTCCACAGTCTCAGAACTTCTTAAGTGTAATGAGCATTTCTCCTGTTCCCTAGCTGACTCTGCAATAGTCCCCATACACTCCCACAAAGGGGGCGAACACGAGGTTTCTCCTGCTGACAGTCTTTTTAGTGGTACAAAACTCATTTCAACCTGGAGTTTCCACTGGAGAGCTCTTGGGTTATTTCCCCTTTAAGTGTTTTTAAAGGCATGTTTTCTCTCAATGTAATTGGTGGGATTAAGACAGGCTATTGTTTCTAGAGAACTTTGGCTCTCTTAGGCTTTTTAGATCACCTCAATTAGTTTTTGTGTTTCCTCCTCACAAGGTTTAGCCACTCAACCTTCCTCTCAGCTGGTAGTCAGCTTTGAATCCCTTTGCTGGATCCACCAAGTCTTCTCCCAAAGAGATGTAATTTTTCCTTTTGTGGATTCACAGCCCTTGGATGTAGCTTGTGCAGGGTGTTACTGCACAGAGCCCCATTCACTGGGCCGTGAGACCCAGCGAGGATTTTGACTAAGAAGCCAGAGTCTCTCTCTCCAAGGTTACTGAGTGCCAAACCACAGGCTTCTTATCAGGAGTATTCCGTACTTCTAAGGATGAGTAGAATTCCCTTTCCTTAGCTTTGAGCTTGGCTTCAAATCTGAAGAGTAGCTAACAAAGGTGAGAGCGGAGACAACCAGGTCTGTAGGACTGCTGTACTAAAGAGGTGTTGTTTGGCTCAGGGGCATCGTAATTAGCTGTAGATTTGATTTGTCTTATTTTTAGTTCTAACAGCCTCCACACAACTATTTCAAAGTGGATTCTATGATGCAAGCATACTGGGAACTCAGCACAACGCTTTCGTTTACACAGTAAAATGAACCATGCTCTCGGAAGCTCCCATTTTCGGTTACCATCTTAGGTGTTTCCACAATATAAATGCAGACTTCTTTGTATAGTAACTTGGAGCTTTCTCTTAGGAGTTAGAACATGTGGAGTTAAATCCTGATTCTGGCAAGATCACCGGTTTGTGATCCTGAGGAATTTGCTTAATCCTTCTAAAAGCCCATGTTGTCTACAAAGCAAGCCTGATCATAATAGTAATTAGCTTGTACAATGACTGTGAGGATTAAATAACTGAACACAGTAAACCTTGGTAAATGTTAAGTATTATTTCCACACGGCATCTGTATTTTTACAAGACAATTCTGAGCATGTAATACTAATATATACATTGGCTAAATTGGACTTAACTGATTTTGGGGATCCAAGTTTTCAAAGCTTAGTTGAGATATTTGTGTATTTCTAGGTCGGGTTATGCTCCGGGCTCAGGCCGAATACTCAGAGAGTTTGTTGTTTTAAGTAATGACAGGACATGAGTATACTGTTCGACACTATGTTATCATATATTAAAGTAGGAGCTGTATCACCTCATGGGTTCCTATCACCTTATGTTGCAAGTAAGTTTATTCTCCCACACAGCCTTGGCTTTTCTAGATGCATATCCATTGCAGTGACTTCAAATGCCTCAGCTACCCCTAGCTTTGTGTGTATCTAGGGGTTCATCTAGCAGAGAAGAAAGTTTATAGTTTACTTAGCAGGTTTAGGTTGTATGAACTGAGCCACACTTCTGGTTGCTTTGGTGGTTTCCTGATGCAAGATTGTGTGTGTGTGTGTGTGTGTGTGTGTGTGTGTGTGTGTGTGTATGTGTGTGTGGTGTGTGTATGTGTGTGTGTGTGTAGGTGTGTGTGGTGTGAGTATATGTGTATGTGTGTGTATGTGTGTGTATGTGTGTGTATGCATGTATGTGTGTGTATGTATGTATGTGTGTATGTGTGTATGTGTGTGTATGTGTGTGTATGTATGTATGTGTGTATGTGTGTATGTGTGTGTATGTGTGTGTATGCATGTATGTGTGTGTATGTGTGTGTATGCATGTATGTGTGTGTATGTGTGTGTGTATGTATGTGTGTGTATGTGTGTGTATGTATGTATGTGTGTGTGTGTGTGTGTGTGTGTGTGTTAACCAATAACTGCTTTAATTCTGTTTCTATTCATCTTGGGTCACTGACTATCATAAATTCTGAGTTATGTCCTGAAGCCTCTGCTTTCTTAGCTGTTGCTGCTTGAATATGCTGTTTCTGAGTTTCTGTGGATTATCTCTTGCTGGGGCAGAGGAAAGTAGGGATTGAGGCTTACCATGTCTGCTGGGGCAGAAGAAGGTGGTGAAGGAGGCTTAGCACTCCTCTTTCTATGATTGGCACAGTTTATCAGCTCCAAGAAGAAGGCAGGTCTCCAGAAGGATGGTGTGCATCTCTAAGGATTCAGTTGCTGCACCTCTCTTTTCTTCAACACACACAAAGTGGACACACAGAATGGGCTTACACTGTATTTTAAACGTCTCTTTACTCCTGTACTTGCTTGAGATTTGAGTTTGTCCTGTGAATTTTTATAATTTCCTGGATGAGAGGCATGCATTTGGGCCTCATAGTCCCATCAAATCAAATAAAATCAGCCAACTGTAGTTATGTGCAAGTTTTTCTTCATGAGGTTTCATTATTTCATGTAAATCAATGATAAATCTAGGCATCCTAAGAAATGCCCAAACACCCTTATCATATCTAAAATCTTGTGGGTCTAGAGTATACATGAACACTGTGTGATCCATCACTCCTATCCATGATGTATCCACATAGCTTTAAAAATACTTGCTTTAATAAGATTTATTAACAGAGGAGAGGATTAGAGCTTCCTTATGAGTCAGAAGATTGAAGATTTGTTGGAAATTGTTTACAGCTCCCAACAATTAGAGAAGACATAAAATTACATAATTCTAAAGTTAGGAGGGGTCTTAGGGATAATCTAGGCTTTATGATGAAATGAATGATGGTGCCAACAATAAAACAAGACCTTTGCTCTCTAGGAAATTCTCTAGATGTTAGAGGTCATTCAGCAAGGTCCTCACTAGCAAGGTACCTGGTGAAATGGGAGCAGGCACTCCTGTGGGGAGAAGTGTTCCTTAGGAATATACTAGAATAATCACACACAACAGGGTTATTCTTTTTCTCTTAAAATTTTAAAGAGAATTTATAGTACAGATAGATATTCTCTCATTTTAAGTAGAAAGCAAGAGATTCAATTGATAAAGAATCCAGACCCTGAGCCCTGGAACTACCATAGAGAGGAAGTTTGTAAGAAGGGATAGGCTGTAAGTTGAATGCTCTAAAACCTAATAATTAGTTCTAACAATTCCAGAGGATAAAAAGATGTTGAACAGAATGAGGAGCGATCTGTAATAAATAATAAAAGCTATCAGATTTGAACAATATATTTACATTTTAGAAACATCGCTTACTGTTCTGTAAAATGTATGACAGGATATTGAATAGAATTTATTTTCTTATTAGCCCAGACTTTTAGTGACAGACCTAACCAAGACCAATAGGCAACAGTCTATGTTCTACAGAAAATAAAAGCCACCAGACATGGACCCCAATGGTCTCAGCTGAAGGGACTGTTTCTGTCACTCTCAGGTCTCTGATAGCAAAAGACTAGAGCACCAGACTCAGGGAAGTCCATACACAATGAAGACGACAGAGCAACATCTGTAAGTGAGAACTATTGTCAAGAAGGGTCCTAGTTTCTGGCTTGAAGCTCGATGAGGGGTTACTTTTCATGCATCTTCAGACTTCTAGAGACTCCGAGATCCCCTTGGCTTGTGGCTGCACCTTTCTAGTCAGTCTCTGGTCATGTTGCCTCTGCTTTTCTCTGTTGGTGTCTCCTCTGTGCAAACTCTTGTTGTATTGCAATGCCACTGGATTTAGAGCCTACTGGGCATGATCTCAACTTAGTAACACAATTACACTTACAAATATTCTTCTTTTCCCCCTGAGGAAGTTTCCAATCATAGGTTCCACGGATTAGAACCTCTTTTGTTGGGTAACAACCCTCTGTATTCCTTTTCTCATGTTCTTTCTCTAATCAGGTGGCTATCAGACGCAGTGACATGGAGAGGCAGGGACAAGCCCCAGTTTGGGAGAAGAATTTGGAAATGTATATGAGACTGCAGCTCAAATCTGCACTTCACCGAACTTCAATTATCTTAAAGTAATGTTGAAGTCTTGAGATCTGTCTTGATTTCACAGTGGTGTGGCTTATCAGAAGGCAATGGCGGAAAACAGTAAGATGGAATTCTTGTCACAGTCCGTTGAGTTTGGCATTTTCAATAAACCAGTTAAATAGTAGTTAATGATTTATTTTCTCCTAGTAGGAAAACTCTGGTTCTCTTTTTATTCCGTAAGAAAGGCACAGTTTAGAAGGTATCTTGCTAATACATGTGTTTGTAGTGTTGTATTGAAAGAGATGAGCTGGTTGGGAGAAAGTATCACATAAATCTAAACTAAAGGTTGTATTAAGTGTTTGGTCTGACATAGAAAGAGTTTGGGCACATTATTATAGTCACAGATGCTCTGTGCATTTGCTTAAGTACCAACTCCAGATGTGGTCAGATAGGCACGTACCCTGGGATTCCACATACCCCAACACATCATATTCTAGTAACAGCCTCACTGGTGGGAGCCCTGCTGTGATGGTACTCACACTGAATTGCTGCTGGTGGGAGCCTCAAAGCCTGTTAAAGAGGCAGTCACCTCCTAGACAAGTGTAATAGGAATATTTGAACTTTAACACTCTATCCTTTTTTATGCTTTCTAATTCATTTCAGTTCATGCTTTCATCTTGCTATAATCTTCACAACACTGATTTTTGTTGTATAATGTGTTAGCTCTTGTCATAGATTTTATTGCACATAAAACTAGCAATTTTTTAAAATTTGAGAAATTAGCCACCCATGTCTGTGTTAGTGGGAACTTTGGAGGTAGGACAAGCTCAGAGGCAAGAGTCAATGAAGACCATTGATATAGTATTCTGTAAATTAAATATAAGCACTGAGAGTTCTCCATAGATTTTTCAGTATCCAACATTTTAGAGTAAGGAAATCAAGAATAAAATAAACTAATATGAGAGTTAGCAGAGGCCTGCGAAGAGAACTCAGTTAATAAAGTTAGTAAAGTACTTGCGGTACATATAAAGATCTGAGTCTGGTTCTCATGTAAAACACCAGACGCAGCACCTGCAATAGCATCACAGCTGTACATCTCACAGGGGTACATGTCTGTCTAGACATATCCCTGCATGTATTGGTCATCTCTTCTAACTTAGTTAGCAACTTCCAGGTTCTACTGAGAGACCTTGTTTCAAAAATTGTGATGGGAAGCCTCTAAAGAAGAACCCCTAAGCTTGACCTCTATTCTTTACATGTATGTACAGTTATACATACATCTGCATTCTCTTGCACACATACATGAACCTATATGGGTGCAATTACACACACGCACACACGCACACACACATACATACACACACAAATCCCAAATCAAACCAAAACTTGAGCTGTAGTTCAAACAAATGAGTTCTCAAATCTTGACACATTAACCTCCTGCTACCCTACATTTTCTTCCTTCATAAACTGCATGTTTTGTAAAAATAAGTCACCCAAGTAAACAGCACTTATTTTAAAAAGTTTATCTGTTGACCAATGCTTTTTGGGGGTCAGTTTTTATGCAGTCATTAGTAATGTAATTTTTGTTTAGTATTATGAGCTGCATAACGATAAAAGTCACTGTTAGGGTCCAGACACTATTACAGTGAAGGAAACCTTAGTGCGAGGTCAGTGTTTAACTCCAGCAGCTGTGCTATCCTGACAGCCATGGTTATCTGTGTTCTGGATGTGTTCCACCTGAAGTCTGAAGCCACCAAATGAGTGTGCAAAATGATGTCACCCTCCATTTGATCTTGCAGATTCTGATAATGTTGATACAGAATCACAGCTACTAATGATCAAAAGCTAAGCTGTGTTAACAGCGTTGATATTATTTTCACCCTAAAGAAACATGACCTTGGGGGTTGGGGAGAGAGCTTGGTGGTTAAGAATGCCAGGTGAGTTTTCAGAGAATCTGGGGTTGATTCCCAGCACTCACGTGGTGGCTCATAACTATCTATAATTACATTTCTAAGAGATCTGATGCCCTCTTCTGGTTTCTGTGAGTACGAGCCACACATGTGTGCTGGTATACATGCAAGCAAAACACCCATACACATTTTTACACACACACACACACACACACACACACACACACACACACACACAATATTGTTTAAAAAGAAATTTGATATATTAGCTGATGTGATAACTTTTGAGCTTCTATAAAGCTGTTTTTATTGATTGACTTGTGGCTTTAGTTTTCGAGACCACCAAGGTCTAGGTTGCAAAAGGGGACAGTGAGAAATCTCTATCCTAAGACTCCTCGATTCTCTGACCAAACCTCAGCTGCATTCCACACTGTCATAACTCAAAGATTCTGGGTCCTGAAGAACATCTATCATCGGTGATGGCTAAAGGTCAAATCTTGGCTGGTTGTTAAAGCGCTGGAATCCTGACTTTTAAAACAGTCACTGGCTGAATTTGGAAAGATCATTTCTTATCTTTAGTATCAAAGAAACAACCAGTAAAAACAGAATTACATGAGCAAAAGCTCATGGAAGCCCTACTGTGTGCCTGGCACTGTAGCAGGTACTGCACCATCATCATGTTTTTTTCCCACACCTTTGCACAGATTTCACAATGTCTGGTCAGCCTAAGGACTTATATTTTGAATTTATTAAAAATCTATTTGGTGTCTTTTCTCAGATAAGATTCATGTTCGGTGCTGATTTTCCATAGTGTGACTTTTAGAGGTAAGTTTTGTTAACAGAATTATCTTTCTGTTCATTCATTTATCTATTCATCTATCAATGTATCCATCTATTCATCCACCCATCCATCCATCAATCCATCCATTCATCCATCCTGCCATCTATCTACCTATTATCTTCCTCCCCGTCTCTCATTCTCTTTCTGCCCTTCTAATTTTTTCCAGGAAGTGAAATCACACCTGGATTGTGATGATTAGCATCTGGGAGATAGTTTTGGATGCAACCATGATTTTCTTGCTATTATGATTAGAACTAGAGATAAATATCCCCAAATTGAAGAAATAAGAGTCCTTTTCTTAAAAATGTAGCATTGGAATTCAGTCTGCTGTTACTGCTGGGATGCAGGCATGACATGGGAAGACAGATTCCAGGAATGCAGCTGAAAAAAAGCAGAGGTAAAAGACAGCCATGTCTGCTTTCTAGTTTTTGGTTTCTTAAACTCTAACTGCTAGCTCCACCCAGAACTAAGACAAACAAACAATCAAACAATTCTCCATTCTTATAACAAATTTCTGCTTTTATCACAAGCTAATTAAAACTTGCCTCTGTTATGTGCACTTAATAAATAAATAATATGTAACAGAATTTAAACAGAGCTTTAGGTTATTCATAGTCAGCACACTGCTGACTCCCTAGGCAAACAATTGCTTAGTTTATAGATAGTTCACTAATACTGGGTAAGTGTCTGAGAATCACGCTACTCACCAGTTCTCAGCAATTCATTCTAATGGTAAATAAAACATAAAGTGGAAAATCATGTGAGATGTAAAAAAATGGAATGATTAATAAAAAAATCAAGAAATGTAAAAAATAAAACCAATGAACATTCAAGTTTAGAGTGCTATGGAGCAGACAAAACATTAAAAGTGTATACTTCAAAACCATGTATAATCACAGACAACAAGACAGCAACAAGCGAAAGAAATTACACAATGGAAACCAAGAACACCTGGCAACATCAGAACCCAGCTCTCCTATCACACCAAGAAGCAGAATGCCAAACACTCCAGAAAAAGAAGACTCAGACGTGAAATCATACCTCAAGAGGATGATGGAGATCTTTGAGAACAGCATGAATAATTCACTTAAAAAAGAACGGGTGGAAAACAATAAAGAAAGAGAAGCTTATAAAGAGGAAACACAAAAAACACTCAAAGGAATTAGGAAAACAGAAACAAAGAGATGAACGATTTGAAGAAGTAATTGAAAATGGAAATGTAAACAATAAAGAAAACACTAAAAGAGACAACCCTGGAAGTAGAAAACCTAAAAAAGAAATCAGGAGTCACAGATTCAAGCATCTCCAACAGACTACAAGAGATGGAAGAGAGAATCTCAGGGGTCGAAGACAACATAGAAAACATAGACAAAACAGTCAGAAAAGATGCAAAAACCAAAAAGCTCCTAACCCAAAATGTCCAAGAGATCCAGGATACAATGAGAAGACCAAACCTAAGGATAATAGGAATAGAAGAGGGCTAAGAATATCAACTAAGAGGCACAGTAAATATCTTCAACAAAATCGTAGAAGAAAACTTCCCTACCTTTAAGAATGAGATGACCATGAGCATAAAAGAAGCCTAGAGAACTCCAAATGGAGTGGACCAGAAAAGAAATTCTTCCCGACACATAATAGTCAAGATGCCAAATGTCCAAAGCAAAGAAAGAATACTAAAAGCAGTAAGGAAAAAAGGTCATGTAACATATAAAGGCAGACCAATCAGAATCACACCCGACTTCTAAACAGAGACTATGAAAGCTAGAAGATCCTGGACAGACATCATAAAGACACTAAGAGAACACAAGTGTCAGCCCAGGCTGCTATATCCAGCAAAACTCTCAATCACCATAGATGGAGAGACCAAGATATTCCAGGACAAAACTAAATTTACACAACATCTGACCACATCCAACACTACAACAAATTATAGGAGAAAAACCCAATAAAAGGAGGGAAATTACATCCTAGAAAAAATAAGAAAATAAGTAAGCAAGAAAACCAAAAAAAGAAAGACACACAGGTACAACTCTACCTCTAAAAGGAAAAATAGCAGAAAACAACAACCACTATTTCTTAATATCTGTTAACATAAATGGACTCAATTCCCTTAATAAAAAGATATAGGCTATCAGACTGGATACATAAATAGAATCAAGCATTTTGATGCATAAGGAAACTGATCTCAGAGACAAAGACAGACACTATCTCACAGTAAAAGGTTGGGAAAAAAACCTTCCAAGCAAATGGCCCCAAGAAACAAGCTGGAGTAGCCATTCTAATATCTAATAAAGTAGATTTTCAACCAAAAGTTATCAATAAAGATAAGAAAGGACACTTTTTACACATTACAGGGAAAATTTATCAGGAGGAACTTTCTCAATCCTTAACATATATGCTCCAAGTACAAGAGCACCCATATTCATAAAAGAAACCCTAATAAAGCTCAAAAAATACACTGCACCCCACACAATAATAATGGAAGACCTCAACACTCCACTCTCATCAATGGACAGATCATGGAAGCAGAAACTGAACAAGAACACAGTGAAACTAGCAAAGGTTATGCACAAATTGGAATTAATCAACATCTACAGAACATTTCATCCTAAAACAAAAGAATACACCTTCTTCTCAGCACCTCATGGCATCCTCTCCAAAATTGACCATATAATCAGTCACAAGACAAGCCTAAATAGATATAAGAAGATTGAAATACTCCTATGCATCTTAACAGATCAACATGGACTAAGGCTGGTCGTTAATAGCAACAAAGACAACAAAAAACCCATATACACATGGAAACTAAATAATGCTCTATTAAACAATAGCATGGTCAAAGAAGAAATAAGGAAAGAAATTAAGGATTTTCTAGAATTTAATGAAAACGAAAACATAACATACCCAAACCTATGGGATGCAATGAAAGCAGTACTGAGAGGAAAACTCATAGCTCTGAGCGCTTCCAAAAAGAAACTGGAGAGAGCATACACTAGCAACTTGACAGCACAGTTGAAAGCTCTAGAACAAAAGAAAGCAGATACACCCAAGAGGAGTAGATGGCAAGAAATAATCAAACTCAGAGCAAAAATGACCAAATAAAAACAAAAAGAACCATTGAAAGAATCAACAAAACCAAGAGCTGGTTCTTTGAGAAAATTAACAAGGGTGATAAACCCTTAGCCAGACTAACTGGAGGACAAAGAAAGAGAATACAAATTAACAAAATCAGAAAAGAAAGTAAAATTCAAGAAATTATCAGATCCTACCACAAAAGCATATACTCAACAAAGCTGAAAAATCTGGAGGAAATGGATGAATTCCTAGAGAGATACCAGACCTAAAGTTAAACCAGGACCAGGTAAACCATTTAAATAATCTCATAACACCTAAAGAAATAGAAGAAGTTATCAAAAGCCTCCCAACCAAAAAAAAGCCCAGGTCCAGGTTGGTTCAGTGAAGAATTCTATCAGACATTTATTGACGACATAATACCAATACTCTCGAAACCATTCCACAAAATAGAGTCAGATGGAACACTACCTAACTCATTTTTTGAGGCCACAATAACCCTTGTTCCTAAACCACACAAAGACCCTACAAAAAAAGAGAACTTCAGACCAATCTCACTTATGAACGTTGATGCAAAAATTCTCAACAAAATCCTTGCAAACCGAATCCAAGAACACATCAAAACGATCATTCACCATGATCAAGTAAACTTCATCCCTGGGATGCAGAGATAGTTTAATATACAGAAATCCATCAATGTAATCCACCATATGAACAAACTCAAAGAAAAAAACCACATGGTCATCTCACTAGATGCTGAAAAAGCATTGGAAAAAATTCAACACCCCTTCATGTTAAAAGTCTTGGAAAGAACAGGAATCCAAGGCCCATACCTAAACATAATAAAAGCAATATACAGCAAACCAATAGCCAACACCAAACTTAACAGTGAGAAACTTGAAGTAATCCCACTAAAATCAGGGACTAAACAAGGCCGCCCACTCTCCCCCTACCTATTCAATATAGTACTGGAAATCCTGGCCAGAGCAATTAGACAGCAAAAGAAAAATCAAAGGGATACAAAAAGGAAAGAAAGAAATAAAAACATCACTATTTGCGGATGACATGATAGTGTACATAAGTGATCCCAAAAATTTCACCAGAAAACTTCTCTACCTGATAAACAAGTTCAGCAATGTGACTGGATATAAAATTAACTCAAACAAATCAGTAGCCTTCCTCTACTCAAAGGACAAACATGCAGAGAAAGAAATTAGGGAAAAGATACCCTTCACAATAGTCACAAACAATGTGAAATACCTTGGTGTGACTGTAACTAAGCAAGTGAAAGACCTATAAAACAAGAACTTCAAAACTCTGAAGAAGGAAATTGAGGAAGATCTCAAAAAATGGAAAGATCTCCCATGCACAAGAATTGCAAGAATCAACATTGTAAAAATGGCCATCTTATCAGAAGCAATCTACAGATTCAATGCAATCCCCATCAAAATTCCAACCCAATTCTTCATTGAGTTGGAAAGAGCAATGTTCAATTTCATCTGGAATAACTAAAAACCTAGAATAGCGAAATCTAGCCTCAACAACAAGAAGACATCTGCGGGAATCACTATCCCTGACCTCAAACTATATAACAAGGCAGTTGTGCTAAAAACTGCATGGTTCTGGTACAGAGATAGGCACGTGAATCAATGGAATAGAATAGAAGATCTAGAAATGAACCCTCACATATATGGTCACTTGATTTTTGACAAAGGAGCTGTAAACATTCAATGGAAACAGGACAGCCTCTTCAACAAATGGTGTTGGTCCAACTGGCACTCAGCATGCAGAAGAATGAAAATAGATCCTTTCTTATCTCCTGTACAAAGCTCAAGTGAAAGTGGATCAAAGATCTCCACATTAAACCAGGTACACTGAAACTATTATAAGAGAAAGTAGGGAAAACCTTAGAACACATAGGCACAGGAGAAAATTTCCTGAACAGAGCACCAATGGCTCAAGCTCTAAGGTCAAAGATTAACAAATGGGACTTAATGAGATTGCAAAGTTTCTGTAAGGCTAAGTACACTGTCAAGAAAACAAAACAGCAGACAACAGATTGAGAAAAGTTCTTTACCAACCCCACATCTGATAGAGGTATAATATCCAAGATATATAAAGAACTCAAAAAGCTAGACATCAGAGAATCAAACAATCCTATTAAAAAATAGGGTGCAAAACTAAACAAAAAGTTCTTAATTGAGGAATATCAAATGGCTGAGAAGCATCTAAGGAAGTGCTCGACATCCTTAGCCATCAGGGAAATGCAAATCAAAACAACCCTGAGATTCTACCTCACACCAGTCAGAATGACTAAGATCAAAAATTCAGATGACTGCAGATACTGGTGAGGATACAGAGAATGATGAACACTTCTCCACTGTTGGTGGGGTTGTAAACTGGTACAACCACTCTGGAACTCAGTCTGGCTGTTCCTCAGAAAATTGGACACAGTACTACCTGAAGACCTAGTTACTCCACTTCTGGGCATATACCCCAGAGAAGTTCCAACATACAACAAAGACACATGTAACACAATGTTCATAGCAACCCTATTTATAATAGCCAGTAGCTGGAAAGAACCCAGATGTCCTTCAGTATGTGAATGGATACAAAAATTGTGGCATATCTACACAATGGAGTACTTACTACCCAGCTATCAGAAACAATGACTTTATGAAATTCCTAAGAAAATGAATGCATCTAGAGAATATCTTCCTGAGTGAGGTAACCTATTTACAAAAGAACAGACATAATATGAAGTCATTGATAATTTGATACTAACCCCAGAAAGTTCTGAAAACCCCAGAAACAACTCACAGACTATATGAAGCTTAAGAAAAACAAAGTCCAAAAAAAAAAAAAAAAAAAAAAAAAAAAAGAAAGAAAGAAAGTCTCAGTCCTTCTTAGAGGAAAAAAAAAAAAAAAAAAAAATATATATATATATATATATAGCACCTTCTCAGAGTGTGGTACACCTGGACCTCAAATCATTAATAATCCAAGAGCTAAAATAATAGCCTTGTGGAAATTTTTGATATTCACAGATTATAATACTTAATCTATACCCAACAAGAAATCTGTTTCCATTGTATGTTCTGTCCTTCATGTACTGCATGCTTATGGTAACTAGCGGGATTTCTATTCATGCTATCAAACCTCTAAAAGAATTAAGTACTGACAAAATTAATCATATAATGTTATGCCAAAATACCTTTAAAAATCTGTAAATGTATCCCTCTTTTTTTTAAAAAATGAAGCGGTAAGGAATAAAACTAAATAAATAAATAAAAGAAATAGAAAAAAATGAGATGACGCTCAGGAAAAAAAAAGTGTATAGTTATTTTTTTTATTCTGGTTTACAGTTTGCTTTAGGCCTGTTTTGTTAAGTCTGATATGTTCTAATCCTTTATGCTGTAGAACTATAGAGAGTGAAGGTACCAGTCGATGACCAGATGCAGAATGCAGCCGTATAAACCTCTGGCCATGAGTGCAGGAAATAGCAACTGAAGGCTCCTCTCATGCAGCTCTGTTTGCTCTACAGCCTAAAAGCGGTGCATGGTTTTGGTAAAGAAGAAAAAAAAGGAAAAGGCACATAAATGAAGAATACAACCAGAATAGAAATGGCTGGCACCAAATCTTTCTTCTTCTTCCAGAGAGGCAGAGGTAAACTGCACTTTATGTGAGGAATAAAACATCAACACACATGCTTCCAAACACATCACAGCCAGAGATTCTGCTAGGCATAGGAAACATTTAAATATGTATAAGTTCCTCCACTTTTGTACAGTTGCAGTAAATATGCTAATGATGTTGGTCTTAGGGATACTATGTAATGAAATATTCTAATTACGTGAATTTGTTACCGTGAAATCATTTCTTTTAAAGAAAGGGCTTTATTACTTGCTCATTAAATTTATTGAATGTAACCCTAATGCTTTTGTATCTTGCAAATGAAAATTTGAAAATAATAAACAAAATGACTAATAGATAAGGTGTTGAACCAAGTAAACTGAGCCTGCACGTACAAACCATATTTACTTAGAGGTAATGGTATTTCCCACAAATGCCTCAACAGGGTCTTTATTAGGAAACAAAGATCTTTAAGGCATTAATAAATTTTCTGAAATTGTCACATCAACTTTTCTAAAGCATTAACAGTTTAAAGAGAAGTATTACTGTAATTATTATACGCAGATTCCTTTCTGGTTGCCCAGAATACTTGAAGATCATCACTTTCATGTGTTTCTGCCCTGCATATGATCCTCTGTGCTGCTCTTTGCCTGACTTCGTAGAAGATCTCACCTGTTCTGACACAATAACATCACTGTTTATTTACTTGGAAAAAAGAAGAAAATATATCACTAATTTACATATGCATTTATTTATAAGAAGCAAAATAAACAAACTTTGGTGGTGAGCTCACTACCTCATCAGCAACCTTGAACTTACTAACTACACTCATGATGTATAGGTAACGTATATTGGATGGTCTTCTGAAAGGTCTGAAGCAACTTTGCAAATTACATACCTCTTTACAGTGACTTCAGACATTGTAATGTTAGACACTATGGGACACTGTTATCTATTACTATTTTCCTTGATCATTTTTATGGCATTTTCCAGGCTTCCTTGAAATTAGGGTAGCCAAGGTAACAGGCTGTAGCCAAATGAATACTACAAAAATCATCTGAGCTATTTGTAGCTTGGTCCTTAGAAACTTCCAGCCGCCACCTCAATACTTTTTCCTTACAGAACAGAGCCTTGAAAGATATATTGAAGATGGAGAGGTTCCAATATGGAAGAAGCCTGGGCTCCTTAGTTATTACTAAGAGAAGAAGTAACATCCAGGTAGTAACATGACTTGGATAAAGAGGGTATAAATGTTTTGGCATTGTCAGCCTGCTAATATTTTAGTTTATGTGTTAGCTTGAGAGGGCGGTTACTTCAGTTTCTGATAACGCACACATCTTCTTGGACAGAGCAATATCATTAATGCATAAAACTTGCGCACAGAGGACCCACTTTAATGCCAACTGTTCATGTTTGGAATTTTTCCCTTTGAGTCTTGACTCCATGCCAGGTCTGCCACAGAATAAGATGACTTTGGATGATTAACGTCCCAAGCATTTGCCTTATGAAAGAGACCAGTGTTTTCCAGTCTTTAATTGGTGAATCACATTTCTAGCTATTAGCACTGAAGAAAAAAACATTCTTTGGTTTCTGGCATGCACTGTCACCACATAAAAGAGTCTCCTCATCACAGCATCAATAGTAGCTGATTTTGCAAGGGTGGGTTTTCTTCTGTGGTTGATTCAGAGATCAGGCTATAAGTACATAAGCAAAGATGGTCAAATGTTATCAATGACAGAGAAATCCTCAGAGGGACAGAATGGTGTAGTTCCATGGTTAACCCATTTAATCATACAGAGATGTAGACCTTCACTCCAGATCATTTACGATACATGGTAGATTGCTACTGTATTGCTAATCAGTAACTTACATGTTAGTGCATGTATTAGGGCTCTTTAGAGGAGCAGAACTTACAGAACAAATGTATAAGAAGGGAATTTAATAGAATGGCTTATAGACTGTGGTCCAGTTAGCCTAACAATGGTTGTCCATTAATAAAAGGTCCAAGAATCTGGTATTTAATTGGTAAACCAGGATGAATGTTTCAGTTGGATTTCAGTATACACCAGAATCCCTAAGGTGTAGGCTCTAATGCCAAGAAAGGGAAGGACTTGCCAGTGAGTGCAAGATATAGCCAGCAAAGGCAAAGAGCAAAAGTTTCCTTCTTCCTTGTTTTTATATAGGCTGTAGACAGAAGGTGTGACCACTATTAAAAGTGGATTTTTCTCACCTCAAAAGATCAGGATTGAAAGTGAATCTTTTCACTTGAAATGATTTAAGTCAGGCAGAAAAAAATATCCCTGAAGTGGAAATTTCTGATTTCTTAACCACTCAGTTGTATCCTGTGATGTTTTTATGGAAGCTGTCTTGTGAGAAGGCATGCCATATTTTGCTGAAAACAGACACCTAAAAGGGTGTGTGATGTTTAAAAAGAATATAAATGGAATCCTACAGACAGTAAGAGGAGGCTCTTGCATTGGTACATTATTAATGCTTTGCTGGTCTTCTCTGGTCTCCACTGGCCTTCATTTTGTAGAGAAAAATGTGCCAAAGAACTTCTCATGGTATTCCAGCTGATTCCGGAGAGCTGATTGGTGGAGCCTTGCAGTTTCTGCTGGATTGTGCCACTGCTATTGATTCATGTTTGGTTTTTGCTACTGAACTGGACTCCTGGTATCCTGACACCAAAGAGTGGATTCACCCTAAGAAATTACTAAACAGGGCCATGATACCCTTTTCTTATTAACCTTCTTTTTCTACTACCTCTGGTTGGTGGGTTAGAAGAAAGGTTGAAATACTTAAAAACCCTAAATAAAGTAGATTTAGAAACTAATCTTAGCCTATAAATCCCTCATAGGTAAATCTGTCCCCTTGCGTCTTAGAAAATTTCAGTTATAGTCAGGTTGACAATTGGGAATAGTCACCACAATGAGTTCAGATGGAGCAGTTGGTCAAACCACTGGAAAAATACTCCTGCTTTTTTCTGTTCCCCTGTCTCCTTACCTCTTAGAACGAGCTTGACTGGTTTCATGTATAATGACAGAAAGATGTGATGCCTTTTCTTGACCTAATGCTTAAGGGTCATGGCTAATGCCCTTGTCACAGAATAGATTAACCTGGTAAGCCTGTAACAGTTACATTTAATTAAAGTTTTGTATAAGTCATTTCTGGAGAGTAAAATACCAAGAAGACTGTCTATTTCTGTTTAGAGTAGATGAAGAATGGCTAGGTTGTAAGAGGCTGAGCAGGGAAAGGTACTGAACCTCACTGAGGTTCTTCTGAGGTATTCCCTTTTGTGTGGTATTCATTCTCAGCCACAGGGCAAAACCCATTTTTAAGAAGCAGGGAAGCAAGGGAATTCTTCAGAGCAGGAATTTACAGAGACCTAGAGATGTTCTGGGTTTCATAACTTGCCTTGGCGAGAGGAGTTCTGAGTTTGTCTGACTCAACATTGGTGAGAAAAACTCATTCTTGTGGACTGTCTTGAGAGGAGGAGAATAAGAGAGAAAAGCACGAGGAGGCCATAACCTCTGATGGTTTCCAACATTCTTCATTTTAGGTTAAATGCCAAAGCGCCAAACTTTGAAGTATATCTGTGAGTCCCATTATCCACACAACATCTTTGTTGGGGAACACACTCTGCTTGCTTTACTGCATTCTGATATTTGGTCAAATAAAATCAAGAAAGACTATGGGTCGCACATATTGGAACACAGCATCTCAGGGAGCATGGATAGCCAAGACTGGGGTTGACCTAGAGTGAGAGCCTAGGTACCCTATTGGGAAGTGAGCAGGGATCACCAGAGAGCACATTTTAGGGTCATTGTATCAATGCAATAGGTTAGACTTCTAGGCAGACTCCAGAGAAGCAGGCATTTAGTCTTGGGGATCTGTGGCTACGTGGACAAGAGAACAAGTAGACATTCACTAGGCTAGAGCTTCTCCAACTGCCCCAGAGCCCTGACCTTCTTCTCTCCTGGCTTTCACCTCACAGTTCTGTGGCTGATGCTGTTTCCATCTGGAGATTTGAGATTCTACTTGATTGTTGAGCATAGACTTTATGTTTATGAGAGTCAATCAAGTTTAAAACATGTGTGTAGTCAGTGCCAAACCACTCAATAAAAGAATAGATTTTATTTTCAGCAAATCATGCAAGGATAACTGAAGATTCTGAGGTCAAAAAAATGAATTCAGTCTAAAAATTAATACTAGTATAAAATTTAGCTACAAAATTAATCATAGAATTTTAAATTAAAATGTAAAACTTTGAAAAATTAGCAGCCTACTCATATATGAGCACACTGAATTTACATTATTTTCACCCTTCCCTTTTCCTCCCTCCAACTCCTCCCATGAATTCCACTCCCTTTTAAATTCATTGCCTCTTTTATACTTATCCTCACTAAAATCCTACTGTATCAAAGGACCCACTTAGTAGATAGTACAAAGGCAAGCTAGAGAGGAACTATTTGCAAATCATTTCTCTGATAAAACATCTTATTTTCATAGACACATATTAAAAACTGATATACCTCAAAACTCTAAAACACAACATTAAAAATCTGGTTAAAAAATGATACAAAAAAAGCTGTAGTTGGAAAAAATATGAAAAATTGTTGAACAGCATTACTTACAAAAATGCAAATTAAACTACTAGATTTAAGGGTTCGACACAGAGCTTCTCATGTGTGTTCGGTTTGTAAACACAGGCACACACACAAGCTAGATGACATTTTAGGACCTGATCTTTAGCCACCTCTTGTGTTCTTACCTATTATATGACACCCAGAGTCAGGAAGTACATTGGCTGTGCAACCTTTTACATGAATTTTCTATCTCCTTTGGTTCAAAAGTATGGGCTGTACAAATATTATATCAAAACTTATTTGAATTACGAGTTGCCTTCAAGGTCAAGGACACACCTATTGTGGACAACAGACCTAAGGAAAGCTGACTCCCAGTGTTTATTCTGGTAGTCGTGACCCACAGGAAGGCAGCCTTCTCTACGGGTGTTCCTTCGCTACGGTGGATGGGACCATTGTGGATGTGTCTGAGTAGGTGACAATGGCAGACAACCTTCATCTCCACAGGGTGCAGTGAGAATCTGTCCAGCCCCCACTCCAGAGTTATTGACACATCAAGTGTAAGTTGTTTTTGATTTCTGAAGAAACTTTTCAGAAAGATATTTACGATTTATGCTTTTCTTGCTTTTAAAACCTGGCAGGTTTCTGCAGCAATCATTCCAGGGATTGCAGGCTTCTAGTGCGCAGCCTACCACATCCTAAAGTCCTTGCACGAGCTTGTCTACGGCCTCTTGTCAGGTGGCATAGAGGCTGCCTTGCTCTGGGAACAAAGACTCCTTTGATTTACATTTACCAACATACCTGGCTCCACATGCCCTATTGTGACATTTCCCCCAGAGGTTTGTTTTTCAAATTTCAGTAGAGAAATGAAAGAGAAGCTAAGTAATTACAAGACTTGGGATGTGTCAAACTTTCCCTGGTGCAGAGATGCTTCTACGCAAATTATTTTCCTACGTGTTTGTGGTTTAAAGCGTTTCCTTCCTGGACAAGAGAACTTAGAAAGATTGGTCCAATTAAATTGTGTTACATGCAGTGAATTCATTTGTTGAATATAATCCAAAGCAACTGTGTACTGACACGTACAAGCAGTGTTTTCTAACAGATTAAAATGGGCGTGAACAGTTTAAAGAGACAGGTTAAGAAAGATATACTCTAAATTGAAGTTACTTAGCTCTTAAATACTATGGTCTCCCTTACACTGGCTTCAGAGACAAAAGAAATGAATTACAAATATAAACTTATTCCAACCGACAATCCCATCCAAGAAAAGGTTCCTGCTTGCTGGATCAGCATTTATAAGAAACAGGGAAGTGAGGAAACCATTGTAATAATTTAATGAATAATAAAAAATAAAACAGAAACTGAGTTGATCTACATAATATAAAACTCACAAACACACAGAGTAGAGGAGATATGAGGCCCTGGGCTGGATTGGAGGCAGCTTTGCTGAGCCAGGCGGGTGATTGTGATATATTGGAGTAGCTGCCGAGTACAAGGTAAGGGGAAGTACATTCCATGGAAGTGGAGGATGACACACAATCTTTGTTTTCTATTTTCAGCCATTTAATGTTTTCTGACAAAATGCAATAAAATTAAATTCTATCCGAACTACCTTAGACTCGGGGCTAAATTTTTTTGCTGTTAAACTATGCCAAGTTACAGTCTGTAGATAGTTGAGACTTACATGTTTATCTGCTGAATATTAAATGAAGTTATTATTATTAATTGGTTATCTCATTAATATTTTTCATAGTCAAGAAGGATGAAAACTGTGAGAGACTGTGTTGGGCAACTCTGTCCTCCTTAAAAAAGCCAAACTCCCACTTTGCCACTAAATCTCAGCAGATGAAGATTACATTCTTATACAATATCAAGGGTACACAAAGAATATTGTTGACAAAGCAATAAAAAAAAATCTAAGAGAGAGAAAGACACGTGAATCACAAGCCTGGACCAGTATTTCATACTTTATGTCTTATTTTCACTTATGGCCTGGTAATTTCATATATGAACACAATGTACTTAGAACATATTCACTTCTGACTTCTCCTGAATACCCCTACACCCTCACATTTCCAATTTCATGCTTTTGTTTTTTTTATTACCTACTGTATACAATTAATGTTGTCCATGTGCAAGTGGATGGACTGTCATTCAGTGATTCTTTGGCAAATGACTGTGGACCACACACTTGAAGAAAACTAACTCTACTATTCTTAGCAGCCATCACCTGACAAAGGCTCCTATGTCGGGGGAGGGATCTGATGAACCCTTCCCCTGTTTATGTTAGAGTGCTGACTCCTTGATCTTGTGTAGGTCCTATGCAGGCAACCACAGCTCCTGTGAGATCATAAATGGGATATAGTCATGTTATGTCCACAATCCCTGGCTCTTAAAATCTTTCTGCCTTTTTTAATAAGATTTTTCTGAGCCTTGGAAAGGGATGTGGTATAGATGCCTCAGCTCCTGAGTAAGATAACCTAGTCACAAAAGAACAGACATAATATGCAGTCACTGATAGTGGGATGCTAACCCCAGAGGCTCAGACTTCCCCAGAAACAATCCAAGCCAAGCCCAATACACCATATATAAAAGGAAAAGATCGCTAGGGGACACTTGAATTCAGAAAAAGACTGTATAGAACATCATTTCAGGAAGAAGGGAAAGAATGTCAAATATTCTGAATAAGAAAATTTAGCACTCAAAAACCCAATGCAACGAATAATTAGACAGTACAGTAGCTACCAGGGATGGGCATGAGCTGCAGGTAGGACAGAGGGTCTCCAGTCAGCTCACCGAAGTGGAAACAGATGGCGAAAAAGAGGCTGGCTGGGAATTTTGGCAGCAGAAACACGGATAATAAATATACATAATATTTGTGAGTTCCTAAATCTCTGGCAAATCATAAATAGTGAGTGCACTTCAGATAAGTGACTCCAAATGCCAAGAATCAAAAGGCTGCTGAGCCGCACAAGTGGCAGGGTTTGGGAAACGCAAAGGTTGTAGATAGAACCATATCGAAGGAATCTAAATGGTTATTCTTTCCAGAAATGCCCACGCACCATATTGTCCCACCCTTCTCTTTGCTTACCACCTTCTAAGATTTCATTTATTAATTTACATTTTACTGTACAAATTCCTCTATTTTGCTGGTATAGTTTCCAAGGGCCAAGACCCTGGTCACAGATACACTTCCTTCTTGCATAGGGGGTGGAACGGAATAGGTGTTAGAGTTTCTGACGCACAACTGAATGAAATTGAGACATGATAAGGAATTCTGATCTGGTCCACCAGTGGAAGAGGCACTTACCCAGTAGATGGGTTGGAGCAGAGTCCAATCCACAGTGAGGAGTCATCTCCTGCTAAACAGGATCCCGAGGGTCTAAGGCAAACATGGCCACCTGCCCAAGGGGTGAATAAAACAACACGATCAGCACTTCTGTAGAAAACAGGCTGATCTAAAGTTCTGAAAATAGAAAACTGAAAAAAAAAATCATAGGATGAGTTTGAGATAAGCTATTTTTCAGCTATGAGTATGACTAAGCCATTGGGCAGACAAGTCTAGAGGTCAGCCAAAAAGAGTGGACTTAAAATATGGTAAAACGGGTGATAATTTACTTGAGCATTTGGGAAATGCAGTAATAGCAGATAAAACAGGAAATATAGGGTGAGAAAAACAAAGCAAGTGATTTCAAGCAGATAATATAGCATATACAGCTTTTGGCTGGCTGCAGTAGGGACTGCTGAGCCAGTTGGTATAGACATGTGGGAGTCAGAACTCACAGTTCTATATGCATGAACCTCGGGGTCAGCAAGATCCAATTTAATGACTCAGATGCCTACTGTTCTTAGGAAACAGCAAATAGAATTAATAACAGGACTCTCTTCACAATCTACCTTCAGCTTAAAAAGAAACAAATAGGAAATTAATCACATAAAAGCAAATAGCAAGCAACTGTGAGAGGTGTGGAAGCCTGTTCTCTCAACCAGGAAGGGGAACTGAAAGGTGTGGGTACCGTTCCTACTGTGACTAAAGATCAGGAAGTAGGACTAAGTTACATACTGGAGTTTGGTGTCCTTCCTTCAGTTTAGCCATGGTCACAGCTGTGGTGAACAGCCTAGTCACCAGAAAAATCTCCAGCAATGCTGTGGACTGCTATAGAGCAGAAGTAACGTCCCCTGCCACCTTGGGAGGGACCCCTCAAAGGCTTTGCATAAAGGACTCCTGTAAATCCGGCAGCCAGCAGTCTTAGAGTAACAGAGCCAATAGGTGTCCAGTCAGTTACAGTCAACTATCCATGGTAGAACCTGAGGAGTGCATTCTAAAGGAAAAATATTCATTTAAAACTTTAGGAAAACATATTTTCCATTAAAATGTCTGTTTAAATTTAGTAGGAAAAAAGTAATATCACTGTTAATTTGTAGTTTGATCTACAATCCTAGGATTTGCTTAAGAATTCCCCAAGGCTACGGAGCAACGGGGCATGCATTTTAAACCTTCAGTGAGATAATTAATTGCAACTTCAATGATATACGAATGTTATTTCATAAATGCTTCTCAACCTGCTTCTTGTTCGTGTGGGGTGGGAAAAATTTTCTTATCTAGTTATCTGAGAATCATAGAATGTTTTTCTTTGAGTAAAGGTATTTTACATGTCATATATATTGGGCTACAGGGAGAACAGTACTCTTTTTTTCTGATTTTACAGATAGATTTTATCTACATTTCAAATGTTATCCACTTTCCCGGATAACATTTACCCTACCACATCCTATCCCTGCTCTGAAGATGCTCACCCACTGCTTCCTGCCTCCTCACCCTGACATCCCCTTCACTGACTGCAGCATCGAGCTTTGCTTCTTCTTCTACTGATGCCCAAGAAGGCCATCCTCTGCTACACGTGCAGCTAGAGTCATAGGTCCAACCATGTGTACTCTTTGAATAGTGGTTTGGTTGGAATTGTTGATTTTGCAGGGTTGCAAACCCCTTCAGACCCTTCTATTCTTTCTCTAACTCCTCCATTAAGGACCCTGTTCTCAGTACTATGGTTGGCTGCAAGCCTCCGCCTCTGTATTTGTCAGGCTATACAAAAGCCTCTCAGGAAGCAGCTATATCAGGCTTCTGTCAGTATGTATTTTTTGGCATCAGTAATATTGTTTGGGTTTGACAGATGTATATGGAATGGGTCCCCAGGTGGGGCAGTCTCTGGATGGTGCTTCCTTCAGTCTCTGCTCCAAGCTTTGTCTCCATCTTTCCTTCTGAGAATATTGTCCCCCTTCTAAGAAGGACTGAAGCATCTACATCTTTGTCATCCTTCTTCTTGAGCTTCAGGTGGTCTGTGAATTTTATCTTGGGTGTTCTGAGCATTGGGGCTAATATCCACTAATCAGTGAGTGCATACCATGGGTGTTTGTGATTGAGTTACCTCACTCAGGATGATATTTTCTAGTTTCATCCTTTTGCCTAAAAATTTCATTAAGTCATTGTTTCTAATAGCTGAGTAGTACTCCATTGGGTAAACATACCACAAATTTTGTATCCATTCATCTACTGAAGGACATCTGGGTTCTTTCCAGCTTCTGGCTATTATAAATAAGGCTGCTATGAACATAGTAGAGCATGTGTCCTTATTATGTTAGAACATATTTTAGGTTTATACACAGGAGTGCTATGTCCAGTTTTCTGAGGAACCACTAGACTGATTTCCAGAGTGGTTGTACAAGCTTGTAATCCCACCAACAATGGAGGAGTGTTCCTCTTTCTCCACATCCTCGCCAACATCTGCTGTTACCTGAGTTTTTGATCTTAGCCATTCTGATTGGTGTGAGGTGGAATCTGAGGGTCGTTATTATTTGGATTTCCCTGATGGCTAGGGTTTTTGAGCATTTCTTTAAGTGCTTCTCAGCCATTTGATATTCCTCAGTTGAAAATTCTTCATCTAGCACTGTACCCATTTTTAGTAGGGTTGTTTGATTCTCTGGAGTCTAACTTCTTAAGTTCTTTGTATATATTGGATATTAGCCTTCTATCAGATGGTAGATATTTCCCATCAGATAGAAAACTTCCCATTGCGTTGACTGATGTTTTGTTCTATTGACAGTGTCCTTAGCCTTACATTAACTGAAAGGAGCAACACAGCTGTCTCCTGAGAGGCTCTGCCAGACCTGACAGATGTAAGGCAGACACTCACAGCCAACCACTGAACTGAGCACAGGGTCCCCAGTGGAGGACTTAGAGAAAGAACTGAAGGAGCTGAAGGGGTTTGCAATCTGCTAAGAACAACAATATCAACCAACCAGAGCTCCCAGGGACTAAACCACCATCCGAAGAGTTCACGTAGACAGACCCATGGCTCCAGCTGCATATGTAGCAGACGACGGTCTTGTTGGGGGCATCAGTGGGAAAAGAAGCTGTTTAAATCCCCAGTGTAGGGGAATGTCAGGGAAGGAAGGTGGGGGAACTTGGTGAGTGGGTTGGGGAGCACCCTCATAGAAGTGGGGGTAGGGAGGATGTTATAGGGGATTTCTGGAGGGGAATCCAGGAAAGGGGATAACTTTTGCAATGTTAAAAAAAGTCCAAACAACAACAAAACAAATCCCAAAAACTGCATCTCTGGTATCAGGTAAAGTCCCTGAAGCAACACAAATGCCAGGCTAGTGCAGGTAAATAAATGATGGGTTTTCTCAAGCCTTCATGTCAAATAGTAAAGCTGATGGCACTGGCCATGCCATGAGCGTGCACAGCTGCTGTATAGACCACGTCTGTGATGTCACGCTCTATCACACAATCGTCTGCCAGCTCCTGAACTCCGATTTGTTGGAAGACCAGGCACACACCTAAGCTCCTGGGACACAGTGTCTATAGTTTCTCATAGCCCCACACCACACTGTCATTTCCCTCATTTGGGGAGCCTTGAAATTAGCTTTTCACAGGAGCTTTATTGAAAACCTTCTGCCACATGCCATGTTACTTTCTTTTTTTTTAATTGAACAATTTTATTTTAAAAAACAAAGATAAATATACAGATTTTAAGCATCTTTGCATAAAAGAATACGAATACATTTTTGTCAGTACTTGATTTTCTTAAAGGTTTGATAGTGTGCATTAAGATCTTACTAGTTCCAATGAGTATAAAGTACATGTAAAACAAGATGTAACCTGGAATTAGTCAAAGTTTTCTTGGAGTGTAAAGATTAAGCATAATGGTTTTTCATTCTCTTTTTTTTTCTCTCTTTTTTTTCTTGAACTTCATATAGTCTGTGAGTTGTTTCTGGGGTGTTCAGAGATTTCTGGGGTTAGAATCCAATTATCAGTGACTGCATATTATGTCTGTTCTTTTCTAACTGGGTTACCTCACTCGGGATGATAGTCTCTGAATGCATCCATCCCTATATTATTGTTACATATAAACAGAAACTTTGCAATCTCATTAAGTCCCATTTCTCAATCTTTGACCTTAGAGCACAAGTCATTGGTGTTCTGTTCAGGAAATTTTCTCCTGTGCCTATGTGTTCTAAGGTTTTTTCTACTTTCTTATCTAATAATCTCAGTATACCTGGTTTAATGTGGAGATCTTTGATCCACTTACACTTGAGCTTTGTACAAGGAGATAAGAAAGGGTCTATTTTCATTCTTTTGCATGCTGGGTGCCAGTTGGACCAACAACATTTGTTGAAGAGGCTGTCCTTTTTCCATTGAATGTTTACAGCTCCCTTGTCAAAAATCAGGTGACCATATACATGAGGGCTCATTTCTGGATCTTCTATTCTATTCCATTGATCCACGTGCCTATCTCTGTACCAGTACCATGCAGTTTTCTGCACAGTTGTCTTGTAATATAGCTTGAGGTCAGGAATAGTGATTCCTGAAGATGGTTTCTTGTTGTTGAGGGTGGATTTTGCTATTCTAGATCTTTTGTTATTCCAGATGAAATTGCACATTGCTCTTTCCAACTCGATGAAGAATTGGGTTGGAATTTTGATAGGGATTGCATTGAATCTGTAGATGGCTTTTGGTAGGATGGCCATTTTTACAATGTTGATCCTTCCAATCCATGAGCATGGAAGATCTCCATTTTCTGAGATCTTTCTCAATTTCCTTCTTTAGAGGTTTAAAGTTCTTGTCATACAGGTCCTTCACTTGCTTAGTTAGAGTCACACCAAGGTATTTCATATTTTTGTGACTATTGTGAAGGGTATATTTTCCCTAATTTCTTTCTCCACATGTTTGTCCTTTGAGTAGAGGTAGGTTACTGATTTGTTTGAGTTAATTTTGTATTCAGCCACTTTGCTGAACTTGTTTTTCAGCTGTAGAAGTTCTCTGGTGGAATTTTTGGGGTCACTTAAGTATACTATCATGTTATCTGCAAACAGTGATGTTTTTACTTCTTCCTTTTCAATTTGTATTTCTTTGATTTCATTTTGCTGTCTAATTGCTCCAGCCAGGACTTCCAGTACTTGAATAGGTAAGGGGAGAGTGGACAGCCTTGTCGAGTTCCTGATTTTAGTGGGATTGCTTCAAGTTTCCCACCGTTAATTTTGATGTTGGCTTTTGGTTTTCTGTATATTGCTTTTATTATGTTTAGGTATGGGCCTTGGATTCCTGTTCTTTCCAAGACTTTTAACATGAAAGGGTGTTGAATTTTTTCCAATGCTTTCTCAGCAGCTAGTTAGATGACCATGTGGTTTTTTTCTTTGAGTTTGTTTATATGGTGGATTATGTTGATGGATTTTGCCATGTTACTTTCAAGGCTGTAAGAATTTTCCCCCTAGAATTCCTCTAACTCAGCAGAACACAAAGACCAAGTCAATTATTCACTGCCTGGAGTGAAACTGGAGTGGGATTGCATTTTACTTCACAAACCCGCCACCCTCTCCACCCCTCCCTCCTTCTTTCTTGTGCTTGCTTTCGTCACCTGGGTTGTCTTCTTCATCACTTTGAGTGTTCCAGCTCCTGATTTGGCAACTGCTTCCCACTCTCTCCACATCCTCTGTTTTTACACCTTTAAAATGACCTTCATTTATTTGGTGGTGGTGACAAACTTGTGGAGGTAACTGGCAACTTGCATGAGTCCGTTTTCTCTTTCTATCTGTGGGTTTCAGGTTATCAGTCCTCATGGCCAGCTTCTTTTCTCACTGGGCCATCTCCCCATATCCCCCTTTTAATGCCTCCTCTAGACTTCCTAAATCAAGAACTTGCCAGTCATCAAAGCCATCCCCAGCTAGAGTACCAAAGCCAGGTGAGAAACGTCATGATCGGTATAGCATCTTCCCTATAATTTTTGGTCTTGTTAATTAAAAAAAGAGAAAAATGTACAAAGGAGAAAATTCTAGGGCAATATTATTGGAATAAGAGAGAGACAGAAACAGAGACTGAGAGAGACAAAGACAGAAACTGAGAGAGATTTAGAGAGAGATGGAGAGAGAGATAGAGGGAGAAAGAAAGGAAGAGGGAGAGAGAGAATGGAAAAAGCAAGGCAGTCTGGAGTCTTGGCAGCTGCCGGGAGGAGGGAGATGAAAGAATTAAAAGAGACACACTCATGATTTACAGGATGCAAGTAAACAGATGCACCTTTGAGACTAAAGTGGACACACAAGGGTGAAGAGTTCTGAGATGCCCACCGCCTGTTCTTGTTGATGTGGTTCAAAGGCGCCCACTGCCTCCTCTTCGATGGTTCCAACAGTATGTGCAGCGCTCTATTCTTTCAGACCAAAGGAGGAAATGTTTAAGCAGAGTGTTATCTGGTTTAGCTTTGTAGTCAGCTAGAACTCAGGTTATAGCTAAGACAGAACAAACGATGCACTGATTTCCTGCCGCCAGCGTGTTTGTTACCTTTGTGGTTAGTTTAAAGCCCCGCACCAGCTCATGTGGTACCTTCCAGGCCGCTGATGGATTTTTGCAGTTTATGAATGATAGTACTGGTTTATGTTTTTCCTTTCGTTGAAAATAGATTTTTTTCATATAATATGTCTTCATTATGGTTTTCCTCCTTCTACTCCTCCCACTTCCTCCCACCGCCTCTCCCATCTGGATCTCCCTTTCAGTCTCTCGTTAGAAAACAAACAGGCTCCTAAGGGATAATAATAAAGTATAACAAAAATAAAATGTAGTAAGGTGAAACAACTATCACATCAGAGTTTGGAAAGACAAACTAAAAGAAAAGAAAACAAAAGAAAGCACTTGTTCGTACCCGTGCGTGCACACAAACATACACCACCACCACCAAAAGCAACAACAACAACAAGAGGCCTACTTATTTGCACACTCAAGAATTCCATAAAAACCACGACGATGGAGGTTATAATATATAGGCACAGGACCTGGTAAGATGCATACAGGTCCTGTATATGCAGTCGCAGTGTACACAGGTTCATCTGAGCTTTAATGATGCTGATTTGAAGGGCCTTGTATTATTATTATTATTATTATTAGTAGTAGTAGTAGTAGTAATAGTATACGTCCTCCTTACCCTCTCTCTGACTTACACCTTTCTCTTCCTTCCTCTTATTTCTTTCACCTTCTTCTTCCATAGTGTTTCCTGAGCAGAGGGATTAGAAAAAGGCATCATGGTTAGGGCTTAGTACGTCAAAGTCCCTAATGTTCTGCACCATGTCTGATTGTTGGTTTTTGTATTTGTTTCCATCTGCTGTAGGAGGAGGAGGGGAGGAGGGAAGAAAGGGAGGAGGGGGAGGAGGAGGAGGAAGGGAGGAAGGAGGAGGAAAAGGAGAGAAGGGGATGAGGAGGGGAGAAAGAGGAGGGAAGAAGGAGGAGAGGAGGGGAGGAAGAGAGGATGAGGAGGGGAGAAGGGAAGGAGGAGGGTGTATCGATCGCCTATCTCGCCGGCAAGGAAGACGCGCCACAACAGGATCCTTCTACAGGCGTTTATTGCGGGCTTGATTGCAGTAGCGAAAGACCCCGAGCCCAGAAACCAGCCCTCCTTATATATGCTTAGGAGGACTGTGCCGCCACCTGATTGGTGCATTCTGTGCACCCTAATTAGCATACTCAGAGTCATTATGATTCAGCAAAAACAGGCAGGCACGCATGCGCACTTAGGTTGTTTATCTCAAAACTGGCCATTCTCCCTTCGGGCTGGGTGCCATCTTGCAATGGCGAATAAAGTGGCTTCCCACAGGAGGGGAGGAGGAGGAGAGAAGGAGAGGAAGAGGGGAGGAAGAGGAGGGAAGGAGGATGAGAGGAGGGGAGGAAGAGAGGAGGAGGAGGGGAGAAGGGAAGATGAAGTGAAGGAAGAGGAGGAAAGGGATATTGTAAGAGATGGCAAAAATTAAGGGTCATTTGAGGGGTAGTATGGAAACCCAATACAGTATGGGTTTCCTAAAATGTATACGTATAGGAAGGTGATATAAATAAAATTGCCAAACAATGGGGAGACACAGTCCCACTTGGTCATTTCCTTTCACCAAACGAAGCTTCCAGTACTGGGATTGGGTTACAGCTAATTGAGTTGTTGGCTAAAGGGGTCTTTTTGAGATCCACAAACAACCTAGGGTGTTGGCAGGACTATAGGCGATGGTTTATTTTTAAGTTATTAATGAAAGATCAGCACTTGACAATGTGTTAAGAAGCAGCTTGAAGATTTTCCATTGCAGTCCCTGACATATACCCCGTTTTACATTCTTTAAATCCGTGCCCACCATGGTGCTGCTGATCATGGAGTGTGCTGTCGGCTGTATTCCATAGTCATCGTTTTCAAATTGTGCCTGGGAAATGAATAGTTCAAATGTTCTCTATTGACAGGGTTGTGTTCTATGAGGACTTAGACAGACACAGAATAACCCAGGTAATTGAGAGTGACAGGATTTTAAGATAAGGAAGGATGTGTAAGGCAGATGGAATCCTGCGGGAGGCAGTATGAAACAGGAGAGATGTCCTTGCAAGACAGAGTTGGAGGGAGACCCTCGACTGTTGGAACTGGTAACTTAACCTTCTGTACCAAAACAAAACAAAACAAACATTTTCAGTGAATAGCTTTAAACATTGCATTTTACTATTTATCATATGATAAACATTTGTCCACATGAATTAGTTCAGAGAACTTCTTGTGGTTTCCTACAGTTCATGTTCATTTAAACACACTTTCCAGTGCAGTTCACACTTTCAGTGTGTGTGGGAGGATATGTGTGTGTGTGTGTGTGTGTGTGTGTGAACATATGTACACTTGTGTGTGTATAGGCCAGGAGTTAATGTTGGGTATCTTCCTCAGCCACTTTCCAACTTACTTTCTGAGACAGGGTCCCTCTCTGCAACTCATGGCCAGATCCTTAGCCAGCAAGTCCCTGACACCGTCCTGTTTCGACCTCCCAAGCACTGATGTTTCATGGCCAGATATTTTCTGTGTGTTCTGTGGATCAAATGCAGATACGGATGCTTCCGTGGCCAGCACGTGCCCAACAACTGGAACAGGGGCTGTCCCCGAGGCTGTTGCCTATCTGCCTGTGGATCCTATTTCCCTAACTGGGCCGCCTCAGTGGGAGTGGATAAACCTAGTCTTTTGGTGACTTAATGTGCCAGGGTGGCGTGATACCCAGGGGCCCTCCTCGTTCTCAGAGGAGAAGGGGGACACAGGGATGGGGGGCTGTGGGGAAACCACAGGCATGCAAAAATGAGTAATAAATAACTAATCAAAATGTAAACTACAATACAGCTGAATAAAAGTTGGCCTGCTTTTTATTATTAAGCCTAGAGAATTCAAAACAGTGTCAAATGCTTGTCCCTCAAGTATCTTTGTTTGGTCAACACGAGGCTGGTAAATAGCATCAGATCCTTTGGGGCTGGAGCTATAGGAGGCTCTGAGCCACCGGATATAGGGGCTGAAGTTCAGCTATTTATCCGTTTAAATGCTGAGTCATCTCTTCAGTCCCCAAATTGTGTAGATTTTTCTATCATTTACATGTACTTTGGACCCGCTGTGCCCGTGCTGAAGCTTTGCAGCAATACCTCTATAGTCCTTGTCTTTAGTCTAGCTGGAGGTGAGTGACTGGGAGCCAGGACGTGACTTCTTGATACTGATCACTTGTGCTCTCCACAGCTGGCATGTCTCAGTGTCTGGCATCTGATTTTTAAAAGATATGCATTTGATTTTCAGTGCCTCCCTTCCCCCACCCCTGCACAGGTTAAGTGCCTGCCTCTCGAACACCTCTGGTATCTGGCTCCCGTTAGTGGCTTGAGCTTTATTTAGAGATCATCCCCAGGTCTGGAGAGACCATACTGCAACTCTGCCCTCAGTTCCCCAGACTCATAGGCTCTCTCCTGCCAACACTGGAAGGCCACTTTAGACATTCCCAGGAAGTGTTTCTTGAGCCTTTTCTTCCCCAGAACCCATGCAAACACTAAGCAACCCCTTCTTTGTGCTCCCATGATGTCCTGACTTAACTTATATCTAGGACCTAATATACTCAAATCAAGTGTCCTGTCTACATGCTTGTCCCTTCCAAACCATCCTGGATATATTTAGGATTTTATTTTCATTTTTATGCCCCTAATAGCCAGCACCATGACTGAAACAGAGTGGAAGCTCAAAATATATTTCAGAACTATTTAGAACAACTGGATCTTGGAGCTGTCATAATCTTAAGACTTAAAATCTCTGAAATCATTCACTCTATGCATGGCCTCTCCCCCCACAGGGTGTCAGCCCTTCCCTGAAGTATGTTCTTTTCCAGACAAGTCAGCAGTAGAGAGTGCAGTGTGCTGCAGCCCTGATCTTGCTTCTCACCTTCCCGGAGAGTTAGCCCTTTGTATTCATGAACATTGATGTCACTGGTTGTTGTTGACATTTCCAGTCTTGTGTACAAATGTATTTTCTGAACTTATGAACAATGTCACTTCCTACTTTTGTAAACAAAAGATCAAGATGTTTGAGAATCCCGTCTCAGTGAACAGCCAACTACACTCAATATTTTAGTGCTAATTAACATCTCTGAAGATGCCATATGCCTATTCTAGCAGTCTTTAGTTTGGTTGAGTAAAAGGGGAGGTATGTATGGACGCATGGGGGAAGGTTTCCTTCGTGTTCATAGAGCCCTTCCCAGAGATAGTCTATCTAAACAGAGACGGTCTAACTTTAACTAAAGGCTCTGTGGAAATGTCCTGAGAAAAAGATCCCTGATATTTTTTAGTCCAAATTTTATCTAAGTTTTGTTAGTCTAGAGCCAACCATTCTTAAACTTGTCTTTTTGTTTTTAGCTGGGACAAATGTCTACATTCAAGAAGTTTTCATCCCAAATGAAATATGGTATGGCCAAGTAAGGCACCTTCCAAAAGGCATTTGCTGTCCAAATCGCTGTTAGGTAAAATGATTTCGACAGTATCTGAGCCTATCAGGTTCCTCCCTGTCCCCGAGCCTAGGGTAGATTGTGATAGACTTATGGGAATCTGCAAACATTCTGCAGCTCTTTGGGTTTCCCTGCTCTCATGGTCATGCTTGCTTGGCTGAACTTTGCTATTGGAACTCTGTGCACAGAGAAACATCTAGCTGTGTGTGCATGTGGGTGTATCTGCCCTTTTCTGTTCCAGAGTGTAGGATTATTTATATTCTAGTCTTCAGCATGTCTTGGAACTAGAAATAGACATGAGCCCTGGGGCCTCTGGGCTGCACAGGCTGCTGCTTCCTGTGGTCAGAAGATATAGAAATTCTTGTGATCCTGAGCCAGTAAGAGAAGTCTCAGAAGCTATGTTTGTGGTATGCTCAGAGACAGCCAGGAGCCCCATGGCATGGGCAGGGAACAGCTTTCCAGATAAGCATCATGACTCACCTGCACTAATTCCAAAGCAAAGACATGTTTGTCATTCTGTCGTCAGACGACCCAGGAGCCTGGTTCTGCCACTTCATTTCTGGTGTTTCTTATAGAGTTTTCATGATCCAGTTTCTTTATCTCTAATGAGATCAATAATACTTTGGGGATCCATGCAACTGGCAAATACATAGATGAAGATAAACAGTGAGCAGGGCACTGGCACATGGTAGGTAACTAACAAAGTACAGTCTGGGTTGTTGGCCCTGTCATTTCTGATGTCATATTTCTCCTTAGCATCAACTATTTTCTTTCTTTCCAATAATCTTGATTTTATACTAATGAGTTGACTACTATTATTTGTAAAAATATATCTAAGATATTGATCCTGTGTTAGTACTTTTAGACAAACAAGCAAGCAAGAAAACAAACAAAGCAAAAAACTTTCCTATGGCAAATTGCTATAAATCATCTTTCAGTATATTGCAGTATATGGCAAATGAAGGCTTAGTAGTTTTAACGTTCTATTTCTCCCTTGCATCAGTGTGTGCCTGACCTAGAGTCCTGGGTTTTATTTAGGTTCAGCGGCATTGACTCTGATCTTTCTTCTAACAATGGAGAATGTAAGGTGATTCACCATCAACGTTTATACATATGTAATAGATATGTAAGTATTTGCCCGTGGGTGAAGAGTAAGGAAAGCAAAATGCTCCCGGAGTTGCTGGGGGATGAAGCGACCGGCAATGAATAGAGTCGTTACAGGAGTTGGACTTGACAATTCAGGGCTGTTTTCTTCCTGGGATGCATATGTTGTATGTGACCTGGGTATTGTTTCTAGATGCCTAAATTAGATAGCTCATCTGTCACTGGCATCTAAACAGAAGAAATGTTATTAATACATGTAAGTAAGTAATAAACGTTATTAATACCTGTAAGTTATGCAACATGCATAACTTCTATTTCTATACCCAAATCCTTATGAACACAATCTTGTTATCTCAATTCCTCTCTGCAGTCTGATCTTCAGAATACCTATAAGAATCAGCCATTAATCTCTGCTTATAGCTTTCTAGGCTTTGCTAGCCTACTTAAAACTTTGATTTGTAGACCAGTTTTAAAGGTGGAAGTACCATAGTGTTAGGTGTAAGCCCAACTTTACACCATTCTCCGGTACCGATTTTCCATCACTGTGACAAATACCTGGCAGAGATAACTTAAAAGGGGGAAAGATTTATGTTGGCTCCAGGGTTCCCATGTTTCAGTGATGGATGGGTAATAGTAAAATAGATCAATTTACATCATGATCATTGGAAAGCAGATAAAAAAAAATGCCTCTGCTGTTGGCTTCCTGCTTTTTCCCTTTTATTCTCTCTGGGCCCCCAGTCTGTGGGGTAGTGCAACTTCCATTCAGAATAGTTCTTCCCTTAGTCTATGCTCTTTAGCCATCTTCTAGCTGCTTCTCAATCTACTCAGGTTGACAGTCAAGATCCATCAACACAAATTAATGGAGAGTAGACGGCCATATAAAAACGTGAGTTAAACAGCCAAGAGCCATGAATAGCAAGAGACATGAAATCCGTGTTCATGTGGACTACTTTTAGCCTCTCGACAACAGCTTTTTCCTCAGGTATAAACATCTCTTCCATGAGGGGATTCAGAGTGAGACTGTAATGAATGACATCTTAAAACTGATAACTTGCTTGAGAAAAGAGAAATTGTAGTTTTTATTACATATTTCTGGGAGGGAGAGGTGGGGAAAAGGTGGGGAGCAGGAGAAAGGACCGTGCTAGAGATACCTTCGAACTTCAGAAGCCATTAATCTCCATTAGCTCAAAGCACTCAAAGTGCCATAGCATTGTACTTTGGAATATCATATACTGAGCCCAGTAGCAATGGCTATATATTGAATACATTTGATGATGTTTTCTTCATTTCAAAAGGTAACATTGAAAGAGGTAAATAAGATAATTAAAATTTACAACAGAACTAAAAAAAATGTTATGAGAATATTTAAAACTTACTGTAACCCAAATTCCCCTAGTCCCATCAACCTGAAGAAGTGGATACATTCTTATTAACACTCACAGTCTTTTGGTCTCTTGGCCCCACACAAAAAAGCTGCTCAAATATTTTCTCATTCACTTGGTAAATTGTCTTGTCTCTCTGTCACCCAGGAACAAGTCTGACATTTCCTACTTCTCTGTCTCCTTTTTAAAAAATTAGATATTCTCTGTATTTACATTTCAGATGTTATAGCCTTTCTCCCAATACCATCCCCCCTCCCCCTCCCATTGCCTCCATGAAGGTGCTCCCTCTCCCAACCACCCTCTCCCACCTCAGCACCTTGTCATTCTCCTACACTGGAAAAAACAAGCCTTTTCTGGACCAAAGTTCTCTCCTCCCACTGATGCCAGAGAATGCCATCCTCTGCTGCATATGCACCTGGAGCCATGGGTCTCTCCATGTGTGCTCATTGGTTGGTGTTTTAGTCTCTGGGAGCTGTAGTGCACTTGGTTAGTTGATCATGTTGTTCTTCCCATGGGGTTACAAACCCTTTCAGCTCCTTCAGTCCTTTCTCTAGCTTCTTCATTGGGGTCCTAGTGTACAGTCTGATCGTTAGATGCAAGCATCCTCAACTGTATCAGTATGGCTCTGGCAGAGCCTCTGAGGAGGCATCCATAGCAGATTCCTGTCAGTAAGCACTACTTGGCATCAGCAATAGTGCTTGGGTTTAGTGGCTGCATATGGGGTAGATCCGCAGGTGAGGCAGTGTCGATGATCTTTTCTCCAATCCCTGCTCTTTATTTCCTCCCATGACTGTTTTGTCCTCTTTTCTAAGAAGGACTGATGTATCCACGTTCTGGTATTCCTTTTATTTGAACTTCATAAGTTGTGTAAATTGTTTCTTGGGTATTCAAGCTTTTTGGGTTAGTATCTGCTTATAAGTGAGTACATACCATGAATTGTTCTTTTGTGACTGGGTTACCTCATTCTGGATGATAGCTTCAAGTTCCATCCATTTGCCTAGAAATTTCATGAACTCATTGCTTTTAATAGTTGAGTATCTATTGTGTATATGGACCACAATTTCTGTGTCCGTTCCTCTGTTGAAGGACACCTGAGTTCTTTCCAGCTTCTGGCTATTATAAATAAGGCTGCTATGAACATAGTGGAGCATGTGTCCTTGTTATATGTTGGAGCTTCTTTTGGCTATATGCCCAGGAGTAGAATAGCTGGGTCTTCAGGCAGTACTATGTCCAATTTTCTGAGGAACTACTAGACTGATTACCAGAGTGGTTGTACTAGTATACAATCCCACCAACAGCGTAGGATTGTTCCTCCTCCTCCCCATTCTCACCATCAACTGCTGTCACCTGAGTTTTTGATCTTAGCTGTTCTGACTGGTGTGAGTTGGAATCTTAGATTGATTTTAGTTTGCATTTCCCTGGTGACTAGAGATGTTGAGCATTTTTTAGGTGCTTCATAGCCATTGAATATTCCTCACTTAAGAATTCATTGTTTAGCTCTGTACCCCTTTTTAAAATAGGATTATTTGATACTCTAGAGTTTAAGTTATTGAGTTCTTTGTATATATTGGAGACTAGCCCTTTATTAAATATAGGATTGGTAAAGATCATTTCCCAATCTGTTGGTGTCCATTTTGTCCTAAGGACAGTGTCCTTTGCCTTTCAGAAGCTTTGCAATTTCATGAGGTTTTATTTGTCAATTCTTGATCTTAGAGCATAAACCATTGTTGTTCTGTTCAGGAAAATGTCTCCTATGCCCATGTGTTTTGAGCTCTTCCCCACTTTCTGTTCTAATAGTTTCAGTGTACCTGGTTTTATGTGGAGGTCTTTGACCTACTTGGACTTGAGCTTTGTACAAGGAAATAAAAAAAGGATAGATTTGCTTTCTTCTTTATGCCGACTGCCATTTTGACCAACACCATTTGTTGAAGAGGCTGTCCTTTTTCTGTTGAATGTTTTAGCTCCTTTGTCAAAGATCAAGTGACTATAGGTGTGTGAGTTCATTTCTGGATCTTCAAGTCTATCCCACTGATCTACCTTTCTGTCTCTGTAACAAGACTATGTGGTTTTAATTACAATTGATCTGTAATACAACTTGAGATCAGGAATGGTGATTCTCCAGAAGTTTTTTTCTTTTTCTTTTTCTTTTTTCTTTTTTTATTGTTAAAAATAGTTTTTGCTATCCTGAGTTTTTTATTATTCCAAATGAATTTGCAAATTTCACCTTCTAACTTTATAAAAAATTGAGTTGAAATTTTGATGAGGATTGCATTGAACCTGTAGATAGCCTTAGGCATGTTAATCCTTTCCATCCATGAACATGGGAGAACTTTACATCTTCAGAGGTCTTCTTCAATTTCCTTCTTCAAAGACTTGAAGTTCTTCTCATACAGAGCCATCACTTGCCTGGTTAGGGTCACACCAAGGTATTTTATATTGTTTGTGACTATTGTGAAGGGTGTCATTTCCCTAATTTCTTTCTCAGCCTTTTTACCCTTTGAGTTGAGGAAGGCTACTGATTTGTTCAAGTTAATTTTTTATCTAGGCACTTTGCCGAAGTTGTTTATCAGCTGTAGGAGTTCTCTGGTGGAAATTTTTTTGGGGTCACTTAAGTGCACTATCATATTATCTGCAAATAGTGATATTTTAAATTGTTCCTTTCCAATTTTTATTTCTTTGATCTCTTTTTGCTGTCTGGTTGCTCTGTCTAGTACATCCAGTACTATAATTAAATAAGGATGGAGAGAGTAGGCAGCCTTTTCTAGTTTCTCATTTTAGTGGGAGTGCCTCAAATTTCTCACAATCAACCTAGACACTGGCTACTGTTTTGCTGTATATTGCTTTAATTATGTTTAATATGAGCCTTGAATTCCTGATCTTTCCAAGACTTTTAACACTGAGGGGTGTTGAATTTTGTCAAATTATTTCTCAGCATCTAGAGAAGTGATCATGTAGTGTTTATTATTTATTTGAGTTTGTTTATACAGTGGATTACATTGATGGATTTCCTTATATTGAACCATCCTTGGATCCCTGGAATCAAGCCTAATCTATCATGGTGAATGATCATTTTGATTTGTTCTTGGATTCGGTTTGCAAGAATTTATTGAATATTATTGTATCTAATTGATTCATGAGGGAAATTTGTCTAAATTTCTCTTTCTTTGTAGCGTCTTTATGTGGTTTAGGAATAAGTGTAATTGTGACTTCAAAGAATGACTTGTATTGTGTTTCACCTGTTTCTATTTTATAGAATAGTTTGGAGAGTATTGGTATTATGTCTTCTATGAAGTTCAGATTGAATTCTACACTAAACCCATCTGGTCCTGGACTGTTTTTGGTTGGGAAGTTTTTGATGACGGCTTCTATTTCTTTAGCAGTTATGGGGCTGTTTAGATGGTTTATCTGATTCTGATTTAACTTTGGTACCTGGTACCTGTCTAGGAAATTTTCCATTTCCTCTAGATTTTCCAGTTTTGTTGAGTATAAGCTTTTGTAGTAGGATCTGATGGCTTCTTGAATTTCTTCATTTTCTGTTGTTATGTCTCCCCTTTCATTTCTGACTTTGGTAATTTGGATAATCTCTCTGTGCCCTCTAGTTAGTCTGGCTAGGGGTTTATCAATCTTGTTAATTTTCTCGAAGAACCAGCTCTTGGTTTTGTTAATTCTTTGTATAATTCTCCTTTTTCTATTTGGTTGATTTCAGCTCTCAGTTTGATTATTTTCTGCGGTTTACTCCTCTTGATTGTATCTGCTTCTTTTTATTCTAAAGATTTTAGGTGTGCTGTCAAGCTGTTAGTGTATGTTCTCTCCAGTTGGAGGCATTCAGAGTTATGAGTTTTCCTCTTAGCTCTGCTATCATTACATTTCATAAGTTTTGGTATGTATGTCTTCATTTTCGTTAAATTCTAAAAATCTTTGCTATTTTTCTTTATTTCTTTCTTTGCTAAGCTATTTTTGAGTAAAGCATTGTTCAGCTTTCATGTGTTTATGAGATTTTTGTTGTTTTTGTTGTTATTGAAGACCAGCCTTAGTCCATGGTAATCAGACAGAATACATGTGATTATTTCGATGTTCTTGTATCTGTTGAGGCCATTTCGTGACCAACTATATTGTCAGTTTTGGAGAAGGTACCATGAGGTAAGGTGCTGAAGAGAAGGTATATTCTTTTGTTTTAGAATGAAATGTTCTGTAGATGTCTGTTAAATACATTTGGTTCATAACTTGTTAGTTTTACTGTGTCTATGTTTTGTTTTTGCTTCCATGATCTGTCCATTGATGAGCGTGGGGTGTTGAAGTCTCCTACTGTTATTGTTTGTGGTGCAATGTATGCTTTGAACTTTAATAGGATTTCTTTCATGAATGTGTGTGCCCTTGTATTTGGAGCATAGATGTTCAGGATTGAAAGTTCATATTAATATATTTTTTCTTGTGATGAGTAAAGAGTGTTCTTCCTTATCTTTTTTGATAAAAATCTATTTTATTTGATATTGGAATGGCTACTCCAGCTTGTTTCTTGGGATCATTTGCTTGGAAAGTTATTTTTCTAACTTTTTACTTGGAGTCCATTGATGTTAAGACATATTAAGAAATAGTGGTTGCTGTTTCCTGCTATTTTTGTTTTTAGAGGTATAATTATGCTTGTGTGCTTGTCTTTGGGGTTTGTTTCAAGAAGATTAATTTCTTCTTTTTCCTAGGGTAAAGTTTCCCTCTTTGTGGTGGAGTTTTTCTTCTATTATTCTTTGTAGGGCTGGATTTGTGAATAGATGTTGTGTAAAATAGCTTTTGTGGATTATCTTGATTTCTCCATCTAGAGTAAATGAGATTTTTTTTTTCTAGATGTAGAAACCTCGGCTGGCATTCGTGTTCTTTTAAGGTCTATATGACATCTAGCTTTTATAGTTTGAGAAGTCTGGTCTAATTCTGATCGGTCTGCCTTTATATGTTACCTGTCCTTTTAGTATTTGTTTTTTTTTTTTGAACATTTATTGTTTTGACTATTATGTGTCGGGAAGAATTTCCTCTCTGTTCCAGTCTGTTTGGGGTTCTGTAGGCTTCTTGTATGTTCATGGTCATCTCTTTCTTTAAGTTAGGGGAGTTTTCTTCTATAATTTTGTTGAAGATATATACTAGGCCTTTTTGTTTGGGAGTGTTTGCTCTCATCTACAACTATTATCCTTAGGTTTGGACTTCTCACTGTGTCATGGATTTCATGGATATTTTGGGTTAGAAGTCTTTTGATTTTTGCATTTTCTCTGACTGTTGTGTCAATGTTTTCTATGGTAACTTCTGCCCCTGAGGTTCTCTCTTCTATTGTGTTCTGTTGGTGATGCTGGTGTCTATGACTCCTGATGTCTTTCCTAGGTTTTCCAACTTCATGGTTGTCTACTTTTGTGATTTCATCATTGTTTCTATTTCTGTTCTCAATTCCTTCACCTGTTTGGTTGTGCTTTCCTTTAGCTCTTTAAGTGATTTTTGTATTTTTTATGTTTCCTCTTAAGGTCTTCAACTTGTTTGCCTGTATTCTCCTGGCTTTCCTGTACTTCTTTAAATATGTTATTTGTGTGCTTTTCAACAACCTCCATCATTATTATGCAGTATGATTTTAAATCTGAATCTTGTTTTTCTGGTGAGTTGGAATATCCACAATTTTCTGTGATGGTAGAATGGGTTCTGATGTTGCCAGTTTGTCTTGGTTTCTGTTTCTTAGATTCTTTAGCTTGCCTCTTGCCATCTTATTTTCAATGATGCGAGGTGATTTTGTAGGCTCTTACTGAAGCTTGTTTCTGCTGTGGGTCTGTGGGCCTTTGAACTCTGGAGAGAAATTGCTCCTGGTTGTTCGGCTCTCTGGGTAGGCTGTGAGTTCTGATAGCAATGGGCTGTCTCTGGGTTTTGTCCTGAACAGTTCGTTCCCTGCCTGCGCCAAGCTATGGGTGACCTTAGAGTTCTAGGTGTTCTCTCCCAGATAGTCAGTGGAGCGGGAGTATGGACACACCCATGGGCTCAGGAGTGAGAGCGCTTCTGCAGCTCCCCTAGGTGCCCAGCAATGTGTGGGCCGGCTGCCAGTCCTGATGAAATTGGACTGCCTCTGGCCTTGGGCCAGAAGTGTCCTCTGCCTCCTTCTTAATATCCATTGCCATAAGCACATTTTTTTTCCTACAGTGCTAATGCTGTTTAGCCAGCTCTGTTTTACTGTCTGATTCTCTACCTCTAAGCCTCGAACCCATGCTGCATCAATCTCCATCCCAGTACCACACTTATCATTTTGATGCACATGATCAGTAAAAGAGGCATCATAATTACACTTCTTCATACTGTGTTCACCCTCTGGAAGACATTGATGATAGAAATTTTTAAAGATCTTCAGACAAGACTAAATAGCACACCAGATTCTGGACTAACTCTGTCCTACCCTGCCACTACTCTGACTCTACTTATCCACCTCTGCACTTATCCATCAATCTCCAGTCTGCAAAACTACATCCTGATTTCCAATCACAATCACAAGAAGTCCTTCTCTCCCCTTTCCCTGTGTTTCTTTAGCCCTTGTAAATTCTTATAACTCAAAATGCTCTTAATATTAAACATACATTTAAGGTATTTTACTCCACGTTTTAGGTATCTTTTCTCATCACTTTACAACAGCAATCTAAAGCAAGTACTATACTAAAACTCACGGGACAATGGGAAATAGACACATAGGTGTGAGATCATTTGCTTATGTCAGGATAGGGGATGATGGCAGCGCCAAGATTTGAACCTGAATTTCACACTCATCTCTTTAAGTGTAGAGCCTTTCATCAATATATAATTTTGCTTCTTTAGGAAAAAAAGAAAAATCAACTATTAAATTGTAGGGTAACTACAGTTTTATTCTTACTCTCCCTCAAACTGTGAGTTCAGTTAATTTAATCTGATGATATTCAGTTAATAGGCATTTATTAAGCACTATTGTGGTCTTACTTCCTCTTTTTGAGGCAGAACCTTATTTTTAGGCTTCTTCTTAGCCCTAGATCCCACCAGTACCTAAAACTTGTAGTGTCTTGAATTATCTATGGCAAAAATATCAGTTACGTTAACACTGATCAGAAAACAAGGGGAAGAAGTTAAACAGGTGTGAAAATACTAGATAAATCACTTTATCCCAGACATTTCTTTTCTCCTGGCCATCTAGCTTTTTTTTTATATAAGGGTCTATTATATTTTCTTAGGTAGAGGAAAGAAACCTGCATTTTTACTTATCAATATTCTTCTGTTATTTTACACTCAGCAGGGTGTTGGATTCCAGGCTGTCTGCATAAACTCCTGCAAGCACCAACAGCATCATCTGACTCAAGTGAATCACTGCTTTTAATCCTGAACTAAGGTTGATTAATGTAACCATACTTGTGGGGACATGCTTGACACCCAGAGAAAAACAGCTTACTCTGTATAGAAGAATGACATTAGAGACTATCCTCATAATTCATGGGCTTTACAAGCTGTGGAAGCAATGGCAATTCTCGTTTGACTGAGAACTTATGGCCATCTCTAAAAAGAGACTTACTCCCAAGGTCCCTGGGGTGCTCCACATACACACTCTTCCTCCTTACCTGCATGAATTCCAGATTTAATTTAATGCCCAATAGGGTTGGAAAGACCTGGTTAGTGTTAGAAAATATATCATGAAGGCCTTTGGGCGGGCAGTAAGAAAATCTAGTGTTTTCATGGTAAACACAGAACTTAAAGAGAGACCAGGTATTTCTGTCTGTCCCCCAAATAAAGTCTCTAACTTCTCTATTCTTTTTGGTGCTTCTGACACAGGTTTTAGGAGTTATCCACCAGGGTCTCCCAAAAGAAAATTAATCCCAAGAGAAAGAAGTTTTCTCCACACCAAAGGATCAAAGAAGTGACACATATCCTTAATAGAGACTTTCCAGGTTCTCTGTCATAGACTGGTACTCCCAAGCCATTCTAGGTATCTGTGCATCTTAGAAATGAGCCACAGAGGTAGGGAAGGATTCCACACACTCCTTTCACAGAATTCCTCTTTCAAATTCCTGTGATTCACACTTTAAAAAACAACTGATATATAGCTAGGAAAAAAGCATTCTTACTCATCAATGTACTGAATAGGTAGTACGTGACATTTTATAGGTACCTAGTTGATTTTAACCACAAATAAAATATGAGAGGTGAAACATTAGGAGAGGCAAGGAACCAGTCATAATTAGGGAAGGAAAAGAGAGAGAGATGTCAGGGTATGTAAATATGACTTGAGTTATGCAAACAAAATCTAATGCACATATTAAGTAGCTGTACCCCATGCTTTTTTGGGGGAGTTACAAGAAATTAAAGATTCTCATGAAAGGGCACTTGGAATCCAGGAGGGAGTTCCTGCCTTACCATGCAGTTTTCAATAGTTCACGGGCATCGGTGCACAAAGGGAAGTTGCCTAATAAGGAAAGGTCAATATTGACTTAGAAATATCTTTGTTTTCCCATCTGCCTGAAAATTGGTTCAATCACATTTAGCTGGTGGGTGAGCATAAAACTTTGAGAATTAGTTCAAATAAACTGTGCAAATAGCACCATAATTACTTTAATGTAAATACCCTCAGAATAAAGTTTCTTTAACTCCTTTACTCCTATAGTACCAGGGCCAGCAGATCAAATTAATCTTTACTCTGTATTTTATATGCATTTCCTCTAAAATTAGCACTTACATAACGACTTTTCTTAGTCTTCACACAGAGATTTGAGTGATATGTTGTTCTTTAAGCTTCTGTTTCCTTACCCAACAATGTTCTAATGTGCCTCGAATCATTCTTACATTTTCTTCTTGCTCTGACATTCTCTCATACAACTCTAGGCAATATCAGTGGAGCTGTGTAGTAAGAGGTGTGAATCCAGCAATGACTGGAGACCGGACTCTGGGTCGATATGATGCTGAAAGCGGCTGCTATGATGTCATGGGGCTTGATGGGCTTTGAAACAGCTGGGGACTGGTTCATGGCACAAGGGGACACATGATGAAGGTGAGGTGATGGATCCACAAAGGCAGGAAGAAGGGGTTCATATACTGCATCATGTTTTCCTGGTCTCCCAACTTCACTCCTCTGTGGTTTTGCTTGACTCTGTCTTGTGGGTTTTAAGCCTGGGGCCACTGCAGCTGAGAGAACAAGTTTGTGTTTCAGCTTTGTTACTGTTCAGCACCATGAACTGGAAGAAACTAACTGCATTTGCCTCCATTTCTTCGGTGATGTCGTCATAGATGATAGAATTATCTATCATAGATGATAGACCAGCGTATCTTTCTATGTCAAATTCTTACAGTACTATCTGGAATCTGGAGAGAACACACTATTGACTGGCTTCATGTCTGTGAACCCCCAGAAGGTTTGGACATACATCTTAATTAGCACTGTGCATGTAAATTAATAATGTGCAGAATCCGTCATTCCTGCCATTTATACCAAAGCTTCTCAACAGTAGGAGGGAGTCGAGGTTCTGCTATCAATAATCTGTCTGTCTGTCTGTTTGACTGACAGTCTGTTTTGTGTATGTATGTTTGTATGTATGCCCACATGTATGTTGGAGGTGTCTTTCTTAATAACTTTTCCATCTTATTTTTGAGACAAGTTTATGCCTAGAACCTGGGCTCCCTGATTCCTCTGTCCCCCAGGACTGTGATAGTACATGTCGCCATTTTTAATGGATGTGAACTCATGTCTTCACTCTTGCTTGGGGAGCGCTTATTGACTGGGTCATGTTCTCTGTCCCAGTTTTGTACCTGGCAAAGCATAACTGGATGTGATCAGAGAAGGGGTCTGGAATTCACATCAACTTTTTATGATGCACAGTCATGGTCAAAAATGCTTGAGCAGCACCATAGGAGATGGTGTGTGTGAAACCCAGTCATGACAGTTCACACCTATGGGCAACCTGGGCTATTTTGTGAGACCTTGTCTCATCATTTTCCCAAACAAAGCAAAAAAAAAAAAAAAAAAAACAATCAACAGAAAGAGAAATAACATACGAGAAATCACATGACTGCGGTGTGGTTTCTATTGCAAACAAGAACACACATATTTAAGTTTTAAATTATCCGAGTCTTCCGGAAATAAGATATGAATGGAGAAAATTCTTGTAAGTGCATCTTTAAACCCCATGGCAACAGCTATTCTGGTAGCTAAGCCACAGGACAGATGAACCAGGCCTGGAAGAACGTGGGTTAACTTACTTTCTTATCGATCACTGCACTTCTTTGTGCTCAGCTGTGTGGCACGCCACATTGCTTTGACTGCAGTGTTTTCAGTAGAGTCAAACAAAACAACTTGCCTTCCTTAGAGTTGAAGCTGCCACAGGACATTATCACAGGTCATTATTTTGAACTGCAGTGATCGTTAACCACTCTTCCCAAACGGCTTTACTCTGGGTTTCAGTGGAGAGTGCTTCCAAGGGAAGCCGTTACAATGTAGCAATTATCAAAATTGTCGTTATACATTTATTTTTGTCACTACTTCATTAATATTTACCAAACTATAAGATAGGTGAGTAAGAGACCTTGTCCAATTTATTTTCATTGTTAATACTTTATGCGATGCTAGCCAATGAAAGTCTCTGAAAATGTTACACGAGTGAAAAACTAAAACATTCTAAATCATTAATGTCTCAGCAGTATGTGTAGGAGCTTTTGCCTGCATCTATGACTGTGCATCAAAGGTGTGCTTGGTACCAAGAGAGACCAGAGATGGTATTGGAGCCTCTTGAACTGAGTTACAGGTGGTTTTGAGCTGCTGTGCTGGGGGTTGAATGCAGGACCTCAGGAAGGGCAGCCAGTGCTCTTAACCACTGGGCCATCTCTTCAGTCCTAGACTAAAACAGTTTTTAAAAGTTCTTTTCTCGTGTATTATACCCCACTACAGTTTTCCCTCTTTCCTCTCCCCTGAGCCTTCTGCCCGATTCCCATGCCTCCCCTCACCCCGTGATTCACCCCTGCTCCTCTCCTCAGGGAAGCATAAAACTCCCAGGGACATCAACCAAACACTGCATAACGAGCTCCAATAAAACCAGGCCCATAACATCACATCAAGGCAGCCCAGTAGGAGGAAAAGGGTCCCACCAGTAGGCAAAAGGGTTAGGCAGAGTCCCTGATCCCACTGTTAGGATTTTCACAAGAGTACCAAGCTACTCAGCTATAATATGCACAGGACCTAGGTCAGACCCTCCTATAGCCTCCCTAATCTCTGCAAGTTCCCACGAGCCAGGGTCAGTTGATTCTGGGAGCAGATCCATCTACTTTAAGGTACTTTGTTTCATTTCTATTGTGGCTGTAAATAGATAGAGGTGAAACCATGTCATTTAGAACTGGCCATTATGTTTTGTGTTTGTAATTTTTTTCTTAGTAACCCTGAATTGGGCATATACTAATATTTCAGGGCTTTGGGATCCAGAGCTATCAGATTTTGGTAAAATTAAAGTAATACAAAACATTATAAAAAACAGTAAGCAAAACCTATGACAGTGACAAATGTTAACCAGCTTAAGGTTGTGAGTTCAACACTACGGGATGTCACAGAATACTTTCTTCTCTCGAGAAATGTGTTTTTCTGGAGTTTGTGAAGCTCATACGTACAGATTATAGAAGCTGTTACAACACACGTCCACACACACAATAATTGTGATGACTACAGACAATGTGGTCTTTAAAATGTGGGTTTTCAGTTCTCTGGCATGTGTCTTTGTATGTCTGGGAGCAATGTGGCAGTGACAATTGTGACGGGTTTGGACCCTGGCACTTGGCTTTACATTTATAGGATTGATAGTATAATTTCAGCCCCACTATTGACTTGATCGATTATCTTAGATTAACTAACTATTCTCAACCAATTTGATGCTGAAAGTAGAGGTGATTCTCATCTTTCTATAAAGTTGTTTCAAAAAAATTCACGAGGGTTGTAAATTCCTACATTAAGACAAGGATAAAGGCATGCTGTCAACAGCCTGAAAAAAGAAAGACCTCAGCTCAAGAGTAAATTAAATCCAAAGCAGACACAAGGAAGGAAATAATAAAAAACAGCATGGAAATCAATTAAATACAGAACATAAAATTAGAGAAAAGTCAATAAAACAAAAACAGCTTCTCTGAAATGGCCAACAACACTGAGAAGCTGATACTGTGAAAAGAGGAGGAGGTAGAGGGGAGGAAAAAGAGGAACAGGAAAAAGCAAAGGAGAAAGAACAACAGGGGGAAGAGGAAGGAGAGCAGGAGGGGGAGGAGGGTAGGTGAGAGAGACCCTAAATTAAAACCATCAGGAATGAAAGACAGGATAAAATCTGAATATACCTAAAACAAATAAAGAGATTATTAGAGATCAAAGAGGTTCTTCAAAGAAAAACCCTAAGCTAGGTAGATTTCCTGGTGCCTAAGCATCTTTGAGGAAGAATTTACATACATTCTTCACAGTTTTTTTTTTTTTTTTCCAAAAAGTAGAAAATACATTCAACTGACTTTTGATACTGTAATACCCTGTTAATCAAGGTAGGAAAAGATAATGTGAGAGGAAAACAATTACCAAATGGGCAGAGAAATGGTACTGGCATGCCTTTAGAGAAGGTGTCACACATCATTTTCACTCCTGCTGAGAGATCACCCACGTGCCTGGACCCAGCCCTGGCTTAGTGCAGAGCAGGTGAACACTGGCTGGTCCGCCTCCCAGTACTATCAGCCTATCACATGGTCATTAGCAAAGCAGAAAACCTGGAATCCGCTCAGCCTAGGTGTCACTGCTGTTTTGTTGGTTGTCTTTGGCTTCTCTCTAGTCACACTGTTATTCCATCCTGGAAGGGCAGAAATCTTCTTATCCTGAGCATTCAGTGTTCTGGCGGTATTTCTTCTTTTTATCCCATATGGAATATGCAAACTTAGATTTCAAAAATGTGCATGTGTTTTATGTCATTTGTACATGAGGCATTTCCTCTCTCAACATCTCTGGGGCTAATTAATGACATTTTCCCCTAAATGCTTTCCATGCTTCTTCGTGTGTCAGAGTGAAAAGAACTAATCCTCTTCCTGACTGATGTAGGTGCATGCAAAAAGCATGCCTTGTCTTTAATTGTGTTTCTGGATTCATGCTAACCATGTGGTGACAATATTTCCCCTTTATGCTCAGAAGAGAAGCCTGGGTGGTTGGGGGAAGGAATATAAATACCAAGCCCATAGTTACCCTGAGATGCTTTAGCTATGATAACAGCAACAAAGGCTTGACCCAAACTCCCAAATGGTCACGTGCTCAGAATGTTACTGAATTTTTAGGATGAGGGAACCTGAACACATTTTACCCCTACTCTCTCCAAGCAACGAATATGTTTTTCTGAGGTCAACAAAATTATTGTAGTGGCAAACCTTTTTGCAGCTTTGCAAATATCTTTCTGGTCCTTGGCTTCAGTGTGGGAATACACAGTTTCATTCCCTCGTTCTGTGTGTACAGGGTGCTTTCTGAAGCCGTGTGTTCATTTCTATTTCTCATGAAGAATTTGACCCTGTGAGATGTAGTAATATTGGTGTGTGTGTGTGTGTGTGTGTGTGTGTGTGGATGTGTATGCACATATGTATATAGATGTGTGTGTATACATGCATGTGTGTGCATGCATGTGTATATGTATATATGTGTGCATCTATGTGTTACATGTCTTTGTATGTGTGTGTGCAACTGTGTGCATGTATGTATATGCATGTGCAAACATATACATGTGTGTATCAGTATGTATATATGTGTTTAGGTGTGTGGGCATGTTTATGTGTGAACTTATATGTATGTGCATGCACATATATGTGTGACTGTGTCTGTGAGGGTAAGCATGTGTATGTGTGTGCATACACACACGAGTGCAGAACAGAGGATAACTTTGTGTGTTCTCTTATTGGCATGGAACCCTGCAAGTGGGGTAGACTGGCTTGCCAATGAACCCCATAAGCTCATTTGCCGTACCTCTTCAGTGCCAGGATTATGAGCTGTGTCTCAATGCTTGGTTTCTTATATGTGGGCTCTAGGGCTCAAACTCAGGTCCTTGTGCTTTTATAGCAAGCAGTGGGCTATTCCACTTTTCTTAACTCTAGTTCCCAATATGAAATCTGACTGAGCACAGGGACCCCAATGGAGCAGTTGAAGAAAGAACTGAAGGAGCTGAGGGATTTACAACCCTATAGAAAAAACAATATCAACCAACCAGAACCCTTAGAGCTCCCAGGGACTAAACCACCAACCAAAGAGTACACACAAAGGGACTCACAGCTTCAGTTGCATATGTAACAGAGGATGGCACTGTCTGGCATCAGTAGGAGGAGAAGCCCTTGGTCCTGTAAAGGCTTCTTTCCCCAGTGTAGGGGAATGCCTGGGTGGTGAGGTGGGAGGGGGAGCATCCTCATAGAAGCAGGGGCATGGGAGAGAGGGGAACCAGGAAAGGAGATAACATTTGAAATGTACATACATAAAATATCCAATAAAAGTGTATAAATGCAGTCTATTTCTCAATAAGTCAATATTAAGTAACAAGAGACATTTAACTATTCACATGCGTCAGGCAAAGTGGAAAGAACTGTGTATGCTGTTTCTCATTCAAAGATCAATCTTGTGACCAGAGTTTCTCAGTCCATCAGAGGAGCTAAGGCTCAGAGAAGTCAGGATTCTTAATTCCTAGCACCTGTGTATGGCAGAGCTAAAAGCTATACTTAGCTCTGTCTAGGAGTACCTCTCCATCTTCACTGTTCTTTGCCTAAGAGACACCCTCTCCCTCCCCTTGGGGCCCCAGATGATTCAATTATTGGCACCTGTTACAAGCACACTCCCTTAAATGCCCTCAGCCCACAGCCCTCATGGTGAGCTACCGCCCCGGTCCTGGCCATTAGCAATGGGTCACTGTTCTCTGTCTGATTCAGTTTGGTTTTACAGTCACTGGATGGCTATCCTTGCTTTCCTCTTTCATAACTAGGAGGGGTCTGCTTACCATTCTCTTTTCAGTCTTTCATCTGGCTTTAAGAATTTCTTGATTAAATTCTTGTCAGCCAGTAGTAGTGATGTGATTTCTAAGGCCCAGTGAAAAATCAAAATGTAGAGTTGCTTACTGAAAAATAAATGGTTAAGAATTCCAAAGTGACAATAGTAAATCATTAAAGGGGCATGGGACTCTCCTGATTATATGATTCCATGTAACTACACAGGGCACATACCCCTGAAACTACACAGGGCACATACCCCTGAAACTGCACAGGGCACACAACCCTGAAACTCGGGTATGTCTTGCTTTATTTTGGCTGACATTTTGGAATGACCATATTTTTTCTGCTGAATTTTTTATAGAGTACCTTCCTAACCTCCTTCGGATCAGGCCAGCCTTCCAGTTCTGTCAGAACTTGGACTCCGTTTGTTGACTTCTGTCCTTTTACAGTTCTTTATTCTGAGACCCCAAGGCTTCAATAGTTTGCCTTCCCATCCGTGAGCTCTGGCTTCTCACCCTCTCAGATCTCCAGTCAGAGACCTCACTCTGCACACAGACGGGTGTGTTTGGCAAAGCCTTTGTTTATAACAATTTCTGTCATCTGGAGAAATTTTTGCTTTTTATTAAATATATAATGTACATTCTTTAGTTGGCTTTCAACTTGTCCTGGCCTTCTTAAGGGACGTTTCAGGATCTTTTTTTCTTTTTTCCTTTTCTCTTTTTTTGCCAAATAATACCAGAAAACTTCATGCTGATGCTATAAAAGCTGGCAGTTTCATCATCGCCCAGTTCCTTTGCTGGAGCAGTTTTACCATGTGCACATCGCAGCACTATTCCATGCAAAGCCACACCCTTCCCTCCCCCTTCTTCAGTGCAATTGATAACAGGAGAGCAAAGTATGAGTCGCTTTTAAATTGGAAACAGTGACTCCAAAGCATCCTGTTGTGAAATCCCAGAGCATGAACAGGAGTTCACGGTGATGATAACAAGGAGAAAGTTATCAACAAAGCAGGGAAAAGTTTCCAAAGGAGAAAGATGGTAGGTCAGAACAGTTACAGATACCTGGCATTTGGATTCTTCTGAAAGGATGGTAATGGGTACTAACAATAATCCATTCAGCCTATGCCATCAATTTACCAGCTATGTGTCTATCACCTCATTTCCACAATCTCATGAAGCTGGCCTCACCACCCTCCTTTTACAGACAAGGAATATGGCACTCAGAGGTATAAAAAGGAGACCAATTCTAAGTCTTGTAAGTCAAGACTCAAGTCTGTGTTCCCTCCCTTCAGACTGAATGTGGTCTGGACATCCTATGACTGTGGTCACAGAGGATTGGATAAGTCTTGGCCACCTGCCATAGACAGGCTGTGACAGTGGGTGGATAGCGGGTTAATTTATGTGGAGAGGCTCTGGAGCATTATTTGAGCCAAATTTGTTCCTTTCTTACAGTTATTCTATCTGGAAAAGTTGTGATTAGTTAGCTTTATAAGCTGAGCCGAGGAGGGTGAGTTTGATTCAATCCATGTGCATGAAAATGGGGAAGGAGAGCGGTAGTAATATGGTAATGTAGAATCGAGAGAGATGGAGAGAAAGTTTGTGAGGAATTAGGACACAGGGAAACCCGGCAGATGAAGAGGGAGGGCAAGGACAGTGACAGAGACACAGACCTCAAGCAAACAGAGTGTAGGGCCAGCCACTGCAGCTCCTCTCGGGACTCTGTATAAACTGTGGCACACCTTTGGGTAATGCCTTGGACAATACCTTATCACAAGCCTTTCCACTTTGAAGTGAGTGGCTCCCATGCATCTCCTTAAGTTTAGACCATTGAATGCCAAAATCATCTTTCTTTTTGACCATAAGACACTTGTAACAATAACAGTAATGCACTGTGTGTCCCAAAGATGACTGACAAGCCACCATGTGCTTGGGCAAGTTCCTGTCACTTTGTTACTCTGCAGCCACCCCAATTTCAGCTGAGACTGAATGTCTACCCTCAGCCGTTCCCTACCCCATCTTCAGCTGAGACTGCATGTCTACCCTCAGCCGTTCCCTACCCCATCTTCAGCTGAGACTGCATGTCTACCCTCAGCTGTTCCCTACCCCATCTTCAGCTGAGACTGCATGTCTACCCTCAGCCATTCCCTACCCCATCTTCAGCTGAGACTGCATGTCTACCCTCAGCCATTCCCTACCCCTCATGCCCCACCCTCTGCCTTCAAAGCTCTGACAGCCACATTCTAAAGCCATGGGTCCAGAATATAAGGGATACCAACACACAGGCAGCCAGCCCTGAGCATGGCCTGCATTTTTATCCTACAAGTTCAAACAATGACTTCCCTTTTCCAAAATTACATCCGATGTAATTTTGGTAGATCCTAGAGATTAATGTGGACATATAGTAAGTAAAAATGGGGGGAGCTTAGTTAAGAGATAAGGACATGAGTGGGTCCTGACTTCTTGTCTACTTTCTTGTCTTGGTTTTGCTATTTTGCCTTTTGGTTGATATCTATGAGTCTTGGACTTCTAATCTATATGGTGACAGGGATGGTGGGTAACATGCCCTTGACCCATGCACATATGGGCACACTAGTTGGACTCAGTACATTGTTCTTTTAAGCCATGAAACTATGTTCAAGAGAAGTTGAGAAGAAAGTTGGAGGGAAGAAATGAGGAATAGGAAATGCATATGATTTTTTGGGTTCTTAGATTCTAAGATCCGACTTTAAATGCCATTTTGTTTGATTGACCCTGAGAAAAGAGGACCTTGGACGCCTTCTCAAATTTGTGCTTTATTATCATATTTGCTCTGGCGACACACTTGCAAAAAGCCTTTCAGACAGAGCATGTTGCTTGTGTGGAAGAAACTGAACAGGGAGAAGATATGGCAAACAAGAATGCCTTCTATCTATATTTATTCCCACAGACCTGTACTTCACCTTGGTCAGAGCAGCTTTTTTCTGAAGTGGATAGCAGTCACTGTAGAGACTGATAAGTCACTGTAGTGGCTGTAGTCACTGTCAACAGGCTGAGAAGAGATTGAGTGTCCTGCCAAGGCTTGGGGAACATCACGGAAAAGGAGGTGGAGTGACTGTAAGCTGAATGATGGGAACAAATGGTGAGAAATGCTGTCTTCTGTACATGCCATGGCTAATCGCATTCATGACCTCATACGAGTTGTGTCTACATGAACAAGACCTGTACAAGACTGAGCCAGGCAAAATTCCTACATAGGTGGGAGAGAAGACCTTCCATTCTTGCCCTGGACTGAGGATCTGTTGGCAGTTAATAGTTTCTGGGATTGTTTCTTGTAGAACATGACCATTGATAGGCATCCAATACTCCTGTGGATACCTCCGTGGATACCCCTCACCCACGCACATGTGGGTACACTATTTGGACTCAGTGCATTGTTTCTTTTTTAATCATAGACAATTTTATTAAAATTCTCCAAAATATGTAGCAAACATGTTAATTGCTTCTAAAATGTACATCATTCATTATATACAATAATTACTGTGTCCTCCACTGATTCCTTTTGCTTCTTTTCTTTACAATTCCTTAATAGAAGCCAGAATCTTGGGTTGCCCAGTTGGGAGCCTCTGATCTACTGTTCTGATTAAGATTCTTTTCAATATTCATGGCCAACATTTGGCTTCTAAAAGAAAGACCTTTAGTCTTTTCAATCACTTGCTGGTAGAGCACAACTACATTGTCGCCCATTACCACGTGGCCTAGTTTAGAATCAATGTTGGCTTTTCTAATCAAATTCACAATCCACCTTCCAGTTTCTTCTGGAGTCATATTCAGTTTCTCTAACATATTAATGCTGATACACTGGCGGATACAACAGAAAGTCTCAAATATGAAGAGATGGGCATTCTCAATGAAGTCCTCAAGACAGGCTACCAGGAAGAAGTCATTCACAAGTAATGATTGACATTCTCTCAGCTTTTTCTGAGCCCCATCAAAATCAAAGTTAACATATAGGAATTCAACAAATTCTGTAACTGGGTTTTTATATGTGCAAGACTCCTGTTGAATAGCTTTCACTAGATCTTCAAGCATCTGTTGGTATTTCTACACATCCTTGTTGATTACGACGGCAGTGGTCACACAGCAGAGAATATGTGGACAGACAGTCAGAATTGCGTTAAGGTATCGTGGTTGGTAAAGGAAGAGATCGATGATATTATAATGGCCCTTTGGATGGTTGAAAAAACAGAGACCAGTGAATGAGCCATGTTCGCTGCTGAAGAGACTGGAGTGGAGAACTCGCAGAATTATGGTCTATGGTCCCTTTTAATCCAGTAAGGTCTTCCCTGGCTGCATCCCAGTTCTGCATTAAGATTTCAGAGGCCACTTTTCCCCAGAGTAAACTTAAAGCATTTCTATCTGCTGGAACCAAATCTACGAAGTAAAGATACTATCCTGCTCCTGAGTAACTTCCACCCTCATGTTGGCATTTTGCGTATCTGTAGAGCGTATCTAAGTACTCTTGCCTAAATCCATACTTGTTTTCCAGGTAGTCAAATAACATCTGGTCATCCCTGGTTGACTGCATCTGCCTTGTAGTTTCTGGCTCTTCAAACATCTTCACAATTTGTTCTGTTTCTGCCTGGAGCTGTTTCGGCTGCGCAACAACTGTGGTTTTTGTTCTCTCAGAGCATGAGGGATATCATCAGAAGGAAGGTTCTCGGGAACATCCATAGCGAAGTCCACCATATTGGTATCACTAAGAAGATCCAATTTTCCTTGGAATAATTTTTTTCATTATAAATCTCTTTCACAGAGAGAAACTCAAGAAGCAGAAAGACCGAGCGCAGATCCACAAAGTGTGAGATGCAAGTGCTCAAGTCACACTTCCCCATCCTACCCAGTGCCCTGATTCTTTAAGACATAAAATTATGCTCAAGAGATGTCGGGAAGGATGTAGGGGAAGTTGGAGGGAAGGAATGAGGAATAGGGAATGTATATGATAATATTTCACTCAGACATGTATGATAGCCTCAAAGGGTAAGAAACAAATAAAAATGAGAAAATTGAAGGTTTGAATGAAAACAGGCAAGGGTTTAACATCTCAGAAAAGACTTGTTCCAAAGCCCCAAGAACTTGTGGACAATGTTGTGAGCACCAGGGGTGAAAGGGTGTGGAATCTTTTAAATTAGCAAAATTCTCATGCATGTATCACAGCAGGCTGGGCTCCTAGGCTTTATTTAGGTAAAACTCCCATTGAGCTCTGGCTCCAGGGTCCTCCCTGTATTATTCAGAGCTTCAGAATGTTGGCCTGCCGTTCCATGAGTCATGCTGATGAAATTTCAAGAGACAAGGACATTCTTAAAATTAGCTTGGAGACAGCAAATGGCTCTTCCTTGGCCTGGCCGGCACCTTTTTGAGGTTATTTTAGTTTGATTCTCCTTTGAGAGAACCTGGAATGACTGAGTTCTGCTAATCCTCTGGCCAGTGACCCCTCAGCCTCCCACAAATCCAGTGACTCTCTGAACTTGAAGGAAGTAATAAAATATTGGGACACTTGCCCTCAGGCCTGCTTGGACTGCAATTCTTCCACAGTTCCAAGAGGAGTTGGAGTGCAATAAGCAACCCTGAGGCTAGGGGGCACTGGGTTGGGTTGACCACGAGACAAAGATGAAGTGTAACCAACTGAGTTCTCTGACTGCACAGGCCCACTGTGTGCCTTTTGACCAAGACTTTTCTGGGGCAGGAAATCAAAGCTGACACTGACTTTGCAGTCAGAACATTTCCACTAGGATGGGATTTTGTGTAGATGAACAATTTCCCCACTGTTCTCTGTATAACAGAGGGGTCTGTTAAGATCTGCAGCTATGGTTCAGTTCCCCACTTTATTATTCGCTCTGATGGAGAACTTGTCCTCACTGTTTCCATTTCGTCTCCAGAGGGATGTGGTATCTTGAGGAATAACAGGGATTTCCCTTGAACACATCTAAATGAGGTACCCAGGACCCAAGTGGTATGACTGAAGGTTTAAGTAGGATTATGAGAGCCCAGCCAGCAAGATGTAAGATGCTCTAAAGGGTTAAAATACTCCTTGATGCCTCCCTATCAACATGGCTATATTCATTGCTGTTTGTTTAAGATTTGGTCACATGCAAACCAAATATCTCTCCATTCTGGGTACAGAGACTATTAATATGATTATAATTGTCACTGAGAATTGATCTTTTTGTAGTTGAATACTGATAGACCTCCCATGTATAATAAGTGGTAGGATATTAGAACCGAAGGCAAAGTACGAAAACAGGAATAGAAATACAGGGATGAGGTCAGGCTCCGAGGGAAAAGTAATGGAGTCCATTGGAACTAAGAAAATTAGGCAAAGTCCATTCTGGCTTCAGTAAATATTGTGTTGAAAAAGTATGACTTACAACATTACAGAAATGCAGCTTAACACAAATTCCACCCCAACCCTGCTCTGTCTTTCTGCTACTTCAGATCTATTGTGATTAAATCCATGGGCAATCAGAGGGGTAAGAGGGTTGGACAGCTTTAACCTTTCTTTAGCCTTTGGCTAAAGAAAGCATCCCCAAGAGGCCCAGAGCAGCCCAGAACAGGACTCTTTTCTTGGGACAATCCCTGGGGCACCTTCAACGTCCCTTCTTAGGACCTCTGTCTCACAGTTCCTTTGACCCTGACAGATGTGTTTCTATTTCTGGTGCCACTTATAGCACTGAGAAGCAGCATATCTCCAGTCTTTCTCTCGGAATCCCTCCGCTCCTTCAGCAGGCACTTGCAGACAAGACCAAAGATAGCCCTGTAGTGGTCTTTTCTGGTGTTCTGTGCTTCTATTGCATAGGAAATGACTGCATCCTTGAAAAGTATAAGTTCTAGATATACAGTACAAACACACCCAGCACAGTGCCCGGTTCTTCCGCCTTTCATAGTCCCTTTAAGAACAGGACCTAGAGCCCAGCCCTCGTTTACTTTCCCCAGAATGCTTAAAGCACTGTTCTCTGTGCTCCCAGCTATAGGAGATATCTTAGTAGCTTACCTCTCCTCTCTAGGGAGAGAGAAATAACAGCTCTCATCCTCATTCTCTACTCTTGATCTGCCTGAAATCCAAGACTGAAGATACATAAGCCCCTTTCCAGCAATTTTAGGATTGCTGATATATATATATATATATTAATCTTAATATTTATTATATTGGAGTCTGAGATAAACCAGGGACAAAAAAGAATCCCATTTCAAAATCTTAATGTTCACCATTAAAGTAGGACCTCATATTAAGAACAGTGTGTCCCAGGAGATGTCAAATGAGCTATGTTCTGCAATCAAGCAGAAACTGGAGATGTCAAATTATTCTCTAGATTCAGTCTACAGTATTTATTAAGTAAGCTTCTGAGCTTAGTTCTCGCATTCCTAGTGAAATTTTTATCCAAGGATTTACTGTAATGTGCGCAACACTTAAACTAGGAATGTGAAGTTGTGTCCATTTTCTTAGCACAGCTGAGAAAAGACAAGTTCAGTGAGGATCTGTTTCTTCCTACTATGTTTTCACTTATAGGAAAGATTGTGTCACACTAACATAGAGGTTTTCATACTGTGACACAAGAAATGGCAAGGATGTTGGTGAGTCTAATGTAGTTTTCTTATCTGTGGCCCACAAGTGGACAACATTGACAAAGAATAAAAGTGTAAGTCAGAATTCTGCCTCTAGAGCATCACTAGCTGTTTGTTACCACCATGTAAAGCCAAGCCCAGGATTCCAGCAGTCAAGATCTGAGCCCTGCGTGGGATGTGAAAACCGAGTCACATGGTGGTGACTCACTAGCTTTCAACCACGCAGTGAGTCAGACGAGAAAGGCCCAGGGACAGACTGTCTCTTAGAGAACCACCACTGAAGGAGAGAAGGCTCCATGGTAAATGGGTGCAAAGACGTGTCAAGGTTCCCACCCCTCATCCTAGAATAATGGCATGCATCTGAAACCTTCGAGTTTTCTGCAATAGATTCTAAGGCTGTTTTCTAACCCTGCTTGCTGATAATAACTTCATTATTCCCTTATACCGCCTGGTGGTCCCTACTGACTGAGCCCTGCTTACCACTGTTCACCAGCTCACTGTGCTTCAGCCCTTATGAAACCCAGACGCAGTCAGTCTCAGAATATAGCAGAGGGAACACAGCAGGGCAGGGCTTTGTTGTAGAGTTCCATTTGATGAGATCTTGAGCAAATAGATTATTCCATATCCAAAACAAAAAACGGAAGTAAGGGTGTACCTAAGAGACTGCACAAAAAATTAAATAAGGCATTATTTGTAAGTCCTATGAATATAGAATTCAATTGCTCATTGAATATATGTATTATTCTCTAAAAGCTGTGTGATCTCTGGAAAGATTACATTGGCCCGCTAGAGACAACCTGAGGATCATGTGTCTTCTTCAACTACAATCTGACTGAAGAGGTGTATCAGGCTTTGACTCCCTCTAGGTGTGAAAAAGATGGGACAGAAGAGAGCTGAGGTTCTATTGATAACACCCAATCACTCCTGACGCCTGAGCTCAATCCCCTCACCCGTGAGTCAAGTGGGCTATTTTGAGCTCCTGTTCTACACTTCAGTGTTCAATAAGCAGAGTGGAGCACAAACCTGAAATTCAGATCCCTAGGCTCCTCTGTCAGGGAAAGATCTCTAGTTCTGAGATTATTTTACAACCTTCCCTGAGATGCAAGTTAAAACTTCCCAAATGCTGTGAATATGAGAACTCATTTTTATGTCCATTGATTTCAAGACACCTCTACATGAGTATTGATGCATTCTATGTAGTTAGTTTGAAAAGTACAAAGAATTGAAAACTACGTAGTAATGTATTAAATTTTGAGATGCATTTAAAGTCTATCAATTTCACAATGTACAGCACTCAACACTCTATGACAGTGGCCATGCTCTAATGATTTCAGAAGGGAATATAAGTTTGAGCTGTTTTATGTACAGTTAGGAAACCATACTATTTATTAATAATCTACACAGTGTTTGACATCGCTTGCATTTATGTATCATAACACTAGTCTCCTGGGTATGTAGCTCACACGTTCTCTGTATCTCTGTATCTCGTGACAATAATTTATCATTTTAATTAGAGACCTTTTGGCCATTTGGCTAGACACTGGGTCCTTTCCTTATACTTACAATCTAAAGGGGAGTCTTGACTCTGGGAGAAGAGCCTCCGGAGATTCTGGCTGCACCTGCTGTTTTGTAAGAAAACTAGAGGGTTTATTATTGGAGAGAAGAGAGTTTGGATCCTGTTTACTACTAGAATTTAAACCTAATATATACCGATTATCAGTTAAGAGGCAACTTTGTGGAATTGTGAACTATAAATTCTTCTGTCACTAAATTGAACACCAGAAGAAAAGAACCTTCCAGCTGTCAGGCACACATAGGTCAGGGTTACAGGGCAGGCCACATGTTCAGATTTACCTCATTAGATGGTAATAGGTCATAGCCTAAACCAGTTACAGTGCACAGTTGTAAGGGAATTATGTGTGTGAACATAAGTAGGTTTTTAAAACATACCAACCCTGATCCTGAAATCTGTGGGCCTGTGACTAAGGGTGGCATGTGGGAATATTCTCTCTCTCTCTCTCTCTCTCTCTCTCTCTCTCTCTCTCTCTCTGTCTCTCTGTCTCTCTCTCTCTCTCTCTCTCTCTCTCTCTCTCTCTCTCTCTCTCTCCTTTTCTCCCTCTCCAATTCCCTTCCCTCTCCTCCTCCCTCCCCCACCCCCATATGTCCATCAGCATAAGGAATCCTCCAACCTTCAGCAGCAGCTACAATATCGGGGAAGAAACCAACCATCCTGATTCTTGGATGTGGGTAAGCATTCCTGGAGCTTCTTACAAATGCCCGGCATGGGGTTCTATTAGACATGTTCTCCTATCTTCCAGTCAGGGCAGATGCGGTCCTGTAGGGGTTCAGGTTCTTCATGTTGACAGGATTGCCTTTGCAGTGCCTTCAGTGTGAAGAGAGTAGAGCAGAGGTCAGAGATGATCAGACGGCCAATCTGTTGCTGTTTGCTTTTAGGCTTCTTTGGGTTTACAGTTGTTTTACTCTGGACGTTACTGACCCCAAAACAAGCACTTGGTTCTCCTTTCAGCGAGGAAGCTCTCACAGCTCATATCACTCATTCCATGGCATTGCAGGGCAGTGGCATACACCACAGACGCTCCCACAGAGGACTTACTTCTTCATGTGGCTTCTTGGCTCCTGGGGTATAGCAGATGCTTAGTGTAGGGTTAGGGGGAATACTTCTCAGAATTCCTCAATGCTCAGAGGCAATCTCTTTTTTTAAAGAATATTTTTGTGCTTCTGGAAATACACTGATGCTTACTTGAAAATATAAAAATAGTTTTATCTTCTCATGTCTTTAAAATTTGTTAGAGTGGACTTGAATATTCATTTATTTATTTTTATTAGATACTCTGTATTTATATTTGAGATGTTATCTGTAGAGTGGACTTGAATATTCATTTATTTATTTTTATTAGATACTCTGTATTTATATTTGAGATGTTATCTGTTTCCCCTCCCCCGCTCCCACCCTCCCTCCACTTGTCTTCACAATGGTGCACTCCCTCCATAGCACCCTCTCCACCCCATTGTCTTGGCATTCCCCTACATTGGGAAACGTGCCCTTTCTGGACCAAAGACCTCTTCTCACATTGATGCCAGACACTGCTATCTTCAGCTACATATGCAACTGGAGTCATGGTTCTCTCCATGTGCGCTCAATGGTTGGTGTTTTACTCCATGGGAGTTGTGGAGGGTTTGGTTGGTTAATAATGTTGTTCTTCCCATGAGGTTGCAACCCCTCAGCTCCTTCAGTCCTTTCTTTAGCACCTTCATTAGAGTCCCCATGTTCAGTCCAATGGTTAGCTGCAAGCGTGCTCAGCTGTATCTATGTGACTCTGACAGAGTCCCTGAGGAGGCATCTCTATCTGGTTCCTGCCAGTAAACACTTCTTGGCATCATGATTAGTGCTTAGATTTGGTGGCTACATATGTGGTGGATCCCTGGGTGAGGCAGTCTCTGGATGATCTTTCTTCAATCCCTGTTCCTTTATTTGACCTTGTGTTCCTTCCCATGAGTGTTTTATTCTTTCTTTTAAGAAGGACTGAGGTATCCCCATTGTGGCCTTTCTTTTTTTCTTTCTTTTCTTTTCCTTTTCTTTCTTTCTTTCTTTCTTTCTTTTCTTTTCTTTTCTTTCTTTCTTTTTTTTTTTTTTTGAGCTTCTTAATGCCTGTGAATTGTTTCTTGGGTATTGGATATTCAGAGCTTTCTAAGACTAGTATCTGCTTATCAGTGAGTGCATACCATATGTGTTCTTTTGTGACTGAGTTACCTCACTCAGAATGATAGTCTCTACTTCCATCCATTTCAGAGGCAATCTTTTATCAATCTGCCAACCAGGCCCCACCCAGGCTTGTGGAGAAGGAAGCTGCAAAGTGAGCAACATGACTGTGGAATGTTTTTAACGTCTTGACACAAGGTGGTCATAGTAGCAGAATTGCACGATGCACGAATGGACAACACACAGTGGCTTTGAATCCTAACTCTGTGTCCAACCAAGTCTGCAGCCCTACGCAAATCACTTAACCTCTCTGAGCTTCACTTTTCCCAGAGGTAAAGTAGACTTGAAAGCCCTGCATCATGAGGTTATTAAAATGCCAGGGTTACATATGGTGCCTAGAAGTCCTTGCTCAGGGAAACTAGCGCTGCGACAAGAAGGGAAGTGGAATTCAAAACCTGCTTTGCAGATCTGTCTGTATTCCTCCAACCCAGCCTGCCAGGTCATTTGATTGTAGAAATGACCAAAAACCGTTCGCTTCTGCTAGCACGCCAAGAGCTCAACTCAGGGACCACCTGGTTCCCTTCTCAGTGGCACCGTATGGAGTTCTTACTGCCTCTGTACTAAGGCGCATTCTGGATGCTCAGACCCAGATTATGATGGGAACAAAAGGTGCCGGAAATTTGTTAGTGGTAATGCACAAATGGGATGTTGGCTGAATGTCTCTGGCAAATATTCTCAGAACATTCCTCCTCTGCCCTTAGGGTGAGGAGGAAGAGCATTCACCCCAGATTGTGGGGGTGGGAAAATGTGCTCTTCATTAGGGCGTATTGTGTACAGTGGGACCAGCTCTTCAAAGCAGCAGTGTCCACAGCCTGGGTGCTAACTTTCTGAAGCCAGCTCTTCCCAGCATTCAAGACCAGGTTCCGGAGCCCAGAAGGGTGGATTGTCAATACAAACTCTTATGGTTTTCTGTCCTTTTCTAGTGAAAAGCATGTTTCCTATTACAATATTTATCCATCAGTAGAAAAGGAACACTCCTCCCTGTCAGAGACACAAGCAATTAAAAATTCATTCACCAGCTCTTACGCTGAGGAACCCAGTAACCCTAACAGGCATCTCTAGCCAGCGTTCCCGTGAGCTCTAGATCGTGACCCGTTTTCTTTTGTTTCATTATTCAATGAGAAAAGACATTGCATAAGGCAAGCACATTTCACTCACTGACGTTCAGGGTAGAGCAGTAAAAGCATCTGTAAAGATCTGAAACACAGAGAATACTACACTAGGAAAACTACCAAAAGAAGAGATGGAAATGGGAGGGGCAGGATTTGGGATGTAAATAGATGAATTCAGTTTTTTAAAAAAGGATGAAAGCTAGGAGAAACCAAACAGAAAGGGATGAATCATCTCAAAGTTAATCTTCAGCAAGATGTGCCAGGTATCTGTGGCTTAAAGGAGAAAGAAGAGGTGATAATATTCTCCAGCCAAGGTGCTAGGTTCACTTGCTGAAACCAGCCTGAGGATCCTGTGAGTGCAGACACCAAGGCCCACAGAAGAAAAGTGGCACCTGCTAAGTGCAGAAAGCTAGGGAAACAGCTCCATTTTACTGTCTTCCCATCCTAAACGCCCCTTCTGTGCCTTCTGTTGATCAGCCCAGAGGAAGCAAGGGGACACAGGAAACGCAGTCTTGTAGACCCTGCCATAATAGAGCAGCAGGGGACGGGGTATTTCTAAGGTCAGCCCACTCACATATTTATCTACCCACAATCATGTTCTTACATAGAATATACGGCATCTGTTTTTCTTTTAAGTGAAGAGATTGGGGGTTGGAAAACAGACAGACAGATAGACAGACAAGCAAACATGTACACACAATTTGATATCCTTTCTAATCTAAGCTCTCCCTGAGATTTAAACTCTCAACCCCCCTCTTCTCCACATTCTGATCAGAGAGTTCTGAAGTTTAAGTTAAGCAAGATCGACCTTGGAATCAAATCAAAGGGTTTTAATTTGACTTTTGAAAACCACAATTAATAGGAAGCATGTTTGATGCGAGAGCTAAACAGAACAAGCCTCTGGCCTACTCTAGAGCTTGATGGCCAATCATCCCTGGAAAATGAGCAAGGAGACCCTGTGGGAAGATGCTGTGGCTTAGCAACATGGACAGGGTGCCTGTAGGGTCAGCTCTGAATCTGAGTAAGGATGCCTGCAGTCCTGTGGAGACACACATAGTTTTGCCAGTGTCCCTACCTGGCAAGACTGCTCTGGAGTTCTTCCTAACGCATCAGCGGCCATGCCTCTGCCCCTGCAAGGCTTCTGTGACACCCAGGTAGTTTAATCTGCAGTCTCTTCTCACCATTCCCACAGAATTCTGTACTGTATTCTGGAGTTAGTGTCCTTCTTGTCCTTGAGTGTAAGGCCCTGTGGATTTTCTGTGTGGAGCACATCATTGAACACATGGAAGATGCTACTACAGAGTTGGACAAAAAATGAGGGAAAGGTCAGAGAGGAGCCCAGGATATTATTCATAACTCCACAGGGTAGTGAAGAGAAGGTGCAGTTGTGTATCTACCAGACTTAGAATTGTACCCGGTCCTTCTCACATGATATGTAAACTCAGTCCCCTGTGACCTGAGCTTCTGGTTTTTTCTTGATGAAACAGGAATCAGTTTCCTTCCTGGAGGAGTTATTGTGTTTCTGAGAGAATAGCATTGGTTAACAACTAGCATTTTCTTTCTTCTGTTTGAAAGATAATTACCCTGAAGTATTGGAGATAATCATCAGAATTAAGTATAAGGATCAATAGGCCACGGTTTTACAGTGAGGTGATAGAATGAAAAACAATCCTTTGAGATAATTTAAGGTTAAAGGTCTTTAACACAAGCAAACAAGAGAAAAGGCTGTGACAAAGTCTGGAGGTACAATGCTAAGGGCACCGCAGATCTTCTGAATCCAGGGGATTTATTCCCCTGTGGCTGTCAGGTCCCTCAGGACACTGCTATTGCCACAGCTATTGTGTTTCCAAATATAGAAGGTCTGGGCTCCATGGTCCGGAGTGCTCATTCTCTGAGAGAGAGTCTTCCTGAGTAAAAGGGGATGCATCGATTGTAACTAAATGTAGGATGCTTTCCACGATGTCAACATTTGTTAAAGCTTATACCTCATGCTGCTAAGGCCAAACTACTACCAACTGTGTTAGCATATAGGGTCTCATCTAAAACTCACCTGGTGTAGTAGCTATTGTTAGCACCGCCACTTTATAAACAAGGAAACTGAGTCTCAGAGAAGTTGAGTAACTTCTCAAATATTAGTGAAGCCAATAGAGCTGGTAAAGTCCTCTTGGTTATTAAGCTAAACTGTACTATGTTCCTAAATGACCAGAATAATTTTATTCATTATATTAACAGAAATATTAATCTCTTCAAATTATGTGGAACATTATGAAGCTGGGCATGGTATCACATGCCTTTAATCCCAACACTGGAGTGGCAGACGCAGGTGGATCTCTGGGAGGTCAAGGCCATCCTAGTCTACAGAATGAGTTCCAGGACAGCCAGTGAAAGGAAAAGTCATGGGGCACCAATGTAGTTAGAAGATGACGTCTCGGGTTTTAGCACCAACGTTAGGGAAAGGATAAAGAGAGTGGGGGGCATATGGCCCATGGAGGTGTGGCAAGGCCTGGAGGCAAGGGAGATGCCTCTGAGAGGCCCATGTTGGGAAGGAAGAGAGAGGAGAGAGGAGGGGTAGGGGTGGGAGAGCATGAGAGGCAAGAGAGCCAAGAGCAAGAGAGACACTGGGGCGGAGCACACCTTTTACTGCCCGGTAACTGAGGGGTGGGGTTTACAGAATCCCAACAGCCAGGACACAGAGAAACCTTGTCTAGAAAAACCAAAACCCAAAGCAAACCAAACCAAAATTATGTGGAACTTTATGTTTTAAAGAACATTTTCTTATTCAAGCCTCCCAAGAGAACAATATAGTGTATTCTTGCAGCGTTTGAGAATATCCAACTGTGCCGCAGAAGAAAAAAAGAAAACTAGCTTGGAAACACACACACACACACACACACACACACACACACACACAGACACAGACACAGACACATATACAAACATACATACACGCACAAAGACATGGAAGGTCTAAAAGATACACAATATTCAGGAAGTAGTTGTGCGCGGGACTTAAATGGTTTATAACACACTTGAAATATGAGACGCTAAATGACTTAGATGCGTTAACTGTCTAAACCATGAATAAACAACATTCATGAAGTCTGATTTGGCCACAGATCATTACACCTTTGCTGACTCCTTCGCAGAGAAAATGTGAATGAAGCCCCTGGTGTAACTGATCCCTCCACTATAGTTCAGATCTACTTGTTTGTCCCCAGGTTTAGCAATAAAGAAAGCATGTGCTCTTGGCCAGGCCCTTTCCCTCTATGGAGTCCCTGTGTTTTCATGACAAAACCTTCACTGAGGAAGGTCAGCCCAGCAGACAAGGCGTGAATGGCCCATCCTAGCACTAGTGGTACAGTTTTTCTCTTTATCCATACTTGGCTCAGTGTGCTGGTGTGTCTTTTCTCCTTTCATCTCACTAAAGTTTTAAAGCCTCCCCTTTTTGTACTGGTGTTCCTACCCAGACCTTTTGCACACTAAGCAGGTGCTCTAATACTGAGTCTCTCCCTGCACTGAAAATTGATTTCATGATCCATTTGAGCCAGGCACTGTAGTGTCCACCTGTAATTCCCACTTCTGAGGAGTAGAGGCAGGAGAATTAGGAGTTTCTGGCCATCCTTGGTTAAGCCAGCTTTTGAGGTCAATCTAAATTACATAAAATAATAATAATAATAATAATAATAATAATAATAATACATATGAATTAAGCATTTTAAACTGCCTAGTGGGGGTCGTTGTTTTGTGGCTTTTGGTAGGAATTGCTAATTGTGTGACAGCTGGAGCTCTGTACAGATAAGTAAAGTTAAAGATGTAAATGGTGTGTGCCTTGCCACAGGTCACAAAGCTCTTCACTGAAGTAAATGGATGTGCATATTTTGCCTATGCAAAGCATAGTTGTTTCTCCCTCAACAAGATCCTTATGGGAAAAATATATCAGTGAGTATTTTATTAGGCTAAATTAGAGATGTATTGTGGGTCTCTGAGGTTACAAAGGAGGAACCAAGGATGCTCTGAGCAGCCATTTCTCCCAAAAAGACTTTGTTTTGATGAAACCACAGTCAGTGGACATACCCATGCTAGGCACATCCTAGTTCAGAAGACAGTCACCTTTGTCTGTTTCTCATCAATTATATAAATACATGTTCCTATGGATAAGGCTCCCCACTAGAAGATAAACTGAAGCTCGGGTGGGTAGAAGTTAGGTCCAGAAAAGGGGCCACGTGGGCTGAGGAAGGCTTAGTTGTCACCTTTCCACTTTCCCAGTGTTGGACTTTCTGCCAAATGTTAGCCTATGTGATTGGCCCAAGTGTTTGCTCTGGCTCTTTCAGCTGTCAACTTTTGGATCAACTCTAGATTGGCTTCAGTGTGTAGACTGCTCTCCCTGAGTTAATAGTTAACTCACATAAGTACTATTAGTCTCCTTTCCAGCTCTTCCATCCTACCCTTGAAACCATGTGCACAGAAATGCTCAGCTTTTCAGATGGAGGCAGAGGCCTTTGTAGAGAAAGCAGGTTCGACATTGATGGGAAAAATTGCAAATCTCATCTCATTTGTGTCAGGAAATGTGCCTTGTGGAAACAACTAGACTTCTCTGGAGAGAAAATCAGGGAATCTTGCACATACCCTTCAGAGATGATGGATGTTTCTGCAGATTTCACTGCCTTTTCTCTTGTTTCTATGAGATCCACTCAGCCAGTATGTGGTTTCGCACCAAGTCACTAGGCTGGAAAAGCATCACAATGCCTAGCACTCAAGTTTGTGAACTTCAGAGCAGGTGAATGTGGAAGCTGAGCACAATACAATCCTATATATGTCCTCCCTAGTATTGTGGGGTTTTGTTCTACGTGGTGGTTTTGCACAGGTCGACAAATAGAGCCAACAAGCCAAATTCTCAGTGTGAAAACAGCACAGTGCTCAAACAGTTGAATAAAGATATGGTGAGAAATTTGTACTTGGATTATCCTTATTACCCTATATTCTTTATGTTTTTTAAAATCATCTTTTGTTCCTTTTTATCAGTCTTTGAAAACTACCGTATTTGTATATTTGAAGAGAAATAGCAGTACATTAAAAGTTTTTTATTGTAAGCAAGGATCTTTCATGATCACACTCTTAGTTGAGCTTTCTTGCATCTCCGGGAAGTTGGTATTATCTTTTTATTTACTCTATACATTGTTCAGTGCAAATGTGCGTACAAGTTCATATTAAGGTTTAATGAATGACAAGATTGATATTGGACTCTGTGTGTTTGGGGGGGACAGGTATATGTTCGTGCGAATTCCTGTATATGTGCATGCATGTATAGGACAAATGTTAATAGTGAGTTCCTTTGCTCAAATTGTACTCTACTTTTATTCATAAAAATAGGATCTCTCACACTGTGAGGGATAACTGGAATTGAGGGTGTGGGGCAACTCTGTGACCTAAGAAAATAGAAACTCCAAGAGACCTATGAAAGTGATCCTGGCTAAGACTCCTAGCAACGTGGAATATTGAGCCTGAACTAGGCATCTTCTGTAACCAAGATATACTTCCAGTGGACAGTTTGGGACACTAACACCCGTAATGCCTTCAAATTGCAAGTTTTCCTGCCCATAAGATGTACAAGGGTAAAGATGAAGCAGAAATTGAAGGAGTAACCAACCAGTGACTGGTCTAGCTTAAGACGTATGCCGAGGTCTGTATAACACACTCCTGACACTGTTATACTTGCAGACAGGATATGATACGCTGTTATATTTACAGACAAGAACTGTACTGGCTGGTTTTGTGTCAACTTGACACAAGCTGGAGTTATCACAGAGAAAGGAGTCTCAGTTGAGGAAATGCCTCCATGTGATCCAGCTGTAAGGCATTTTCTCAACTAGTGATCAAGTGGGGAGGGCCCAGTTCATTGTGGGTGGTGCCATCCCTGGGCTGGTAGACCTGGGTTCTATAAGAAAACAAGCTGAGCAAGCCAGTAAGTAACATCCCTCCATGGCCTATGCATCAGCTCCTGCTTCCTGACCTGCTTGGGTTCCAGTCCTGACTTCCTTTGGTGATAGACAGCAATGTGGAAGCTTAACCTGAATAAACCCTTTCCTCCCCAGGACGCAGAGCGGAGCCTGGCCCATCTGCCACCTGGAACAGCGGCTCGTAGAGGCTGAGCAACTGGTGGGTGGGAGACCTGGGCTGCCAGGGAGCAGAGAGATCTCTGCGGAGTGCACACAGAAAGTGCACCCCCTCCCTTGCCCTGCCCTGACCTGCCCGATCCAGTGACCAGGAACAGAAATTTCGAACTTCTGTTTCCACCCGGTGGCGACTTCAGGACGCAGAGCGGAGCCTGGCCCATCTGCCACCCGGAACGGCGGCTTGTAGAGGCTGAGCAACTGGTGGGTGGAAGACCTGGGCTGCCAGGGAGCAGAGAGATCTCTGCGGAGTGCACACAGAAAGTGCACCCCCTCCCTTGCCCTGCCCCACCCTATCTGATCCAGCGACCAGGAATACAACTTTGGAAATTCTGTTCCCACCCGGCGACTCTGAGGCATAGAACAGGGCTCGACCCATCTGCCACCTCGACCAGTGGAGATCCAGGGACACAGACCAGATACAAGGGAAAGGCAAGAACATATCACTGACAAAAAAAAATGGCAAGAGGAAAGCGAAAGAGTATATCCCAAGGAAACCAAGACAACCTGGCAACACCAGAACCCAGCTCTCCCATAACAGAAAACATCGGAATTCCAAACACTCCAGAAAAGGAAGACACAGACCTGAAATCATACCTCAAGATGCTGATAGAGATACTTAAACAAGAACAGGAGGAAAAGCAAAAAGATTCAGAAGCTTTTAAAGAGGAAACAAGAAAAACACTCAAAGAACTCAAAGAACTAGAGGAAAACAGAATCAAAGAGATGGAGGAATGGAAGAGGGAATTTAAAACGGAAATTGACACAATAAAGAAAACACAAAAAGAGATAACCCTAGAGGTAGAACACCTAAAAAAGAAATCAGGAATCACAGAACAAGCATTTCCAATAGATTACAAGAGATGGAAGAGAGAATCTCGGGGGCAGAAGACAACATTATAAACATAGACAAAACAACCAGAGAAGATGCAAAAAACAAAAAGCTCCTAACCCAAAATGTCCAGGAAATTCAGGACACAATGAGAAGACTGAACCTAAGGATAATAGGAATAGAAGAGGGAGAAGAGTATCAACTAAGAGGCACAGTAAATATCTTCAACAAAATCGTAGAAGAAAACTTCCCTACCCTCAAGAATGAGATGACCACGAGCATAAAAGAAGCCTTCAGAACTCCAAACAGGTTGGACCAGAAAAGAAATACCTCCCGACACATAATAGTAAAAACATCAAGTGTCCAAAGCAAAGAAAGAATACTAAAAGCAGTAAGGGAAAAAGGTCAGGTAACATATAAAGGCAGGCCAATTAGACTCACACCCGATTTCTCAACAGAGACTATGAAAGCTAGAAGAGCCTGGACAGACATCATGCACACCCTAAGAGAACACAAGTGCCAGCCCAAGCTGCTATACCCAGCAAAACTATCAATCACCATCGATGGAGAGATGAAGATATTTCAAGACAAATCAAAATTTACACAATATCTGACCACAAACCCAGCACTACAATGAATTATAGGTGGAAAACCAAATACAATGAGGGAAAATACAGCCTAGTAAAAACAAGAAAATTCCTAAACAAAAAAACTAAAAGAAGAAATGACACAGACACAACTCAACCCACAAAAGCAATAATGGCAGGAAACAGAAACAACTATTCCTTGATATCTATTAACATAAATGGACTCAACTCCCCAATAAAGAGACATGGGCTATCAGACTGGATACATAAACAAAATCCAGCCTTTTGCTGCATACAGGAAACTCATCTCAGAGACAAAGACAGACACTATCTCAGAGTTAAAGGGTGGGAAAAAAACTTCCAAGCAAACAGCTCCAAGAAGCAAGCTGGAGTGGCTATTCTAATATCAAATAAAGGAAATTTCCAACCAAAAGTTATCAAAAAAGATAAGGAAGGACACTTTTTACTCATTACCGGGGAAACCGGTCAGGAGAAACTCTCAATCCTTAACATAAATGCCCCAAATAAAAAAGCACCCACATTCATAAAAGAAATCCTACTAAAGCTCAAAAAATATATTTCACCTTACACAATAATAGTGGGAGACTTTAATACCCCACTCTCACCAATGGACAGATCATGGAAACAGAAACTGAACAAGAACACTGCAAAACTAGCAGAGACTTTGAACCAACTGGAATTAATAGATATATACAGAACATATTATCCTAAAGTAAAAGAATACACCTTCTTCTCAGCACCCCATGCCACCTTCTCGAAAATTGACCACATAATTGGACACAGAGCGAGCCTCAATCAATATAAGAAGATTGAAATACTCCCATGCATCCTCTCAGATCACCATGGTCTACGGATGGTCTTTAACAACAACAAAGACAACAAAAAGCCCACATACACATAGAAACTAAACAACGCTCTGTTAAACGATAGCAGGGTCAAAGAAGAAATAAAAAAAGGAATTAAGGATTTTCTAGAATTCAATGAAAACGAAAACACAACATACCCAAACCTATGGGATGCAATAAAAGCAGTATTGAGAGGAAAACTCATAGCCCTAAGTGCTTCCAAAAAGAAACTGGAGAGAGCTTACATCAGCAACCTGACAGCACAGCTAAAAGCCCTAGAACAGAAGGAAGCAGATATACCCAAAAAGAGTAGACGGCAAGAAATAATCAAAATTAGGGCAGAAATAGACCAAATAGAATCAAAAAGAACCATTGAAAAAATCAACAAAACCAAGAGTTGGTTCTTTGAGAAAATCAACAAGATTGATAAACCCCTAGCAAGACTAACTAGAGGGCAAAGAGAGAATATACAAATTAACAACAACAGAAAGGAAAGTGGGGACATAACAACTGAAACTGAGGAAATTCAAGAAATCATCAGATCCTACTACAAAAACTTATACTCCACAAAATTGGAAAATCTGGAGGAAATGGACGAATTCCTAGACAGATACAAGATTCCAAAGTTAAACCAGGACCAAGTAAACCATCTAAATAACCCTATAACACCAAAAGAAATAGAAGAAGTCATCAAAAGTCTCCCAACCAAAAAAAGCCCAGGTCCAGACGGGTTCAGTGCAGAATTTTATCAGACATTTATTGGGGATATAACACCAATACTCTCCAAACTATTCCAAAAGATAGAATCAGATGGAATACTACCTAACTCATTTTTTGAGGCTACAAAAACCCTCGTACCTAAACCACACAAAGACCCTACAAGGAAAGAGAATTTCAGACCAATCTCACTTATGAACATTGATGCAAAAATACTCAACAAAATCCTTGCAAACCGAATCCAAGAACACATTAAAATGATTATTCATCATGACCAAGTAAGCTTCATCCTTGGGATGCAGGGATGGTTTAATATAAGGAAATCCATCAACGTAATCCACCATATAAACAAACTCAAAGAAAAAAACCACATGGTCATCTCACTAGATGCTGAGAAAGCATTTGACAAAATCCAACACCCCTTCATGTTAAAAGTCCTAGAAAGAACAGGAATCCAAGGTCCATACCTAAACATAATAAAAGCAATATACAGCAAACCAACAGCCAACATCAAACTTAATGGCGAGAAATTTGAAGCAATCCCACTAAAATCAGGGACTCGACAAGGCTGCCCACTCTCCCCCTACCTATTCAACATAGTACTGGAAGTCCTGGCTGGAGCAATTAGACAGCAAAAGGAGATCAAGGGGATACAAATCAGAAAGGAAGAGATAAAAACATCACTCTTTGCCGATGGCAAGATAGTGTACTTGAGTGACCTCAAAAATTCCACCAGAGAACTTCTACAGCTGATAAACAAATTCAGCAAAGTGGCTGGATACAAAATTAACTCGAACAAATCAGTATCCTTCCTATACTCAAAGGACAAACATGTGGAGAAAGAAATTAGGGAAAAGGTACCCTTCACAATCGTCACAAAAACTGTGAAATACCTTGGTGTGACTCTAACTAAGCAAGTGAAGGACCTGTACGACAAGAACTTCAAACCTCTAAAGAAAGAAATTGAGGAGGATCTCAGAAAATGGAAAGATCTCCCATGCTTATGGATTGGAAAGATCAACATATTAAAAATGGCCATCCTGCCAAAAGCAATCTACAGATTCAATGCAATCCCTATCAAAATTCCAACCCAGTTCTTCATGGAACTGGAAAGATCAATGTGCAATTTCATATGGAATAACAAAAGACCTAGAATAGCGAAATCCATCCTCAACAACAAAAAAACATCTGCGGGAATCACTATCCCTGACCTCAAGCTATATTACAAGGCAATTGTGCTGAAAACTGCATGGTACTGGTACAGAAATAGGCATGTGGATTAATGGAATAGAATAGAAGATCTAGAAATGAGCCCTCATGTATATGGTCACCTGATTTTTGACAAAGGAGCAGTAAACATTCAATGGAAAAAGGACAGCCTATTCAAAAAATGGTGCTGGTCCAACTAGCACTCAGCATGCAAAAGAATGAAAATAGACCCTTTCTTATCTCCTTGTACAAAGCTCAAGTGTAAGTGGATCAAAGATCTCCACATTAAACCAGATACACTTAAACTATTAGATGAGAAAGTAGGGAAAACCTTAGAACACATAGGCACAGGAGAAAATTTTCTGAACAAAACACCAATGGCTCAAGCTCTAAGGTCAAAGATTAACAAATGGGACTTAATGAGATTGCAAAGTTTCTGTAAGGCTAAGGACATCGTCAAGAAAACAAAACGGCAACCAACAGAATGGGAAAAGATCTTTACCAACACCACATCAGATAGAGGCCTAATATCCAAGGTATACAAGGAACTCAAAAAGCTAGACACCAGAGAATCAAATAACCCTTTTAAAAAATGGGGTACAGAGCTAAACAAAACGTTCTCAGTTGAGGAACACCGAATGGCCGAGAAACATCTGAGGAAGTGCTCAACATCCTTAGCCATCAGGGAAATGCAAATCAAAACAACCCTGAGATTCCACCTCACACCAGTCAGATTGGCCAAGATCCAAAACTCAGATGACAACAGATGCTGGCGAGGTTGCGGAGAAAGATGAACACTTCTCCACTGTTGGTGGGGTTGCAAACTAATACAACCACTCTGGAAATCAGTCTGGCGATACCTCAGAAAATTGGATATAGTACTACCTGAAGACCCAGCTATTCCACTTCTGGGCATATACCCCAGAGACACTTTAATACACAACAAAGATATATGCACCACAATGTTCATAGCGGCTCTATTTATAATAGCCAGAAGCTGGAAAGAACCCAGATGTTCTTCAGAAGATGAATGGATACAAAAATTGTGGTACATTTACACAATGGAATACTACTCAGCCACAAGAAACAATGACTTAACCAAATTCTTAAGAAAATGTCTGCATCTAGAGAATATCATCTTGAGTGAGATAACCCAGTCACAAAAGAACAGACATAATATGCAGTCACTGATATTGGGATGCTAACCCCAGAGGCTTGCACTCCCCCAGAAACAACTCACAGACTGTATAAAGTCCAACAAATAAAGAAAATAAAAAATATATATATATTTACAAAACAAGAAGACTTTGACTATTTCCATGTTGCATTTTGTTTTACATGTACTTTACGCTCATGGTAACTATTAGGTTTTCAATGCATACTGTCAAGCCCTTGAAAAAAATCAAGTACTGACTAAAAAATATATTCACATAGTTTTATGTAAAAATTATTTTAATATCTGAAAAAACAGTACTGACAAAAATGTATAATTTTAAGCAAAAAATGTTTAAAATCTGTACATTTATCTTTGTTTTGTAAAATAAAGTCTTTTAAAAAAAAAAAAAAAAACCCTTTCCTCCCTAACTTGCTTCTTGGTTATGATGTTTGTGCAGGAATAAGAACCTAGCATAGCTGTCACCCGAGAGGCTTCATACAGCAACTGACGGAGACAGATACAGAGACCCACAGTCAAACATTAGATAAAGTTTGAGGAATCCTGCTGAAGAGGGGGAAGAAGGATCCCACGAGCCAGAGTGGTCTGGGACACCACAAGAAAACCTACAGAATCAACTAATCTTGGCCCATGGAACCTACGGAGACTGAACTACCAACCAGGGAGCATGCCTTGGACTGACCTAGGCTGTCTGCGCATATGTAACAGTTGTTACATATGTCAACAGTTGCTTGCTGTTGGGACAGTTTTCCCCAGCTGGGCTGCCTCAAGAGACGAAGATACACCTAGTCTTGCTGCAACGTGATATGCCAAGTCTAGTTGAAAACCGTGGTAGGCCTCCCCTTTCTAGAAGAGAATGAGAGGAGGTGTGGATGGGAGAGGTAAGAAGGAAGGACTGGAAGGAGTGGAGGGAGGGGGTAACTGGGATGGAATGTTAATCAATCAACCAACCGATCAGTCAATATATCAATTTAAAAAGGAAGACGTAGGATGTCTCGGTGAACCTGATGCTCACTGACTCTACTAGAGGATGAGCAGCTGAGCAGTGAGCTTCAGGAATCTGCTTGTCCCCACTCTCCTAACACGTGGATCCTGAGGATGCACCACCACTTCTTTCTTCTCATGTGGGTTCTGGAAAAACAAATACAGGCCATCATACTTAAGGAGCAGGCCCTCTCCCAGTTAAGCCATCACCATAGCCCCAGAACAAGCCCCTCCTTATTCACTGTGTGCACACATTTTAAATATCAAACCACAAGTGTTTTCCACTGTGGTAGGGCTGCTTTCAGGAGCGGGCTTCAGTGCTTCAATAATTACTGTTAGATGGTGGTGCTACAGAACAAAGACAAAATACTCCATAGTGGAGTTCTCACCATTGGGTGCTAGTTAGTCTCACTGAAGATGAACTTCTAAATTCCTGAAGCTTGGGCCAGATTTCAGATGTTCTTTAAAACTCTCCAGATTATTCACTGGGTAGCTACGAAAATATCAGCTAATCTTCTGAGGAGACAGCACCTCTACAAAGCATGCTCAGTTATAACAGCTCATTGCCTGCTTGGCTGGAATCGTTTCCTGGTATTTCCCATCATTTTCACATGGATCTTTTTGCCTGGATGTCATCAGAATCTAAGAGCACAAACAGCCTTCAGGATCTGTCTTTGAGATGCTCTGGAAGTAATCTATCTGATTATTGCACCTGTGGTGGATGGCTGTACGGCAACAAGAATTCCAGAAGAGCTCCTACAGCCTTGACTGCAGCCCTGCCTCTGGCTATAAAACAAAACAAAACACACCGTGGCTTGAAGTAAGCCACTTCCCATTTCTTATTTGTTTCTATCTCTGTAAAACAAAAGTCTAATTAGATGATATGCTAAGGTCCCTCCAGGTTTAAATCCCTTAATTCTACATAGCATGCAAATGCAAATTCCAAAAGAAAGAAAGAAAAGAAGGTGGGTAGTTTGTGGTAAATGATAGGTTAAAACACATTCCAGAATGTGGTGGCCTGCAAAAATGATGGCTATGTAACAGGCCCTGAGACCTTAGCACAACCAATAACATGTAAGAGGCACCAGTTTGACCTTAGAACACAGCAAGCAGAACCTACAACCTGCCAAAACAGGAACAAAGACTGAATCCGTCAAAGACAAGTCTCCAGTTCCTGGAATTAGGAAAGTGCCTCAACGAACTAACTTTGTTGTTTGGCTTCTGTAGTTTCTCACTAACTGTTCTTGCTAACTGAAGTGTGACAACCATAATGTGGTTTTTGTGCATAAAAGACTATTAGCCCCATTCTTTTAGGGTGCTGAGACCATGACATCATGGATAAGTATAGCTTGTTCTCCTGACAGATGAGCGTTCACAGGGAGAATGACTGAGGCTCTCTAGTCAGAAGTAAAGCCATCTTGGATGTCCTAAACTCATCCAAGTCCTTCTGCCTTCAGCTACCCCTGTGAGCCCAGGTAAGACCAGACAAAGTTCCTGTCATCCCACAGTCCTGCAGTAGCTGTATGATAGTGAAGTTCAGAGCTACATGATCTAGGCGAGTTCACTGTGTAGTCACTGGCTGATAAAGCTTTAAGAGTGCATGTTCTCAAGTGGAATGACCTCACAACAGCGACTGTGTGACTGAGATGACAGGAACTTTGGCTGGTTTCACCTGGGCTCACAGGGGTATCAGGCTATACTTATTTATAATATCCTGGTCTCAGCAACCTTAAAGAATTGGGGATAAAATCTGATGAAAAGGTTCAGGCTCCCAAGCTTGCATTGTGACACTTTGGCTGTGTTCTATTTGTCAATGAAAGTCACAGGAGCATCTCAGTTTCAAAAAGTAGAGCAACTTACACTATATGTCAATGACGTCAACAATGACACATTTTGAGGAGTCCTGGGAACAGAAAAGTGTTCGGTCACTCTCTGATTCATGGTTGGTCATTATTCCTGTGCTACTCCCTATTATTTTTCCCAGGAATGCTTTTAATCTGTCAATAAAAAGTTCAGTCTTTGGATTCTGTTGACTTTAAATCCTGCCACTGACATTTACCAGCCCTGTGGCATCTGAGCTCAAATCATCCTATGACTGTTTTCCAATAGGTAATTTGAGGAGGAAAATAACATAATAGCGTGGGTGAAATAATTAATTATGGTTATGTCTGCAAAGCTCTAACCAACTTTAAAACTCCCTGATCTTACCACCAAGCAGGCGTTCCTGAAGGGGGTGAGGAAGTTGCTTCATTCATTAACTGAAGGCATGAACCTGACTTGTCCTGCCCAATATTAACACCAGTTAACTAACTGTTCTCCCTTAATGGTTTGAATACTGAGGATTTTTAACATTCTGTTTTAAGCAGTAGGCATCAAATTTTTATGGGATTGGCTATTATTTAAAACACACACACACACACACACACACACACATACACACACACACACACACACACACACACTTGTTTAGCTAAAGAGCTAGTTTTGGAGAGTGTTTTTTAAATGCAGAATGTGCCCTGTGGCTTCAGAAGGAGTGAGCCTCTGGCATAAGCACACATGGATTCTATTGTCCGGTGGAAGGACTTGGCTCTTGGCTGCCTGGTTGAGAATAGCTTTGGATGAGAGCAACCTTTTGTCCCACCTTACCCTCATTTGAACACAATAGACCACCACTTACTGCTTTGGGCTTCCTTAGGGACTTGGATTATTGAGGGTGAAAGGGAATCTGCCTGATGTCGATTTCCTCCATTAATGCATATTTATGACTTGTTATCTAGAATATGTAACCTAAGATTTTTTGTGGGTTACTATCACTGCTGTCTGATATAGGATATTGGAGAGAGACCAGCATCATGACATAGGGTAAGTGGGCAGGTTTACAGAGCACCAGTTGTGTTCTCTACAAACTGAGGCAGTCCTGTTTACTTTACAAGAGTGCTGTGAAGTTCCAGAGTATCTATGTAACATACTTAGTGCAGACTGAATTCAGCATCACCATCAAAACACACTACTGACAGTGTCTATGAGGAGGTTTGAACCAAGGATCCAAGGAATGGAAGTCTATTCAGAATGGAGGAGTGCTGTCCCGTGGGTTGGAGTCTGAATCTGAACAAGGAGAAAGTGAACAGAGCACGCATCCACTTCTCTCTGAACCCCAAAGCACTACGACCAGCCACCCCACACTCTCACCACCACAGCTCTGCTGCTGGGATGGATGGTACCCTCAAAACATGAGGCAGAATAACCCTTCCTTCTTAAAATTGTTTTGACAGATATTTTGTCTTAGCAACAATCAAGGGAAATTCTTCCAGCACCGAGGTTGGATTTAAGCTTGAGGCTTTTAATTCATTTTTGTACAAACTAAATGTATTTGGCTTCACTGGTGGGGCGAGGAACATTACATCATTAAAGATTAAGGATTGTGAAATGTTAAGTATATTAAAAATGGAATCATTTTAATGACAAATTTAAGCAGTATTTATATTTTTATTTCTGCTTGGAGCTTATGTGCAAATCAGAGAACAGCTTGCCAGAATCGTTTCTCTTTATTTATCCTGTAAGTTTTAGGGTTGGGCTTGGGCAGTCAGGCTTGGTGGGAGTGCCATTCCCCATCGTGGGGGTCTGAATATGATTGGACCATGGTAAGTGACCCTATTGTGAGGTGTGACCTTGTTAGAATAGGTGTTGCTTCGTTGAAGGAAGTGTGTCACTGTGTAGGTGGGCTCTGAGCTCTCCTGGTGCTCAAGCTCTGACCAGTGTGGAAGAAACCCTCCTCCTAGTTGCCTTCAAGTCAAAATGTAGGATGCTCAGCTTCTCCTTCTGCCTGGATGCTGCCATGCTTCCTGCGATGATGATAGTGGCCTGAACCTCTGAATCTGTAGCCACCCCCAATTAAAGGTTGTTCTTTATAAAGTTTGCCTTGGTCATGGTGTCCCTTCACAAGGAAACCCTAACTAAGACATCCACTGAACCATCTCATTAGCTCTCAATCACAATTATATTTTATACTATATCCATTTTTCACCTAAAAATATTTTCTAAAAGATGGGACCTTGACTAAATGGATAAAAAACATTTGCTATACCCGAGTTTAAACTCCCCACACTCATGTAAGTGTGATTGTGTTGAAAGGTGCCTGTCACTCCAGCTCTTGGAAGAGGAGTGGAGACAATCAAATCCCAATGGCTTGCTATGACAAATCTGACCAAGATGAAAAGTTAGTGACTGTCTCAAAATAATAAGTTAATTAATGCAGTGGAAACCAAAAGAGGCAGATACTAGATGTTAACTGGCCTCCACACACATATGCATGATTAACATACAGAGAGAGACAGACAGACAGACAGACAAACAGACACACACAGGGTAGGGAGGAAGAGAGAGGGAGGAAGGGAGAGGAGAGGGGGAGGGAGGGAGAGAGAGAGAGAGATTCAAATCTTCTGGTAACTTAATGATTTAGACTGACTTTTAAATTACTGGATGTTCATCAGATACCAAGGCAGTTTTCAGGAAGGTAGACTACTAAAAGAACATCACTAAGTATGATTTAAAATTTAGACATTTACACTTTTTTCTCAGTTCTACGGTATGAACCAAGGCTAATCAGGCACTTCCACCAAGATACATTCACAGGCTCTTGTTTTTACTCTAGAGGTGCACTATTCAGTTCAGGTCACGCTGGAACTGTGATCCTCCTGGCTCAGCCTCCCAAGTGCTGAGGTTACAGTTTGAGTCACAACACTTGGATGTTTCATACGTGTGTGCATGGATGCACATATATCTTTCACTAGTAAATGTGTTTTTGCTATTTTGAGAAGTTGTGGTATAAAAATGTATAGTGGATATTAAAATTGATAGAAGATTCACAAAAAGAGTTTGTCAAGGCTAAAGTTGACTAAACCTTAGTCAACTGGATTATTTATGTTATAATAAATTATTATATTTATTTATCTTCATAATTATGGGTGATGTATATGCAGACTGCCTCGTCCCAATGAAATTGAGACTTACTTCTTTGAGGAACTTCCTACTTTTGCCATCTGTGAGCTGCACTGGATCCTGTCATCTCGTGCCGATTACCAGTCCTTGCCAACTTTTCAGTTCTAGATTTGTTCAATATTTGGCTATAATATACCAAACTGACTTTCATGGCTTGTTATCCATCTCCAAGGATTATTTCTGGGGACAGAAAATCCCCCGTGGGAGAGTATGAGTAGGTCTGTCTCCCATGCATGACATTTAGAGCCAGACTAAGGCTCAAGTGGCTGAAGCATTCCACAGGCACAGAGTTCATCGTCTGCCTCCCTACTCATCTACCTCCACACCACGCTCCATTAGAGGAAGATACTGGTGGCCAGGGCATTAAAATGGGATCTTAGATGATTAGAGAAAGTAGCTGGGCTTCCAACCTAAGAGAATACCCTCAGAAGTGTAATGAGGGAGAAAGAGCCAGAAGAACAGGGATGATTCCCTGAGACCCTGCCTTTTGCGTGGTAACACGGGGGAAGGAAAGAGGAGTGAGTTCCTCACTGAGCTGTACATAAGGACTTAGGAATACATCAGACATACTTCATCCAACCACATTACAGACCAGTGAACAAAAAATCCCCACCCAGACATCTTGAGATAACTTATGGACTTTCCTAATATCTCAGATACTCAAACTCCTTACAACTTTTCTCCAAGCCTCTGGTCTTGCCCCTGAACGTTGTGTTAGAAAGATAGCCACATGTAGTCTCCAAGCTTGTGAGGAGAAAGGGCTTAGGAGAGTTACCACCTGAGGGTCATCAAGTCTCTGCGGGCCTTGGGTCCTTGGCACTGTGACCAATGTCACCCTACCTGTAAAAGCCAAAATGACCATTCTCCCAGCCACGCTCTCTTCCACTCACTGGAGCAGAGCATGCAGAAGCATTTTGTATTAATCGTTTGATTGCAGGCTTCCGAAGCCGATTCTAAAATGGAAAGGAGGCAGGAGCCATGGCTGGATGCCAGTTCTTAACTGGATGGTTCTGGACAGACCCCTCAGTCTCTGCATCATTGCGTCAGCTGTCAGTTGTGGCTACTTTTTGCACCTGAAGGAGGATTAAAGTTACAGGAAACAGCTGATCATGGTACATGGTCCCTGCTCAGTGTTCACCACGAGGCTGGGGACCTTCCAAGGCTTACTTCTTTCTAAGCAATGTATCTCTCTCTCTCTCTCTCTCTCTCTCTCTCTCTCTGTATATATATATATATATATATATATTCCTCCCTTCCTTTCTTTTTTCCTCTTCTCTTTTTTAGTCTTTCTTTCTGTTTATTTCTCTTGTTTGTTTTGACAAAAGTTCCCATGTAGCCCAGGATTGGGCTGTGGAATTCCTCCCTCCCCCACTTCTGCCTCCCTAACGCTGGGATCCTGGGTGTGTGCCATCACTGCAGGCTCAGCTATTTTCTCATCTTGACAGCTCCGTTCTAGAAGAAGCCCCCAGTGCTCTCATGACTCGGAGTAAAATCTGCTGCTCTAAAAGCACGGAACGTTAGAAGCATAGAGCTGTCGGTATGTGAAACGATTCCTAGTGCTGTAAAGACATAAACTCAAATAATATAGTTATCTGTACTTTCCTAAGTTATCTACTCTTTAATTATTCAAAACTTCTAATTCTTTAGAGGAGAATTCTCAATTTGGTGATAATGCATTTGTAGCCCCTACTGCCTCTAAGACTGTACTAGTAAAAGATAACAGACCACAGGCTCAGAACTTTCCGCAAACCAGTTTCTTCTGCTGTAGGTTTATCTCATTCCCATTTCTACCTGGATTATGCTTTATAGATTTGCCAAGATCTTTTTATTTGTAAACAAAGTGACGGTTCTTGTTTCATGGGTTGGCATGCATTTGTTCCATACGTCATCGTTGAGAGGTTTCTATGAACCTGGTGGCCCAGTGGAACGCAATGATGAACCAGGGTGATGTAACCTTTGCCCTTTTGAATCTAGGAAGAGAAAGGGATAAGGCGATGGTTCTATGTGTAGTGTGAGGTGTACAGATGACATCACAGCTTGGGAAAGGCTCAGGATGGGTACCCAACTTGCATTTGGCAAAATTAGACAAAGAAGATTCTATAGAAAAATAGCAGTGAAGCAGAATTCTGAAGCAGGGTCAGACAGCTGTCAGTCACCTAGGAGAAAGACCTCAGGGGTATCTGTGAGGGCACTGACTGACTGAAGGAGGAGACCTGTCATCAGAGACACCTTCCAGGGGACAGCCCTGATAGAAAGAGGTCACGGCGCTCCTGTCTACTTCTCCTACCTAAGTGGGGCCCACTGTTGTCCTTCACTGCTGGGCTTTGGCATTACCTGCCTTCCAGTGTACATGAAATACCAGCATCTCTCTAGGAGTCTTGCAGGCTTCCAGGACTGGATTGGAAAATTCAAGGCATCTATCACCTATAGGAACAGTCATTCAATGAGCAGATGGCCATTAGGCCATTGTTAGGCTCCAGACGATCTAATAGATTCTCTCTGTGTTTGTCTCTCTGTCTCTCTCTGTCTCTCTGTCTATGTCTCTCTCTCTCTCTGCCTGTCTCTCTCTGTGTCTGCGTTTCTCACCTACCTATTATTTACCTATGCATGACATTAATTCTGTTCTAGAGAATGCTGCCTAATTTATAGGGCATTTAGCTGTTTTGTTGTTGTTGTCGTTGAAATGTTTGTTCTAAAGGAATCTACCCAAAAAGTTTGGCACTTAAAGTATATAAAGAAAGAGGAAGAGTAAAAGACAAATAGAAAGGGAGAGAAAAGGGGACAGATTGAACAGCGAGACAGAGAAAGACAGAGAGAATGTAACTGTGACTGTCTCATAGTGGAGCATTATGGAACAACTTAATGAGTTCACTCAACTCCTGAGAGTGAATTATAGGAAAGACTGACGCTTATACTAAGACAAGGAGTAATTGACTGGTTGATTACTTTCTATTTGCTGGTACTGTGCCATGAGCTCCGCATGCATTATCTCATTTAATCCTCTAGGGACCCATGGGGATGCCTACTGAGATTCTCCACGTTTCACTAGCGGGAAAACTGAGGGATCCCACGCGCAAAGGTGGTCAGGTGTGGCTAAGATCAAAGCCATCAGTATATCCGAGCAGGCAGGAGAGCTTTGGCGTGGTACCACCTGCAAAACAACATCGACAACAACAAAAACATAGTGACTCCTGTGTTGCTACACCTGGTGGATTAAAAAGCACCATAGCTTTGCCAAGGAAACTCGTGGCAAACTTTTTCTGTTGCCCATCAGAACAGTGAATAAACATTTATTCAGACAGTGGAGAAAAGATAAGAAACATCTGAGATGGAGGTGGTCACTAAATGGACCCCAGTAATAAAATCGTATTATTTCTGTCTTGAGGCACATGGGCACAAGACACCGCATCCTACATCATAATTTGCAGAAGGCCAGTTCTCCCTGGGACAACAGAGTTGCTCCTTAGCAGCAGAGTCTGAGTTTGAAATTGTTTCTAAAGGGAAACTAAAAACGCAGCCACTTTGCATTACTTTTGTACTTTTAAAAACTGCCTTTTTGCTTTCCAAATATTTTTAAAGATATATATATATATATATGTTTATGTATGTGTGTGTGTGTGTGTGTGTGTGCACTGTAGCTGTCTTCAGACACACCAGAAGAGGGCATCAGGCCTCATTGCAAATGACTGTGAGCCACCATGTGGTTGCTGGGAATTGAACTCAGGACCTCTGGAAGAGCAGTCAGTGCTCTAACCATTGAGCCACCTCTCCAGTCCAAATCTTAACACCGAAAATTAAAGAACAGTGTACAAACTATTAAGTCTTCTCTTTAGCGATTTGCCTGGGGGAAAAAAATCTGTGTATGATTAGACTTCACATACTTCAGTGCCCTCCCCCAGGGTTCTTTAAATGGTGATGAAACCCTGAATGTGTTCAGTCAAAAGCCACCTTCAGCAGGAGTCACTACAATCACGGGAATGCCCAGTGCATGTATGAAGGTCAGAGGACAAGCTTGGGTGTTGGTCTCAAATTTCACCTTGCTGGGGTCTTGGCCATTCACTGTTGGCTGGATTATCTGGCCGTGCGCGTCCAGGTCTTTGTCTTGGCCTCATGTTTTGCCGTGAAAGTGCTGGGGTTATGATGCGCACTGCTATTCCAGGTTAGTGTAAATTCTGGGGATCTGAGTGTGAGTCCTCATGCCTGCAGAGCAAATGCTGTACCTGCTTTCCCCTCCCCCCATGCCTATCTTTGCTCTTCATCCCCAACCTGTCACTGAGAAAAGTCACGTAACAGTTGTGACTAGTTTGGCTACAAAACGCCCCTTATCTAATCTCTGCAGGGCCTCTGGGCCCACCCAGAAATCCTCACTAATCCTGCTTGCTTTCCATCACACCTCCCAGGGCACTTTTCCAAGTTTCTCCTTTTCTTAAGCTCCCAACCCATGTCGGTACCACGGTCTGGATCTTCCATCCTTAACTTACTGGTTTATTTCCTCTCCCTTGAAGAACCTTCCTGATCTTTCTTAACCTGTAAATGCTCCTTCTCCAGAATTTGCTGGGGGGAGGGGGTGCTTCTTTCATTCACACACCCCTCAAAACACGCCTTTAGAGTGTGAGCTCAGATCTCTGACTTTCTTTCCCCCCAACCTCAGTCTGTTCCATCAGTGAGGACAAATGTGTTGTGTGCCACTGCTTTGGTGTGATTCCTTCCCTCTTCCTGGCATTACCGCCGAGAAGTATTTTGAGCATCTCTGAGTCAGACTTCAGCTATTTCTCAGTCCTGATTGTGTGTGCCACACCTCTCAGAGCTGCATCAGCTGCCTGGCCGCTACGTCACGCTGACTTCTCGTTCAGATTACATTCCCCGATAGGGAAAGAAGGCTTGAGATCAGTCCCACCACAGATGAGGCAGTTCAACGCTGCTCACCCCCATACTTGTTTAGATAACTTAACCAATTTCTAATCAATCTTTATAAATTTATGATGACATACAATTTTTAAAAATTATTACCATTTTTACTCAACCACAATGCTAAATACACTTACGTTGCACAACCATTAACTCTTACGCCCCTCACTGTACTTCCCAGCCCCATGAGTTTGAATCCTTTAAGCATTGTACATTGAGAGGTGTGCAGTGTGTCTTTTTATGTCTGTCTCATTTGACTTGGCTTTCTTCATTGTTCATCCACGCTGTGAAACCGATCAGAATTTGATCCATTTTTAGGGCTGTATGAAAAGCCCCGTATGTGTAGACCACACGACCACTCGTCGGTCCATAGACGCATGGGTTGCCGCTGCCTTTTGGATTATGTAATAATACTATGAAGCCGGGTTTAAACATATCTATTCAAGTCCATGCTTGGTTCCTTTAGGCATGCTCAGAAACGGAACTGCTTCACCCCATGGCAAGTGCATGTTTAAGTGGAGGTGGGGGCTACCACACTGTTCTCTGGTTTAACGGCTGCTGTACTGGTTTACATTGCCTCCAGAAAGTCGTAGGGCTTCTCATTTCTCCACATCCTCCCAAGAGGTGATCATTTGTTTGCTGATCAGAACCGATGGGGAAAATCTTGCGGTGGTTTTCATTTATCTCTGAGATGATTAGTGGTGCTGAGGACCTTGCATCTGCTCAGCAGGCATCCGAATACTCCTTTGGAAAGATAACCTACCTGTGAAAATCCTCTGTCCGTTTTTAACCAAGATAGTTGAGATTTTGTTGTTGTCTTCGTTGGTCTTGTTGTCAATGTCACTTTCAGTAAACATTCATTTCCTTTTTGAAAATTCAAAATTAGCATACCAGTTATTTTAGGAATTCAAAATGACATTTAATCCTACCACCTGGAAGAGGAAAGGATGTCACTTCTAAAGGGTTCCTATGAGTATCTCCAGGATTCTGTGAGTGAAAATGAACACAGTAAGGGTGTAAGGGTACTTCAGTGTTCTCTTGGCTAATCTGGGGTTCCAGTGTCTGAAAGGCATTTCTCGGGGTACATCCTGCTGTAGCCTTCACTGTGCTCCCTGTTTCTTCACCATCACCACACCCACTCAGCGCCATGCCCATCTCTCCCTGTACCCCTCCTGAATATACATCAGATTCCCAGACGTGTCTTCCAGAATCGTCATCATATTTATCTACACGAGCTAATATAAATTGCCACGTCTAACACCCACGAGAGCTTGTGCCTAGCTCTGAGATTCTCTAATGCTGAAGGCTCCTGAGCCAGGTTCCAGTGAAGACCTACCACAGTGTTTGCATTGTCTCATGATCCTCTTTCCTACTGGACTCTGGGCTCAAACGGCTGCTACAGCAATTTCATTTTATGCTATTAGAGATCATTCCTGCACCTGTCATCCACAGAGTCTAACTTCACGTAGCATTTCCTATTTAATCATTAGGTATGAGAGCCATTCCCTCAAACCCTCAACCTCGTGGTACCTCACTTTTGCTATTTCTTCATCCTATTTCACGATATATCAATGTAGGTTTTCTAATGTTTCTCCTTTCCACAGAGCGACAGCTTTGCTATTAGTGTGCTAACTTCCAAGATGTGGCCTGGATTTAATCATCTGAAAAATAAGATATTTAACCAAACTTTATTTGCAGAGGATATCGTTCACTCTTTAGCAACAGTCCAGTGAGCCCAGCTGAATAATTGATACTTATGATCCAGCTTGGTGAATGTGTAATGTGCTGTTTTTCTGGATACTGTCTTATGAGAGGATGTTTTGCTGAGAACAGACACATGGTGATTTTTCTGGAAGCTGCATCTAGAAAAAGACCGTGTGCTTTTCTGGAGCAAATGCTTGAGAGGGCATGTGATGTTTGGAAAGGGTATAAGTGTAACCCAACAGACTGTGGGTGACACCGTGTGCTTTTCTGGAGCAGATGCTTGAGAGGGCATGTGATGTTTGGAAAGGGTATAAGTGTAACCCAACAGACTGTGGGTGACACTGTGGCACTGGTTTGTCTTGCCACGCTTTGCGTGTCTTCATCGGGCTTTGCTGAAGCTGGTTTTCCCTGATGATGCGTGGCGTTGGTTGACCCTGCCTTCTTCACTGATCATCACTGGTAATGACGTCATAGAGAGAAATGCACCAAAGAACTTCTCACGATGTCCCTCCCGGTGTGTACTGGACACAAACTGCCTTGGCTGGTTTGTGAATGGTGTTTGTGAGTGGATCGAGCTGCCACTGCTGGTTTGTGTGAACTGAACTGCTGAGAACAAAGATTAGAACCGCCAACAAGGATTATTTCTAAACAGGCCCACATCCCTCTTGCTCTCCTAACCTTTCCTTTCTACTACCTCTGGGGTCAAAGTGTTTAAGAACCCTTATTGAAGTAGGTTTTGAACAATGTTAAGCCTACACGAGTATGTACTATATGTATAATAATAAAGCTCTCCTGGAGTCTCCCAGAACTAAAACTATAATCAATAAGCAGTTTCCATTGTTCTGCGGTTCCCTGCCCTCACCCGGCCGCCTTTTCCTTAGACACTCTCATCTCGCACTAACTGTCTCTCCAGGTTAGGAGGCAGGTGAGTTTGTGTAAGTATTCCTATTACTATTTGGCCCCCAATCATTCTTAAATCTGTTCAGTTTTCACAGATGCCTGGTGGGTAACCGGTCCCTGTCCCTCCTACCACCGCCACATGCCGTCTCTCCCTTTGAGGGCTTTGCTTTGGAGCCCTGGGTTTTCCCTTTTCCCTACTTCCATAATCCCCGTGTAGCTTCACCATACATATGAATAGACAGACGCTGTCCATCCGTGGCTTCTCTGCTCTTTATCTTTCTCACCTCTCGACTCTACAAACAACTCCCAGGGTCACTACTCAGACATTGTCTCTGATGGTGACTCCACCCTGATCTCAAACATGCCACTCCCTGAGGAGCACCCCATCACAGCTGGGTTGGAACCCATAGACCCCGTCACTTTTCTACTTACTGGACCTCACCTCTGACCTCGCATCCTTCCTCAAACATTTTAAACCTTTCACTGCAATTAAGTTAGACTCTTATCTCCCTGTCCCATCCCACCTCCTTCCCCGTTGTTAATACAAGAACTCAGCATTCCTTGAACCAACTCACTGCTCTTTCTGGCCTATGTCCAAGCAGTTCAGTACTCCTGGGAGTCATGAAGGGAGCCTGAAGCTAAGTTGATTGGCTTCTTCTTAAATATATGTTCACAAACCTAATCCATTTTCAAATCTACAATGAAGATTGCTTATTGATTATAGCTCTAGCTCTGGAAGACTCTGGGAGAATTTTGTTATTATTATGCATATAATAGGCTTAAAATGCTCAAATGTACTTTAATAATATTCATATAGTCTTAAATTTTTCAAAACCTACTTTAACAAGGGTTCTTTAACACTTTAACCTTTTTAAAATATGTGTCCACAAAGTCTATTCCATTTTAGTCATGCTTAGTCAAACCCTGCTGAGGAAACCTACCAAACTTCCTCAGAAAATTCATTTCCCAATCAACAACCAACCTTTTCCTTTCCACTCCAAGCCTCTCATCTCCGTCTGGAGCTCTTATTTCCATTCAGGCAAAATCCTTGAGTTTCACACTCCACTGAGCAAAGGGAGGCCATCAGCACCCAGCTTCTCAGGCCTCTGCACTGGACACTCATCTTCCGGTTTTGTTTGTTTGCTTTGCCTAAAGTAGAAGAAATATGACTTTCCCCAGCGATTTACCCTTTTACTCATGGTCTCTGTTTTGTTCCTTCTGGTTTTCTTAGAAAATGCGCTTGCTTGTTTTCTTTGTGTCAGAATGCTGTGTGTTTGCAGTGCTGACAGCATAGTCTGCTAATGCACGGCCCATTCTTTCCCCTTCCCTCCTGTCCCAACCTAGGTCCTCACTGAATGAGTGTGTGTGTTAACTAGAACGTTGGTGCCTAATGTTTGAAAGTGTGAGTAATTCTTAAAAGAGAGCCCATAATCAACATGCTAAGTGAATGGATTCTAAAAATAAGTGTTGCTCTTCAAATGCATTATCGAGATCACTGAGTGCACCTGAGAAGGCATGGCGGTAATTTTCGGCATCTGGAAAATGAAGTTGAGAAGGGATGTTTCATCCAGACACATACAGCTGGCATGGATGGCATTCATTTCTTCAGGTGTCCAGAAAGCATGCTGTGCCTGGGTGGCCTATACAATAAGATTTTACTTTTGGGGGTGATATTTAGAAGACCCAAATAAAGTTTAATCCATTTCTAGCACAGACCCTTCTACTGGCTAACTTCTCACCGTGTTCTCACGTGGCCCTCTTATTGAAAGGAAACTAGGAAATAAATCATGTAAGATCAGACCCCATCCCCATACCTAAATTTAACATTATTTACATCCTTAGAGGAGCCATCTCCAAATTCAGCACAGTGGAAGTTAGAGCATCAGTTATAAAGCGCTGGAGACGAAAGACACTTTTGTTAGCCTGTATCACCATAAAGCCAGGACTCAAACTCAGGGGTGTCTAAATCTACATCCCCTATTCTTAATGAGAGCCTGCATGGGTTTCCTAGTCTATGTCCCTGCACTACCCCAAGCCTCGAGATGTCATGTGTTGCCAGAGTTACTGATTTGCTTCTCTCATGCTGCGCACTTTCAGAGGAATAAGGAGTTGATGATACAAAGCCTGACTTACCTTCCTGTGCCTTTGTGATCTAATAACTAAACTATAAATGTGCCTCAGTTTCCCCATCCATAAAATATAAGCCATAGCACAAGATGCTTCTAGAAGCCTTTCAGCTTGTGACACAGCAGTGCTGGCTGACTGCACAGAGTGCTTTAGAGCAAAACCCTTGCACAATTCCATTTCTTCTTAAGGTGGATGTTTTCCCCGTGGAACATTAGCAGCTGTGTAAGGGAGGTGAGGAACGATATCTCAACACCATCCTGAAAGAAAGGCTCTGACGTAGCCACATTCCATGGTATCCTCATTGCCCCAGATAAAGCATTAGGGTTTTTTTTTTTTTTTCCTGATTGAATGAAATCTTTAGTTCATTTTGGTTTTGCTTATTCCTGCTACACGTGAGCTGGGAGACATTTCCCTAAAAGGATTGTCCCAGCATTCCAGCCTAACCACGGAACTGGACACAGTTTTGTCTGGACAGTCCAGGCACAGAATGTATCTGCTTCTCATCAGTCAATGCAATCAGCTGAAAAGACAAATAGCAACAATTAGCCATTGTTACATTGTTAGGATCACCACCTGGTTACTGACGCCTTTGTATTCTGTGGTAACCGTACTTCTCCTAATACATGCCAAATGGTCGTCCCTCATATCTCTACATTCCAAGTCCAACCCAACTAAGTGGGCATAGGACAAATTTAAAACTTACATATATCCCAAATAATGTAAATATATTTTCTTTACATTAGTTTATTTTTATGTATTTGTGTGCATATTATGTATTTTATTATCAGGTGTTCTTAACTAACATGAGAAATGCTATTTCCTCAAAGCTAGTATAGCAACTATTAGCACTTTTATTATATCACGAATAATTGAGTGAGAGAACATTTAAAAGACGCCGGAGGATGTGCATAAATTGTAGGGATAGCACTTTATATAAACGGCTTAAGTGTCTGTGATTCTGGCATCCCTGAGGGTCATTCCCGGGGATCCATCTCGTGGATGTTGAGGGATGAGAACAATCTTGCAGCTGGTAAGTGGCCACGCTGGAATTACAACCATGGGCTTTTGTTGTACAGTCTGTATTCTGAACCATGAATAGCATCACCGGCCTCTCCTGATTCTGGCGTCTTTGCCTTGCCTGTCCTACAGTCTCTAGTGTCTCACAGTCCTGAGTGAGAAGGCCATCCTAGAGCCCAAACAAAAGGAGGCTTAGTGCTTGTGAGAGGGTGGGTGGGAAGTTGGGGAGAGAATGGGGAGTCGGGGAGTGCCATTCCGGAATGCAGGCAACAGCAAGAACATGGGATCTCCATTCACCACTGAAGAAGATTGGGGATGGCTCTGTGGCCAAGGCTCCCCACAAGCCTATGCTTTTCTCTCTCTTGTGATCCCATGGCCTGCATGGGAGCTATGAATTCAGCACTCTCCTCCAGGGTCAGTGAGTTCTTCTAGGGCACGGCTACTGTCAGGTCAGCTGACAATCTCAGTGTTATTTCAACTGTCTATTAGTAATGCAATAGCGGTGAAAACCTGAGGAAAGTTCATGGCTTCAGCCACATTCAGTCCATGGTCACTTAGCTTCACTGACTGTGGGCTTTATGGTAAAGCAGAGCATAAAGGTGACGAGTGTGCAGTAAGCAAGGTGGCACCTGCAAGGCAGAGCAGGTGGCGTTGCGTTGGAGTGGGAGTAGAGAAGCCTCGGGTGACAGGGAAGCAGAGTTTATTAGTTCTCAGCACCAATGGGAGAAGGTTTATGGCGGTCTGGGCAGGTCTGTGGGTTATTAAACTACTAAAGCAAATGAACTGTCAGAGAAAAGATGGAGGGCCATGGTCAAAGATGGGGGACAGTTGTCTCAGTCATTGAGTCACCTGTCCCCTGAAGGATAAATCTCATCCCACAGCTGCCATCTGACCTAGACTGGGTCAAAGCCTTTAGAGATCCCTCTCCCCTTTCCTTCCCTCCCTCTTCCACACACTCCCCACCCAACACTTCCCTTGGAATGTTCTTTCTCACACTCTGATTAAGGTCTGTGGGTCAAACTTGCTTTGATCCTTGAAATACCTTTGTCCTTTCCTCCTCTTTTTTGGGGGGATGAGTCTTAGTATTCAGACTTAAGGGGAAAAAAACAGGTAGAAGTTGAGCCTAGATAGAAATTAAACTACTGAATGGTGGGAAAGAAGAAATTGCATCATGGGATTATCTCTCGGTCCACATAACCACCCACACAGAGGAGTGTTGGCCTTGGGGTTCCAAGTCATCCTTGCATCTGTCCTCTCATACCTCGGTCCTCTAGAACTGAAAGTCCCGACAGGCACAGACACAGAACTGGGAAGAAAGGTTCCACATTGGCACTGGACTGTAAGTAGTTTCTTGGATTTTCTAATGTTAGCCATTATCTATCCATCTGATTTTTAATTTTTGAGTGCAGCATATTCAACAGAGGATTGGAATTTTTATTTACTGCATTTGGCTCCTAAATTCTCTGCCCAGACTTATTTTTCCTGTGAAAGGAGAGTTGGAGACATTTTAAAGTATGTTTTAAAGGAATCGTCTGAGCTCTCTAAAGACCTGAGGTGGGTAAGATGGCCACGTGTTCTGCAGAGTTCATCTCTCCATCAGCAACCAGATGTTGTCTCTGTCTGTGGTCCTACAGAGCTCGCATATAGCCCACTGTTGGAAAGTCACTCTGAGGGACTATTTCAGATTCCCATTGGATATCTCTCTTCCTATCTAACATTTATACACATTTATCTAATGGGTATGAATGAAAGGATGAATAGGATTTTTAATGCTTCTTTTTTAGCCAAGGTTATTTTATATAACCCAGGCTGGTCTTAAAGTTAAGATTCTTTTACTTTAGACTTCTAAGTGCCGGAATTACAGGCATGTATCACTATACCTAATTTATTTTTTTAAACTTAATTTTCGGATAATACCAATAAATACACAGCTAAACAAATAAGTAAATAAACAAAACTTTTCTACTTATCTACTCTAACTTTGATAAACCTACTGAAGTCCATGAGGATAACATTCTTAGGTACTGTTATAAATTTCATGTTCTCCACACTTTGCACTATACATTTTTCTTTATACGACTAAAAGTTAGAAAACTTTTTGACAAATCTCTTACAAGGTCTAAACCACTGAGCTCAGGAAGCACATCTAAGTGTAACTTACAAAGCTGTCTGAGTCATGGCAACAGGAGAACTTGCACTAGAGTAGTGAGCAACATGTTTTCTCTGTGTACCACAGAGATGCCTTCACTGCTGTTTCAAACAGCCCTGCTGGATAATAGACTTAGACCTCATCAGCACTGTCCAGCCACTGTAGAAAGGGGAACACATAAAAGGGACTAAGCAGTTAGCAAGATGTTGGACAGGATTAGTCCTAAAACTCAGTATTTCTGGCCTTCCCTCAAGCCCTTCCAGTTGCCCCCTACACTTGCTGCCTCGGGCTAAAATGGGTGACTTCATTCCTCACCGGTCACTGATTTCCCAAGGGACATATTACCACTGGATTCCAGCCTTTGTAGTGTAAGGTGTGGAACACAGAATAGTATGATTTTCCTATTTCCAGCTAGCCTTCCATTCCATTTTCCTAGATGTAATTGTATAATGTCTTTGATTCTGTTTCTCCATCCTCTTTCCCCCAAGCCTGTGGGTAGTACTTTGCAAAAGTGTTTGTCAAGTCGATATAGTTGAAATAACAATGAAGGGTGTTTCTAATCCACCATGCACCGAGTGGTTCTTACTTCATGCTGTATTCGCCAGATACACTGAGTACAATCAAACTCATGCCCTTCTTTTTATTGTGAAGAATCCCAAACCCAAAACAATAAGATTCCTAAATTGGAGTGTTAGAAGGGAGGCTGAGACTAAAGAATCTCTACCCTAAATATACATATCACAGTTCCATGCTGTTTGCAAAGTACTCTTCAGACCATAACTTTACACAAAACATTTTTATTGGTTCCCTCATCCTTTCTTCTCTTGTCATAAAGGAATTAAATAAATCAAAGGTAAATTCTTAGATCAAAAATACAAACCTCTGAATGAACTTCATTTCCCTAAAGCTCAGAGATCATTGGGTAGGGCTGGGCAGGGGATAAAAGGCTTTGATAATAAAATTCTGGATTGAAGGTGGGTTCGGAGAGCTACTGCGAAGATGAGAATTTGCCTTGAAGTCAGCAATGAATTCTTCAAAGAATAGTCTAGCAAATCAAAGACTTGTCATTTATTTGTTTTTAATTTTCCCGCAGAAAGATTTTAAGGGTTTAGTAGTGCAATTTTACTGCATTGTGACGAAAACAGAAAGGAGCTCGGGGAAGAGCTGCCATCTCTCATCTTGAAGGACAGGCTAGCTCAGATAATCTGACTTCACCAGAAATCTGTTTAGAACAGTCCGAGCTCCTTATCCTTTCAGGACGAGTTCCAAGACATCTAGTAAATGCCAGGACACCCAGATACTACACACACTCTCTCATTTTTACTGTACATACATACCTATAAAATGCATGTTATGAATTAGACACAGTAAGAGAATTATAAATGTTAATAATAAAATAGTTCAGTTATAACAATAATCTATATGAATAGAGCTCTCACTTTCTCTCAAAATATCTTTTTGTGTGTTCCCTTTTTTTTATTTAAGGGGAGTACTTAAAGCCTTTTTTTGTTGTATCTTAATTAGCAGTTCACTCTTTTTAGCAGTTCACTCTCTTCGCATTTTAAAACCAGATGATTATTGTTTGTTTGTTTATTAGAACCATTATTAATTAAATAAGGGTAATTTTAATGTAACTGCTAGGATGCTGAAACCGTTTCCCTGATAATTGAGCTGACATTAAGTGATCTGGGGACATGGCATGGGCACACTGGACAGAGAAATGATCCATGTCCCAGAGATGGTGGAATGGTCCAGAACAAGATGTCCTCAGATTACAAAACAGTGAGCAATTTAACATGTGTGCATTGCTTGTGTCAACGACTTCCATGTAACATTCGCAGACTTTAGAGAACTATGGATAACTAAAACTGCAGAGAATGATAACCTGGCTAACAAGCCATTATACACCGTGATGCTGTCAATGTAGCTCACAGTTTAGACTCCACAGCCTTTCTGTACTGAAGCCAAGTGAATTTCATTTTTACGTACAACAGTAACCAATCATCATATCACCAAGGATGGTACCACATTAATAGAGTCATACACACACACACACACACACACACACACACACACACACACACACCCCGCAGTGTCCCCTCTCTCCTCTTCCATCTCTCCATCCACCTCCCCTTTCCACCCTCCATCCATTTCTCCTTTCTCATCAGAAAGGAGCAGGCCTCCCATGAGTGTCAGCTGGCCCTGGTATATCCAGTTGCACTAAGACTATGCCCCTCCTCTTTTATAAAGCAGGAGGAAAGGTTCCCAAAGGTGCAACAGAGGCAGAGACAACCCGTTCGCACTGTTAGGAGTCCCAGCTGAAGACCAAGTTACACAAGTGTAAAACGTACAGCGAGCCTAGGCCAGCACCCGCTTGGCAGTTCCCTGTACGCTCCTACCAACCAGGTTAGTAGATTCTGTGGGTTTTCCTGTGGTGTCTGTGACCCCCCTGCCTCCTATAATCCTTCCTCCCTCAAGAGCCCATTTTGATTATCAGCATAAGCCACAAAACCTCAGCAGCCTACTATTTATCTGTAGAGGATACCTCTGAGCACGCGCAGTTTTTCACAGAGGTCCAGCCAGCCTTGAAAAAAGAAACAAAATGCTTGATTATTAGAGGAAAAGCAAGAGAGGCCAGGATCCAAGCCACCAGGGAAGCACTAGGTATATGCCCACAGTGACCATAGAGTTACATGTTCGCAGTTGTGGTTTACGTCGATTTCCCGGCGGGCAGGGACAGTAAAATGAGTAACTGCTTCCAGATCTCACTGATTCTGGGAGATAAATGTCCCCACTAATTTTAGTACACTGGAAACCCGGATAAAAAAGTCACCCGTCCTTGAAGGAACTTCCTACCTGCAGCTGCTGGTGTCAGTACTAGAATCTTCTGGCAGGGTGACCTTCATTGACTGCGTTCTGAGAGGATCCTCAGAACTGACACCTTCCCAGAGCCCAGGGACAAAGCTACAGGAGGGTCCCGCCCACCCACCGCCTGCCTGCCTGCCTGCCTGCCTTCCTAGGGTAAGTACCAGGCTCCCCAGAGGGAGTTCCCCCCTGAGCCAGGCAGCATCCCCAGAAGGGCCTGTCAACTAGCCTGCTCTTCCAGTGCTTTCCAGGGCTCTCCATCAAATGACACTGCTGATCACTCCTGCAGTTTTCCTAATCCAAGGGCCCAGGGCAACAGGAGCCAGGCTTGGATAAAGCAGCTTCTCTGAGCGAGAAGTGCATCGCTTCTGGAGATAGAAACGCTCCTGTGTGAGCTTCTGGTGGGCCACCTTCAGCACACTTTCAAAATGGGACCTCGCCACACCACTCCTGTGCGTAAGCCAGAACGACTCTAACTTCAGAGACTCTAACAACACGTCTGTTCCTTGTCTGTTCACAATGACTGAGACTGGGAACCAGTTCAGACGTCCATCAGCAGATAATGAATTAATAATGAATATGTGGCACATGTAAACAATGACATTTTATATATCTGTGGAGAAAAAAAGTGAAATTGTAAAAATTTCAGGAAAATTGATGGTTCTGGAAATGATTATATTAAGAGTAGGGATCCAGACTCAAAAAGCTAATGCATATTCTCTGTCATATTGGCTCCTAGGTTTGAGTGTTTTTTTATAGATGTATGGAATTAGATAGTATATAAGCATATACATATAAATATTATGAGAGTGGTTGTGCTTTTTGGCCCTGAACGTAGGGAAAGGACTCCAAAGAGGGAAAGAGAGGTTGGAAGGATGTGCTCGGTAAAGGACAGCAGAAAGGCAGCTGAGGGGTTAGAGAAGGGCAGAGGAGCCAAATACCGTGTGTACACACACACACACACACACACACACAAAGTTCACAGAATCGAAGGAAAGACTAATAGTGTAGTTGGTACACTACTTTCCGTCGTGGCTCTGGGTGCTCAGGGAGAGCTGGCTCCTCGTCAATCCTCACCTCTGCAGACACAAAAGAAAAACTGAGAGGCCTCGGATTGTCTAAACAGGGCAGACGTTCAGTTTGCTGCTGTCTATGCTGAGGTCACATTGGCTAAAGACTTCAGACAAAACAGCGAGACATTCCTGGTTCACTCGATTTAAAATGTCTCCCTGTCCCTTGCGCTATCAGCCACTTGTCGCTGTGCTGAGGATACAAGGGGGGACAGTGTGACATGAGGTCCCCTCTGTGAGCTGTTAGACAATACTTGTTCACAGAAGTTTCCGAAGCAGCAAGAACAAAGAGCAGCTAAACTGGAGAGTCAGTTACTGTTCAATATGTTAATGTTTTTAATGTGTTGGCTAATTTAATCAATATAGCCCTATGAGGTAGGAACTGGTTATAACTGGTAAGCATACCCACCTGACATTCTGTCCTTCTCCCAAACCCCAGCCTAATAAAAGCATAGCATTCTGGGTGGCTCTAGTTTCACGCCTCAGTCCTCTTCTTACCTGATGGTAAGAAGATGGCATTTTGTTAGAGTCTCTTCATTTGAGCACATCTACAATGAACTGTGTTCCTGCAAGTTCCTGACTGGCATGCCCGATTACAATCATGTGCAGCACAGATGCAGATTTTAGATGCAAACCCATTATTTAACAGCAGGAAAATGGGAATGTCGAAGGATAAGAAAGGAAATTAAAAACCATGAGAAAGCTGAAGATCACTGCAGGAAATCATGATGAGCAATATTTTTCTAGAGACTGGACCTTGTGTCAAGCCTTCACAAAGTCATTAGAACATAGGCACAAGCGTTGGAGTCGTGTTTCAGATATGAGCGGGACAGTGAGGGTGAAATGCTGGCTCCAGGTCAGAGTAAAGTGCATTTGCAATCAGTGTTGCCCAAATGTTCTTCAGAAACGCATTGGCCTATAAGACATTATATAATACTGAAAACCATTAAAAATTCTCCAAACAAGTACAATTGAGTAACTTCTGACAGTTGAGCTGAGCAAGATTAATTACTCAGAACTTCTCAGGGAATTTAGAGCGCTCATAAGCACATTGGATTGACCTTTACTTTCAAAGATAATCTGTTAATACCTACAAGAAATATGGGAGGGGTGTTAAAAAAAAATACATGTTTTCCAGTAGAATTCTATGTGGGTATTCCTGGCAGAACACTTCAGAACAGAATGGGGCACCCAAATTCAGAGCCTCCTTGGAAATATTCTCAAGAGTTCATTGGAATGTCTCCAAGTCATGGACAAATGGCATTTAGAACGCAACCATAAAGAAAAGGAAGTTGAATTTATCACCTAGATATGACTTGGAAGGAAGTAGTGGTGATCAGAATTGAACAAGGGTATGAACTTACGTATATATTGAACAATATTAGAATGAGGCAGTAAAACGTCACATATATTATGTCCTGCTCGGCATGGCTAGCCATTCAAATTCTTTTAGATCTAATACTTTTGGCTAATTAAAATGATATGCTTTAATTTATTTAACAACTGTTTAAATGCAAATTGACTGAGCCTTTACTAGGAGCTCTTGGCTCTGCTGTAGAGAGAGAGCTACAGACTACAAAGGAAAACAAGATGGATTTCCTGCTCTGAGCCACTTGAACTTCAACATCACCAGAAGACACTATTTTCATATAGTTTCCTAAGAGCAAAGAGTGATCTTAACCATCCAGTGCCCGAGGGTTTGGAAGCCTTCGGAGATGAGCTGATGTCTGAGCTTGAAGGGTGAGCAGAATTTGCCAGACAGAAAAGCTGTCTCATGAAAGACACTGAATTCAAGCATCCAGACGCCATACTTAAGCACATAAAAGCTTCTTGTAAGAGAGGAGACTCCAGTATCTGTGGATAAATATAACCAGAAGTTGAAAACAAAAAGATTTTCTAAAAAAAAGTTTTCTAATTTGAGAGAATTTTTTGTAATGTAAAAAATCTTTGATTTCTCTTTTGTTCTTGATGATTCAACTCTTTATAAAGTTAGGGAACACCAGAGAAACCCAGTGCTAGCCTCTGGAGACTTTTCAAATTTGACCAAGGAAAATGAGAAACACATATTTTGAAATGTCTCTAATTTTTCAGTTGAGAAGAATGCCCACAGTATATAGGAAATCCCCAGCCCTGAAGTCTGTTTCCTGGAGGGGGGGCTAAAAATTTTAACAAATAAATGCTGTGCTTTCCCCCATCCCGCCCAATGTCACAGACTCAGGCTCTATGAAGGCCTCACCAGGAGTTCTGACTGCGAATGAGAAAGCAAGGTCAGCGAGCAAACACCAAGCAAGGTGTTTTACTTGAGAGCACAGCTCCTTTATGGCTCAGATAGGTTTCAGGCCCCTCCCCCATCTGCTTCCTCATCTCTAATTCTAACCTTCTTCTCATTCCCTATGTAGAGCTGACCGCGCCCACCTACTGAGCAAACCACTATCTCCACATAACACTTTGTGAAAGTCACTGAAGTGGTAAGAAGGCACATGGAAACGTTTATTTAAATTATGTGTAAATGTTGCATCAAGCATAAACACTGTCCGTGTTATTGGCAGTGTGTGATATTTTAATATTTATATACATTGTAGAGTGCTTTAGCCAGGAAATAAATCCCCTCTGAAGAAATCTGATAGATAACTTCCAAACTAACTTGCTGAAGCTGTGTATGGAACTTGACCTCATATAAAATAAGCCCTAAATTAAGTGTCACAGTTAGAGATGGTGTTGGGTCTAGTTTCTGGTTATCCCTTGGTTCCATTTCACCAGCGGATGTGAAGCCATTTAACAAGTCTGATCAGCACCTGCACAACTGCAAAAAGGTAGCAGGTGCTCTTAAGAGGACAGAGAGAATTGGAAGGACAGCTGGGGCTGACTCGGGGTAGTGCGGACTCTCAGTTAAGGTATGAGACAGGCCAGCAGAGCCTCAGCCATGCTGTCTGCCAGAGCAGAGCTCAGGATCCTAACTGAACATGCTATAATCTCAGTGTTCTGCCTGCAAAATGGAAAAAAATCATAGTCCCTTGCTGTAGGTCAAATCCCTGTATAATTATAATTATAATTAGTGGGACCATTATAAGATAGATACCTCAGGAAGTAAATTAATACCATGAAGGGAATGGGGTTCTTATTGCGAGGTTGCATTTGGTATAGAAGTGAGCCAGTCATGTTTATTCTTGTATCGCAACTCGATGCCCAGTGACCTATTTTATTAGCATAGACACTTCCATTTTAGATTTCTCAGCCACTAGACTCATGAGCCAAATAAGTTTCTCTTCATTATGAATTATCCAGTGTGTGGTGCTCTTTTGCAGTTCATATTGCAGATTGACATATCTCTCCCTTTTCTGTTTTTCTTGAAGATTACATGCAGTAAACTATACTCCATACCACCAAGCATAATGTGCACATGTAAGGAACACACCCATAATCTTTGCAGCCGGGTCGTAGCTCTGCTCCTGGACCCTTCTCATCTATACAGTGGAAATTCTCCTCATCATATGGCAGTGTGTTTCTACAGACCCAGTAAGATGATGTATATGAAAACCTTTCCCAGAAGCTGGGGGTGTATCACAATGGTAAAGCTGTAAGCCAGTGTGAGCAAGCTGCCAGGGCCTTTCTTTACCTTTTGAGCTTCGATCAGATCCCACAGCGTGAGGGTAGCCTTCAGACTCTGCATAAGAAGCAATTGTTCTCTTCATTTCCTAGCTCCTGTTTGTCCCTTGACCCAGGCTGCATTTCCCTTCTCCTTGTGTCGGATTCTGTTTTATGTCCTTGGGTTTTAATGACCTGCCCATTCGCCCAACCCCAGAAATTTTAAACAGAGTGGGCAGGCAGTAACCTTGCAGGCCTCACCCTAAGCGCACTTTTAACTTGTCAACTGCAGTGCACATAAAAAGGTTTGACAAGGCGGTGAGGGGGCTGGGATCCCCCCCCCCCGGGGAAAGATGGACAAGTACAGAAAAGAAAAAGCAGACATCTATGTGCTGCATGGGAACACCTGCTGTTTACACAGCGCACTTCTTTCAAAGGTCGCTACAAATCCATCATGTTGCTGTCCGTATGGCCATCATATAGCTGACCTAAGGGCCAAGTTGTTTTTCCACAACAAACCTAGGAAACATCTAAAACCAGAGTCCTTGTAAGCCCTGGGCGCATCTGTGCTGAGAACTCTTGTTATTAGCCGTTCAGGGAGAAGACAGTAACCTGAAAGAGGCTGAGGGAGGGCAGTGTTCTTAGGCCCTTCTGTGCCCTGTTTTTTCTTTTTTTTCTTTTCTTTTTTTTTTCTGTTTTTTATTTGTGATTGATAGAATTAATATTTGTTCTCTGGTGGCTCACCTTTGAAAACTACAGTGGTTAAGAAAAATAAGCAATAAGTGTCAAAATGGGCTGAGGTCGTGCTGCAAGAGAGGGATTCAAAACTCTGTCTTTTTGCACAGTGGATTAACCACAGCTTATGATTATTATCCCCCCCCCCCCCATAAAAACTATTCTAAAGCACTTTCTGTGTACTTATCTATTCAGTCTCTAAAACAACCCCAGCAGCCCTGGCTGTAAAGAAGAGGCTACTGAGGCAGAGAAAGGTTAGGACAAAAGGCACAACACTAGTAAGTAGTCGGTCCTGGCATCGAACCCACATGTAGCTGCGGCAGCTTTTGACAGAGAAATGGGAGCACTGACTGTGTAGCTAGGTAAAGCTCCTTACTGGGAGAACAAAGGAGTTGATCAGCTCCACTCAACAGAGAACGCACCAAGCTTGTCTGGGGAAAGAATGAAGATGACATTTAAAATTGTGCATTAGTCAAAACACTTGATTTTTTGTTTTTGTTTTGTTGTTGGTGGTTTGGAAATAGGGTCTCTCTGTGGAGCCCTTGACTGTCCTGGAACTCACTTTATAGACCAGGCTAGCCTCACACTCAGAGATCCTCCTGCCACTGCTCTGGAGTGCTAAGATTAAAAGTATATGCCACCACCACTGGGCTTAGGACATAAAAGGCTTAAGTCAAGAATCTTTAGTCCATGCTGTGGCTGGCGTCATCACCTTGCTCGAATGCCCTGCCTCCAGGATTTGATCTGAGCCTCATGATGCCTCAAGTAGAAGGCTTGAGCTCGCAGGAAAGTACAAGGGCAGGGTAAAGTAAACTATCAACTCTACAGGCAATAGGCCAAGTTAACCCTGCATTACAGCCTCAGATAAAATAGTTCTCAGTGATCAATTTTTTCTATATAGTGGTGAGAAGCCGGCGAGCTCAAGACTAAGGACAGACATGGCATAAAAGCAGAGTCCTGCATCCCACCTTAGCCATCCTTCAGTTTGGGCTCAGTGTTCACATTCCTGTACAGTAAAGCAGCCAATATTTTAGCCCACACATTAAAAGAGCCCGGCATTAAAGCTGATAGGCAGCTAACAACATGTCACATGGCTGTGCGGCCTCTAAAGTAAGTAGTTATTAACTTAATTAAGAGCAAATGAAGCTGGAGGGTTTATCTGGGTTCTTCTTTGGTAGTAATTCTTGTGATTTCTGTGACCTCTTGAACTGCATTGGGTTTTAGTTGGTTTAGTCATAAAGAGTTTCAAGTCCATAAATATAGCTCAATTGAGAGCTATAAACCCTTAGAGAGCCATAATTTAATTTGTTTTTACTTGTATGACTTCAAAGAATCAATATAAGCTTATTCTGGCTCATTGAGATAAGCATCCGCATTATGTTTTTATTGCTGTGATAAGGCCTCCTGGCCAAGGCAACTCAAAGAAGAGTTTATTTCAGCTTATGGTTTGAGAGGGTTAGAGACAATAATGGCAAGACATGGTGGATTAGGAGGCTGGGAGCTCAGACCTTAAATCTCAAGCACAAAACAGACAAGATGAACTGGGAATGGTGCCAGACTTTGAAACCTCAAAGCCCACCCCCAGTGAAGAACTCCCGGAGGCAAGTCCACACCTCCCAAGCCTACCTAAACACCACCACCAACTGGGGACCAAGTATTTTAAATGCCAGAGACTATGGGAAATATCTCATTCAAACCACCACATGACTCCAAGAATTAATCTGTTTTCCTGTGTCTGTGTGTGCTATTGGGGGGGGGATCAGAGGGGCGGGGGAGACTCGACTTTCACTGTTAACAAGAAAGAGAGCTGGGGAGAACAGGAACAGACTGAGAGAAAGGAGTCTAAGGAGTGGAAGCTCTGTGGAAAACTGAAGAGAACCCTCTGGCAGTCAGTAACCACATGCTGCCAATAGCCGAGGAGGAAAAAGTATTAACCTAAATTGAATCGCTCTGCAAGTTAATTTTTGCATTTGGTCAGTTCTAGTTTTATTCTTGAGTTGTTCAAATGTTGAACTTTTTACCTAGCTTTCTGTGCACACTCACATTAATGGAGTGTTTAAAAAGAAAGTACAAGGTAAGACTGCAGAGATCTAAGGTTTGCCTTTAGCACAGCGAACAATACTAGTTTCTTTTATGTTTGAGAAGCAGTACTCAACAATGTGTTCAGGGCTTTCCTATTTAAAGGCAAGGCAAACACTAGCTCACAGGGCATGCCATTAACATCCTGGTGTGGAAAAGGATATCAGGCCCTTCTTTTCTGAGGGCAGGCTTTGACAGGAAAAGGGAAGGCTACTCTAGGATTAAAAGGAGGGGGGGAAAGCCGACCTCTGCAAAATCTTGTCCCACCCTTTTAATGCATGAAACCTGCATGGACGGTTAGTTCACAGAAATGGTTGCGTGGAGACACTACCAAGGCTCTAGCATTATTTAAACAGTGAGGACACCAGGCTGACTTGGAGAAGACCTCCAGGTCTTCAGTGATTTGGGGAAGCAGGCACCATAAGCTAGGAGGTGGCTCCACCAGCTGGTGCCCGGGTGCCTCAATAAAGGCCAGGGGCGTCACCAGCCAAGCCCTGGGAAGCTGCCAAGTCCTCAATCCCTTGCTGTACTCTGGGACCCAGTATGCTAGGGCCTGCAGGTTTAGTAGTCCGCCTCTGGATTACAAACTGCAGGTTTGTCCTCTACAAGTCTCTTGAGCCAGAGCTAAGGTGGGAAGGAGCTCGGTCGTCACTAGTTAGGGCGCACACATTGCGCACGCTTAAGGCGCTCACAAGTTTGAATTCAACTTCGCAATACTGCCTAGGGGTGCTCAATGCACCCGGGGTGCAGGCTGAAAGGCACCGCCCACGCCGGAGCGCTGCTTTAGCCGACTCCAGGCAATGCAGACCCCTAGAATTCGGTGTGAGAGCCGGAGGGTGCAAGAGTCACTGGAGGGACCGGTCCACCGGAGCTGCTGCTGAAGCGGAGACCCACCTGCGTGGGGCCGGAGGGACGGGATCCGGGCATGGCAGGGTGAAGCTGGCTGGAGGCAGGCGGCGAGGGGAAAGGGAGGCGACGCGGGCAGGCCGTGAGGCTCGCGGCCGGGGGCGGGGCGGGAGGGCGGGGGAGGAGGAGGGGAGGGGGTGGGGGGCGGACCGGGCGGCGGGCGCTGCAGGACGGCTGGCTCGCACTCGGCCCCTCTGCGGAGCCGGCATGGGAGCGGCGCGCGTCCTCCGGGCGCCCACACCTGTCTGAGCAGCGCACGGCCGCGGCCCGGCGGGCTGCTCCACGCGGGTGAGTGCAGTGCGGGGACCCGGCGTCTCCGGCTGGGTCCGGGGGATCCAGGCGTGTGCCGGAGCGGGACAAAGGGTCGGGTGCGCGCGGGGTGGGGTGGCTGAGGACTGCGGGGTGGGGTGGGGGGGGGCACCGGAGAGTTCGCAGAGGTCTCCTGCACAGACTCTGGGCTTGGGACGAGAGCCTGAAAGAGCCTCCCTCCCAGGACACGCGCTCTGTGGGGCATTTGGATTCACCCCATGTCACTTCGTCACTCATAAAGTGGATGGGGAAAAGTGCTGTCTTGGGAGCAGGGTGCTGTGTAGGGTCAAGTGGAGCTGGGTCTGGCAAGCTGTCCCTGGAGTGGTCAGGGTAAGCTCTCCCCCAAGATCACATACATCTTAACCGCTACCATTTGTTTTCCTTGAGTTTTGTGCCTACTGTATCTGACTCCTTCACACTCTGAACATTAATTTTTAACCTGTCACGTGATTATGAACACACCTTAACAAGCAAGCAAAAGTCAGCAAACACAGGTTGGGAACTGGCCCTGACTTCGCGCTGTGTGCTAAACCTAGAAAATGCTGCCTGGGCTATCAACAGTTGTTGGAAGCAAATATTAATTCAGCCTGTAGCCATTTATCACAAATTGTTAACGCTGAAAGAAAAGACTACACACACACACACACACACACACACACACACACACACACACACACACGCATGCCCCAGAGCTTTTAAGAGAGAAAGACTTATTTAGATGGAGCTCCTAAAATGGGGCTCCGACTTCCCTCAAAGCATCTCTTGAGAAACGGCTCTGATTAAAATCCCGTTTGTTTTATTTTCCATTGGGAATTTAGAATCCATGAGAATTTAGAAACAGCCCGTGGCATACAGAAAGCGCCAGAGTATTCGGTACCCCAGTTAGAATAAAAATTGCTTCTCCCAGGTCTTGAAAGTGAACTTGAGAGATCCTAGCGAACTACTTAGAGACAGATAGGCCAATACTGAAATTGCCTCATCAGGCTCTGTGAGAAGAGTTTAATTTATAGCTGAAGCTTGCTGATACTATTACAAATTAGAATCGGGATATTGTTAGACATTGTCTCAAGAGTATACTCGGGCAGGAGAGTATTTATAAGAACTATTAATTGTCTTTCAAGGAGTCTTTTAGTGAGGAACTGTAGTGCATGCCTGTGAATCCCAACAAGGAGGGCTGGGAGAAGCCAGTGAACTTGAGGCTAGCCTGGGTTACACTATGAACGTTTTTTTTAGAGTCTTTTAGAACCGGATTGGAGGTGGAATGAAAGGACTGCGGATTCTACAAAAGGCACTACATTCATTTTCTTCTGAGTGTTTGCGCCCATGTGTACACCATAAGCATGTGAATAAACCCTTCACTTGTATTTTCCATTATTATAAACAGGCAATGGGGATTTGTTATGCTTTCTCTGAACTTGGAAGGAAGCAGTCTTCCAAGGCAATTAATATAGGTCTCATTTCTGTCTCACTGGTGACTGCAGGAAGACGTAGATGTAGGTGTGTTTTTCTGCCTGTAGCAGAAGTGCCAAAGTGCCCATTAGTGTGTCTGAGAACATTGCCAGCCCAGGTTTTCAGGGCTAATAGTCTCGGGTTCTCCTGAGCATTCCTCCCATGGACGCTTTAGGAACAAATACACTGGACATTATTCATGCATAATTCCAAATGACTCCAGGGATTTCGTTTCTCTTGGCCTCACCCAGGACAGCTTTATTCACTCTGTTCTCGCTCTGCTGCTAGGTTGTCTTGGGGTTAGTGGGATGGCTCATTTTGCCTAAACCCCGATAGAGAAGTTAAGTTTTGTGTGGCCATGAGATCGTGTTTGGGTTGCCTCCAGTTTCCCTGCAAGACCATCATTCTTAAGCTGTCGTGTGATTAGGTCTGCCCTGCTTTAATGGGTTATGTGACTCTGGAGAAAGAGAGCGGGCCTCGCTTTGGTGCATTCACAGAGCTCTGTTCATTTTTAGGCGTTTGCTTTGGGAATTAGCAAAGACTCATTGTTCAGTATCCCTGGCTACAGATTTCAGGGAGGACCCTTTGTCACCCTTCCACCTGGTGTCTAGAATGAGCACCTTCCTGTACTTTCTTACCTTTTACTGTGGTCGCAGGAAACCATACCTTGTATAATAGAGAACAGGTCCTGAAAAATTACACATTTCCTTGTAGCTGTTGCTTGCTTACAGGAGTTAAATCATTCTCTCAAACATTGCTCCCCTTCAGGAGAACAAAGTTAGTGCGGTTTTGAAGACTTCCCTGGAGAGAACCACAGGACGATCTCAGGACTCCAGTCCTCAGTCCCTAGAAAGATTATGGTCATTGACACATCTGATAATGTGCAAATTCCCTCTACTATAAAACTATTGTTGGGCTTATGAAGTACATTTATAAAGTATAAATATTTTGATACATCACATAGCTAGACAGTGGCTAATATTTGCAACCTGGGCAGGGAGTGTGTAGTCTTGTGAGTCAGAGCTAGAAAAGAAATGCGGTTTCTGTATTACTAAGCATGATAAAAAAAATAGCTGCTCACCTTGCTTTTCCATTAGGTAAAGTAACTCATAAAAGCATTTATGAATTTAGTTGGAAAGCTTAGAAGATAATTTATGTGTATGAGGAACCTGTATCCTGCAGAGGTTCATTCCTAGAAAAGGAATGTGATGGAACTAACTTTTTTTTTTTCATCCAGATTTAGCTGTAAGGAAGATAAGGTTTGGAAACCTTCATTCCTTTACAAAGACATTGGTTTTCCCAACAGCTCTCCAAGAGCAGGATGATCCACTTTTAACTGTTAGAGAATTTACAATGAAGCAGCACATGTTTCATGTTTCTAGCCAAGAGATTAAAATTGTGTATGTTATGTCTGTTTACATCCCTGAATGTCTACACATAGAGCACTTTAAATAGGATGACAGCAAATTACTCTGGATGACTATAACTTTAATAGGCAGATGCCAGTTTAAGGCCACACGAGGACTTGACACTTAGCTTTGTGTCTCAATTGCTCACCAGATATTCCCAATCAATTTGGGAAAATGATCTGTACTAGTTTCTTAAAGTCTCTATCCCTTTCTATGTTTGGATTAAAGTTTTAACTTTCAGAGGCTTATAGAAACTTTAAAGAAAACATAGAATGAAGATTGTCTTATAACATCAATGAATACAGCTCAACACCACTGGGAACGTATAAGCCTTGTTTGCAGCTAAGAGAAAGTGGTGCTTCCACAGTACCCCAAACTTGGTCTAACGCAAAAGAAGCTGTGCTTTTCCTTCAAAGGATAAGAGTCTTTCCCGCAGACGGCCAGCATCTCCCTGACTCCTGGCTATGTGATCAGAATGTAATTGTTAGCAATCTGAATTGGTAATGGCCTATCATTTAGTAGACCCTTTAGCACTCTTTCATTTGTAAGTGATCTCCAAAGTTCTTGGCATCTAGTCACCGACCATTTCACCAAGGAATAAATTTGACCGTCTGTACTGAGAGGATATCAGGACAAGAGCCAAGCTGACTGACTACCTAGCACCCACAATCCAAGAAAAACTGGGTATCCATCCATGCGGTACTGCTCACTTGACTGGTTTCTAAAAACTTTACTTCTTTTTTAAACACAGGCTAAGGGGGGGGGGGGGAGTGGCATGTGGGTACTTGTGAAATGAGGTGTACTTTGGGACCTTAGAAAGTATTCTTTAAATAAATAGAGATTTGCTGTCAGGCAGAGCATTTGGAAAGAGGGTTTAATTTTGCCTGAGAGGAGGATTAATTCATTAAAGCAAAGTTCCTAGTTGGATTTTTAAAAATATGTTTGCCATGGTTTTAGAGTTTTCCTGACATTCTCTTTCCTGACACCCTTGTCAGCAAACTGTTTCATTTTTAAATAGATGGATAAAGCTATAGATCGCAGGGCAAGTTTGCTCCAGTTGATAAATCAGACTCTATTCAATTATGTGCTTGTTTCAGATTTGGAATTCATCGTTCCACATTGATCTTAGCAAATCTTACCACTGTGTTTCTTGACTACTGAAAGCATTATGTGTCTCACAATAACTGTTGCATAATCCTACCTCATGTCACACTCTCCCCCACACAGGTTTGGAGAAGAGACACTTGACGGCTTGGGCCTCTGGTTCTGTGTCTCCTTAAGACAAGATGGAGTAAAACCTGGTTCTTGTGTGTAACAGAATTAACCTTTTCTGCATGAGTCAAGCAAAGAGAGGATACTTGGCTATGTTGCTGTCTTAGAGGGAAACGCCTGATTTCTTTAGCAGACCCATTTGATGGGGATTCTGGTGTGAGTGGCGTGGATGGTCAAAGCAGGTGACCACAGAGCAAAGGCTGTGCACGCAAAGATGGGCTTACGAGCTGGGTCCTCAGCCAGTGACTGATACAGTCAGGCTGAGACCATGCTCCACAGATGCCCCAAAGCGCTATCATCACCACGTGGTTTAACTCGCCATCACAGGCTGCACTCCATAGGTATCAGGATACCTTTCCTGCTCACTTCGAAGCATGAGTTATTGTCCCCAACAATCACGTACAAATATGCACGTGCACATATCCCTTTACTCCATGATTTCACAAATGTAAGAAAACAGATTAACATTTTTCCACTCCCAAATATCCAAATATTCCCCCAAATACCCAAGATCTTTTATTTAGAAGGATGGAGAGAAGTAGAATTGTGAGGACTTAGGAAATACTGAGAAGGAATTTTTTAAGGATCTTACTTCTTTATTTCTCTATTCCTATTAGAAGTAGAAGCAGAAGCTCAAGGCAGTGGGGTAAAGGAGAGAGCAGAGGGCATGGAACATACATTTTAGTGTGTGGATATTAGGAATGTGGCTTGGCTCACTCAAGTACGTTAGGTCAGATCAATAGAGTGTTCTGCCTTATGTCGGGCAAGCACAAGGTACCCAGAAGTTGCCAGTATATCTGTACCTTACAAGAGGAAGAAGTAAAAATAAGGAAACCACTGTTTCCTCTTGTTCAGGCTTTGTTCCCTTAGCTGGACTCGAGAAATACCCCCCCTCATTCCACTCTGGGCTGCCTGGTTGTAAATGAATTACCCTACTCACTGAGTCAGCTGAACCAGATTCGGAACCCATCAGAACCACTGATGCTTAAGCAATGATGAAAGCACTTCCAACCCTCTTTGTAATTGCTTTTCTCCGGGGATGATTGGTCGGGGCTCTAAATACATCTTTTGGGATACGATTTGTGCTCTTGCATTTAGTACACACAGTGCTTCACCACAGGGTTGTTACCTCTACCATATCTGTCCACCCTCCTGAGCTGACTCTCACTGTGGCCCAACCCCATGCTTGCATGTTGTTTCTTCTAAGCATCTTCTTTGTCTCCTCGTGTATCTGATGCCCTTTCAACTTCACAGCTCCCTTCAGTGGAACACACACCACCTAGGCATATCTGTCACTGTAAGTCACCATGCATCATTCAAGAAACGTATTTCCTGAATCACAATATTAATTTATTCTCTCAGCAACGTAAGCATCCATCACATGACTCTTTTAAATCTTAGTATAGGTCCAAGGTGAAGTCATGAGACAAGGTGAAAACACAGATTCAGACACCTGAATAAATAACCAAGAGTAATAGTCGTAAAGTTAGTAGATTCAGTGCTTAAAGCTTCATATCTTTGACAATGATTCCTTTGTTTTACAGCATAATTCAAATGTCCACAAATATTTATTCACATGTAAGTGTAAAGATGGTTATTCAGGACCCAACAGCTGTTTCAGCCATGTCCTAAAATATAAAAGGTCAATGTATTGAGGTGAAATGTGCCCATGTTACTGAAGGTTGGACCAAAGATGCCTAACATATTTCTTCCAAATTCAAAGCAAAAATCTGCAAAATTCTCATGTCATCTTCCAATACATGCGAACATCGTGTAGGAATGACAAGACATCTAGTCATTGGATGACCAGGAATGACTCCACCCTCCCAGATGCCTTTGCACCCAGTAAAGTGTCTGATTTAGACTTACTGTTCAAATGAGCAGGCTGCCCAGAAAGTTATGTAAGAACTTATTATAATAGAATAAGATAGAAAGAAGGAAAAGGGCCAGGGGTGGGTGGGTAGCTAGACAAGAGAGGATAAGGTTTATATAATCAAGTGGATAAATCATTCCCAATCTCATCAGAATGTAAGCTGGCAGGTGTTCACAGTGTGGCTTTTCTAGATGTGACTGCAATGTCCCATGGTTTTTACTTCTTAAACATGAAGGGGGAAAAGACAGCTGCATTTGAGGTGTAGGAATGATCCCAAGGTCAAGCAAGTCCTTGCATGTAAGTGAGACCATTGCCTGAGGAATTCTCTCCCCGGGCACCTGAGGAATGTTCTTAGAAACTGACCAACATGCCGCCGAGCGTTGGCAGGCTGCAGTTAATGAACGATATAGCTTTTGTCCTCCTGACTTCTTGTCTTTGTTCCTACAGTAGCACTCAGCATGGCTGGAATCCCAGGGCTCCTCATCCTTCTCCTCCTCTGTGTGTTCGTGCAGGTGAGACCCTACAACGCTCTGTGGAAACCCACATGGCCGGCTTACCGCCTCCCTGTGGTCTTGCCTCAGTCCACCCTCAGCTTAGCTAAACCAGACTTTGACGCCAAAGCGAAATTGGAGGTGTCCTCCTCATGTGGACCCCAGTGTCACAAGGGAGCACCACTGCCCACCTACGAAGAGGCCAAGCAGTACCTTTCCTATGAAACCCTTTATGCCAACGGCAGCCGCACAGAGACTCAGGTGGGCATCTACGTCCTCAGCAGTGGTGAAGACAGGGTACAGAGGAGAGACTCGGAGGCCACAGGGAAATCTCGCAGGAAGAGGCAGATTTATGGCTACGATGGCAGGTTCAGCATTTTCGGGAAGGACTTCCTCCTCAACTATCCTTTCTCAACATCGGTGAAGTTGTCTACTGGCTGCACCGGCACACTGGTGGCAGAGAAGCATGTCCTCACTGCCGCCCACTGCATACACGATGGGAAAACCTATGTGAAAGGGACCCAGAAGCTCCGAGTGGGCTTCCTGAAGCCCAAGTATAAAGATGGTGCCAGAGGGGACAACAGCTCAAGCTCAGCCATGCCAGATAAGATGAAATTTCAGTGGATCCGCGTGAAACGCACCCATGTGCCCAAGGGGTGGATCAAAGGCAATGCCAACGACATTGGCATGGATTATGACTACGCGCTTCTGGAACTCAAGAAACCCCACAAAAGAAAGTTCATGAAGATTGGTGTGAGTCCTCCAGCGAAGCAGCTTCCGGGGGGCAGGATCCACTTCTCCGGTTACGACAACGACCGGCCCGGAAATTTGGTGTACCGCTTCTGTGACGTCAAAGATGAGACCTATGACCTTCTTTATCAGCAGTGCGATGCCCAGCCCGGGGCCAGTGGTTCGGGGGTCTACGTGAGGATGTGGAAAAGACCACAGCAGAAATGGGAAAGAAAAATTATTGGCATCTTTTCGGGGCACCAGTGGGTGGACATGAATGGATCGCCACAGGATTTTAATGTGGCAGTGAGAATCACACCTCTTAAATACGCGCAGATTTGCTATTGGATTAAAGGAAACTACCTGGATTGCAGGGAGGGGTGACATACGTCTTCTTGCCAGCACCGATGGTTGTTTTGCACTAATTGTAGGAGAGGCCAGCTTTTTATCATCGACTCCTGTGGTGTGTGTCACATAGTATCTTTTACCTAATATTCTTCCAATAGCAAAACTGTCGGATGTGTCCTTTGGACACTGCTGTGTGCCTTACGCATTTAAGCGGTCTTCAAGCATACTTTTGCATAAAGACTCTAAAATATTGATGTTTGGGGTAAGAGGGAATATTTGGCAAGTAAGTTAAACGTCCAGTTTTTGGAGAACTCTGATTTTTGTCTTATCCAAACATGCTTCAAAGGTTTATATCACATATGTGGCATGCAGGGAACATGAAATCTTATGTTTGTATGTGTATGTTTTCTTCTGAGAGTCATATATTGATATTTTTGTAATGTGTGTTTATGATGCTTCCAAATGATGATAGCAAAGCCTTCAATAGGCAATTATAATGTTTCCAATCCAAACATTTACATAGAAGTCATTAAAGAGAAACAATAATTTATTGGCTATATTGATACACATACCAAACTGTCTTACTGTGCACAGAGTTCCCACGCTGCTTTTAGTTTTGAAAATAAAACTTTCTCTTCTGAAAACTGCTGTTCTGCTTTGTAGAAAGTCTGTATACAGTTGTGCAAACCTTGCTATCACACCAGAGTCGGCAAGATCATTTATCCCAAACCCTGCTCTTAGCAAGACTTTATCTGCATATCTGAAGCTAAGTTTCTCAAAGGACACTAGGTGGAGCCTAATTAGGACAGGCTGACTGCTTCCCCGCTAGCAGTTGTGGCTACAGGAAAAACAATTCTGGATTTTCTTCCCTCAGTGAGGCACATCTCACTGTTTATCATTTGGATGAGTAATTTAAAATGAATTAAATTCCAGACAACAATGGATGCAGTGCCCCACAGATGCCGCATCACCACACAGCCTAATCCTGAGCTATTCTGCCTAGTTTTTCAATGTTTCCACAGAACTTTATATTTGTGTAGTTTGTAAACTTTTCCCTCACTGTACTTATTTTATATTAAAAAAAAATGTTTAGAAGTTGCTCTAAAAAAAACCAGTATGGCTTTATTTTCCCAGCTTCGGGGAGGGAGGTGGTCTCTGGCTGGAATTTCAGGGCTATAGGCCCATATAACCACACAGCAGTCAGACAAACAGCTGAACACGGTGAGTGAGATGGCCCGGCTGGCAGGGGTGTTTGCTGCCAAGCCTGACAGCCTAGGTTCCGTGCCTGGGACCCACACGTGGAAGAGAACTGACTCCCACAAGTTGACCTCCGACCTCCACAGATGCACGGTGGTGCATCAGCACATTCCCTATAAATAAACAAATGTAATTTAAAACTCAGAGGGCTGGGGGTGACTAAGTAGTTAAGAATGTTTGCTGAGAAGTGTATGGATGGAGATTCAATTCCACAGAATTCCCATAAAAAACGGAACAGACACACACCACGTAATCCCCGCACTGTCAAGAACAGAGCTAGGATCGATGGTCCGTGCTGTTCAGAGAGACTTTGCTGCAGAGGAGCAAGGCAGAGAATGATGGAGCAGAGCATTGGCTGTCCTTCTCTGACAACACACACACACACTCACACACACACAGACACTCACACACACAGACACCCCCACACACACACATAGACACTCACACACACACACACTCACATATACACACTCACAAACAGACACTCACACACACTCACACACACACACACACACTCACACACACAGACACTCACACACACAGACACCCCCACACACACACTCACTCACATAGACACTCACACACACACTCACACATACACACTCACACCCACACACTCACACACACACACTCACACACACAGACACTCACACACACAGACACTCACACACTCACACCCACAGCCACACTCACACACATAGACACACACACACTCACACACTCAAGAGAAACTAGTGTGAAAAGCCGTAGAAACAACACTCAGGAGAAACTAGTGTGAAAAGCCGTAGAAACAACACTCAGGAGAAACAGAATGCGTACCACTAAGTGTCCCGCTGTGTATGACTCCTGCCTGGCCTGTGTGGGATGTCAGCATGTTGAGACCACACTCCTATGTCCCTGTCCTTTATGAAGCTTTGACCGCCTGCTCCTTGGAAAAGGCCCCTGAGCCACATACTTCCCTGGTGATCTTTCCGAACCCTTATAAGACTTTCAACCCAGAATGCGTTAGGATGATGGAGTGCAAACTAATGATGTGCACACAGGCACGCAGACTGCTGCCCTCGGCACCTCCTCATCCAGGACTCACGAGGACCCGGGGCCAAGGATGCCAGCAGCCAACCTCTGCACTAGATTCGATTCATTTACCTGGTATATGCTACTGCTCGCATCTGCTCTTTTCCTTCATTCTTGTCATGAGCCGTTTCAACAATGCTTTGAAGTGATCTCTGTCAAAGTATGGTTGCTCATGAGATGTTCCTTTATCATCCAGAATAAGGCTGGCCGAGAGATGATATATTACAATGATGCTGAGGCACATTTTCCACGCCCTAGCAAACTAGCATGTTTGGTCATTGTTCTAGTTTAATTCTGGTGCCAAAACACTTTATCCAGCTGCAGCTTGGGGGAAGAACGGATTTATTCAGCTTACACAGCAAAGTTCTCATCCATCGCTGAGGGAAGTCAGGGCAGGAACTTGAGGCAGGAACCTGAAGGCAGGAAGGCTTGTCATTCCACACACACTACCTCCAACAGGGAACTAGTGCATAGCCAAGAAGGTGCTGCAGAAAGCATGGAAACACTGCCTTCTGGCTTTTTCAGAGGCTCTTGTTTTGCTGACTTTCTTATATAGCTCAAGACTGCATTGGGGCAGTGCTGCCCTTAGTGGGCTGGGCCCTCCACATTCATGATCAAGACAACTGCAGACACACCCTCAGACCAATCTGAAATAGGTAATTTCTCCACTGAGACTTACACTTTCTTATCCTCTCCCACCTACCCTATACCCTGTCTTATGTGTATATCGTACCCTGTCCTGTCTTGTCCTAGCAAGTGTTGCTCTGTCACTGTCAATTACATCTGTCTTCCCTGCTAGAGTAAGAGCAAGTGTTGAATTCTGTTCTATCTGCCCCTCCTGTCCTGTGGCCCAGCATAAGAATCGCTCCGTGAGAAAACAGATCTTTGTCGTGACTTGTGCAGCAATCCGGTGTCTGCTCCATCAGCACATATCACACGTAATCAGGGTGGTTGGTCGCTCAGTGGTCTGTGCTGCGTGTCCCCTATGCAGCTCCTTACCACTAGTGCCATTCCGTTTGCTCCTTTAAAATTGATGGAGGCAGCCTCTAGATAGTGTGAGCCTCTCCGCTTGTCTTGACTGCCTCAGACATTTCCGAAGCAAAGACCTGATCCCATTATGTTTCCCCTTGACTAGAACTGTGTCACTAGAAACCCAATATATCCAATATATTGACCAAGTTTCTTCTCCATTGCTTTCTAGACTCATACAGTCTGGCTTCCAGCCAAGCTCTACTGAACACAACTGTGTTTTTTATCTTTGGTCATTGGCCAAGCTCTCCTCCCCTTAGCTTGCCCCTTTCCATATCTCCAGTTATTTAATTACTTCTCCAGCAAATATTCCACAGCAGGCACCAGTCCCACCCCCATGGTCATCCCAGAACTTCAGAGAGAATGTTGCACATCTGAGTGTTCAAGATGCTTGTGCACCACTGTAGTAAAGACACTGGCCCCGTTTCCACGGGCTCAGGACTCACTCTACAGAAATATCTTGACATCAGTGAAATGTAATCACCTCTTTGTGAGTTAAACCAGCTGAGTATGTCCCATATTCTCTAACAAATCTCCCAGTTAGTGTCCAGCTTCACTGGTGCATTTCCTTTCTTGGATTTATTAAAACTGATTCTAGATCCAGTTCCCCGATGGGGGAAAAATTGCCATGTTTGGCAAACCAGTGTGACCCAAGTGTGACTAATTCCTCTGTGGATAAGCCATTCTGGGACACAGAACATTTTCCTTTTAAAATGACATGCTTTACTACTCCCAGAAAATTGCCAGAGCACTCAAACACAAAGATAGGAAATTCCACAAAAGTATTTCATTTTGCTTTCCCACTGTAAGAAAGACGTTTGTTGGTCAACTGCAGTATAGTGACAGGAAGAATCATTCTTTATTAATCACCTTAGTTGTGACTTTTCTTCTGTTTTATAAAGTCTCTAATTTCCCATGCTCTGTTCTTTTGGATTTCTTAAATAGAGTAAAATGTCTTCAAGACTTATTGGGGGAAAAAAGGGAATGTGACTTGAAAAATCTAATTTTTCATAAGAGTTGTGGAAAAGAATAAAACATTGTGATCACACTTGAATCTATAAATCTGGGCATTAACATGTGTAATCAGGTTCCTTTCAGTATATCTTTACCAAACAGCCAGCATTTAGTAACACGGCGAACTATTTGTGAGTCTGTCTGTATATACACTAGCCAAGTGTGCTCAGATTTTCTTTACTCCCTGGTCACGTTATGTGTACCATTTATTAACTTTCTTTCCAATTTGTAAGCATTTAGAAGTTTCCCATTGCCCTGGGGAAGGGATTTAAATCTGTCAGCTGCATTGTCCTAATGCTGCAGTTTCTCCTAATAGCACAATTCTGTTTAGAGAGTTGTTGCTTAGTGTTTCTGATCACCTTGGAGGAATTCCCAAGTCAAGAGTAACCTTGGGTAAAAATCAACACTTTGAAATATCACCTTGTTCTGCTTACTGCGTGATCTCAGCTTTTTTCGGATGTTATAAAAAGCGACTTTTCTTGGCCACTGCTGATTTTCCCCCATTCTTGGGTTGCCCCCTAGTGGTTTCCTTGATTTATAACCATGTTGATATCCTACTCTTGCAGCGTAAAAGGGGCTTTCTGGTGCCTCTGAGTGTTTGATTTTAACTTTGTCTTTCCCGTTTACAAAGAGGACACCCAAACGCACCCTCTCCCCTTTCCCTTGAATAAAGCAGTGTGCAAGCAGTCCAGGCACTTTCTACGGACCACGGTGAAATCCCTCCTACAAGTTCCCATTGTGCCTTTGCTTCAGCGATGTTTTCCACTTCCCTGGCATTCACTTTCTCTGTCAACACTGGCATGATGCCCGGTAATCTAGGGGTGCAGGGATGAGTTAAAGGCTGTGTTGCAGTTTGAAAATGCCAATTATATATGCTGAATACAGCTGGGCAGGAGTCCCACACTCCCATCCATAATAAACAAGTTCGCACTCTTGGGGCCCCACAGTTGGTCTCAGACTTCTTGGCTCCATCTGGATAGTTGGATCTGTGACTTGTCCACACCCAACCATTTGAGCTCCATCCAAATGCCTTGGAAAGCCTTTGAGATCCTGTAGAAAATGAAGGAGAGGCCTGATTAGTGTCATACATACCTGGCTCTTTGCTGGATGTTGGGTCCTGGACATCTGTACCAGAAAACGCAGTGCAACAAACATTATTAATCTAAAGCTTTATTGGCTAATTAAAGATCATCAAAAAGTTTTCAAAATTCAAAATTATGTTATTAAAAGATTTTTAAAGAAAAAAAAGCTTACTTTTATTAGAATCTAAATTGTAAGAAGACAGTTGATATCACAAACTGATGATCTTTACTCTCCAGCAACACAATGACTCCAGAATTGGATTAGAGACTTCTCCTCTCGATGGTATGAGGTGAGGGCAGGCACAAGATAAGGCCTGTGATTGGACAGTGAAAAAGGCAGGTGGAGACAGAGTTTTGGAAAGGAGAGAGAAGCCAGGAGGGGAAGAGGCAAGATGGAGGATGAGAATCAGTCTCTGTGTGGCTTTAATTAGTCACAGGTAACTATGAATATCTTATAAGGGATGGATTATTATAGGACAGTTTGTCTTATCTAGGTGGGAAAATTATATCATATCAATTGGATCTGAGTTTATTATGTTGACATTTTATAGCGTGCAATTTTACTGAAATAAATCTGATTATTTAATTGCAAGTTTTTGGAGTTTTGATTTGCTTGGGCTGGTGTGGGCCAACTGCTGCTCGGACCTCTAGAGTCTTGATTTTACTGGGTTGCTGGGAATGGGAGCAGGGCCCACAGTGGAGAACTAGGAGATAGATGGAGCTAGTCATAGAGGCAGAGAGTTCGCCACAGGGACCAGAGAGTAGCTGGCAGCAGAGAGCCAGAAGGGTGACTGCCGATAAGATGAAAATACCCCGCTAATACCATATAGCTCAATGATGACAACATTATCAAGGGTTGGTGGATTTTTTTAATATTTACCACAACAGGTGGCATCCAATGTGTTGGGCAAGAATCCACTAGAAATTTAAGATTACCAGCCTGAGAGTTAGAGTTTTATTTCCTAAGTAAGAGAAAGGTGATACCATGATGAGTTATGTGGTGGCTCAAGCACAAGGACATTAAAGAGAAGAAACTCAGAGGCAAACAGTTCACAGGCTCTAGGTCCCCTACTATGAAAAGTACAGGTTGCTCTGAACACAGAGACCCGGAGAATGGAAGCTGCCTGCTTCCTTAGCAGATGTTGATTGGAGTGTGATTTAAATAAAAGGCTGGTTTATTTGCTTTTAGGATAGATTTTCATACAGAGTTTATCCAAATCACATGGGGAATTTCACCAGCACTTTGGAATTAAGCTAGGGGAAATTAGTCACTGAATCCAAATGGAGAGCAGTGATAGTTCCCTGTTATAAAGGTTATTAATAAATACACAACAGAAGTATATTATAGAAGTGGTTAGTGGGTGGAAATCTGATGCTCCAGGTAGAGACCTTAACAGATATATGATATATTTTGGTCTACAGGAAATTTATATTCTCTAATGTGAGCTCCATAAAAATTTTGGGTTGATTTCCTGGCATGACATATTAGAGAAGCCTAAGAAATAGGCTCATACAGTGTGCTAGTTGTCTTCAGTTGTTTTAAATTGTTTTCAAAATAGGTGTGATTTTGAGTTTTGTGGTTGTATTATATCTCTGGGAAAGAATGCAAGATACAAGCTTTTCTGGTTGCTGACTAAAAGACACACTATTTTGTTTTTGTGTTTTTAAAAAGGGTGCTTAGGCTCTCGACACCTTCCAGAATTACATAAATCAGATTTGATAGAGGGAAGAATTAGATTAATGAAGAATTAGATTCAAAAGTCTATAATAACAACAAGAACAAAAAGAACAAAATTTCATCCCAACCAGTCTGTACACCCTACACAGTCTGATACAATCCACATAGGTATCTTGATGACACTGAAGTTTTGTTTTGAGATTTACATATTACAGAATGTACAGGTTTGATGAAGCTTATCATCAGAAATGCTGAATTGGCCTGCTTGGACTCCTGATCAGGGACTTTCAACCCAGATTCAGTCAAGACAGACATCAGAGACTACAACAATTGTTGGTGTGGCCTTCTTAGGGCCTGGCTGGCTCCCTCATTTCCCCCACCCCACCCCATTCAAATATTAGGATAAAGGAGACCATGGTTTGTCCTGGCAGAGTTCATGGAAGTGGAAAATATGTCTGTTCATAAACAGGCTGCAAAGCAAAATCCTAGTGCTACTAACGACTACCTCATGCTTCCAAACCTCCACTCCTTTCAAAGGAGCAAAGAAAATACTCATTATTTTCACCAAATACTGAGAACAAGAGACTTGGATAAGAGAGTTTAAAGGTTTCAAAGGAAAGCCATCATGCCCAGGAGAAGATGGGACTGAAGAGAATGTGCTGTGTGGCCTAAGAATCTGAAATTGTGGTGAAATCCACTTGTCCTTTGGAATTTTTAGGTTCAAGACCTGGTGACTAGTAGAAAGGGCACCTGTTAGCTCTCTGAGCTCCTTTTAGAACTAGCTAAAATATCGGGTTTTTTTTTTAACAAAAATTTACTAAATCCTGGCCCAGAGGCTGTGTCATACATAAGCAATGGACTGAGATAGAAACTTGGGTACCAGCCCTGAAAGGGTAGAAATTTGATTGAGTATGGCTCCTTGACTATGTCAACAATACAAAAAAAATATTGTTAAGCCAATGGGCCCATATTTCTGAGCCTTTGAAGATTATGGTGATAGAAAGCTGTCAACTTCTTTCGGCCCCAGTAGATGCAGCTGGGGTTAAGGTTAGATGTCTACGTCAACAGAACAACTCAGAAAACAGGTTGGCATACCTATGACTTCCTAAAACAGGAAAAGAGCAAGCCTACATTTCAACTGTGTGGACTGTGACCAAAAGTCTTCTTTTTTTTTTTTAAATTTTCTACAGAGCAACAACTCCATGGTATCGTGGAACCTGGGCTCTCAGTGTTCATTTCTTAAGATTGTAGGAATGATGTTTTGATTGATCAGTCATTGGTATTTATTGAGAGAAAGAAGATATTGTGCCTCTTCTTTAAAGTATTTCATTCATGTGAATTAGTGCCACCATTAAGATGAGCAGTATAGGAATTCTGAAGAAATTTAAAAATAGATTTATCTGGGCAAGGAGAGAGGTTGGTAAAATTTTTGCTGCAAAAGCATGGGGACCCAGATTTGATTCCAGAACCCACATAAACAATAGGCATGGTAGTGTATGCTTGTAACTCCTGTGTTGCAGAGATGGGGACAGGCAGAGCCCTGAAATTCACTGGACAACCAGCCTAGCCTAACCCGTGATTTAAAGGCCAATGAGAAATATTGTCTCAAACAAACAAACAAACACAAGATTTTGAGAAACACCTGAGGTTGACCTCTAGCCTCCACATATATGTGCATAAATACATTCATAGCTACATGAGTATGTGCAGAAATGCCCACATTAAAAATTCATGGATATGCATAGATACTTCAACATCTATGTATGTACACACACACATACATACACACATACACACACACACACACATACACAGACACACACACACACAATTGACCTACCACCATAGAGACATGTGTAATTAGTCTAGGCATAACTGGGAAGTGTTGAAACCTTTAGGAGGTAAAATCTAAAAGAGAGACATTGGAAAAGTTTACCTTTCAGTGGAATGTTGGGACAATCTAAGCTTCTTACTCTGTCTTGCTGCTCCCTGACTGTTGTGAAGTGAACAGTGTCAGACTATGAGGCACAGCTACGTTGATATCCTGCCTCAACATAGATCAATGTTGTAGATGAATGTAGAATGGAGCTACTAAAACTAAGCCACAGTAAACATCTCTCATAAATATTTATCTTATATTTTTCACACAGTGGTGTCAAGCTCCCAAGTGGGTATATATCCAAAGAAATTGAATACCAAAGAGATATTCAGCATCTATGTTTATTGTAATTTATTCAGAATAGCTAGAACAAGGAAAAATGTAGATAGCCAACTATGAATGAATGGATAAAGCAAACATTCTCTTATAAGTGATATATGATAGGTAGGTAGGTAGGTAGGTAGGTAGGTAGATAGATAGATAGATAGATAGATAGATAGATAGATAGATAGATAGATAGATAGACAGACAGATAGACAGACAGTCAGACAGACAGACAGACAGACAGACTGACAGACAGGCTGACTGACAGACAGACAGACAGATAACAGAATGGTATTTAGTCTTGAAGAATCTGCAGTCCTGTCATAGGCAGCAAAATAGCTGAAACTGGAAGACAGGTGTCGAGTGAAATAAACTCAGCACAGAAGGGCACAGTATCCTCTATGTTCTCTCTCCTATGTGAGAGGTAAATAATAAACCCGATATAGAATCACCAGTGAAGGATGGAAAGGAGAAAAGAGAACGAAGAGAGACCAGAGCTTATCAACAGATTTAATCAATGTGTATATGGGACTATCACATGGCATCACACTGATATATATGATTAATAAATGTTTATGAAACATTTTTATTATATATGGGTGATGAGATGGCTCAGTAAAAACTCTTGCTCTGCAAGCCTAATGACTTCGGTTTGATCCTCAGAATCCATACAAAGGTAGGAGGAAACTGACCCCATAGGGCTGCCTCTGACCCCCATTTGTGTGCCTGGCATACGGCACGACCAGCCCCTATACCATGTGATACAATGGTAATAAATGATGTAAAAATGGTTGTGAAAAGATTGTATCCTCACTGACCCACAAACAAAACATGTTGCTTCCACCTTTCGATTTCCTGGTGTTCTTTTTATAGCGCTTTCTCTTTTTAAACATTGACACTGAATTTCATGGAACATTCTACAATTAAACATCTCTTCTTCTCTCTTTCCTTAATGGTCTGTTTTTAAAAATTACATTTTTCTCATAAGTTTAAGGCATCAAACTTAACAGTGAGAAACTTGAAGCAATCCCACTAAAATCATGGACTCGACAAGGCTGCCCACTCTCCCCCTACCTATTCAACATAGTACGGGAAGTCCTGGATGGAGCAATTAGATAGCAAAAGGAAATCAAAGAAATACAAATAGGAAAGGAAGAAGTAAAAACATCACTGTTTGCAGGTGACATGATAGTGTACATAAGTGACCCCACAAATTACACCAGAGAACTCCTACAGCTAATAAACAAGTTCAGCAAAGTGGCTGGATATAAAATTAACTCAAACAAATCAGTAGCCCTCCTCTACTCAAAGAACAAACATGGAAGAAAGAAATTAGGGAAAAGATATCCTTCACAATCGTCACAAACAATATGAAATACCTTGGTGTGACTCTAACTAAGCAAGTGAAGGACCTATGTGACAAGAACTTCATAAAATTGAGGAAGATCTCAAAAAATGGAAAGATCTCCCATGCTCATGGATTGGAAGGATCAACATTGTAAAAATGGTTATCTTACCAAAAGCAATCTACAGATTCAATGCAATCCCTATCAAAATTCCAACCCAATTCTTCATTGAGTTGGAAAGAGCAATGTACAATTTCATCTGGAAGAAAAAAAGACCTAAAATAGCTAAATCCATTCTCAACAACAAGAAAAAATCTGCGGAAATCACCATCCCTAACCTCAAGCTATATTACAAGGCAATTGTGTTAAAAACTGCATGGTACTGGTCCAGAGATAGGCACATGGATCAATGGAATAGAATAGAAGATCCAGAAATGAGCCCTTACATATATGGTCACTTGATTTTTTTGACAAAGGAGCTAAAAGCATTCAATGGAAAAAGGACAGCCTCTTAAACAAATGGTGTTGGTCCAACTGGCACTCAGCATGCAGAAGAATGAAAATAGACCCTTTCTTATCTCCTTGTACAAAGCTCAAGTGCAGGTGGATCAAAGATCTCCACACTAAACCAGGTACACTGAAACTATTAGATGAGAAAGTAGGGAAAACCTTAGAACACATAGGTACAGGAGAAAATTTCCTGAACAGAACACCAATGGCTCCTGCTCTAAGGTCAAATATCAATAAATGGGACTTAATGAGATTGCAAAGTTTCTGTAAGGCTAAGGACACTGTCAAGAAAGCAAAATGGCAGCCAACAGATTTGGAAAAGATCTTTACAGACCCCACATCTGATAGAGGCCTAATATCCAGGGTATACAAAGAACTCAAGAAGTTAGACACCAGAGAGTCAAACAATCCTATTAAAAAATGGGGTACAGAGCTAAACAAAAAGTTCTCAGTTGAGGAATATCAAATGGCTGAGAAGCATCTAAGGAAGTACTGGACATCCTTAGTCATCAGGGACATGCAAATCAAAACAACCCTGAGATTCCACCTCACACCAGTCATAATGGCTAAGATCAAACATTCAGATTACAGCAGATGCTGGCGAAGATGTGGAGACAGAGCAACACTCCTCCACTCTTGGTGGGGTTGTAAACTGGTACAACCACTCTGGAAATCAGTCTGGCAGTTCCTCAGAAAATTGGACATAGTGCTACCCAAAGACCCAGTACTCCACTTCTGGGCATATACCCCAGAGACATTTCAACATACAACAAAGACACATGCACCCCAATGTTCATAGCAGCCCTATTTATAATAACCAGAAGCTGGAAAGAACCTAGATGTCCTTCAGTAGATGAATGGATACAAAAATTGTGGTATATTTACACAATGGAGTACTACTCAGCTATTAGAAACAATGACTTTATGAAATTCATAAGAAAATGGATGCATCTAGAGAATATCATCCTGAGTGAGGTAACCCAGTCACAAAAGAACAGACATAATATGCAGTCACTGATAATTGGATACTAACCCCAGAAAGCTCTGAACACCCCAAAAACAACTCACAGACTATATGAAGTTCAAGAAAAAGAAAGTCCAAAAAAAATTGAAAAATCATTATGCTTAATCTTTACACACCAAGAAAACTTTGAGTATTTCCAGGTTACATCTTGTTTTACATGTACTTTATGCTCATTGTAATGAGTGAGATTTTAATGTACATTATTAAACCTTTAGAAAAATCAAGTACTGACAAAAATGTATTCATATACTTTTATGCCAAAATGCTTAAAATCTGTACATTTATCTCTGTTTTTAAAATAGACTCATTCGATTAAAAAAAATCACATTTTTTCTAAATATTATGTGCTGCTCATCACAGTTCATAAAACAGAATTTCACGCACTCACAAATCTGGTCGAGGCCACAAAGAGATCATTATACACATGTCAAAGGTCAGAGAGCTGCAGAAATCAGTCATTTCTGCAGACTCAGCCCCGTTGATGAGCTTCAACTTGAACTCACCCTGTGCCATAGTGGACACTGGGCCTGAGCCTCTGTCCCATGTCAGCAAGTCTGCACATCTGAGATGTGATGGACCTGGTTTGGAGCATTGATTCTCCTTTCACATGGTTTTGTGAGGCCAACGACTGAAGAACCTGATGTCCTAAGGCAAGATCAAATCAGTGATAAAATATAGAAAGCCAAATCTGTGAGTCAAAAGGTACATGCTTGGGTGCTAAGTAAACTCTTTATGATACAAATGACCCCTCTCTAACACCTCTAAGACTCATCGATGGTCAACATTCAGTCTACATGGAGAACACACACACACACACACACACATATTGCTGTGTAAATAATTGGGTGTGAAATGGATGCCTCCTCAGAGGCTCTGCCAGAGCCACACTGATACAGAGGAGGACACTCACAGCTAACCATCTGACTGAACATGTGGTCCCCAATGAAAGAGCTACAGAAAAGACTGAAGGAGCTGAAAGGGTTGGCAATCCAATGGGAAGAACAAAATGATCAACCAACCAAACCCACCACAGCTCCCAGGGACTAAAACACCAACCAATGAGCACACATGGAGAGACCCATGGCTCCAGGTGCATATGCAGCAGAGGATGGCATTTTCTGACATCAACTCGAGGAGAGGCCTTTAGTCCACTGAAGGTTGGTTTTCCCAGTGTAGGTGAATGCCAATGTGCTGAGGTGGGAGAAGGAGGTTGGGAGAGGGAGCACCTTCATGGAGGCAATGGGAAGGAAAGAGGGAATGGGATTGTGGGAAAGGAATAACATAAAAAATATAAATGCAGAGAATATCCAATTTTTAACAAGTTGAAAAAAATCAAATTCCAATAATAATAATAATAATAATAATAATAATAACAATAATAATAACAATAATAATAATAATGATGATAATAGTAATAATTAGGTAAGTGAATGTTAGTGGTATTCTGGGCCCTTGAGATACAATGGTAAGCAGGATTCTTGTCTAGAGGCTAAGGTGTGCCTCTGAGAGGAAATGTTGTTTAGTTTGAGACTAACGGCTGAAAAGGATTTGTCCAGTGGAAGGGAGTGGTGAGGCAGACAGTGAATATTTAGGTGTAGAGAATACCATAAGCAATAGCCATGAAGCTTCAGGGGTGAGCTTTTAGAATGTAGAGAATTTCAATCTATAAGCAAAGGGTAGCAGGGATTGCAGATGGACCCAGGAGGCAGACAGAGCCTAATAGGTAAAGGTCCGACGCCATATCCCAGAGTCTAAGACTGTTTGTGCTTTGACATAAACATCACAGAAAGCAGATCCCACGTGGACATGAAAGGCTGGGAAACTACAAGAACCAGTAATAGCTGCCTTGTATGAACGCAGGGGCTCTGTAATAAGGAAACATGGAATTGGGTGTCTGGGATACCCAGGGCTGAAAGAACAGCAGGAACAGAGGCCTAGGGGTCTTTCAGAAACAGGTAGGAGTTTATATTGCTCAAAATAAAGGGACTGGGACTGGGGAGATGGCTCAATAGTTAAGAGCACTTACTTGATGTGTAAGCATGAAGTCCTGAGTTCAAGTCCCCAGTATCCATTTAAAAGCTGCATGTGATCATGCATGCCTGTAACTCCAGATCTGTGAGTGGGGCAGAGATGGGTACTTCCCAGGAGCCCAATGGCTAGTCAGCCTATTCAATAAGCTTCTGGTTCGATGCCTTAAAAGAACAAGGTAAATAGAGGAAGATACTCAGTGTCGTCCTCTGACCTCCACATACACACACACAGCGGTATACACCTGAATGACTGCATGCATGCCCCATGTACACATAGCACAGATACATGGATAGAGCAGTAGGCATGGAGCTGTAAAGTTGGGTGAGTTACATAAGGAAAGGTTTTCAACGCTAAGTAGAATTGCTTAGACTTCATCCCGTAGAATATGGGGAGCTGGTAAAGCTGTTCCATCAGCTCTTAGGACAGTTGTCACTGCATTGGCAGTTTATCCCTTACTTTCATGCAATCAATGTCACATGAGCCACAGTGTGACCTAATGTTGATATATTTTGTGATTATTAAATATGGCTATTATTTACTGAGTGCATAATATTTCTCTTGCACAGAATCAGAACCTTCATCATTTTAGACAATAACTACTTTTTGGGGGTGACTTTTAGATGAAACAATTGAGACAGAGACTTCGAAATGACTGGCCCAGGAACACGTAGGTACTAATAACTTTATGGATTCTCACTGGATATGTGTTTTATCCATTTGGCCCAGGAGTACAGTGCCTGAGTTTCCAAGTGTTTTGGAGGACTGTAGAAAATGTTTGAACTGTGACTCTATAACAAGAAAGAAGGAGGGCCCGGAGAGATGTCCCAGTGGTTAAGAATACACACTGCCGTCACGGAAGACACAGACTCAGTTCCCAGCACACAGAGCGTACTGTAAACCCACTGCCAGGGAACCAATACCCTTTTCTCGATTTCTGTGGACATTTGCTCTCATGTGCACATATCCACACATAAGACAAACACGAATACACATAATTTTAAAGAAGATAAAATAAAAAGTAAGGTAGGAAAGGAAAAATCAAATTGTCTCTATTTTCGGATGGTATGATCATACGCTTCAAAGGCTTTAAAGAAAGGCTTCCACGGCTGCCAGAAAACTCTTCCATTTGATAAATAGTTCCAGCAAATTAGTAGGATAAAATACCAGCATCCGATAACTTCATTAAATATCAATAACAAATTAAGAAAATATTTTATTCACCATATCCTCTAAAACATCTAAGCTTAAGCAAAAAAAAAAACCTCTAAAATGACAATTTTAAACCACCAAAGAAGGATGGAGAGATGGCACAGCAATTAGGAACACTGGATACTGTTCTAGCAGCCCTGGGTTTGAGTTGCAGCACTTACATGGTTGTTCGCAGTTGTCTGTAACTCCAATCCCAGGGGATCTAATGCCTTCTCTGGCCTCCAAAGGCACTGTGTGCACATGCTACACTGACATATATGTGGGCAGAGTGTTCACTCACACAAAATAAAAATGAAAATTGAAAACAATTTTAAATAAATAAAAGAAACCCCTAAAAGGGAATTGAAAAAGATACTAGTAGATTGGAATATCTCCCATACTCATGGATTGAAGAATGAATATTGTGAATATTGATCAATAGATTCAATATTAATTCCGTTAAGTTCCAGTTACATTTGTCACAAACAAAAAATATATATAAAATATATATAGTTTTACAGAAGGCCCCAAAACCCCAGAATCCTAAAAAGAAAGAATGCTGAAGAAAGATGCTGTAGACATCAAAATCTCTTAACTCAAATTATATTACAGAACCAGAGGGACAAAACCAGTGTTATTCTGCACCAGAGAATGACACCTAGACCAGGGGGCTAGAATAAAGAACAGGGAACACAGAAGCAAACGTGTATGTTACAGATATTTGCTTTTCAACAAAGTTGTCAAAGCATACACTTGGAAAAGACAAATGCCTCCCCCTCAAAGACTCCAAAAACTGTACTAAGAAAACGGGACTCTCACGTGTAGAGTGGAATAGGAATAGTTAGGGAATCACAATCTATACAAAACCTTTACAGTGAATCAAAGACCTTCACATGTAATCTGATAGTTTGAAACAACTAGAGAAAAACATTTCAAAATACAAGTATAGAGAAGGAGTTTCTGAAAGGATTCCCTAAACTCGGGAAATAATAGCAAAAATGAACAACTGAAGCTGTACAACAGTAAAAAGTGAGACAGCCTGCAGAGGTGGGTGGTGCGCAGTCCTCTGAGCTCCACCGTCTCAAGCCAGAGAAGCTCTGCTGGAATCCAGACGCATCCCGCCTCCCTGTGGAAACCTTTGGGGCCCCCAACCAGCCTAGAACCCTGCTTGACCACCCGTCCTAATTGGATCTGCCCACCACCCCAGCTGGTCTAGCTCTGGCCTTGATCCTTGGTTTAGAGGACCTCGTAGGACCCAAAGAACATCCTGCCTTACTGTAGACATCTTTGGGACCCCCAAAACTAACTTTATCTAATCATTCATTCTAGTTGGATCTGTCCCACACCCCTCTGAGCTGGGTCTGACTGGGACACGGCCAACAGAGTAGGGTACCCTGGCCTCTACTGTCTGGTCCACAGCTCTTCCCACCTCCAGCTGCTATCAGGATCATCCAGCTAACAGCAGGGAAAACCAGATGGCTAAAGGACAGATTAAGAACACAATACACAGGGCAATATGGCACCACCAGAGTCTGGTTATCTTGCTACAACAAACCCTGGATATCCTAATGAAAATGAAGCACAAGAAAATGATTTTAAATCTAATTTTATAAAACTGATAGAGGCCTTTAAAGAGGATATGAATAAACCCCTTAAATAAATACAGGAAAATGCATTCAAACAGGTAGAGTCATTAAAAGAGAAAGAAAATAAATATAAAGAAATGCCGGAAAAAAATAAGCAAACAGGTGAAGAATATGAATAAAACTGTCTAAGACCTGAAAGGGGAAATGGAAGTAATAAAGAAAACACAAACAGAGGCAATCCTGGAGATGGAAAACCTAGGAAAGAGAACAGGAACTACAGATGCAAGCATCTGCATACAACAGAATACAGAAGATGAAAGAATCTCAGGTATAGAAGATACAGCAGACACGAGAAGAAACCAATCTATCATATCAGTCAAATAAAATGTAAAATCTAAAAAGCCCATAACACAAAATATCCAGGAAATTGGGAACACAATGAAAAGATCAAACCTAAGAATAATAGGAGGAGGAAGAGGAGGAGGAGGAAGAGGAGAAGGAAGAGGAAGATGAGGAGAACAATGAAGGTGAAGAAGAAGAATAAAAGAAGAAGGAGGAGGAGTAGAAGAAGAAGAAGGAGAAGGAGAAGGAGAAGAAGAGGGAGAAAATTTCTAGCTCAAGGGCTCCAAAAACATCTTCAACAAAATTAATAAAGAAAATTTCCCAAATTTAAAGAAAAAAAATTTTATAAAGGTACAAGAAACTTACTAAACATCAAACAGATTGGATTAGAAAAAAAATCCTCTCATTACATAATAATAAAAACACTAATTAAAAGAAAAAATTTTAAAAGCAGCAAGGGAAAAAAGCTAATTAACATATGAAGGCAGAACTATCAGAATTACACCTGATTTTTCATCTGATTCATAAAGCTAGAAGGGCCTGGGCTTCCTTGCAGACCCTAAGAGACCACAGATGTCAGTCCTGACTACTATACCCAGCAAAACATTCAAGCACTGTAGATAGAGAAACCAAGATATTCCAGGACAAAACCAAATTCAACATTACCTCTCCACTAACCCAGCCCTACAGAGGATACTAGAAGGAAAACTCCAATGAGGCTAACGATATTCAAGAAAACACAAGAAATAAGTAATTTCACACTATTAAAACCAATAAAAGAGAAACACACACTCAACCACCACCAATATCAAAATAAGAGGAAGTAACATTGGTCATTAATATCTCACAACATCAATGAACTCATTTCCTCAGTAAAAAGACATAGATTAATGAAATGAATGCATTAACAGAATCCATCATTTTGGTGTATACAAGAAACACATCTTAACAATAAAGATAGTCATTATCTCAGTATAAAGGGCCAGAAAGGGGGCTTCAAGCAAATAAACCCAAGAAATATGCTGGAGTAACTATTCTAATATCTAATAAAAGAGACTTTCAAAGAAAAGTAATCAAAAAAGACAAGACACTTCATACTCACTAAAGGAAAAATTCACTAAGAGGACATCTTGATTCTGAACATTTATGTCCCAAATGCAAGGGCTCCCACATTCCTAAAAAAAGAGCTTACTAAAGCTTAAATGACACATTGAACAACAGACATTAATAGTAGGACACATCAGTACCCCACTCTCACCAACGGACAGGTCATCAAGACAGAAAGAGGTTGTGATTCAAATGGACATAACAGATATCTATGCAACATTTCACCAGAGCACAAAAGAATATTCTCACCACTTAATAAAAGATTGAAATAACCCCATGCTTCTTAACAGATCACCATGGATCAAGGCTTGACTTCAACAACAGAAATAACAGAGTGCCTACAAACTTATGGGAATGGAACTCAATGGTCACTTGGTAAGGAAAGAAAAAAGAAAGAAATTAAATATTTTCTAGAATTCAGTGAAAACCAGGGCAAAGCATACCCAAAGTTATGGGACGCTATGAAAGCAGTGCTAACAGGAAATTTCATAGCACTAAATGCCCTCATAAAAAATTAGAGCGTTCTCATACTAACAAACTTAAAGCACATCTGAATGCTCTGGGAGAAGAAAGGCAAACACATCAGGAGGAGTACACAGCAGGAAACAATTAAACTCAGGGCTGAAGTAAATAAATTAGAAACAAAGAGAATAATACAAAGAATCCTAGAAACCAAAAGCTGGTTCTTTGAGAAAAGTCAACAAGATAGACAAACTCTTATCCAAGCTAACTACAGGGAAGAAAAACAGAATCAAAATTAACAAAATTAGAAATAAAAATGGAGATACAGCAATAGATATTGAAGAAATTCAAAGAATCATTGGGTCTTACTTCAAAAGCCTTACTCCATAAAACTGGAAAACCTAAACAAAATGAATGGTTTTCTAGGTAGATTCTACTTACCAAAGTTAAATCAAGATCAGGTAAATAATCCAAATAGTCCTATAACTCTTAAGGAAGCACTCATTAAATGTCTCCTAAACAAACAAACAAACAAAAACCACAGGGACAGAAGGTTTTAGTGCAGAATTCTACCAGACCATCAAATAAGGGCTAATGCTCATACTCTTCAAACTATTCCACAAAACAGAAAGAACACTGCCCAATTCATTCTATGAGGCCACAGTCACCCTGATATCTAAGCCACAAGAAGACTTAACAAACTAATAATCAATAATCCTAATCAGTATGATTATCATAGTGAAAATGGCTCTCTTACAGATTAAATAAAATTCCCATCAAAAATTCCAACACAGTTCTTCACAGATCTTGAAAGAACAATTCTCAGTTTCATATGGAAAAAATAAAGACCCAAGATGGCTAAAACAATTCTGAACCATAAAAAAAAAACTGGGCAAATCACCATCCCTGACTTCAAGCTGTACTACAAAGCAATAGTAATAAAAACTGCATGGTTTTCGTACAAAAACGGGCAGGTTGATGAATGGAATCAAATTAAAAACCCATAAATACACCCACATACCTATGAACACTGAATTTTTGACAAAGAAGCCAAAACCATACAACAGGGAAAAAAATGCTGGTCTGATTGGATGTCTGCATGTAGAAGAATGCAAGTAATTCCATATTTATCACTCTGCACAAAACTCACTCCAAACTGATCAAAGATCTCAGCATCAAAATATGGATGGTCTTGTTTTTAATAACTGAATAGTATTCAATTATGTAAGTGAATCCATTTTCTGTGTCCATTCTTTACTTGAGGGCAGATGGGTTGTTTCCAGTTTCTGGCTATTGTGAATAAGGCTTCTATAAACATAATGAAGCATGTGTCCTTGTGGTATGGTGGAGCATATCCTAGGTAGTTGTGTAGCTGGGTCTTCAGATAGAATTATTTTCAACTTTCTGAGAAATCACTGGATTGATTTCCAGAGTGGTTGTACAAGTTTGCAATCTCACCAGCAGTGGAGGAGTGTTCCACTTTCTCTACATCCTCACCAGCCTGTGCTGTTGCTTGAGTTTTTGATCTTAGCCATTCTGATTGGTGTGAGGTGAAATCTCAGGGTTGTTTTGATTTGCATTTCCCTGATAATTAAGAATATTGAATATTACACACACACACACACACACACACACACACACACACACACACACACACAAGTATTAGTGGGTGACTTGTTATTATACTGATCATAATACTCCATATAAGAAATCAGATCCTTGTTGCGGTAAATATTAAGTAAGGTTCTGTTCTGTTGTCATCGATCTGTCAGAGTGATACTCCACGGGAGTCGCTCCAGGAGCCACTCCAGTGCGGAGCTAAAGCGTAATCTTCTAAGTGGTTAGTTCCTGTGCCTGGTACTGACACATTCCATGGGCCCCAATAGAAACATGACTCCACAATCATTAACTTACCAAACAGGTTTATTATGTTTATTGTATGTTAAATTCTCAACCCACAATCCCTCTACACAACAATTTTACAACCAGTTGACAAAGATATAAACTGCCCACCTAGATAAGATAAATTGACTCATAGAAACCCTTAGAAATAATCATAACTACCTTATCTATCTAGAGATGCGCCGAAAGAAACATCCACATCTGCTTCCATGTTGCCTCCACTGGAACCTCCCTTTCTCCACCTCCTCTCTCCTTACCAGAACTCTGTCCCCGCCCACTCTCTACTGTCCAATCATGTACCACCTTGACATCAACCCACAGACCCCTTCTTGTTGGAGGCTGGGGGCTGTGCATGCTGTGGTGGTGATCCTACGTTACTGTCATTATTCTATCTTCAGTGCTTGGCACGGCCACGTTTGTGAAGGAGCAAATGCTCAACAGGTCCCCATTCCTGTCACCATCTGACGCATTGATGAGTTCAGTGGGTGGAAGTGTTCCGGAATTTAAGGGGTGAGAGCCAGAAATTTAGACTTTTGGGTCAGTGAAATTAGGTTACTTGGCTCTAGTGGAAGGATTTGTCAGCAGCAGGACTTTCTTGGGAGCAGAGAACCAAAAGGGTTTAAGGACCGTCTTCTGTAGGGAGGCAATGGTTCAGGATCAGCAGCACTTAACAGTTAAAATGTGGGTACTCTACACAGATGAGAAAACTGGAATCAACCAGTGCTCCTACATCACTCCCCCCAGTTCATTTAGAAAATCGGTGCAGAAGAGGGTCTCAGTCCAGTTGTCTCACTCCAGACCATACCTCCAGACCTTGTCATTCCAAACCATAGCTCCAGACTTTGTCACTCCAGAATATACCTTCAGACTTTGTCACTCCAGACTATGTCTCCAGACCTTGTCACTCCAGAATGTACCTCTAGACCTTGTCACCCCAGAATGTACCTCTAGATTTTGTCACTCCAGACTGTACCTCCAGACTTTGTCACTCCAGACCATATCTCCAAACTTTGTCACTCCAGAATGTACCTCCAGACTTTGTTTTCAGTAGGAAAAAAAAAGCAGTCAGATGTGTATTTAAGAAGAACCCCTCAAGTATCATGGCAGAAACCCAGAACATTAACAAAAGATCACCCTGGCTAGGAATTCTGCAGTTTTGAAGACTTCCAGGAACTGCAGCCAGTCAACGGAGTTCAGAGATACTGTACTCCAACGGGAAGAAATAAACACTGGAAGCTGGCTGGGACTCCTCTGTAGTCATGCATAGATAACTTTCAAGTCAGTGGATAAACAAGAGCTTTGGGCAAGTCCTTGATCTGTGAAAATAAATATGTGCTTTGTCAAAGGCCTGAGGGCACAGCCTCCACCCACCTATTCTCTGGGGCTTCTGCAGGCTCCCACACAGTGTCAAGAATGTCAGCTTAGAGGAGGATGTCCACTGTCAGTGCTGTGGTCCACACCCAACTCTCACATCTACATAGCCCCCAATGTATCAACCAATAGTTGTTGATCTGTTTATGAAAAGATAAAGAGACAGGGAATATGTTTTATGGAGATGTAGTGTGGTATGGGGCAAGGGGGTGCCCATGCAGGCATCCCTTCACACACACACACACACACACACACACACACACACACACACACACACTGAGGGACCAGCCACACAATGGTATAGTATAGAATAGAGTTTATTCACGGCATGGGGAGGGGCGTTAAGAGGGTAATAGGGGCAGAGAGAGAGAGAGAGAGAGTAGAGAAGTAGAGACTGGCCATGAGCACGTGGAGAGAGGGGAGAAGGCTTTAGGGAGGCGGGGAAGCGAATGGAGAGAGAGTGGGAGCAAGAATACAAGAGCAAGAGAGAGGGGAGGGGCAAACAGTCCCTTGTATAGTGAGTAAGACATATGTGGGGCCGAGCTTAGACAAAATGCTAACAGTTATGATGTACCCACTTATGTCCTAGACAGTGAGATAGATGTAGACATAAATGTCAAAATTCCCAAAATGGGGTTTCTATGCATATTTGGGGAAAGGAGATTCTAATTACAGATCTCTAAGTAAAAGATTTAATCTATGTTGCAGTCTTCATAAAAGGACAGCACTATCAAGCACTTTTCTACGCCTCTGTAAGTTAAATTATCCCTAACTTAATAGATGTGAAATTTGACACATAATGAGTTAACTAAGTTATTGTCCAAGGTCAGCTTGACTGCTGGAGGAAGACTCACTTGAACGAATGTCAGCTTTGCTCCAGCTTCTGTGGTCAGAGGCAAATGGTCAACCTCCCTTGTTTCTCCATTTCCTCATCTGTAAAATGAAGAGACTGTGGTGTTTAATTTGACGTGTCGATCTCACCAGGTTGAGGATGTCTACCGATACAGAGAACTTTGTTGTGTAGTCCAGGCAGTGGAGCAAAGAAGACCCATCTCGGGGTGAGCTCCACCATTCCATCATCTGGTGGGATGGAGAAGAAAGATGGAAGAGAGTAGGCACCTTGCTTGGTCTGCAGCGAGAGCGCAGCTTCCTGTGGCTGCTCTCCGAGCTCAGGCTTTCACACTCAACAACGTGTAGCTGTGACCCTCCGAGCCCTTGAGACTCTAAGCCTGAGGCCTCAGATTGGAAGCAACATCACTGATCCCATGTTTGGAAGCTCTAGGCTTCTTCTAATGAGACGGCCATGCTACTAGCTAACAAGCAGCCTTTACAAGCTATTTAAGCAACTGAGATTGCGTGAGCTCATCTTCATACGCTTGTAAGAATGTGTGTGTTTCTTGAAGACTGACTTATATTTGATATAATTCTGATATCTAACACTGACATGACATTGAAATGAGTTAGGAAATGTGAAGTGCTTAAAAGTATGTTACATGTAAACAAAAAAAAAAATTGAACAGGAGGTCACATAAACCAAACAGGACAAGAAACAGGATTAAAGACATCGGGGCCAGAAGAGCCAGGCAGGCATCGAGGAATGAGGACATGGTCCACAGACGCTGGGCGGTTTAGCTTCAGATCAGGAGGACACTGCAAGTAGGTGTTAGGAGTCTGGGCTAAGACTGCACTTGAAATGATGGACCATATTAAAATCTTAGAAAGCTAGTGATGATTAATCTTTCTCAGCATTCTATAAATATGAGATGTGTGAGTCCATTTGGAAGATGTAATCCATTTTGCTAAGCAAAGTTAAGTCCTGTGGGCTTCTTCCTGGGTACAACCTCATCATGAATTAACTCCATCTAAACTTGCCCTTTCATCACCAACAACCAAAAAGAAACAAACAAAAAACTGCACACTGTGCATGTGCAAACGATTCTAAATAATGCATGTGGGCACTATCACAGTGTGACTCCTGCCCAGTGCTGCTTAGGAGAACTGCGGCACATGGGGCCGTCATCGACGTGAAGAAATGGATCCCTGGAAGCTGAAGAAGTTGCATGGTTTGAAGTAGAACCATGGAAGTTTTGCATAAGCTGATAAGGCTCCATTTCTAGGATATATGAACTTTAAAAAGCAAAGGGCAGAAGGTCATGCTATCCCTGTATAAGAAGAAGGGGAAATTAAATATACCAATATAATTTGGAGGGTAAAAGAATCACAAGGAAAAGCACCAGAAATCTCTGAATCTGTGGCTGAGAAAAGAGGAAGGCACATGCAGTGAGAAACTCCACATTTGGGGGAGTGTGGGGGGGACACCAAAGAACTGCAAAGTAAGCAAGCCTCAGAACTGGCAAAGCCGAATCTGGGTCCCATCTGGCCAGAGTAGGAAAGTCCCACTGCACATGAGGACATTCGGCAGGGCTCCTAGAAGGGTGTGGTCCAGTAGGAGGGCTAAATTGGCCCTAGGCTAACATTCCAGCGGTGGCCCCACAACAAGTACCAAAAGAGAGAGAGAAGTTAACAGCTGATACATTGCCTGCCTGCTTGGGGTGGGGGGGGGGAGATGTTTCTAAAAAGAAGTGGTGTCCACACTGCAACATCACAAAGCTCGGAATTCCAAATCAACAGGCACGCCAGGGAGTTGATGTGTCTCTCAGAAATCAATGAAAAGTGACTCATAAGAGGCTGCCAGTAGGGATGCAAAAGGGGCCAAAATTTGGTATTGCTTTGACTTTTGGAAGCTTGAAAGTCAATCAGTAAACCATTAAGAACAGAGAAATATTAGGACGAAGTTTCAGCCAGCTGCATTTAACTTTTCTATGGCCTCAGTGAGAGAGGATGTGCTTAATACTGTGGAAACTTGATGCCCCAGGGAAAGGGATGCTGGTGGGGGGAGGCAGGCAGGTTGGGGAGCATCCTCTCAGAGGCAGGGTGGGCATGGGGCAAAAAATTCGGGGAAGGGGGAACCAGGTAAGGGGACAACTTGGGAAATGTAAATAAATAAATAAAATAATTCACTACTACTACTAAAACCTTTTCATACTGAAAAAAAAAAAGGAAAGCCAATCAAAGTGATGTTTGATACAGAACTTTGGTTACATCATCCAGATTTAGGGGAAACACTGAACTCTTCTGTTTGTGTTTTCCTAGCAGGTTTCAGACCTGGAATTACACTGTATGTGCTGAGAGATTCGAGCAACTTCCTGAACACACAGCATTGTTGAGATTCTCTCTTCACGAGAGAGAATTTACAAATTTAGGATGGGGAAGTAACAAAGAAACCTCCTGAGGCTTACTAGGGAATGAAGGTTTCAAGAGAGATTCTTTCTCTTCCTCCTCCTCCCCCTCCTCATCCTCCCCTCTTTTTCTCCTCCCTCCCTCTTTCCTCCTCCTCCCTCCTCTTCCTCCTTCTCCTTCTTCTTCTTCTTCTGCTGCTGCTTCTGTCCCCCACCCTCTCATAAAGCAGCGGTGTGTTTGTATGTGTGCTATAAAGACAGAGTCAGGGCAAACAAGAACTACCAAGGAAAATGTAGAGTTTTTTTTTTTTTTTTTTTTAAGTTGGTGGATATGGCTGAAGAGGACATGAGAACTATCTTGCTATTGCAAATTTTATGTATTTTTTAAAATAATTACAGCTGAAAAATTAAGAATAATACCTGTATGCCTCTTGCCTTTGGAGACAGTGTGGCTGCGGATGATGCTCTGGAACTAACCCCCTGTGCTTCCTGCTGGACCCAAAAAAGTGACCATACTCTGTGTATTGTCTTCCTGTTCCCTTTTGCACAGGCTGACCTGAAATACATCAAATGCACCAAACCCTGGCTAGGGCTCCCACTGTGTACCATCTATTCTGACCACCCCCATCTCACTTTCCTTTTTAATCTCCAGTACGCCTGTGGCAGACAAAATAATGGTCACCTTCAGAGCAGGCCCACACCCTCACTCCCAGAACCTGCTGGGCATTACCTTATACACCAGACGCCTGTAGTTATGATTAAAGGTTTGGAGGCAAAAGGGTTACTGTGGGCTATCTGCTGTGCCTGATATGATGGTTGCACTACTTATGGGAGGAAAGCAGGAAATCAGAATGAGAAAGCAATGTGATGACGGAATCAGAGATGCATGGTGGACTCTGAGGACGAAGGAAGGAAGCCAGGTGCCGATGAGATGTTGAAAAATGGCAAGGGAATCAGAGTCTCTCAAGGACCACCCATCAACACGGGCTGTAGACCAGTAAGACTTAGTTAATCTTAGTGTCAGGCGTGCTGTAGGAGTTCAGAATGGAAGATCAGGTGAGCTGGTCCAAACTCCTGGCTCTCTTGCGTGTCCAATGTAATGCACGAGGAGAGGGTCATGAGTGTCAACAGTCGGTTGACATGTCTGAGGGTCATGAGTGTCAACAGTCGGTTGACATGTCTGAGGGTCATGAGTGTCAACAGTCGATTGAGATGTCTGAGGGTCATGAGTGTCAACAGTCGGTTGACATGTTTGACACACTGATAGTGTTCTGTGGATTCTAGTTCCTGTGGCATATCTGAAGACATTGCTAAAAGTATGGTCTCTTTTGTTGCTCTTTAATTCTGCAGCTGTCACATGACTTCTTTGTTATTGATAGATCAAGAGCTCTTTAAAGACCTGAACCTCACACATCGCAAGCTCCCCATAGCATTCGAAATGCACCAGATGCTCATAAGTGCTTCCCAAAGACTTCCCCAGCAGCTACCTGCAGCAAACATTGGAGGCTGAGGGTACCTAGACAACTGGGTACACCACAGGCACTGCCTCAGAGAGAGGACCCCTGGGAGCTCTGAATGCTTATGCGGGGAGCATTGCTTACCACAGAATCTCAACCTGCAGAATTTAAAACCCACAAACATCACAAATGCCATAATCCTAAATCAAATAGTTCTCTAGTCTCCACTGGCTAGCGAGTACTACACCTGCTTTGTCTAACACAAAATGACTTCCCATACTTCCAAATCTTTAACACCCTCTGGAGATGCTTTCAAATGTTGACCTTCTAAGGATTAGCATAGAAAGAAGAAAAATCCACATGCATTATGCGAGACTAAAATCCATATTGAAGTATCAATTATAGAGCAAAGATCTTACAATTGGGCAATTCTGCTCTGAGACCAACAAGGCAGCTTCCTTACAAATATTTGCATGGCTGTTAAACCTGAGGTCACCTGAAACCTAGGGCCATGACTAAAATTTAAACTGCCGTCACAACTGCAATGACATTGTTTATGACGGGAACTGACAAAGACTCTCATACTAGAATGTGTATTCTGCATTTTCTCTCAATTCCTTCTGACAGCTCCATGTGTTCTTTTCCTCGTTTTACAAACCAGATCTCCAAAGCTGAGATATAAGGGACTCCGGCCCTGACTGTGTTGTATGGACCACAAAATTTATGATCATCTGTTATGGTAGCCTTAGGAAATTCATATAGCCAGGAAAACAAGACTAATAGATTCAGGGGTACATTTCAGGTCACCATAGGAAGAAGGTACTACAGAGCTAGTATTGGTCAAGGCAGAGTGGCTGGTTTCATTGGGCAGAACTGGTAACACAAATTGACCGTCTTGAGGTGCTGGAGGTCACACATTCCAAAATTGAAAATTGATCTGGCCGACTGTGGGTCTACCCTAGGCTAAGGATCAGAAGGATAAGGATGTGACTATCTCTGATAGCAGCAAGAGAGGCAGCAGCATTATTCTGCCTACCATAAACAAGGAGGAGTTTGGTGTGAAGCTCTGTAAAAGTATAGGTATACAGGCTTTGCAGCCTGGCTGACCTGAGATTGTTTCCAGCTCAGCTACTTAGCTACTTAGTTTCTCTGAGTTTGAGTGCCCTCTTGTGGGCTGAGTGCAGTGTAGCTATCTTTGTTGTGTGAGAAGAAGCATGGAGCACAGAGGCAGTGCATGCAAAGGGCCTAGTACATACCTATTATACAAGCCACTGTCCTCACTGTCACACGTTTGAGCAAAGGGCCTAGTACATAACTATTATACAAGCCACTGTCCTCACGGTCACACGTTTGAGCAAAGGGCCTAGTACATACCTATTATACAAGCCACTGTCCTCACTGTCACACATTTGAGCAAGTTTTGTGAACATAGTGAAGGCCATGCTATGCCAAAAGGCTCTTAGGCAGAAGGGCTCCCTCTTGGGTCTTGTGGATGCCAGAGAAGACATCTCTGTTGACCAAGCTCAGCATGAGCTTAGACTCTCAGTCAGCAGTTAGCAGGCCTGTGCCCATCCTTTGTTGGTTGTTTCTCCCTGGATAGCCAGTTTCTGGCTCTGGTCCAACTGTTCACTCAGTGTCTGGTGCCTCCAGGTTAGGGCCCTTCTCTTACTTACCTAATGCCACCAAGGTGTTCACACCATCAGTGGAAATGGCAAAGCCAGGATTAGAGGATAACTTGCTGAAATTGATTTTCCATACACAGAACATCAGCTTACACATGGTTCTATGAGATGAAGTTGCCAAATGTTTCTTACAGAAGTCTTACGGAATTAAATAATCACACCTGGGAAACTAGTCATCCATTACTTCTCACAGATGGCTGTGTCTAGGAGTCAGGATCCTTGTCTCTGGAACAGTAGAGAGCCTTGCTTTCCTGGCTCCAAATACAATAGAGATGTTTTGAGAACACTGAGACCCAACCTAAGGTTTTCCAACTGTATTTTTCTTGCATCTGCAAAAACAGGGTTTTAACTATAGCATCTCGAAGTGGCACGTTCTCTTCTAACACCCAGTGCAGTGCAACCACACCGAGGAAACCTCCCACCTTAGAGAAGCACATGGCGGAGAAATGCAAGTGAGGTATCCACAGTGCTGAGTGCAGGGTGAGGACAGTAAGAGCGGACTTGGGGCTGGAAGATGGCTACTGAGAGCAAGCTGGGAAGCCAGGCCAGATGGACCAATAAACTTTAGCTTCACGTGACAGATCCTGCACCAAGAACAGGGTGGAAGAGAAAGTGAGGAAGACTTCTGACATCAACTTAGGGTTCTACATAAATGTTCACATGTGTGTACCCCATACACACGAACATGTAAATGCTATACGCATAAAAAGAAAGAGGAAAAAACTGGGGTTGAAGAGTAGGGTCAGTGTGTGCAGGGATGACATATTGCAATTAAATTAACATGCTTAAATTCTTGTCGTTATTATGTTTTTTTTTTTCACTCAGTTTGACTCAATAGCTCACCACCAGCTCCCTGTGATCTATCTTCTGGCAAAGAAGGTTGTAGCTGGCCTTCCCTCCTGTGGAGACCACTTAGGGTCAGCACTTCCACCATGTACTCAAAATTAGCCCGTGTGCTGGGTCTTACCCTGAATTCTGGTTGCTCAGAGAACGAGATCGTTACAGCAGCGCGGCAGAGCAAAGATGGGCTGTCTCATTCATGCTTGTAGCGCAGCAGTGCGTCTTCGTGTGCAAACACGGGCTTCTGTGCCTTAGTTTATCTCCTCCACAATATCGTCTTTTAAGACCTCACAACTATTTGGTGGGGCTGGGGACTGGATTTACTGCTCAGTGGTAAAGCACTGGTCTGGTCAATAAGAGGTCCTGGGTACAGCAAACAACAAGGGAAAAACTCTATTCTTCCTCGTGTCCTTACACCCTGACTCCCACAGAGCTGGAGTTCAACCAGTTCCTAAACTAAAACACAGTATTGCACACGCTGTGCTTTCTCTTCATCATCTCTGTAGAGCGTGTTTGTAAAGAAAGGGTCAGGTGGGTGTGAGCAAGCCTCGGTGTCTCTCTTGTGGAGGTATGGCCATGCTTCTTATGAGGACTGAAGAGCAAGCTGAGAAAGCGCAGGGGTGGCTTCTGCAATGCGATTCCAGGCAAAGAAATGGAAGCCCTTCCAACAAGACCGGGAGTTAAGCACCCCTTTTACCTCGGGACACCTTATAGCTCTAGGCTATGTGATGAATGAAAACTTTACCCTAAGACCAAAACTAGAGTGGGGGGGGGGATAAAGATGGCAGAGGGGGTGGCATCAGATGGAGGATAACAGAGAAGCTTGAGGGTGAAGGAGGCTGTAGATAAGATGAGAGAGGCTCCCAAGAGACCCCAGGACGTCTATGAGAACAAAGAACAATGGCTTCATATTCCCCAAGAGCTAAGCAGACCATAAGACCCACCTGAACGTTCCCTACTGCGTGGGATGCTGCTGGGTTCCTTAAGCTAGAGGCAAGGGCTGCCCTTCTTTATTCCCTGGGGTCCATGTGGGTGCTGTGCATCATGGTAACTGCACTGGCCTGAATTTAGGAACAAGGACACTTGAAATAGAGCCTTGTCTGTCACTTCTCATGTCTGATGCTTTGGACAAGTTTTTAAATCGCTCTTAATTTTACCTAGAGCAAAAAAAAAAAAAAAAAAAGAAGAATAAAAAACAGGCACCTCCTTGATCATTGCCTACTCCTTAATTCAGCTCCTAAGCCCAAACTCAGCTCTGAGAGACTATGAAGACAGAAGACGCATGGCTCCTCCCCTTAAACTGATTGACATCTGGCAGGAAAGTCAGTGTTTCCATCATTGGTCAGTCTGGGTAGTCAAAAGCAGTTACTGGGAGATTCCTGGGATCCAGCTCCTGTGGCTCAATTCATACTGAGGACTGGCCACAGTGCGTGGTTCAGACTGTCTTCTACCTTTGTAAGGGACTGGAGAAGTTAGTCCTGATGTGTTTTTTGATAAGAAGTTTAGGCTTTCTGAACATAAAGGACTGGCACAGTGCGTGGTTCAGACTGTCTTCTACCTTTGTAAGGGACTGGAGAAGTTAGTCCTGATGTGTTTTTTGATAAGAAGTTTAGGCTTTCTGAACATAAATCTGATTAGTTTAAGCTTAATTGGCTTCATTAAGCCCAGCAGGTTAGACAGACCGAAGCCCCTTTTCCTCTAACATTAGACAAAGGAAAAATGAGTCCAACGTGTTAATAGACCCACTATCCATCTACTGATCTCTGTTTCTCTTTGTCTGTCTCTGTCCCTCTTTCCCCTCCTCTCTTCCTTCTCTTTTTTGTGTCAGCATATTATCATGGGATTAAAAATATATAAAGCAAAAGACTCAAATAATGTTTTCTTTCTGTTTTCGGGGATGCTGGAAGGGTTCGACATCTCTTTCTGACCAGAAGAGGGCGAGCTTGGACAGGGTCAGCATCCCAACCCCTCTAACTCAGGATATGCACTTTTAAACAAGAGGAGTTAAAGGTACCAGCTCTACAGGGCCCTTTCCCAGTCATCCACCGGAATTAGCACCACCTATTCTGCTTCTGTGAAGGCTGCTGATAATGTATCCACGCTTCAATGTGTAAATGATGGACAGGAACGATGTTTCGCTTGTTGGTGCTTTCACAGCTGATGTTTCCCTCCTTCGTCTGTTTGATAGCTTCCTTTATCTTACCTGAGTCCGCCTCCTCTCTTCTCCAGCCGACAATCTCCTCTTGTGTCTACTCAGAATGTTCCTTTAAGACATTACAGTTTTCTTGTCTGTTTGCTTTTTATCTTTCTAGTTCTTATCCTTAACTCCTCATCTCTTCAAATGGAATGTCCATTTTTTCCTTTAAACTGGTAAGGATATTTATATTCAATTTTTAAGCCTCTGCCCTTACTCCAGCTGCTACATCATCTCTGAGATTATTTCTATCCATAAATTTACTTCCTGACTGGGTTTTCCAGGTTGGATATTTTATTTTATAATGTGTAAGACTTTTTCCCTTTGACAAGTACGGGCTTTTGTTTTGGTAGATAGATAAGTCACTAGATCAGCTTACGCTTGTCAGACTTGGCTATGCACATTGTTAGAGAGCACGAGTGTGACCCTTATTTCAAGGCATGATCCCTAATCTGAAAGTGTGACTTCTACAATGTCTTCAGCATTCTCAGCATTTGCTGTGAGATGGCGTCTCTTAATGTTTGCATCTCTAAGCACTTTGAGATGTCTGGAGAATCTTCTTTCTGCTCTCCCTGTGAGATCTTGTAGGGTCTTACCACACAATAGGTAAGTTATTTATGTAGTGAGTGTGCATGCGGTAGCCAGCTTCTCTGAGAATCTGCAGTTCCTTTTCTAAACAGAACCCTATTTTTGGATTTTCTGCCCCACAATGCCCCCACCATACCTCAGCAGCCCCAGGCTTCAGGGTCTATCTCATCCTTTCTGAAAGACTTTCATTTTCTGTTTGGGTTCATCTTTCCAACCCATCCTGTGAGTTGCTCTTCTGTTAAACCTTGTGATTTCTGATGGACAGTTCCTGACAACAGTTGTCATGTGTGATTTGTCACTAATGGTGGGAGGTGCCTGTACTCTCTATTTTTGGTGAGAGCAGAGAGAAGCAGAAAGGAGAGATGGGCCAAAGAGGAAGGGGAAGACTTGAGATCCTGGCCCTCCGTTTACCCAGAGTTATTCCGGTGGCTTGGTGAGTCAACATTATTTCATTCATGTGGGGCTCCTTGTTCTTGTTACCTATAAGCTCTGCAGATGCTGGTGGCAGAAGATGCAGTGGGAGCCAGAGGAATCGAGGATAACGGGTCTGACTGAAGCACATGGGGCCGTCAGTCATTTTGCTCTCACAGGGGCAGCACTGAGAGGCAGTGTTTTGCAGATCCTTTGGTGCCGATTTCAAATACATTTTCCAGTAGATTCTCTCTTATCTGAAGCTAGTGTGCATGTTGTTTTCATGACTTGTTGCCCAATGAGTCCTGACTACTATTACTAATGCAAACAAATCACCTAAAACTCATGGTATAAAAATAAAAACCATAATAATATGCCTGTGAATTCTTTCAATCATTAATAAGGACGGATTACAATGAAGACGACTTATATCTACCCCCAGTGGCATATGCCTTATCTGGCATGCAGATAGCAAATGTCCGAGAGACTGAAACACCTGGTAGTTTCTTCACTCGAATACCATCTCATGCCCGGGTTGGTGTGACTTAAAGCTGAGTTCAACTGTGATACCAACCAGAACACCTACACACGTTTCCTCTTTGTGGTTACACATTTCTCCAACATGGGTGCCCTGATAATTAGACTTTTTTCCATGGTAGTTCAGGACCCAGAGCCGGCCAGTTTCCGTAAACAAGGCAGAAATGACAAGGCTTGAGTTTAGGCTCTCTTCTGCAGCATCCTACTGGATAAAGTAATCCTAAGCCACCCTACAGCCAAAGAGAAGCAAGTGACTGAGATTTTTCTTTTGATCTGAAAGATCTTATAGGCAAGCTGTTAACATGTCATGTGATTGCATCGACCAAACTAAGAGCATCTTTACTAAAAACTCATTGTTCCTCTTCATGTCACTCAAAGACTCTCCACTGGCAAGAAGTACCTCTCTCATAAAGAGCAAAGTGTTCATGAGTTCACAACACAAAGTCCCCCCCCCCCCCGGCCACGCACCAATGTTGTTTCAGACCACCCACAAGAACTCCAGACAGCCATTAACTTTTTCTGCACTATTTCTTGACACAATCTTTGATTAAAAATTTAAGCAATGGTGTAGCCTAGCAGGAACATTAGACCAGGATGGTTTGCTTTGATAGGCAGAGACCTCTGATTTCATCAGTTTTCCCTGTTGTGTGGTGTAAAGCTGGGGGTTGCAGTGGCAGCAGCTGGGAGGATGGGTGAGCAGAAGATGAGCTCATTCCTTTTTATCTTCAGAGATCTTGTGCAGATCAATTTTCACTCTCACGCTCAGGTTTCTAAAGACATCTGACAATGTTGAGGCCGCTAATAAGAATGGGCGTATTGACAAGCACTCCTTCACTGTATAAAATACAAATGTCTTTGTAACTTAAAAGTGAATTAAAACAGAGTTCCTTCAAGAGACAAAAGTAGACACGAATTTTATTTTCCTTTTTTTCATGTTTACCCAGGTAGCTTTCTAGAGTTTCCTCAGCATGTGAGTCATTGTGAGAGTTGGAAGTGTAAGTATTAGATAAAGCTGTGAGACACTGGAGGGTAGCTTTGGGACAGAAGAAACTCTGGATACACCACTGTCAGATGCTTATCGTGCTTTATAATTTCAGATCCATTATAAAGGATGATGTACTAGGAGCTACTGTGAACACTGTTGATAGATACGCTTCCTGACATCAGCGATATCAGGGCTGAGAAAGACAGAGCCATGCTTGCTCCAAATCACTCAAACACTGGGAAGCTGAGTCCCAACTGCAGCATTCCCTGATTCCCTGCAGCTCGCCAGTGTGTCCTTCAGTGTCCTCTGTCATCAGGAAGACAGTGACACGACCACATTACCTACTGACAAGATTTGAATACATAAATACCAAACACCGAAGTGCTTTTATTTTATTCACTTTACATCCTGATCACTGCCTTCCTTTTCTGGTCCCCCCACCATGGTCCCTTCCCCACCCCTCTCCTTCTTTGAGGAGCTGGAGACCCCTCTGGGTATCCCCATCAAGTTTCTGCAGGGCTAGTCCTTGAAGTTCTTGACATATATTAAAACATTAAACGGATAATCTTGCTTTTCTAGTCAAAATGGCACATGGAATATTAGTAGTGACCCCGCCTGAGAGTTAGTTAGAGATGCTGTCTCAAGCTTTACCCAGACCCACAAAATCTAAATTTATAGTTTAACAAGACTTCCAGTGATTGCATGATTCACTTACAAGCATAATATTCTGACAGAGGCTAATTTCAGATCCATTATAAAGTAACCTATTGACCAATGTAAAATAATTTAATAAAATTAAAAGTCTAAAGATGGTAGAAATTAAAAACAAAAGGCTGAGAAGATGGCTCAGTCAGTGAGGTTCTTACCTTGCAAACATAAATCCTAAGTTCTGGGGAGAACCCATGGTAAAATGATAATAACAACAAAACTCAAGCTTAGTGAGTTATAACCTCAGGAGGATTGCAGATGGATCAATGAGATCAGTGGTCATCTAGTATGGTCTACTTGGTGGTCTTGAGGCCAGCGACAGCCTCTGTATCCTAAAAAAGGCATAATAATTTAGGTATAATAATGACGTTGTCCTCTAACCTCTACACACAGAGACAAAGACAGACACACGGAGGAAGACAAATGCAGAGAGAAACAGAAATGCAGAGCAACAAAGGATTGTACTATACGTATAATCCCGGCTGTTTGCCAAGGGAGAGTCTATAATCACATTCTTGATGTGCTGTCGCTTGAAATTTCCCCAGATGTGAGAAACTTGATTTGATAATTTTTAGTAGTAGGGATCTGCATTTGTTTTGTTTTTAAAAAAAGGAAGGGAGGGAGGGAAAGCAGAAGGAGAGGAGAAGGGATGTAAAAGTGGATCCTATGTGAACTAGTCTAGTTATGAGTTCCCAGAAGTTGTGGGATTTTGAACACATGAACTATTATTAGACTGAGCTGACTGGCTTCTTCTCTTCCGGCATAGCTGAGCCCTCCCCAAGCAAGTCTTTTTGGTCAGCTCAATGGATGAACAAGATGTCTCATGCTACACTGGGTCACTGTGAAAACACAATCAAACCAGGATGGGCAGTATGTAGGTTGGGAGTCCAGCGCTTACCCTACCTCATTCCCTCCTTGTCCATCGGGTCCTGTCTTCTGTTGATGCTTGTTTCCTCCAGTGCAGGGTGAAACTTGTGGGGTCAAGGTAAGTGTGTGTATTTTCTCTGCAAGTCTTAAATTCTCAGCATAGTGCCACTGCAAATTACATGGGGTATGTCTGTTCCATCCAGTGTGGTACCCTTTTCTGCTTTTTACATGGTTCTAGCATTTCTATAGCCCCTCTGCATGTATACCCAGCTCAGAAATTTTTATCCTTTACATATACAAAGTTGTAGATTTTGATTGATTACTTGATTGTGACTGGTTAGCTGAGTGATTATCTACAGTAATGGGGATCAAGCCCAGCACCTTGTCTAGTTTAGGCAAGTTCTCAGTTCTTGACCTTAAATTCCCATCCTCTAGATATTTTGAACACACATTTTTATGAACAAACTTTTATGAATATTTCTTCATACCAAAATACTCTGTGAAAAATTGTGGTCTCATAATTTGTTTCAACTCCAAAGTTGAAATAATAAAACCTCTCTAAATATCTAAACAAAAACCAGCCAATAAATTTAGGTTTTATGAAATTGTGTACACTTACCCAATATTAATAAATAATATTAGTAAACATTGGGTAAACGTAAGAGGAGAAGACAAAGAAAACACTATTATTTCCAAAGCTACTAATTATTAGCATCTTTTAATGCATTTTCCATTTGTGCATCATTTATGAATATCTGTTCAAACCCTTTGATATGTATAAATTGTCTCCATATTCTGGATTTCCAGCATTTTCTGGATTGTGGATATGGTCTGCAAGTATTTTCTTCCATCTGTGAGTTGTGTTTTTACTTTCTCCATACCATGGAGCACTGGTACTAATGGTTATCACATATGTTCTCTCTTTTGTTGTCTGTGTTTTAATGTTATGTTCAAATGGCTGTTCATGACATAATGCAAGTAAACAAAGGCCTCAACCTCTGCTTTTCTTTAGGTGTTCATGGTATTTCATCTTACATCTAGATGTTTGCTTAATTTCAAATTTTATTGACAGTGAAAATACAGAAGTGTTTCAACTGTGTTTGAATATTTAATTGTCCTGATACTATTTTCTAAGAAGACTATTCGTTGCTTTCACTAGATTGATGATTTACCACTCTTCCCATGCCAAGGAAAGAGTTTATCATAAATATAACTGTCTGCTTCATCGATTAGAATCATACAGTGTTCCTTATGTAACTTTGTTCAGCACGGCAATAAGAAAGTTTGAGAACCTGGTCTAGTTTACACATTTTATGAATTTCAATCAACTTCACATTTCCCATTCACCTCAATTAGGAAGCCCAATCTAATTAACTTTATTTTACCTCCTTTTTCTACTCAGGTTGGTGCTTCCGATATAACCCTTAGCATGGTAAATGAACCATTGTTTAGCTAACTCCTCAAAACAGAAGCCCTGAGAACAGCTCATGCCATTACTTCTTTCTTGTTACTATAAACCAAAGTCATCTGTCCTTATTGCCTTTACCTTACGCACACACACACACACACACACACACACACACACACTTCTCCCACGTATATTAGCCTGTTTTTATCTCTACCAATATTCTCCTTGAATAAATCTCTTCATCATTTCTTGCCTTATGGTTTGAACAACAGCTCTTTCCTACTATGTATCGGTGCTTCCAACTCATCTTCCTCACCGGCAGAAAATTCTTATGCTCATATTTTGTTATACCATTTTCCTCCTCAAAACCACATTCACCATTATCTCAGCTAGAATTCTATTGTTGTGACAAAGACACTGTGACCAAGGCGACTTATAAATTTAGTTGGGCTTACAGTTCCCGAGGGCTAGAGTCTGTGATGTTGGAGTGAGGACATAGGTGGCTGGGGCAGCGGCTGAGAACTCACATCCTTTCCCACAAGCACAAAGGAGAAAGTACACTGGGAATTAGCAGGAGTTGTTTGAAATCTTAAAGCTCCTCACCAGTGACACATCTCCTCCAAAAAAGACTACACTTCTGTCTTAGCTAGGGTGTTACTGATGCAAACAGATACCCCAACCAAGGTACCTCTTAAAGGAACAACAGTTAATTGGGACTGGCTCACAGGTTCCGAGTTTCAGTCCATTATCATCAAGGTGGGAGCATGGCAGTGTCTAGGCAAGCACAGTGAAGGAGGAGCTGAGAGTACCACTAGAAGACTTGGTTTCACACAGCTAGGATGAGGGTCTTAAAGCCCACACCCAGAGTGACACACCTAATTTAACAAGGCCACACCTCCAAGTAGTGCCACTCCCTGGCCCAAGCATATATAAACCATCACAACTTCCTAATCCTTTCCAAACAGTTCCACTAACTCAAGACCAAGTATTCAAACATCTGCAACTATCGTACCTTTCTCTTAAAACTTTCACACCTATGAAGTAATCTCTGGACTCCCTTTCATGGTATAAGCCTCCAAGATACTGTCACTGACTCATTAGCCAATAACATGTCTCATCAATGCCCTGTTACTGTGTCTAGACATACAGAATATATACAAATTATTGGACATACAGAATATATATACAAACTATTGAACATACCTGTATCTTTCACACTTCCATGATATTACTGCTTCTTCCAATTGGCACCTTTGAGGTGTCACTTAAGAGTCTCTCTCCCCAAAAAGCACTTTCCGTATCCCAGACACACTTAAGGTTCTTCAATATTCAGAACATACTGCATCAGTATCCTTAATAAAGTAACTCTTTTATTGTGGTGTCTTATAGATTTTTCTTGCAAAATGCTTCCTGTAGTCAGAATATGTCTTCTACTAATATCTGTATTCCAGTGCTAGGGTGACGTTTGATCTCAAACAAATATTCCAAATCCCACTGTTTAGTACCATTTCACATACTATATTGCAACAAGGAATTTCCCTCATAATTAGTAGTTCAAAAATGTTCCTAATTTAACTATTACATCCAAAGAACTTTATAAGAGTAACAACCAGCCCCATCTACTGTGTACCTGATTCCTGAAATAGCATGAAGAAAGGCTTTGTGATTGGCATAAGACTGGATAAGTAGGCGTAGAAAGTGTTTTAGAGTCAGTCATACTTGGATGGGAACCCATCTTGGATTGTACTACAGTGATGTTAGATGGCTTAGTTAAAATAACCTTGTTGGGTAAAATTCAGTATCATCCTGGGTGAGAAGTAGGCCATAATCAAACGTCAGCTGTGCCCAATATGTGCCCAAGATTGCACTTTTGAAAGCCAAAAAGGGTCATAAGGAAAAAGGGGTCCAGGAAAAGAATTCTAGCGTCTTAGGAGAAAAGCAGAGGGTCCCAGGAGAACTTTCATATCCACAGAGGAGAGCACAAGGAAATAGATGACACTTAGAGAACATTCCCAGCAAGCACTTCAGACATCGATTTATCAAATCACCTGATAGTCAAACAGCCCAAATAGCCACAATAACAATACAGCTGTCCCAGAAATCACATTCAGCCCACACATGGAATAATTACTTTGTACCTATTTGATCCCGGGCTTCAGAAGCTTTCAGTCCAGTGTATGGGAATGGAGGTGGGATCAGAGCTACAGACACATGTACTGAACACCAAAAACAGCGTACAACACAAGGGGCTAGGGAGATAGATCTGTGTGAATGTGAAAATGGCATGCAGCACACACACTAGGACATGAATCCAATCCCAGCACCATGCTTACAAGTATAATCTGTACAGACAGTAGCATGTGCCTCAAAATCCCACCCCTGGATGACTGGAGACAGGCATATCCCAGGAGGGTCAGTTCCTATCTCAAAAAGTAAGGTGAGCAAGGATAGCACAAGACACCTGATCTCTACACAAGCATGTTCAGATGAACTCACCCATACACAAGTGCACACACATGCACACATACATACAGACACCCATTCACAAAAAAGAAAACCCCAGAAAAAACAAACGGAAAAATCCAGCATACAATGTTACTGAGCATCACGTTAGTATGAATGATAAAGTGGACAATGAAGCCATATTGATGAGAAGACTTCAGAAGGCTTTCGGCGGAAGTGACATTTGCACAAGTCTTCGTGTATCTAAGGCACCCCTCCTTTCTGCACAGAAGAGAGAACCCACATTATCATGCGCTTTTCTCTGATGCAGAACACAGGCGTCCTTACTTCCTTGTCTGACAATAGATGATGAACACTTGTTATTTTCTATATTTCAACAACTGGGAGGGAAATCCTCTGGGAGAATCGCTGTAAATCCAGGCAGTTCACCCCTTGAACGATTTGTCAGGGGCAAAAGAAATGGTCCTCCTTTGAATTCACTTTATAAAAACCCTGCAGGACAGCACTGCATGGGGAGGCAGCCTCATTGGTGGAGTTACATGCAGGAAGCAGATGGCCTTCTGCATTCTGAGAGTCTGTTGATCACTCCTGAGACTTTGTTGAAAGGTTGCTCAATCATTTCTGAGCTACAACCCTCAGTACTTAATGGTGAGCCCCATCTGAGGTCCTGCTAGTGGGCTTTTGTGTCTAGACCACAGGAATTCTATCCTCAGTCTCCAACACTAGGGTGTTTGAAATTGAGAACGTAGCTTCATGCTGACAGCACAGCTACCAGCCAGATGCTTCAAAGCAAGAGGATCCACTGAATAACTTCAGAAGGAAGAGCGTATTAACTCGTCACACTGCCTAGCAGATGGCAGGTTTGCACTTGCGGAACATTTGCTGCCAGGATGAAGTCATGTCTTTTGCAGTTACTGCCTCGTTATTTTTAATGGATGTTGATGTAGTACACCTTACAAAGACCCGGGGATGTGCCTGGCCCAAATCCTTCAGAGGGGAATGTTTGGAAGATTTAAAGGAAGTGGAAATGACGCTGTCTGCCCATCTCTGTTAATCGCTAGTAGAAGCTAAGAGGCTTTTGACAGCACTTCGGTTACTCACACTTCCTGTGTAGTTAGTGAATGCAAGAGGGTGGGCACAGCAAGCTCACCCCTTGCCCTGCAGACCAGGGACCTCTGCAGCCCAGAGATTCAGTCCCTCTCTTGGTATTTTCGGTGTCACAGAAAATGCCCAAAGCACTCATTAAAATGAGGGTCTGTTTCCATTATTATGACAAAAATGTCGGAGACTGGCTATCTTTATACTGAACAGAACTTTAATCCTCACAGTTCCAGCTCAGAAGGCCAAGACTGGCTGCCAGCAGAACGGCCGTGTGCTAACAGTCTCACTTTGCTGCTGCGTCACCCAGAGAAGACAAGCGCTGGGACTTAGAAAAACAGAGGGGACAGAAGAGGCAAAAGACAGACTGGATTTACCTACTCAGGGCCATTCATAAGTCTTGATCCCCCTATGAGGCAGGGTTCTGAAGGCCTACTGGATTTTTAATGGCCGTACCTCCTGCTCCGCTGGAGGATGAAGTTCACTGTGACGTTTGGAGAGATATGCGTTCAGTCCAAGCAAGTCCTGCCTGCCTGAAGCTCTTGGGAAATAGACTGATCAAACAGATAACTTATTTGTCACGCTGAGAATTGGTCCACAATTCATGCCAAACCTTACATATAACCCCTGAATAACAGATATATACCCACCCTGTTCTGCATTTTTTCCTCTGTTCAGTAGTCCTGTCCCCCTCAATCATCCAGAGAACTTTCCACAAACACCAGTATCCAGGCTTGGGAGATGGCTACTGGTTAAGACAGCTTACTCTTCCAGAGGAACCAACTTTCATTTTCCACACCCTGGTGGGCTACTCACGACTGCCTGTGACTCCAGCTCCAGAGGACCCAACACTTTCTTCACCACAGTCACCTGTGTACAGGTGTGTTTACACACACAAATGTAAATAAAAGGGAATCTTTTAAAATGCCAGTGTCAGGGTTTGGAGGATAGCTCATTTGTTAAGTGCAGAGCCAGGGCTGTGCTGAGGGCTTGCTGAGCAGCAAATCTAGCCTAGTAAGTGTGCCTCAAGTCTCACTTTCTTGTCTGAAACACATGATAGGTAGCTCCTGAACAACGCTGAAGTTGCTTCCAGCTTTCACACATGTGCATATCCTTGTATTCATACCTGAAGCAGAAATTTAAGGGTTCTTTGCAAAGTCAGTTGTGTTGGACGGTGTTTTGCTGGGCAAACACACGAAGGAGTGTTTTCCTGAAGTGGGCTCAGGTGCAAGACTAAGGCAGACTCGTGACGGAACCTTTCACTGAAGCAGACACAGGAGAGAGGAAGTTCTGCTAAAGCCGGCATGGAAAGACGCGTGATTACGGATTCTTTGCTAATAACAGCCATGTATTGGTCCACCTTACATTGTACAGTTGAGCTCCATTTGTCAGGACTCCTCGGACTCGGTATAATTGGATTATGTGCTGAGGCAAGGCACATGCAAGACTCATGATGTTTGGAGGGCAAAAAAAGCATGAGAGAGAGAGAGAGAGAGAGAGAGGGAGGGAGGGAGGGAGGGAGGGAGGGAGGGAGGGAGAGAGAGAGAGAGAGAAAGAGAGAGAGAGAGAGAATGACTTTGCTGATCGTCACTCCCCTGAGAGAGGCACAGTCTAGTACTTCTGGCAGTGTTCCTGTTGGCCCCTCCTGCTGTCTCTGCTAGGTCCTGTCACTGCTGTTGCTAACCTGAGCCCACAGAACTGGACTGCGGGTGTATCCATGAAGTGTCTGTGAGTAGATGGAGCTGCTGCTGCTGACCTGTGACCTGACCCATTTCCCAAACAACACAGATGGGAGCTGCTCCCAAAAAACCTTTCTAAACAGACCTACTTCCTTCGCATCCTTTTTTTTCTACTTCCTCTGGTGGGTGGTGGGCTACAAGAAAGGTTAAAGCATTTAAAAGTAAGGTTTGAAAAAATTAAAATTACACATATCCATAAATACGTGTGTGTGTGTGTGTGTGTGTGTCACACCAAGTCCTATAATCAAAATGAGAGCCCTCATTTTAATCAGGGTTACATTTTGTAAAGTACAAAATTAAAGAATACACTCCAGAGGTTTAAATTTATTTGGTCTGGAGCCTGGGAAAGTCTCAGATTTTTTTTTAAAGCTCCTCAGAGGAATCATTGTTGGAGCTAATGTTAAGAACACTGTCCTGGAATTTCACAGTTCAGTATAAAGCATGCATGCTTGTATCCATCCTTGCGCCAGAATTCATATCAGTTGCTGGTAATGTGAATGTTCATAATCATTGCTTACAGTGCACTTGCCATGGGATGCGGACTTGGCAGAGTGGCTCGCCAGGAATAAGCAGATAGCACACGGCAGAGCCTGACCTAAAACTCCCAGGCTCCCGCTGTTGGCGAGGAGCTTGCATATTTCACCCTGGCTCCTCCGTTACTCCGCCTGTTTTGAGTTATCATGAGGCGGCCCCTGAGACAGCTACAGCTGGCTCTGGGCTAGACGGGAACATGGATGTGATTATCTGAGTAAGTCAGGCCATGGCAGTTTATTTTCTCTGAATTACCTGGATAATTACCTCAAGTCTAATAAGATGGAATGAAACCAAAGCCACATTCTGATGGTTCTGTTGCCTCCTCGACAATGAATTCTTATTTGGAGGTTCTGGTTTGGAGAAATGAGCAGCTATCTTCACATTTCCCAAAGGGAACCTTCCTAAGCACTTGGGAGAAGATAACATTCTATAATTGTCCCGTGGCTGTTGACAGCTCCTCTGGGCCTGGGAACATAACTGTCCTTGACTTTCAACCTATTCCCTGTGCCTCCAAAACTGCCCAGTTCAGCTAACAGTGTGAAGAAGAGAGAAATCTGAGGGCTGGCCTCTCTTCTCTTTGTTGTGCTTTCTTGTGTCCTTACACTAAGACGTCAAACATGTTGGCTCTTCCTTCCGTGATCTTGCTCTGGACTAGGTCCCAGTCATACAATAGAACACAGCGCCACATCAAAGCTCATGGCCAGAACAGGTAACCTAAGCCGAAGGGGTGTGTGTGTGTGTGTGTGTGTGTGTGTGTGTGTGTGTGTGTGTGAGTGTGTATGTGTGTGTGAGTGAGTGAGTGTGTGTGTGTGTGTCAGTGAGTGTGTGTGTGTGTGTGAGTGAGTGTGTGTGTGTGTGTCAGTGAGTGTGTGTGTGTGTGTGTGAGTGAGTGTGTGTGTGTGAGTGTGTGTGTGTGTGTGTGAGTGTGTGTGTGTGTGTGTGTGTGTGTCCCCTTTCTGAGAACTTCCACAGTGAGGCTTGGGTCACCTATCTGAGCCCAGCTTTACTAACCTCTTATTCATCTTCATCTTCTCCACCTATTGCTGTCCACCAGCTATTTCCAATCTGCGCACAGATAAAAGATGGCCTTTTCCCTGTGGAAGCAGGAAGCAAAGTAGTAAATAAACTGAGATGCCAAGGTTAACAGAGGAGAGGCACTAGGAGACAGAAAAATGGAAGCAGATCAACACAGTAACATGTTACAAGACTGAAGTAAATTGTTATATATAAAAGTACTTGGGGAGATTATGTACTGGTTATCACTGTTTATGTTAACTGTTAATGGTCAGTTTTCCCCAAAAGGAAAACTGACCATTTTCTTTGGAATCCTAGTTTAAAAGGCGGTAGAGGGTCTTTTGAAAAATTTGAAATGTCTTACAGTTAAAAAACTAAACTTAAAACTCCCTTGCGTAGTTGACAAAAAAGCATGAGTGTGTGTTTCTCTCTGTGTGTATGCATGTGTGTGTGCATGTGTGTGCATGTGTGTGTCTGTGTCTCTGTATGTCTGTCTGTGCGTATCTGTGTGTGTGTCTGTGTCTCTTTTGTCTGCCTTGATCTTTCTCTGTCTCACTTTCTCTGTGTGTCTTTGTATGTCTGTCTATGTATGTATCTCTCTGTGTGTGCACATATGTGTGTGTCTGTGTCTCCGTGTCTCTGTCACTATCTCTGTATGTCTGTCTGTCTGTCTTTGTGTCTGTCTCTCTCTCTGTCTCTCTCTGTCTCTCTATCTCTGTCTCTGTCTCTCTCTCTCTCTCTCTCTCTCTCTCTCTCTCTCTCTCTCTCTCTGTGTGTGTGTGTGTGTGTGTGTGTGTGTGTTCATTCTAGAAACCTCCAACTGTCTGGGACAAACTCCTTTAATCTTTGCCCTTCCAACCATTTGGGTGTTGCTTTACACAGACCAGGATCAATGCCATTACCACATTGCTTTTAACAGGAAAGGATTTATGTAAAGAAATACCAGTTCCCTATAAGGGTATCACCCAGGAGTTGTACAATTCTTCTAATAATTTTCTACTGAGAATCATTAATATATATCTATAACTTGCTATGGGAGAGGTTAACAATTACAGGGACTTTTTCATGTAACTGTGTGACCAGATAAAAAATTAATATATCTCTTTGTAAAAGTCACAGAGAAAGCAGGCATTAGAAGTCAAGGAAGAAGCTGTGAGTTTAAAGATTAATGAGTAATATGGAAGTGAAGGCAGAAAAATTTTATTACTTCTTTAAGCAGTTAGGTAATGACAAGGATGTTCTCTGGCCTGTGGATTAAGCATGGGAAAGACAAATCAGACTGAAGGGAGAAGGAAAATGTATCCTTATTGGGTATCTTAAGCCCAGAGCGCAGAGCCTGTCTCCTCCAAGCATCCTGGTCCATCACCACTGCTAAGATTGCTGTTCGGCCTTCTGCCTCACTCCTAGCTGCTTACCCGTGTTTTGGTTTTGTCTCCTGTAAACTCCAAGTATCTTATCTATCGCTTTAACCCGCACAGCTTCTGGTACGCCAGTGCCTCGGTTACTGTCCTTGTCCTCATCGGCGCTTTGCTGCGCATTGCACCCTATGCACTGCAGAGCAGGAAAAGAAGCCTTGTGTTTCGACTTTCAGCTGCATGGAGTTCACAGCTATTTTTGAACAGTACTAAAGTAAGCTTGAAAATCATGACTCCATATTTGATCCTATTTTGATATATAGCAACCCACAAGGATTCAATTAGAGAACTAAATATCTGTTTAGATCACAGTGGTTTGACTTATTCGAAACGAGAGAGGGAATTTGAATATCCCACACCAGGGGAACAAATTCTGATGCTGCTACTTTGTCACACTGTGACCTCTTCTCTAGGCTTCTGCTTTCTTATGCACTGGATGGCAAAAGTAAATTCATCTTATAGGCTACTGTGATATAAGATGCTATAGTTGGGTCTCTACCATAAACTCAATCATAACCATCACTAAACATCATATAAATTTTACTGCACTCATACACTTAATCATAAGTTTGGTATCACTATGGAGACACAGTTAATGAAAGATAACGTTATATTAATTTTGACCTATAACTGATGAACGTGTCTGATTAATTCATCTTGTTTAAAGCGAAGTATCAGGAAGTACCACAATCATTTGTAAAATAAAACTAATCACCTTTATGTAAAATTTATAAGAAAGAAAATCCAATCTTCACACACACACACACACACACACAGAGAGAGAGAGAGAGAGAGAGAGAGAGAAAGATTTAGCCTCCTAAAACAATTTAAATAGAAGTCTGAAAAGATGACTAAATAGGTAAATTGTTGTCTATCCAAACATAGGACATGATGTTGATCCTCAGAACTCCTATAGAAACCTTAGCGAGGCATGTGCCTGTGAGCTCCTTCAGACAGTATGACAAACAGGCAGACAGTTCATCTATCTGCCAACCTCGCTGAATTCAGGGACCTCAGGTTTACTGAGAGACCTTTTCTCCAAAAAGCACATTGAACTCAAGCACATGTGTGAACACGTTTTTAATGAGGCTCTAATGTTTTAATTAAGATTACAAATTTAGTTTGCACACACACACACACACACACACACACACACACACACACACACACACACACAAACCTCTTTTCCAAATGTAATTGTAAAGCAGCTACTTGAGGAAGTCTGTAAGGAATGGTGTTTTGTTGATTTTATTGGACTTTAAGGTTTGGTGTCAGTTGCTGCCTGCCCTTCCTGTCTTGGGGAGGGAGTGAGAAATGAGAAATGCAGAGTTGGAAGCTTGCGAAGCTTCCCCATTCTTTAGCAAGGCATTGACCCATGTTGAAGAAACATATACACGCACATGCAAACAAGGACTCCCATTTAGCTCGTTTTTAGATTTAAATTATAGCATCCGGCCATTCATCTTTGTCACAACCCACCAACCAGTTTTGTAAGAACGTGTTTCCCAAACAAGCACCCCTTTCAGCACAGCCAGGAAGGTTAAGGTTGAGATCCTGTGTGATAGAAACCCTTTTTGTAATTCTCCCCCAAACATCTGTTCAGTCGCTCAGCATAAACATCTGTCACCCATTTCTGGGCTCAACCCAGACAAAGCCATGTTTTTCTAACAAACTCCATCCCAAATTGTTACCAAGCGCCCGTGATGCAGACTAATCATGCACAAGGACCAGGAAGATGCCTTATTCCATCAAATCCATCTTCTAAGAATGCAACATCTACCCTACAGCTTTGGCAAAAACCCAGTGGTGCAGAGGAAGACAAATTCCTAACACTTTTCTGCCTTGAATTGTAATGTTGAACACTTGCAATTCTGTTTAACCCTTTAGGGTTAAACTGATATATGTATCTTTAACTTTGGCAAATGATTTATCCTTTTCAACACCCCACCTACCCCCTGGTGTTACAGTATAAAGTAGCTAAAATGAGAACACATGAAACACTTTTCAACATTTGGCCCTGTTTTTTTTTTTTTTTTTTGTGAAACAGACATGGAGTTTCATTTTTTCTGAAAGACCAATTCAGCAATGTGAAATGAGGGGGTCTGAATGGTTACCTTGTAAATGCCACATATAAACTGGAGACCATGGAAGATTTAGTTACTGATTCTAAGCACACAGCTTTCTTTTTCATTTTTTATGGGATATTCTCTGCATTTGCATTTCGGATGTTATCCTGTTCCCCCAATGCCATCCCTCCCCCTCCCATTGCTTCTATGGAGGTGCTCCCTCTCCCAACCTCCCTCTCCCAACCTCCCTCTCCCTCCTCAGCACCTTGGTGTTCTTCTAAATTGGGAAAACAAGCCTTTGCTGGGCCAAAGGCCTCTCCTCCCATTGATGTCAGAAAATGCTATCCTCTGCTGCATATGCACCTGGAGCCATGGGTCTCTCCATGTGAAGTCATTGATTGGTGTTTTAGTCTCTGAGAGCTGTGGTGGGTTTAGTTAGTGATCATTTTGTTCTTCCCATGGGGTTGCAAAAACATTCAGCTCTTTCAGTCCTTTCTCTAGCACCTTGATTGGGGTATGTGCCGTCTGATGGTTAGCTGCAAACATCCTCCTATGTATCATTATTGTTCTGGCAGAGTCTCTGAGGAGGCATCCATATCAGATTTCTACCAGTAAGCGCTACTTGGCATCAGCAATAGTACATGGGTTTAGTGTTTGCATATGGGGTGGATCCCCAGGTTAGGCAGTCTCTGGATGATCTTTTCGCCAAGTTCTGCTCCATTTGTCTCTTTATTTCCTCCCATGAGTGTTTCATTCTTCTAAGAAGGACTGAGGCATCCACCTTCTGGCATTCCTTCTTTTTGAGATTTATAAGTTCTGTGGATAGTTTCTTGGGTATCCCTAGCTTTTTAGGCTAGTATCTGCTCATCAGTGAGTGCATACTATGTGTGTTCTTTTGTGACTGGGTTACCTCACTCAGGATGATATTTTCTAGTTCCATCCATTTGCTTAAAATTTCATGAAGTCGTTTTTAATAGCTGAGTAGTACTCCATTGTGTATATGTATCACAATTTCTGTATCCATTCCTCTGTTGAAGGACATCTGGGTTCTTTCCAGCTTCTGGCTATTATAAATAAGGCTCCTATGAACATGGTGGAGCATGTGTCCTTGTAAGATGTTGGAGCTTCTTTGGGGTATATACCCAGGAGTGGTATAGCTGGGTCCTCAGGTAGTACTATGTCCAATTTCCTGAGGACCCTCCAGACTGATTTCCAGGGTGGTTGTACCACTTTACAAACCCACCAACAGTGGAGGAGTGTTCTTCTTTCTCCACATCCTTGCCAGCATCTGAGTTTTTTATCATAGCCATTCTGACTGGTGTGAGGTGGAAGCTTAGAGTTGTTTTATTTGCATTTTCCTAATGACTAGGTATGTTGACCATTTCTTTAGGTGCTTCTCAGCCATTCCATATTCCTCAGTTGAGAATTCTTTGTTTAGCTCTGTACCCCATTTTTAATAAAATTATTTGATTCTTTACAGTATAACTTCTTGAGTTCTTTGTATTTATTGGACACTAGCCCTCTATTAGATGTAGGATTGATAAAGATGTTTTTGCAATCTGCTGATTTCCACTTTGTCCTTTTGATAGTGTCCTTTGCTTTACAGAAGCTTTGCAATTTCATAATGTTCCATTTGTTGATTCTTGATTTTAGAGTATAAACCATTGGTGTTCTGTTCAAGAATTTTACCCCGTGCCTGTGTTCTAAGCTCTTCCCCACTTTCTGTTCTAATAGTTTCAGTGTACCTGTTTTTATGTGGAGATCTTTGATCTACTCGCACTTGAGCTTTGTACAAGGAGATAGGAAAGGATTGATTTGCATTCTTCTGCATGCTGAGTGCCAGTTGAATGAACACCATTTCTTGAAGAACCTGTCCTTTTTCCATTGAATATTTTAGCTGCTTTGACAAAGATCAAGTATGTGGGTTCATTTCTGGGTCTTTTATTCTATTCCATTGATCTACCTGCCTGTCTCTGTACCAATATCATGCAGTTTTATCACAATTGATCTGTAATACAGCTTTAGGTCAGGGATGGTGATTTCTCTGGAAGATTTTTATTGTTTCAAATAGGTTTTGCTATCCTCCATTTTTTATTATTCCACATGAAATTGCAAATTGCTCTTTCTAACTCTATGAAGAATTGAGTTGGAATTTTGACAGGGATTGCATTAAATCTATAGATTGTCTTAGGCAAGATGGCCATTTTTATAATGTTGATCCTTCCTATCCATGAGCATAGGAGATCATTTCACCTTCTGAGGTCTTCTTTAATTTCCTTCTTCAGAGACTTGAAGTTCTTCTCATACAGATCCTTCACTTCCATTGTTAGGGTCACACCAAGGTATTTTCTATTCTTTATGACTATTGTGAAGGGTGTTGATTTTCTTATTTCTTACTTTGAGTAGAGGAAGGCTACTGTTTCTTTGAGTTACTTTTTTATTCAGCCACTTTGCTGAAATTGTTTATCAGCTGGGAAAGTTCTCTGGTAAATTTTTTGGGGTTACTTAAGTATACTATCATATCAACTGCAAATAGTGATATCTTGACTTTTTTTTCCAATTTGTATTCCTTTGAACTCTTTTTGCTGTCTGATTGCTCTGGCTAGGAATTCCAGTACTATGTTGAATAGGTAGGGAGGGAGTGGGCAGCCTTGTCTAGTCCCTGATTCTAGGGGGAATTGCTTCAAGTTTCTCATCATTTAGTTTGATGTTGGCTACTGGTTTGTTGTATATTGCTTTTATTATGTTTAAGTACGAGCCTTAAAATTCTGATCTTTCTAAGATTTTTAACATGAAAAGGTGCTGAATTTTGTCAAATGCTTTTTTAGAATCTACAGAGATAATCGTGTGTTTTTTTTTCTCCTTTGAGCTTTTGTATATAGTAGATTACATTAATGGATTTTCATATATTGAATCATCCTTGCATCCCTAAGATGAAGTCTACTTGATCATGGTAGATGATTGTTTTTATGTGTTCTTGGATTCAGTTTGCAAGAATTTTATTGAGTATTTTTGCATCAATGTTCATGAGGGAAATTGGTCTAAAATTCTCTTGTAGGTTTTCTGTGTGGATCAGGAATCAGTGTAATTGTGGCTTTGAAGAATGAGTTAGGTAGTGTTTCCTCTTTCCCTATTTTGTGGAATAGTTTGCAGTGTTGGTATTAGATCTTCTATGAAGATTTGATAGAATTCTGCATTAAACCCATCAGGCCTGGCCTTTTTTTGGGAGGGGGAGATTTTAATGGCTGCTGATATTTCTTTAAGGGTTATGTATTCATAGTTTATCTGACTCTGATTTAACTTTGGTATCAGGTATCTGAAAATGGCTCATTTCCTCTTGATTTTTCAGTTTTGTTGAGTATAGGCTTTTGTAGTAGGATCTGATGACTTCTTGAATTTCCTCAGTTTCTGTTGTTATGTCTTTCCTTTCATTTCTGATTCTGTTAATTTATATTGTCTCTGTGTGTCCTCTAGTTAGTCTGGCTAAGGGTTTATGGATCTTGTTGATTTTCTTAAAGAACCAGTTCTTGGTTTTGTTGATACTTTATATAGTTCTTATTGTGTCTGTTTGGTTGATTTCTGCTCTGAGATTATTTCCTGCTGTCTACTTCTCTTGGGTGTATCTGCTTCTTTTTGCTCTAGAGCTTTCAGTTGTGCTGTCAAGCTGCTAGTGTATGCTCTCTCCAGTTTCTTTTTGGAAGCACTCAGAGCTATGAGTTTTCCTCTTAGTACTGCTTTCATTGCATCTCATAAGTTTGGGTATGTTGTGCTTTCATTTTTCGTTAAATTCTAAAAAGTCTTTGATTTCTTTATTTTTTCCTTGAACAAGCAATCATTTACTAGAGCATTCTTTGGTTTCCGAGTGTATGTGGGCTTTTTGTTGTTTTGTTGTTATTGAAGACTAACCTCAGTCCATGGTGATCTAATAGGGTGCATGGAATTATTTCAATGTTCTTTTATCTGTTTTATGACCGACAATATGGTCAATTTGAATAAGGTGACATCAGATGCTGAGAAGAAGGGATACTCTTTTATTTTAGGATGAAATATTCTATAGATGTCTGTTAAATACAGTTGGTTCTTAACTTCTGTTAGTTTCACTGTGTCTCTGCTCAGTTTCTCCTTCCATGATCTGTCTGTTGATGAGAGTGGGATGTTAAAGTCTCCCACTATTATTGTTTCTGATGTAATATATGCTTTGAATTTTAGCAGAGCTTTATGAATGTGGATGCCCTTACATTTACAGCATAGATGTTCAGGATTGAGATTTCATCTTAATCGATTTTTTTTCCTTTGATGAGGAAAAAGTGTTCTTCCTTATCTTTTCTGATATCTTTTTGTTGAAAATCTATTTTATTCGATATTAGAATGGCTACTCCAGCTTATTTCCAGGAATCATTTGCTTGAAAAAAATTTTCCCAGTCTTTTACTCTGAGGTAGTTCCTGTCTTTGTTGTTGAGATGAGTTTCCTGTATGCAGTAAAATGCCGGATCCTGTTTCCATATCCAGTCTGATAGTCTATGTCTATTTATTGGGGAATTGAGTTCATTGATGATAAGAAATATTAATGAATGATGGTTGTTGCTTCCTGCTTTTTTTTTGGGGGGGGGGTTAGAAGTAGAATTATGTTTGTGTACTTTTCTTCTTTGGAGTTTGTTGCAAGAAGATTAATTTCTTGCTTTTCCTAGGTTGAAGTTTCCCTTTTTGTGTTGTAGTTTTCCATCTACTATCCTTTGCAGGGCTGAATTTATGGATAGATATTGTGTAAATTCCTCTTGTCCTGTAATATCTTGGTTTCTCTCGGTAATTGAGAGTTTTGCTGGATATAGTAACCTGGGCTGGCATTTGTGTTCTCTTAGGTCTGAATGATGTCAGTCCAGGATCTTCTAGCTTTCATAGTCTCTGTTGAAAAGTTTGGTGTAATTCTGATCAGTCTACCATTATACGTTACTTGTCTTTTTTTCCTTACTGCTTTGAGTATATTTTCTTTGTTTTGAACATTGTTGTTTTGACTATTATGTGTCAAGAAGCATTTCTTTTTTGGTCCAATCTATTTGGGGTTCTGTAGGCTTCTTGTATGTTCGTGGTCATCTCTTTCTTTAGGTTAGAGAAGTTTTTCTTCTATAATTTTGTTGAAGACATTTACTCAGCTTTTTAGTTGGGAGTCTTCACTCTTTTCTACGCCTATTATCCTTAGGTTTGGTCTTCTCATTGTGTCCTGGATATCATGAATGTTTTGGGTTAGAAGTTTTTTGATTTTTGCATTTTCTCTGACTGTTTTGTCAATGTTTTCTATGGTATCTTCTGCCCCTAAGATTCTCTCTTCCATTTCTTGTATTTTGTTGGTGATGCTTGTTTCTATGACTCCTGATGTCTTTCCTAGGTTTTCCAACTTCAGGGTTGTCTCCTATGTGGTTTCTTCATTGTTTCTATTTCTTTTTTCATTTTCTTCACCTGTTTGGTTGTGCTTTCTGTGGCTCTTTGTGGTTGTGTGTGTGTGTGTGTGTGTGTGTGTGTGTGTGTGTGTTCCTTCTTTGATGGCTTCAACTTGTTTGCGTGTGTTCTCTTGGTTTTCCTGTACTTCTTTAAGTGTGTTACTTATACCCTTCTCCATCATCATCATGAAGTATGATTTTAAGTCTAAATCCTGTTTTTCTGGTGAGTTAGGATATACACAATGTGCCATGGTGGGAGAACTGGGTTCTGATGTTGCCAGGTTGTCTTGGTTTCAGCTTCTTAGATTCTTGTGCTTTCCTATTGCCATCTTGTTATTGGTGATGTTAAGTGATCTTGTTGTCTCTGACTGAAGCTTGTCTCTCCTGTGGGTCTGTGGGCCCGTGGTCTCTGGAGGGAGATTGGTCCTGGGTCTCTGGCTCTCTGGGTTGGCAGTGAGTTCCAATGGCAGTGCCCAGCCCTGATGTAATTTGGCTGGCTCTGGCTTTGAGTAGGAAGTATCTATTTCCAGGCAGTACCACCACCTGTGCCCTGAGAGTTCCAAATGGTCTCTCCTGGGATAGTCAGTGGAGAGGAAGTGTGGACTCACCCCTGGGCTCAGGAGTGAGAGCCCTCCTGAGGCTCTCCCAGGCACCCAGCAACCTGCGGGCAGGTTGCCAGTCCTGATGAAACTGGGCCGGATCTGTCCTTGGGCCTGTAGTTTAGCACATAACTTTTTAATAAAAATTGGTGACTTACAGAAGCATGGAAAAGAGAAATACTATATTTGAAGAACCTGGTATAGTTCTTGAGAAACAGTATACAACTTAGCCACAGGTAACTCTTGTTGTCACCAGCACATAAGATTGTTTTTTTCTTCCCTTTTTGCTCTTTGTGTGTCTTTCCATTGTTCTTTTTCAAACGGTTATCAATTAAGAACCAATTGCAGACATAAAGGGTTGGCAGTGATCAACATGATTCCTAGCCCCTCAGGAACTCTCCTTAGCAAAACAGATAGACCAGGCTCTGCTTTACATCAAACTGTGTGTTACAAACTTATAATACTACCCATAAGTTATTTGAAAATGTTTTTAAACCAACCACAATTTTCCTTATTACCAGTTTTTAAGTGTGGGCTCATCTTACACATGATGTAGGAATTTAATCCCCAAAACAGACCTTTCATTGCAACAAGAACCTAACAGTAAGTCACAGGCATAATGTCAGTTGTGCAGTGGAGAGGGAAAAGGTTCACCTCCATTTCTGAGCATGTTTGAAAACACAATATGAGGAAAACTTTAAAATGGAACCAGATAGGACAAAAAAAATATTCTGATCTATTTACTCCTTCCTAAATACTGTATAAAACTATCTAATAATGAAATCATGCTTTATTAAAGCCTATTTGTTTTATAAGAGTACTAAATATTAATAACAATATATAATATATAGATGTACTATTGGGAAGCATAATGCCCAGATGCCATTTTCCATCAGACTTAATGTAGGAAAAGAAGACCTTTGAGAAATTCATTCTTGTCGATGTGGTGGGGCCCTTCATTGTCTGGAGAAACAGCAAAAGGAACCTCCACTCTCAGTGCTCTGAGTTTCTGTTCTGAGGCAGATACACCTTGTCGGGGAGACAAGTGTGTCACAATAACAAGTAATGTTTTTGTTGAAACCACAAGACTAGAGGGTTGATGGGCAGAGGGGAGATGAGGTGAGCCAAGGATTCTCAGGCATGGGGAGTCAGGTGTGTGCTGTAAGAGGGGGTGGAAAATGAATGAGAAGATGTGGGAGGATGGAAACCAGGAGAAATGAGTCAGGAGCAGCTTCCTCTGGGCAGATCACACATTGTTGATTAAAACAACTTCCTAGGAAGAGTTCAAATTGCAGATACATTCTGGACATCCCTAAAGATGCTCTCTGACACTGTGGTTGTGTCTTTATGAATGTTTACAATTTACAGACTGCTTTCTCAAGACTCCCATCCAATGAGTTGTTGTTACCTTCCTTCAGTGGATTGAAAAATGGAGTTCACCAGTTTTGTGTCTTTGAATGTACCACTTAAATAACCTCTCTACACATTTCTGGTCCCTAAAAGGAGAACAAAACCTACATGTATTAACTCTCAGGGACATTCATTCACATGATCTAGTAGTCATAGGTGTTAAGTCTACGTTAAGTCATCATTATCCATGACTGGACTAAGGATAGAGATGGTATCTTGCCTATCTTTGCACCTCCTATACTCAAACCATACAAACCATTCATGTCTGAAGTGACAGCTGTGAGGAATGGGAGTAATACCCTCACCTTCTTCACTGATATTTGTGTGTGAGAAAGCAGATGGTGTTCAGTAAGAACATCCCCCAGAAACTCAGCTTCCTGCTTGCTCTGAGAACACCACCAGTAGTTTTTCTGGGAGAGTGGAAAGTGTGTTCTGCCAGAAGCAAACATAGAATGAACCCAACCTAAAAATCTCGTTCCTTCTAGACTTAAATCTCAGAAGGAATGAGTGCTGCGCTGCTCTTTACAGGCTTCCCTGGGATTGTTTCTAGTGATAGCGAAGCCCTCAGGCCACCCTCAAATGCATGAGGTGCCCTGAAAGCCTAGAGATGCTGAGGGTCTGCCTCCTCCATTTCCTTCAGCATTTTTTAAAAATAAATTCTCTTGCTCTTATTCTTTGAAAAGAACCATATTTTACATCTGTAGATTCTGTTGTTAAGGTTAATAAAAGTGATTGGTAGGGCCAGCAAGAAGGCTCAGCTGGTAAAGGTGCTTGTCACCTCAGCCTGATGACCAGAGTTCAATCCTCAAGCCATGTAAGAAATCAAAACGTTAATGGTAACATTAACCCAACTGTCATTTTGATTCTTTCCTTATGAGGATCATTCTTTATTCAGCATGTGCTTTACCTTCTTACGTTTCTAAGTGCAGAATACAATACCGTGGGCTGCAGGGCCATGTAGCAGCCCCTTTAGAATGGCTTCTTTCTGCAGGCCTGAGACTTTACTAGCTGAGATACTGCTTTCATTTCTTCTCCCCCAAATATTGGCACCTGCCCTTTCATGTTAACTTCTGAGTTTTAACGACCTGGCGGAGGTAAAGCCATGCAGCCTTTTGTCTTTCTGTCACTGCGCTCATTCACTTAACGTGATGTCATCCGAGTTCATTCGTGTAGAACATGGCAGGATTTCCTGCTTTTTGAAGCCTGAAAAGCACTGCACTGTATGAACGCAGCATGCACGTGCTATTCATGTCAGTGGGTGTTTATGGGGTTTTCACTTCCTGGGTATCACGAACCTGTCTCTTCTGCATCCTAATTCTTCTTCATTAATACCCAGAAATGAGGTTTTGCTTTTTTTGTTTTGTTTGTTTTGGTTTTTTTTTTCATTATTTTGTTTTGTTTAAGGAAATACCTCTATTTTCCAGAGTGGTTGCACTGTTTTCTGTTCTCACAAATAGCATGCAGAAAACAAGTACTTTGAAAAATCAAACTACATACACATACGCGTTTGTGGACTTTTGGAAAATGACACATCAAAGCTAACAGTTCAGGATGATTTAGTCTCAGACCAGTGTGATACTGAAGAGTCTTTCCAGAAAGAAACTACAGAACAAGTACCACTCTGCCATTGCTTCTCACCTCTGGACTGAAGTGGGACTTCGCACGTCAACTGACTTAGTTAAGAAAAATCCCCTCACAGGCGTGCTCAGTCATTTGGGCTTCAGTAAATTCCAGATGGAGTAAAGTTGACAGCCAAGGATAACCTTCATCATTTTGACACACATTACTCTTTAAATGTAAAATATCCTCACCGGATAATGTATTTAAAGCTTCCCAGCTGATGGCTCTTTCTGGGGTGGCTGAGGTGCAGCTATGATGTGGCGCTTGGCAGAGGTAGGTCAGGCAGGATATTTCTGCTTGTTCTCTCTTCTGCTCCTGGTCCACCTTTCTCTGCTCCGTGAAGTGTGCAGTGCTGCCTGGAACCCTGTGATCACCACCATGGATGGAAACACCCCTGAAACGATGAAGCAATGAATGTTTGCTCCCCTAAGTTCCTTCTGTCGGATATTGTATGCCAGCAGTGAGAAAAGTCTCAGTGGCTGCTCCTAACACATCCTGTTTGTAAAGAGCAACAATGTCCACTAAACGAACTCCATCACTGAGGTCTCCAAGCCCTCCTGTGGGTTAGCTCAGAAGCTGATATCTCCATCCTGCAGACAAGAAAATGAAATCAGTGACCTCCCAGAGACAGGCATAATTTAGGGTGAGCCCCCAGTCAAACAAAGCTCACCCCACCCTGCTTGGCCTGTGCTGCTGTGCTGGGCCTTCTAGTCTGTGGTGGGAAGTGAGTCATCCAATATTATTATTATTATTATTATTATTATTATTATTATTATTATTATTATTATTATTATTATTATTATTATTTTAGGTTTGACTTCATGTGAAAGAATCAACAAGCTTAGGTTCCTGAGGATAGGCCCTTAGTCCCTGGTGGTATTCACCTTATTCCCAGTCTAGGAGTTGAGTGTGTGAACTATCTCAGAAATGAAGGTCCTGCATTTGGAAGCTATGTTGACTCTTGGCTAGTGCAATCACACACATGCTTAAAGAGAGAAATAAAGTTGGAAGGGCACATGACTGGGCTCAGGTATCAAAGCTGGAGCAGAACTAGGTGAGGCCAGCATCAAGGGCAACCACAGACATTGGGACACAGGACACAAGGGCACGTGGCTGAGAGCCCTCCTGGTGCCATCCAGGTACGGGACAGTAGGGGTCTTAGGAGTACTCCCTGCAGAACGTGACTCATCTTACTGATTTATTTAGTTAGTCATTTTTCACTTTACGTCCTACTCACTGCCCCACAGCTGGTCACCACGTCCCACAATCATCCCCCATCCCCTTCTTCTCAATGAGGGCACCCCTCCACCCTGGCACATCAAGTCTCTGGGACGCTGGGTGCAGCCTCTCCCTCTGAGGCCACATAAGCCAGCACAGCTAAAACATAGTCCACATACAAAGAACGCAATTATTAGGGCTTGTGCTTATGTGCCTATGTGTGCCTCAACAGCATGTCCGGAATCTCACGTACAGAAAGAAATGACGTCTGTGTCCCCAGTGTGTTTTATGCTTCACTACTTGGCCTTTAACCACTAGGAAAACAAAATACATCCTTTAAATGCCCAGAGTTACCATTGTATTTTTTTCTACTGTTGAAGAAATATGGGCTGCATTTTCTTTAAGTGCCCACATCACTGCATTACACTTATTTACTTTTCTCTTGTATAGCTCATATATTAAAACAAAAGGTACAGTTTCTAAAAATAATTACATGTATATATGTTTGTGCATGTGCATGATATATGTGTACATGTGTGTGAGAGAGTGAGCACACCTGTGCATATATGTGAAAAGGCCAGAGGACTGACTGTGCCCCCTTCTGTCACTTTGCCTTATCCCATGAGACATGGCCTTTGCTAAATACGGGACTAGAAGAATAGCCAGCACACTCCAGCAATCCTCCTGTCTCTGCCCCCCTGAACTCTGGGGTACTTGCTTTTATACTTAGTCCATTCAGAGATCCATTAAGCATGGCTTTTGTTACACTTGGAAAGCTTTTAAGCATAATTTCTTCAAAAATGGTTTCTGCCAGGTTTTCTGACTCACTAACAATTGTGTGCATGCTGGACTCTTAATATTCCTATCCCTCCACTGGGAGTCCTGCCTGGATAGAGGAGATGGACACTTCAGGTTTTACACCCCTTCACTGCTATTAGTATCAGCTAGAGTCACCCCTATTGACTCCATGAGGTCTCCCTCTGTCCCAGGTCTCTGGAACATCCCAGAGATTCCCCCTCCCCTGCTTACCACTGATTTCTGTTTTCCCCTGTGTCCCCTCCCTATACCTGATTTCCTCCACACCTCTCCCCTCCCCATCTCCTTTCCAAGCCAGTTCACTCCCTCTATCCACCTCTAATGTTTATTTTTTCTCCTTCTAAGATTCAAGCATCCTCCCTTGGGCCTTCTTTTTATTTTGTTTCATTGGGTCTGTAGGCAATGCCCACTTATAAGTGAGTGCATAACATGCATGTCATTTGGGTCTGAGTTACCTCACTCAGGATGATACTTTCTAGTTCCATCCATTTGCCTGCAAATTTTATTGTCCTTGTTTTTAATAGTTAAATAGTATTCCATTGTGTAAATGATACACATTTTCTTTATCCATTCCTCAGGTGATGGATATCTGGACTATTTCCAGTTTCTGGCTATTGTGAATAAGGCTGCTATGCACATAGTAGAGCATGTGTCCTTGTGGGATGGTGGAGCATCTTTCGGGTCTATGTCCAGGAGTTGTACAGCTGAGTTACAGGCAGAACTATTCCAAATCTTTTGACAAACTGTCAACTTGATATCCAGAGTGCTTGTACAAGTTTGCACTCCCACCAGCAAAGGAGGATTGTTCCTCTTTCTCTGTATCCTTACCAGCATGTGCTATTACTTGAGCTTTTGATCTCAACCATTCTGACCAGTGTAAGAGAGATTCTCGGGATTGTTTTGATTTGCATTTTCTTTATGACTAAGGATTTTGAACATGTCTTTAAGTGTTTCTCAGTCATTAGAGATTCCTTTGTTGGAAATTCTCAGTTTAGCCCTGTACCTCACTTTTTAATTGGGTTATTTGGGTTGTTGTCTAACTTTCTGAGTTCTTTATATATATTGGATATTAGCCCTCTGTTGGATATAAGGTTAGTGAAGATCCTTTCCCATTCTGTAAACCTCAATGTAAAATCAGATACACTAAATCTAATAAAGCAAGAAAGTGGGAAATAAGTTTAACTGCACAGGACACACCTTCCTGAACAGAATAGCCACTGCTCAGGCTGCTCAGGTTCTAAGATCAACAATTAATAAACAGGACCTTGTGAAACTAAAAGGCTTCTGTAAAGTCAAGGACACCACCAACAGGACATATCAGTGATTTCTGTTGAGCTCTCTTCAGACTGACTAACGCTGCCCTGTGTCACCCCTCAGACACTATGCCATTTATCCAGAGACTGCTTTGTTCCATATATTTCATCCTCAGTGGTCTATAAGGAAGAGACTTGGGCAGTCATGTTCGAGACATTTTAGGTCAGGTCACCTAATTGCTATGTAGGCTTTTGTCACTGTGAGAAGATACTTGTCACAAATAATTTATGGAATAAAGAATTTATTTTAGCTTATGATTTAGGTTTTTAGCTCCAGGACCATAGACAGAAAAAGTATCATGGCTGTAAAATCACGTCAGAAGCTACTCACTCCATGGCATACAGGAAGGAGACAGGAGGGAGCAGATGACAGAGATATTCAGGGTGTGGTCCGAAGAATACACATTCCATGACCTACGTCCTCAAGGTTGGCCTCACTGAAGAGACACAGACAGTCACACCATGTCCTCCACATGGGGAAGTAACAAAAGAACAAATAATGATTCCCCACAAGTCTAAGTAAATGAATAGCAAACATGGATAGGGTGACTCACAAAATTCGGGTGACTGTACGCTGCTGCACTGCCCAAAAGCTAACACAGTGTGGCAATGCCTCCTAACCGCCTCTTCTACAGAGTTTCCTGAGAGGCTGGAAAGCAGCTTAGCCTGTGTGAGAAACTGTTTTCCACAGCGATTGTCCCTGCTTGTGTAACCTTTGGAAAGGATTATTGACTAAAATGTTTGCAGCCTACTTTTAATAAGGGTTCAACCTCTCCTCTAGCCCACCACCCAGCAGAGGTAATGGAAGAGAAAAGTTATTAGGATATGGGGGAAGTGGACTGTTCAGCAATCGTTCTTTGGGGGTGAACTCCATCTTCTTTGGCAGCAGTTACATCCCGTAGCAAACATCAAATAAGACTCAGCAGCTGCAGGTCTAGGCAGCAGACACCAGGCAGGATCCAGTGTTCTAGTTCAACGTCGACGGAACCACAAAGTTCACCAACCAGCCTGAGGCGAGGCTGCAGAAACATCAAGCCACTGCAGGAACCTCAGGAGCAGTTCTTGGGTGAGTTTCTCGCAATGGCAGCGTTACCACAAGATGAGCTCAACAACGCTATGTAAGCTGAACCAACGCATGCGCGTTGTTAGTGAAGAATGCAGAGGAGGAGCAAACCAAACCAAAGCTTGGTGCTTGTCTCCCAGTGGGACTGATCCTGGTTCCTCACAGGTCCTTTAGCGAGTTTACTATATCAAAACATCCTTTCACCCGTGTCTGCTTCAGGAAAACATTCTTTCACGTGTCTGCTTTAGCAAGACATCCTTTCTCCTGTGTGCCCCAGCAAGACATCATTGACATAACTAACTCTCCAAAGAAGCTAAAAGTTTCTGCTTCAAAGGGTCTTTTAGATCTTGTGAGCTTCAGGAACTTCCTGAGACGTGGAAGTTTTTATTTCCTTTTAAAATCCCAATGAGCCATCCTCCTTCCAATATTTTAATATTGGAATATTTTAATTGGGAGACGTTTGCTACAAAACAGATGTCTTAGTTACCTTTTGATTGCCATAACAAAATACCATAACCAAGATAACTTATAAAAGTTTTTTAATCAGGGGTTCGGGTTTCCAGAGGATTAGAGCCATGACTAGCATGGCAATCAGACACAGCACTGGAACAGTAGCTAAGAGCTTATACCCTTATACACGAGAATGAGGCAGAGGGAGAGATGCCGGGAAACGAATGGGCTTTTAAAACTTCAAAGCCTGCACTCAGTGACACACCTCCTTCGTATACAGCAAGGCCATACTTCCCAAACAGTTCCACCAACTGGGGACTAAGTATGGGAGCCATTTCCATTCAAACCACCACAACAGAGTGTGAGAATACGAACAGAAGCTGAGGCTGATCCCTGGGGAAGACACAGAGACTACAGGACAAAGCGATGACTAAGAAGATCCAAAGGGCCAGGAGAGTGGGCAGTGAGAGGAGGATCACACAGGAATGCTGATTAATAGCACTGATAGCTTCAAGTTAACCTGGTAAGCTGAAGTCCGAGAAGCTCCCATTGGTCCCCAGTCAGAACATCACCACTGACCTTTGAGGAAACAATGAATGACGGATTGGAGAGTGTTTAAAAGTGAAGGAAGGTGTGGTAGGGCACACATCATCCTCCATGTACAGGTGCCTTCAGCGCTCTCCACCATTTTCCACACACACAGCTCATAACCACACGTACCACATGCTTTTCAAAGAAAATTGTTACCAATGATTCTCCAGTGAAACCAGTTGGTTTGCAACTTGTTAAATCTCCGTAGTGGTTCGAAAGCAATACGTATCCAGTGACAACTGTACTTTTGCTCTGGAAGTTTGATCTTTCCCAGGCTAGCTGTATGTGGCGTGCTGTTCTATCACAATGCAAATCGGTGACATCAACCATCTCTTCTACCCAGACATGCCTTCACCTTACGTAAACAACACTCTGAACGATGGTCAACTGTTTACTGCATTAAACACATTTCTGACTTGCGGTTTTTGATTTATAAAAAATTTTTATACATTTTTTTTCCAGGCCATACCTCATCACAAGTTAAGGAACAGCAACACACAGAGCCATTTCTGGCCATCACCAGTTAAGGGACATTAGTACACAAAGTCAGTTCATGTCACATATATATGTGGTCATCCTTTAAAGCAAAGCCACCTGATTAATTATGCCTTTAAAAAATTAAAGTAAGCAATTGGCAAAAAGGTTACAGCAGAAAATTTCAGTAATATATGAGTAATTTTTTAACTTCAAAAAATATAATTTTATTAAATCAACCTTCCAGTAGATTTGAATCCTAAATTGTCATTTGCTACTGTTGGCTCTGGGCTACATCTTCCTAACAAACAGGTCCCTGGCAGAGTTAACAACAATAGCAGAACCAACCATGTGATTGCATTCCTCCAGACATTGCTGTAAGCTTTGCATGTTTAAAAAAATATGGCATACAGAAACAACTTCATCTGAGAGTTCTCTTGTCTTTTCCCCTTCAGAGGGCAAACAAGAAAAAACAGAAATCAGGATTATCTGCCTGAACTCACATTACTAAAGCGGCACAGTTGGAATTTGGACAAACAAGGTACTCAATGGCTGAAGATGATCGTTACGACTTACAAATTCACTTAATAAATATTCTCAAAGCTCTTTAAGAATCCAAATTTGAAATGTGTATGGAAGACTGAAGGTCAATGTGTTCTTTTCAAGTTTCATACATTGTTATAAATACCCTGAGTTGCTGAGTGTCTTGTATCTTGCGAGTTTTTGAGGATATAGATGAGTGGAGTACAAATCAGCAGGACGGCTTTAGTGAGTTTGTCTGTCTATCTGTCTGTCTGTCTGAGGACAGCAGGATGGCTTTAGTGAGTGTGTCTGTCTGTCTGTCTGTCTGAGGACAGCAGGACGACTTTAGTGAGTGTGTCTGTCTGTCTGTCTGTCTGTCTGAGGACAGCAGGATGGCTTTAGTGAGTGTGTCTGTCTGTCTGAGGACAGCAGGACAGCTTTAGTGAGTGTGTCTGTCTGTCTGAGGACAGCAGGACAGCTTTAGTGAGTGTGTCTGTCTGTCTGAGGACAGCAGGACAGCTTTAGTGAGTGTGTCTGTCTGTCTGAGGACAGCAGGACAGCTTTAGTGAGTGTGTCTGTCTGTCTGTCTGTCTGTCTGAGGACAGCAGGACGGCTTTAGTGAGTGTGTCTGTCTGTCTGTCTGTCTGTCTGAGGACAGCAGGACGACTTTAGTGAGTGTGTCTGTCTGTTTGTCTGTCTGAGGACAGCAGGACGGCTTTAGTGAGTGTGTCTGTCTGTCTGAGGACAGCAGAATGGTTTTAGTGAGTGTGTCTGTCTGTCTGAGGACAGCAGGACAGCTTTAGTGAGTGTGTCTGTCTGTCTGAGGACAGCAGGACAGCTTTAGTGAGTGTGTCTGTCTGTCTGAGGACAGCAGGACAGCTTTAGTGAGTGTGTCTGTCTGTCTGAGGACAGCAGGACAGCTTTAGTGAGTGTGTCTGTCTGTCTGTCTGAGGACAGCCGAGAGCAAAGGGAACAAATGGCACAGTGGTCAGGAGTTGCATCACCCCCGCTGCCTGGCAACCGTCCAACTTCATTAGAGTGTTCATTAGAGACCAGGACTCAGCGGAAACATGAGAGGCATAAATCCAGAATTGTGATTTCTTTTAAATAAACACAATACCAAAAGAAAAAGTTTACCACCATAGATAGTGATGTTCTGGGAAGACAGAAGCTAACAACAAACTGCAGAGAGACAGACAGAGCCAGGCTGCTGTAATGCTCGTGCTGGCTCAGGACTTAGAGGTTCCTAGAGAGCTGGCCTTGGTCTTCTTACTCTCTTTAAATCTTGTTTTTTTTTTTTTTTTTTTTCAAGCTCTGTTAGTGTCCACCCTAGAGACTCACAGTGAGGAGAGGAGATAATGGACAAGAAAGGCCAAAGGTATTACTCGACTATGCAAAACTCTGCTCCGACCTGTCGTGCTATACAAACCAAAAAAAGTAGGAGAAAGTTGAATAGACCCAACTGAGAAGTGTAATCGCAGAGCAACTGTCTAACTGGATATCGTATAAGCATCTGTAATTACGTCTCTCTCACAACTAACATGGAAAGGATAACATAAATTCCTACAAATAGTATCAGATAGAAATGCACATGGGTATGATTTTTATAGAAAATTATTTATATAAAAAATTAACAGTGGTTGTTATTTGGAGTGAGAGATTACAGATGGTTTTGGTTTTCCCCATGTGTACTAAAACCCAGAGGCTTGTGTACCTTCCCAGGTTTTCTGCAGTGAGAGCGCATTGCTTATGTGAAACATGGATGTGTGACTGGAGACAAGCCATCATACATGTTTTCATGTGTACGGCTTTTACCCCTGTCATCGTGGAGTTCTAATTTGCTGGTCCTCAAATCTGCCACAAGTTATCCCCTGAGAAAATGGCAACAGTCCAGCCGGAACCCAAAGCATGTACCTAGAATGAGAGGGATTTGATTTCACTTACTGTGGGTGGATTTGTTTTTTTGTCTGCCTGGGTGTGTGCTGCTCTGGGAGGAAGTATGTGTCATTGGGAAAGAATTTAATTCTTTGCAGAGAAAATGACAAAAGCAGAAATAGAAGTGCATGCTTCTCCAAGGTTCTCCTTCACCTGCAGAGGAGCTGGTCTTTCTGACTAGGGAGTCAGTCACCCACTCACCCACACAAACTTCAGGGCCACGATATGCCAGAAGAGCAGGAATATGGAGGCCACCTGATGTCCTGAGGTGCTAGTGTGTTTTGAGCCTTGCCTGGGGGGGGGGGTTGACGCCTCTGTGAGCCTCAGTTTCTCAACTGTAAAATTCTATCCATCTGCCACCCCTGAGAGAAGACCCACTAAGAAAAGGATCATATTTTGTCCCATGTTGTCCCCCATAAGGTCACATGTAAGCTTGCTGTCCATTAAATAAAATGACACGTATGTTCCAGGTGTCATTTAAAGTATGCAGTCCACATTGGCAGTTATATCTGTGAGCATGGCCCTCCAAGGTGTAGTGTGTACATATGTATGCATAAATATATGTCATATTTGTCGGTGACGTTTTATTTTTCAGAAAAACACCTACACCAAGTGTCGGAAAGTGTAAAGACATGCTAAATCTGGATAGTGCTGAGACCTTTAAACTTTGCCCCAGAAACTTGTCAATTGGTTCTTCGCCTTCCCAAGAAGTGTTATATGGAAGTTGAGGTAGATTTGCCCTCACTAAATGTTAATTGCCTCTCAATGTGAAGGGGGAAAAGTAGTTTTTATTTATTTAACCATAGATTTGGACTATTTCACTTGAAGAATCTGACTTGACTACCATCCCACGGTGGCAGCATTCCACAGTGACACACACACACACTCACACACACATAAACTACACCTATACCACACACAGCACACATTACACACAGAGAGAGACACACATACCACACACATCACACATTACACACACACTATACACACATTACATATTATACATGCACACTACACACTCACACAAGTACACACAACACACCAACACACATACAGAGACACACATACCACACACAGAACACATTACACACACACTACACACATACTCATCACACACACTTGTGTAGGATACAAGAAGAGAAACAAATCATTGTTATTATGCAGTAAAAACCATGTCATGGTCCAAGGGATGAGATGTAACACCCACCTGTTTTAGCCATTTTATTTCAGAAGCTGATCTATAGCTCTTGTGTATCTTAGAAGTTTACAATAATATGAAGATCTTTAGGTTCTTTTTTTCAAAAACTTGCCAACTTCATACAGGATTATTTTACTTAAGAATGAAATAAAATCAAGCTTAATTGTGGGTATGTGTCAAAATGAACAGAAATATGGAGCAAAAGTTTGGAGAAGGAGCACAGCATTGATAAAAATATTTATCTGAAGGACAAAAAATGGCAAAAGGGTGGTGAAAAGGCTGTTGCTCTGTTACGTGTGAATTTCTGAATGCGGAGTTTCAATCAAGGACTCCTGCATACATTTTCAGTAGTGAATGGGTTCTACATTGTGCCACAGACAGAGGAAAGGCCAAATCTTTCCTCAAATACCCATGTTTTGCTATTTCCTCTGTCCCTTTTTAAATTTCCCACTTTAAAATTACTGCCTCACCACCATCAAGACCTTCATTCCCTTCTCTGGTCCATTGTCTTCCCGGAAGTTACCAAACCCTGGCATCCAAAGGCTGGAGAGATGGCTCAGCAGTTAAGATGGCATACCACTCTTGCAGAGGACCCAAGCTCTGTTCCCACTACCCATGGCAGACATCTCAAAACTACCTGCAACTCCACCTGTCAGAGATGTGATGTGGGCTGGAGAGATTGCTCAGTGGTTAGTCCCAAGTTCAAATCCCAAAAACCACATGGTGGCTCATGACCCTCAGTAATGGAATCTGGCGCCCTCCTCTGGCCTCTGTGTGCACCTGCACTCATGTGCACACACAGAGACACTCCATGGAATGGAATTTAAAAAATAATTTTAAAGTGAGATTTTAAAAGATCTGCATCTTATATATTTTACTTAAAAACAAAAGTATAAGTCTCCCTAATGAGAGTATAGGCTCTTTGTAAGCTGAAATTTTTGTGTATTCATTTTATAACTTAAAACCCTGTGGCCTAGGACATCAAGCAGGTGCTTTTCAGGCTGACCTCCTGAGTCTATGGAACAGAATACCAACAGTATTACTTCTGAATGGAGGGATTACAGACCCTTCCTCCTCATCCTCCCTTACCTCCTTCTCCTCTTCCACCTCCCTTACCTCCTCCTCCTCCCCCTCCCTTACCTCCTCCTCCTCCTCCTCCTTCTCTCTTACCTCCTCCTCCTCCCCCCTCCCTTACCTCCTCCTCCCCCCCTTCCTTACCTCCTCCTCCTCCTCCTCCTATCATATGGTATCTGGGGTTTTTAACAGGAATGTATTAATTTTATTATTTAAGAAAGCTTTTAAAATTAAAAACCGAAATATTCTTACTTGGTTGTTGATAACTGAGACTTTGATAGAAACTGCAGTGGGATGAATATGGCTTACTAGGAGTCATGCCAAGGAGTTTTCAGAAACCTGGAGGGCTATAGACAAAGCCTCCAAGTTCCTAAGTCTTTTCTGTTACCTGTTTTCTCTCCAGACCCTGGGATAAATGCCGAGACAGGTCATTGGCTCACAAAGGGTCTTCTGCTTCATAGTTTCTCAGCCTTGAACAGCAGAGCCCAGAAACTCAGCCTCATCTCTCTGCCAGCCAATGTTTTCTTCTTTGCATCTGGTTCCTACTTAGGTTTCAGCCAATTCTTTGTTGAGCCACTGGCCTCTTATTTTCCTTGGGAACTGAACTCTGTTTAGGCCATAAAAGGGATGAAATGCATCACCCGATACTTCTCTATTCAGCTATTGAAGCCATGCCCCAGATGGAGGCCCTCGAAGGCTACGCCCTTCCGTTGTGGACTGCAGCATCTATACCCAACCCTTTGAAGACAGCACATGTGAAAATGAACTTGGAGCTTTTGCCATTTTTTTTCTCTCTCGTTTTCTCTGCTGTCGCTGGTTCAGTGAATGACTAGGGAGACCCGCAGCTCATCTACATGTTAGAGTGTAGCCTGCCACAGCTCAAAAGTTGGGGGACTTGCACTCTTATTATTGCCTTGCCACTAAAGTGCTGCACAATCCTGCTCAGACCCTGTGGCGTATGCCTCAGTGTCTTCATCTGTAGCCTGAGACGTACATAGTCCCTGCCCAAGGCAGTTTTGTTCATGGAGGACCGACAGTGACACCTGGTGGTTCATTTCAAGCCATGCCTTTCATTTCTCCAGTGGACAGCCACAGAGCAACAAGTGTCCCCTTGGCCTGCTCTCCTTCCTGGCTCCGGGCTCACCCTTGTCAGTTATCACTGCCCTCACTTTGTCTCCTGCTGGACTTAGAAGAATTCGTCTGCCTTCCTCATAAGTTGCTTCCAGCCGCAATCTGCAGATGCTATTAAAGTCAAGGTAAAGCCAACAGACATCCTTGGGAAAGGGAGACCTACAGCTTGGGGTGTGATGTCGGTCGGCAGGACAGCTTAGAAAGACACAGGCGACCGCTGCTCAAGTATGAGAAGTAGAGATTTGTGTCCTAGGGAGCCTGGCTTATGAAACTACCAACTCCAAACTATGCCATGCTCTTGCTTCACTATGTACAAAATAAGAGGAAGTTGCCAGTAATGCTACCTTCAAATGTAGTTTATTAGTTCATTTATTAATTCACTGGACATTTAATGAGCATTGGTCTGTGCCTGAAGTGCAAACTTAAAGACACATAGTTGAAGTTTTCTTTTTTTTTTTTTTTCCATTTTAAAGCATCTGCTTATTGTTTGTTTGGGTTTTTTTTTTTTTAATTGGATGTTTTATTTACATTTCAAATGTTATCCCCTTTCCTGGTTTTCCTCTGGAAACCCCCATCTCCTCTCCCCCTGCGTCTATGAAAGTGTTCCCCAACCCACCCACCCACCCACTCCCTCTTCCCTGCCCTGGCATTTTCTAACCAACTCCTCCCATTGATGCTCCACACGGCCATCCTCTGCTACATATGTATCTGGAGCCATGGGTCCCTCCATGTGGACTCTTTGGTTGGTTGTGTAGTCCCTGGGAGCTCTGGGGGGTCGGGTTGGTTGATACTGTTCTCCCTATGGGGTTACAAACCCCTTCAGTTCCTTCAGTCCTTTCTCTACCTCCTCCATTGGGGACCCCGGGCTCAGTCCAATGGTTGGCTGCGAGCATCCGCATCTGTCAGACTCTGGCAGAGCCTCTCAGGAGACATCCATATCAGGCTTCTGTCAGCAAGCACTTCTTGGCATCAGCAATATTGTCTGGGTTTGGTGACGGTGTATGGGATGGATCCCCAGGTGGGGAAGACAGTTTTCAAGCCTCGATCTTGTGTAGTAAAGAGGAAGGATAAGAAAACGCTCAGTATCAGGCAAACAGAGGTCATAAGGTAGGCGGTATGAGAAATGGAGAAATGGCTCAGGGGACAAGAGTGCTTCCTGTTGGGTGTGTCTGCTCAAGCCCTTATAACCCCAACATTGAGGGGATCAGAAACTGGAGGACTGTTGGTCATCACTACAGCTACAGGTTCAATAAGAGAGCATTTCCACAGAATAAGGTGGAAAGTGATAGAACGGGAGACTTAATATCCTCTGGCCTCCATCGGTATGAATGGGAGAGCGCATGCGTGCGTGCGTGCCTGTGTGTGTGCTTCAATTAATGTTTCTGATGCCCCTCCCGGCCCTTTTCTCTCTACGTGGTCTAAGGAGAAATGACAATATTTTGTGGTGCTCTGTCCTGGGGCTTCATGATGCCTTTCTATGTGTGGATCTCCTTCATTCCCACGGTTGGACACATCATTCTAAATTCATATATTTGAACCTGTCTTGAGGAATTATTAACCAATGAGAGTTTGTCATTTTTGGGTTTTTGGGGGGAGTTGGTTTTTAAATTTTTTAATTATTTGAAAATTTCACGCATGTATATAATGCATTTTTATCCAATCTAGTCCCCTCCATTCACTCCAATTTCTCCCCTACCCCCGGTACCACTTTTCCTTCCGAACTTCACTTTTTAACCCACCAAGTGGAGTCCACTCGGTGCTGCCAGTGTGTGCACATGTTTAGTGCCATCCACCCTCACAGGCTGGATAAACTCTGCATGGTCTTTCTGGGCACTTTTTGTCCTTATATCGGCACCTACTAGATACTTTGATTAAAGACCTTATGCAGAAAAATTTAACCTGATTTTCTTCATTCGTGAGTGTGTGTGTGTGTGTGTGTGTGTGTGTGTGTGTGTGTGTGCTCATGCATGCAGTACCTATCATGCTGACCAGATAGCTCAGTGGGTAAGGTGCTTGCCCAAGAGAGCATGAGGATCTGAGTTCAAATCCCAAGCACCCACATGGAGGCTGTCCATAGTGTTCAACAAGCTGATGCTGGACTTCCCGGCCAGCCAGACACCAAACACCAAATTCTTGGTTCATAAAGAGATCTTATCTTAAAAACTAATGGGAGAAGTGACTGAGAAAAGCATCAGCCTCTGGCCTCCACACCCACCTACATAGATAAGAGCATATATGCATGTTTGTATGCTCATGCACACACACACACACACACACACACACACACACTTCCTACTCAAAATTAATGTGTTTACTAAATGGCTAAATGGAGCATTTTTAAAAAGCGAATTATTTAAGGTGACAGAATAAATCAGTAGTTCCTTAGATTCTTCACTGAATCCAGTTCAAGTTCATCCAGGCTAGCCTTCCAGGTGGTCACATGCTCAGTGTTTCAGGATGTGACCTGAGTGTCAAAGGTCTTACCATTCTATAAGTGGCTCCCTTCCCCCATGGTCTCTGCAGCCTCCTGAGGAATTTCCCAGGATTCCTCACTGATAGTCTTGATAATTCCAGGTTCACGAACTTCTTTCTCTATAGCCTGGATACCTGTTTGTTTTAGGAAATGCTGTTCCTGCAGCAGGTCATGTTCCACCTTAGTTACATTCTCATATCTTTACAAACCCAGACCATTCCCCAGTTTCCAGGAACATGAGACAGAAAACAATGGTCCAGGGTGTGGAAAAGGAAAGGCTTCTTAGCTTAGCCCATTAGCACCTGCAGAAAAGAAAGCTGTGGGCAGCATACTCAATTCAGAAAAGCAGGCAAACCATTGAAAGCAAAGTTGAAGCTGAGATCCCTTCCATAGCTAAGGCCACAAGAACAGAGGAGGTATCAGAACCAAGAGGGACCAAAAAATAGATCATCCTCATCTTACTTTGTCAGCAAAAGCCTTGGGGAAGGGGATTATTGGTACCCTGTGATGGATCACCAATAATTAATCAGAAAGCTTTGGGGATAATTCATAAATAGGCAAAACACAGCAATGATGGCTGAAATATTCTTCTCTCCTGTATTATGTGACATTGATTAGCCTAAACAAAATCAGCTTCTGAGCCTGGATTATAGGTCAGGGTTTGCTAAACTACAAGACACTTGGGCAGTGACTTAATTCTTTGAACCTTCATTTTTCCCCTATTTTTCTTCTACCTTTTTTCCTTCTTCCTTTATTTCTTCCTTCCTTCCCTCCCTCCCTTCCTCCCTCCCTCCTTCCTTCCTTCCATTTTTGTTTTCTTTTGGTTTGTTTTGGTTTACTAGATCTTGCTATATAGCCCAGGCTGGCCTTGAACTTGTCATTTTTCTGCCTCGGCTTCCCAGGTGCTAGGATTGAAGCTTGTTCCAATAAGGGGCTTGTAAAGTGGACAGAATGTCCTTGCCAATGATTATGAGTATTAAGTCAGATTATAATTGTCTAGTACAGGGCACAATACCTGGATCAGAAAAAATAAATGGTTTGTATCCCTTCGTGGCTGAGCAGAAGAAAATGTTTTAGAGACCTCGAAACCTGTTCCAGAGAATTTTCTTCTCATCTTGCTCAGTCAAACACATACACAAGTATTCTGGTGACCCAGATAAAGATAAAGAGGGATTCCCATACTTGCATCCTGGTTCATGGTTTCCCGTGTTACTCCCTTGTTCACATGATGTATTTGTTTGCCTTCTATCCCTGCATCTCTTGAGACATGTAGCAAGCAATATATATAAGCACAGAAAGTTTATGGGCTTGAATTAAAACTGAACTACAACAAACTCGTAGGTAACTATAAACCCCTAAATGTAGCTAGATTTAATTTTGGAAGAATAAAATGCATACATAGTTTTAAATATTTGGCAAAAAGTAAAATATTCAGTTAATAATTTTATATTAATTGTGCAATGAATCCATGATATATTGCATACCAGTGCATTAACCAATATTTAATTTTAATGTTATCATTTTTTTCCATTTATTTAATGCAATTATTGTAAAATTTGAAGTCCTGTGTTCACCTGGATTTCAGTCAGAGCTCAAGGAGATCACCACTACCCTCCAGCTCTTTGTAAATTTAGCAACAAATAAAAGTAGTTCAAGAGCCACTATGGAGAGCCAGAGGCCCACTCACCTTCCGGTTCCTACATGCTCAGGGACCAGAGCCCTGGTGCTGGATTCAATTCCATACAGCACACATCTCAGTTGCAGCTCAAATCCCCAGGTATTCTGACACATCTAGAATCACAAAACCACAGGATCACAGGCTCAAAAGAAGGACAGGCTCCAGTCAGACACATGGAGGCCAGATAACACCAAAGATAACCAGATGGAGAGAGGCAAGAAGAAAAACATAACAGAAAACAATCTGACTTAGCAACATCAGAACTCAGTTGTCATACCAATGAAATTCTTGGATACCATAAACATACCTATAAAGCCAGATTGAGATCTAAACTCTCATTTCATGAAGTCTTGGCTTTAAGAAGGGCATAAAGAGGTCTGTGAGCACACACTTCCAGCCTCAGGCCAAACCATACCTAGCTTCATCAAGACTGGTGGTCAGGCCACAGGTTGATGGGCACCTGGAAGAGCGACAGGAGGCTCTCAATTCTGAACTCAGAGAGTCCACACTCCCTCTCCACTATTACTGGAGAGGCCACATGGAACTCTCTGGGTGGTGGTGGTACCTGGACACAAACACTTCCTGCCCAGGGTGAGACCCGGCCAGTTGCATTGGAACTGGGCACTGCCATCATAACTCAGAGCCAACCCAGAAAGCTGAACACCCAGGAACAATCTCCCTCTGGAAACCACAGGCCCACAGACCCACAGGAGAGACAAGCTCCAGTTAGAGACAACACAATCACCTAGAAGAACTGATAACAAGATGACAAGAGGCAAGCACAAGAATCTAAGAAACAGAAACCAAGATAACCTGGCAACATCAGAACCCAGTTCTCCCACATGGCAAATAGTAGAAATGACAACTCACAAGAACAATAAGATTTACGTTTAAAATCATACTTCATGATGATGATAGAGATCCTCAAGAAGGGCATAAATAACACACTTGAAGTACAGGAAAGCCAAGAGAACACACACAAACAAGTTGAAGCCCTTGAAGAAGAAACACAAAAACACAAAAATCACTTAGAGATACAGGAAAGCATATCTAAACAGGCGAAGGAACTGAAAACAGAAATAGAAACAATAAAAAAAAAATTACACAGAAGAGAACCTTGAAGTTGAAAACCTAGGAAAGACATTGGGAATCATAGACTCAAGCATGACCAACAGAATAAAAAAAGATAAAAGAGAGATTCTCAGCAGCAGAAAATACCACAGAAAACATTGAAACAACAGTGAGAGAAAAATGCAAAAATCAAAAATGTTCTAACCCCAAACATCCAGGAAATCCAGGACACAGTGAGAAGACCAAACCTAAGGATAATAGGTATAGAAGAGAGTGAAGACACCCAAGTAAAAAGCCCAGTAAATGTCTTCAACAAAATTATAGAAGAAAACTTATCTAACCTAAAGAGAGAGATGACCACGAGCATACAAGAAGCCTACAGAACACCAAATAGACTGGACTAAAAAAGAAATGCTTCCTGACACATAATAGTCAAAACAACAAATGTTTAAAACAAAGGAAATATACTAAAACCAGTAAGGAGAAACGGACAAGTAACATATAAAGACAGACAAATCAGAATTACACCAGACTTTTCAACAGAGACTATGAAAGCTAGAAGATCCTGGACTGACATCATTCAGACCTAAGAGAACACAAATGCCAGCCCAGGTTACTATATCCAGCAAAACTCTCAATTACCATAGAGAGAGAAACCAAGATATTACAGGACAAAAGGAATTTACACAATATCTGTCGACAAATCCAATCCTACAAAGGATAATAGATGGAAAACTCCAACACAAAGAGGGAAACTTCATCATAGGAAAAACAAAAAATCAATCTTCTTGCAACAAACCCCAAAGAAGAAAAGTATACAAACATAATTCTACCTCTAAAAACAAAAATAGCAGGTAAAAACAAGCACTATTTCTTAATATCTCTTAACATCAACAGACTCAATTCCCCAATAAAAAGACATAAACCATTAGACTAGATACATAAACAGAATCCAGCACTTTGCTGCATACAGGAAACTCATCTCAGAAACAAAGACAGACACTACCTCAAAGTAAAAGGTTGGGAAATTTTTTTCCAAGCAAATGGTCCCAAGAAATAAGCTGGAGTAGCCATTCTAATATCAAATAAAATAGATTTTCAACCTAAAGTCATCAAAAAGATAAGGAAGAACACTTTTTACTCATCACAGGAAAAAAAAATCTATCAAGATGAAATCTCAATCCTGAACATCTATGCTGCAAATGCAAGGGCACCCACATTCATAAAACAAAACAAAACAAAAGCTCTACTAAAGCTCAAAGTATATATTACATCACAAACAATAGTAGTGGAAGACTTCAACATCTCACTCTCATCAATGGACAGATCATGGATGCAGAAACTGAACAGGGATGCAGTGAAACTAACAGAAATTATGAACCAAATGGACTTAACAGACATCTATAGAATATTTCATCCTAAAACAAAAGAATATCCCTTCTCAGCACCTCATGGCACCTTCTCCAAAATTTATCATATACTTGGTCATAAAACATGCTTCAACAGATACAAGAAAATCAAAATTATCCCATGCATCCCATCAGATCACTATGGATTAAAGCTGGTCTTCAATAACAACAAAAACAACAAAAAGCCGACATACACTTGGAAGCCGAACAATGCTCTGGTAAACAATAGCTTGGTCAAAAAATAAATAAAAAGGAAATCAAAGAATTTTTATAATTTAGCAAAAATGAAGTCACAACATACCCAAACTTTTGAAATGAATGAAAACAGTGCTAAGCAGAAAACTCATACTTCTGAGTGTCTCCAAAAACAAAAACTAGAGAAAGCATATATTAACAGCTTGACAGAACACCTGAAAGCTCTAGAACAAAAAAGACAGATACACCCAAGAGGAGGAGATAGCAATAAATAATCAAACTCAGAGCAGAAATCAGCCAAATAGAAAGAAAAAGAACTGTACAAAGAGTCAACAAAACCAAACTGGTTCTTTGAGAAAATTAACAAGATTGACACACTCTTAGCCAGACTAACTAGAAGGCACAGAGAGTATCCAAATTTCAAAATTAGAAATGAAAGGAGAGGCCTAATAATGAAAAAAGAAAATTCAAGAAATTATCAGATTCTACTAAAAGACTATGCTCAACAAAACTGGAAAATCTAGAGAAAATGAACAATTTTCAAGACAGATACCAGGTATCAAAGATAACCAGCTCATTCTTCAAAGCCATCATCATTATGTCATTCCTAAACCACACAAAGACCCTACCAAAAAAAGAATTTTTGAGCAATTTCCCTCATGAACATTGAGGTATAAATCCTCAATATAATTCTTCCAAACCGAATCCAAGAACACACTAAAATGATCATTCACCATGATCAAGTAGGCTTTATCTCAGGGATGCAAGGATGGTTCAATATATGGAAATCCACCAATATAAACCATTATAGAAACAAACTCAAAGAAAAAAACAACATGATTATCTCTCTAGATGCTGAGAAAGCATTTGACAAAATTCAACACCCCTTCATGTTAAAATCTTGGAAATATCAGGAATTCAAGGCACATACTTAAATATAGTAAAAGCAATATACAGCAAACTAATAGCCAACATCAAACTAAACGGTGAAAAACTTGAAGCCATCCCACTATAATTAGGGACTAGACAAGGCTTCTAACTCTCTCCCTACCTATTCATATTCAGTACAGTACTGGAAGTACTAGCCAGAGCAAGTAGACAACTAAAAGAGATCAAAGGGATACAAATTGGGAGGGATGAAGTCAAGATATCACTATTTGCAGTTGATATAATAGTATACATAACTGACCCCCAAAAATTCTACCAGAGAGTTCCTACAGCTGATAAACAATTTTAGCAAAGTGGCTGGATATAAAATTAGCTCAAACAAATCAGTAGCCTTCCTCTACTCAAAGGATAAAAGAGCTGAGAAAGAAATTAGAGAAATGACACCCTTCCCAATACTCACAAATAATATAAAATATCTTGGTGTGACTCTAACCAAGCAAGTGAAAGATCTGTATGACCTTTCAAATCTCTGAAGAAAGAAATCAAAAAAGACCTCAGAAGATGACAAGATCTCCCATGATTATGGATTGCCAGAATTAATATAGTAAAAATGGCCATCTTACCAAAAGCAATCTACAGATTCAATGCAATCTTCATCAAAATTCTAACTCAATTCTTCATAGAGTTACAAAGAGCAATTCTCAAATACATTTGGAATAACAAAAACTTAGGATAGTGAAAACTATTTTCAACAATAAAAGAATTTCTGGTGAAATCACCATCCCTGACTTGAAACTATACTACAGAGCAATAGTGATAAAAATGGCATGGAATTGGTACACAGACTGGCAGGTAGATCAGTGGAATAGAACTGGAGAGCCAGAATTGAACCCAAACAACTATAGTCACTTGATCTTTGACAAAGAAGCTAAAACCATCCAGTAGAAAAGACGCCCTTTTCAACAAATGGCGCTGGCTAAACTGGTAGCCTCCATGTAGAAGAATGAAAATTGATCCATTCGTATTTCCTTGTACAAAGTTCAAGTCCAAGTGGATCAAGAACCTCCACATAAAACCAGATACACTGAATCTAATAGAAGAGAAAGAGAGGAAGAATCTCAAAAACTTGAGCACAGGGGAAAACTTCCTGAACAGAACACCAGTGGCTTATGCTTTAAGAGCAATAATTGAGAAATGGGACCCAATAAAATGGTAAGACTCTGTAGAGCAAAGGACACTGTCAATAGGACAAAAGGCCACCCACAGATTGAGATATTTACCAACCCTACAAGCAATAGGGCTAATATCCAAAATATAGAAAAAACTCAAGAGATAGACATCTTATAAACAAATAACCTTATTTAAAAGTGGAGTACAAAAATAAGTGGAAAATTCTCAAGTGAGGAATCTCAAATGTCTGAGAAGCACTTAAAGAAATGTTCAACATCCTTAGTCATCAGGGAAATGCAAATCAAAATGACCCTGAGATTCCCCCTCACACCAGTCAGAACGGCTAAGATCAAAAACTCAGGTGACAGCAGATGCTGGAGAGGATGTGGAGAAAGAGAACATTCCTGAATTGTTGGTGAGATTGCAAGCTGGTAAAACCACTATGGAAATCAGTCTGGTGGTTCCTCAGAAAATTGGACATAGTACTGTCTGAGGACCAAGCTATACTACTCCTGGACATATACCGGAGATGCTCCAACAAATAACAAGCACGCATGCTTTACTATGTTGATAGAAGCCTTATTTATAATAGCCAGAAGGTGGAGAGAACATAGATGCCCTTCAACAGAGAAATGGATACAGAAAATGTGGTACATTTACACAATGGAGTACTACTCAGTTACTAAAAATCATGAGTTCATAAAATTCTTAGGCAAACAGATGGATCTAGAAAATATCATGCTGAATGAGGGATTGCAACCCCATTGGAAGAACATCATAGGCTGGCCTGACCACTCAGTTCTCTCAATGTGTAGCCCACCAACCAAAGAGTGTACCTGGAGGGATCCATGGCTCCAGATATACATGTAGCAGAGGGTGGCCTTGCCTGACAGCAACAGAAGGGGTGGTCCTTGGTCTCAGGGAGGCTTGATACCTCAGCATAGGGGAATGCTGGAGCTGTGGGGTGGGAGAGTGTGGGTGGGTGGGGGAGCACTCTCATACAGGCAAAGGGAAGGGGGGAATGTGGTGGGGGAGAGTGTGGTGTGGGATGGGGTGGTGGTGAATGGGTAACTGGGAAATTGGATATCATTTGATATGTAAACAAATGGAATGAATTTAAAAAAAAAAAAAAAAAAGAGCCACTGTGGATACTTTCACTCAGTTGCCCCTACAGTGTGTTTCCTTGTTTAGTAGAATCTTACATTGTTGAGAAAATCTTATATGGTTGCAAATTAAAAACAAAGTTTTTAAGAGACTTCTTGAACACTGGAGAGGAAACCCCTGCGTTTATGAGGTTGGGTAGATCATTGACACTTAGTAGAAAAATATGGAGAAAGCTTCTAAAGGAGAAAGGCTCAAGAAGTGAACAGGGCGGGGGAGCTGCTGGTGGTTAATTGTTCACTAGCCCTGTGAGGGCAGCTCTGGGAGTGAAACATTGACCAGCTCTGATTTAGATGCAGGAATGTACTGGGGAGGCAAGGAAGGTCATGGGAGCAGTCGGCACCTGAGACAGCTCCCATGGGCAAAATTCTTGGGAGAGGAAAAGGGAGTGTGCTCAGAGGGGAGGAAAGGACCTCTGGCCTCAGAATTCCTTTATTTTCCTCACTCCAGGGTCAGTTCCAGAACCTGACTTAAAAAAAAAAAAAAGCAGTGAGGTCATGTTTGGCTTTCCACTCTCCTAAATTTTATATCTGGGATTGCAAAATAAGGGACAGGAGAATGAGTTTAAAAAAGATGAATTAATAAGATATTTGCCCTGGCCTCTGTGCCAAACTGGAGAATAGATTGAACTGACTTAAAGGCCCTTGGACCTGGGTTCAAGTGCTGGCTCCATCTCATCACCCAATCTTAGGCAATTAGATATGCCCCTGTGTCTCAGTTTATTTCACTGGAAGAGAACCATGATAAAGCTTCTTCCTGAAGCACAGCTACAGCTGATAAGGAGAAAGCTCCTGGTTCCTGTTCCAATTCTTGTTTAGATGAAAGGTAGGAAATACAATACCTAGCTGTTTAAAATTGCCCAAGGACTCCCACAGCTCCAGGGGAAGATCTCAAGGCTCCATCCCTCTGTGATCTGATTCTAGCTCATCTACAGAGCATCCTTTCTGCCTCCTCCTCATCATCTCTATGCCCCCCGATTCATGGAAATTTCTGCTCTATGACACTTCTAGAATTAACACTGTGGATGGTGAGGCTCGATGCTTTATTCCTTAACATTCTGAAGTCCCTCTGTCACCCAAGGGAGTTACCCTCAAAAGCCTCCCTCCAGGACAATCCTCCAAGCAGCCTTGGTCCTCTCTCAGGCTTAGAACTCAGCCCACTGCAGCTGAGCTTGTTATCTACAGATATAAATTGACAAAGAGTATGTTGCATTTCTCTTAAAGTACAAAAGTTTGCTGGCTGCCTGCCTGCCTGGTTTCTGTTGTAGAGACTCGTATTAAATTTCTTTTGGCCTAGTTTGTAAAAGCCCTAGATGCTGGATGGAAAATGATTTGCATTTTCTCTTGGCAGGGAGTTCTCCAAGTGAGAACAGTGTTGAAAAGTAACTGTTTAACTACAACTCCTGCATGAGGCATGTGTGTGCACTTGCCTGAGTCTGGCCAGGTTGATGAGCTTCTTCTCATTAGTCGATAAACTCCAGAGGCAGAAAATCAAGATAAGGAACAATTTTGTAAATATGATGACCTTACTAGCAACATAGTTTCGTGGTTGGATTTCAGAGTTGATGCTACACTCCCTAGTAATTGAGGCAGATGGGAAATCTTAATCAAATCACCAGAAAGAAAGATTCTTGACCATTCTGAATGGGGGTGGGTGGTTATTAAGAGCATTAACTGTTATTTTATTTTACTAAAGACCCTATTGTGTGCCAAATGCTAGTTTAATGTTTACAGCTACCCAGATTTGGTTTTTTTATTTTTTAGATGGAAAAAGTGGACACAAGGGTGAAGAGTCCTGTAAGACACCCTCCTTCTAGTAGGAACTATATCTGAATTAGCATCTAAGTGTGTCTACCTCTAGCTATTACCCTATACCCTCAGCCTGTGAGAGTCATGCATCATGAAGTGTTTAGATAGCAGATACAACCACTCTTCATGACTGACATCCAGGGAAAAGTGTTTATTTAAACTTTGGGGCTCTATTGGTGTCAGTCTGGAAATCAGCTGAGCTGAGAATTGAGCAGGTAAACAAGACAGGCACCCCTAGAAACTCCTTTTAGACTATCTTCAAAGTATTTTTTCCTGTAGCAGCAGATAAAATCTTTTATGGAAAAGATGCCAAACTGCATGAAAGTACTCCTGTTACTGTCTTTAGGGTATAAGCTCAACATGTCCAAAGTAATTTCATCTGCCATGTTTTTTTCTTGAACTATAACCTTAAGCTGAGCATGCTCTCTAATGAACATCTTAAATGTGTTCCAGAATGTGACTACCTTCAAAAGGCTTTTTCATATGAATGTGCTTAAGCTCCCCCCACTCAGTAAAATTCCCCTTCTTCTCTAATAGTCATCAAAGTCCCTACCTGCTGCAGGTAAAGAAGCTTTCTTCATTCTTTTATTCCTTGACTGTGTTTGCTTTGGCTCTGCATGACTAAGCTGCTGACTCCACAATTTCTGTTGGAATGACTGAAGCGTGGGGCTTCACCTCATCCTATCTCTCATCAAAAGAAGAAATCTAAAATCAAGCCAATGTTGAGTCCATTACAGCACATTGTCTACAGCCAGCTTTTTAAACCTCGCCAAAACACAAACCTTCCTTAGAGGGGACCTATGCTGTACAAAACTCGCTCTCGGGAACTCAAGGGTAAGAAGTATGGCTGTACTTCCTAAGAAAGCTGAGAAGGCAAAGCTGGGATCAGAGTATATCTGAGAAGAGCTACTTCCTGGATTGTACTCTCTCTTTAGCATGCTTTTCTCTGCACCTCCACATAAGGCCAACCCTTTTATTCCCCAAGTACAGAAACTTCAGTTAAGGTTCCCCTTTTGAGTTGTTGTTGATGACTTGAGAAAAGCATCAGACCTTCATACTTCAGCCTCTACTTCACTTCTCCCTGGAGAGACTCTCCTCCCCTCTGTCAGGCTCACCCACAAACCTATCTCATCAAGCATTATACATCACTACACTAACATGTTCATGCAGGAAACATTGGTGTGTTTCTATTCTCCTAATTCCATCTCCTAATCTCCTATTTCTATCTCTTCATTAGTTTGAAAGTGAAGCAAGGAGAGACCCCTTATCAGTTCCCCCGCAAGTGTCAGTAAGTAGCCCAGTATATGTGAGCATCTCCAACTACATCTTAGATAAAAACTTACCAGAGTCCCTGAATTCTAATTGTGCATTGATTTGAATGGGTTCACTCAATTCTGTCAGTTCTGCTGAAGGCCAGGAGTCACATAGATGTCAACAGGAAGGAACATGACAGAGGAAAATGACTGGGGCTGAGCAGAGAGCAGACACCTTAGGACTTCTGTCTTTTTGATTTTTCAATGAGAAGAGAATTATACCCTAGAGAGAATACAACAGCACAGATTATATCAGAAGTAAGTCTTATCTTGGTCACAAGAAGCTTATGAGGCCCCATAAGCTAGCTCTTCAGCAGACACTGTCCATTCCTCATTGGATAGCATCCCTGCAACAGTGACACTGATTGCAGGCTGATCTAGTTTCTCTCGATACCCTGCCCCTTTCTTTCTCCTTCTGTACTATCCAGGAAGAGTGGGGTTATAAAACATTAATGGAAACTCTTCTATATATGGTGCCATTTCCAAATCCTGAGCATTTAAATCATTCAGGCTTAACCTTAAAGTCTTTGATCATCAATTCAGTTTTTTTACCTGTTTAATGTAAATCTATATCAGTATATAATGTGTATACCCACTATATAACAAATCATAAAACATATCACATCATGGTCTATATTGGCAGGTAACCACTTATGTCATTATTATATCAATAGATGTATTGCCATTACAAGTCAGTCATTTAAAAATACAACAAATTCCACCAGATACTCAGTTGCCACCCTGATAATTGTATGTGGAAATTCATTATGATGGGGGGATAACCTTGTTAGGAGCAAGTAGGGGAGCTGAGTCTGGTCACCAGATTGAACGGTAGTTTGAATTTCTAATTCCAGCAATGGGAAGACAGAGACAAATAGATGCCTGGAACTCGAGGACCAGCCAACTAGCTTACCTGTAAGCTCCAGGCCAATGAGCAACTATGTTACAAATGAGAGACGCCATTTCAAAATGAGGAAGGTGTCACATGAATAACAATACTCAAAGTTGTGCTCTGGTTTCTATAAGTATGTGCACACACATGAACACACACATGTACCCACATACTACCATGAACACCTAAACACTCACATGTAATCTATCCTGGACCTGATGGATTTCAGGAGACATGGAAATAGAACTATAGTTGGAGGGTGACGATTCTTCTGATTGTGTTTATTTGTACAGCAAAGGCAAGGACGCCACTGAACTCATCTTCTTGACTGATATCTTTATTCTTTCCTACTCCAGAAAATATAAGTAACTCTTTCTGGATAGCTTGCATTACTTCCTTGGAGAAGTGTTTTTCTCCATGGGTCTGATGGTTGGTCCATTCTCCAGTGTGAGCATTTCCTTCAGGGCCTGGTAGCTAAGGCACTCTCCAGGAAAATTACAGACACTGATGGCGGGTCTGCAGAGCCCGCCACCTTGTATCTATGAGTGCTATTAACACATATAGAATCGGTAGATTTATAGTTAATGAGGCTAGAGCACAGTATGTGTGGGGGTAGCTGAAGATCAGTGTGACAGAGTTAAAGTTGTGCTGGCATAAGGACAGATAGTTGTTCACATTCAAGGAACTAACCACAGCTGGTGGAGCCTAGGCTGCGAACCTACAATAAAGTCTCTGTTCAAGGACACCACTTAAAGGCCCAGGATGAGTGGCCAAGAAGCTGATTATTCTTACTGACTGGCCAGGCCTGCTTGCTTCACACTAACATGTCAACTGGTCTACCTGTGATTCATCTAAGCAAATCGGATCTTGTGGGTTTCCTAGTCTGTTCCTTTTACACAATGCCAGACCTCCAGGGATGGAGGGACTGACTACCCATGAGGGGTGAAAAGCAAAACAATCTTCCCTAGAAACAGAACGAACAATAAAAGACATGGGGGGTGTGGTGTTGGCTGTTGTACCATCCTTACCTCCCTCCTCCTATAACTCTGTGACGTTTCAACAACTGGCTTCCCCAGTGGTGACTTCGGGAAAGCACAGAACTTTTGTTACCTCTTCTTTCACATGTTTGCTTGAGTCTAAAGAATGGGAAAAGCAAACAGACAAACTCACTGAGTAGCACGGCTGTTTTCTAAGCACAGGAGAGAGTCCTGAGCCCACAGCAGGCATCCCACACTCTTCACCTTGCTTAGCTGTGGTAGGAGGAGGAAGAGCCACACCGACAGAAGGGAAGCAAGCTTTGTTAAAGATTATCTACCCAGAGATAATGGTTTTCCTGTTGTCAGACTGCCTAGGGTCCAAACATTCTGCAGCACAAATAGTAGAAGTCAAGAAAATAGACTACAAAGAGAGACATGAGGGGACACTCTGGTACACAACTTCCTAGTCTGTGTCCTTTGTAGCAGCCATTTGGTTGCTCTCTAGGAGTTATGAGTTTGTTTCTAAGATCTCCCACTCACTCATTAGGATTCCCATTCATTAGTTCTCACACGTGCATGGGCATCTATATAATGCGTATGTTATCATGGCATTTGCTTATAGTAGTAAAAATGGAAAATAAGTTACCACCAGTATAGGTCTACATCAGCCATAGATTAGGACACAAGGACAAAGATTAATTTCTGGAATGAGGATTTGCAAAACTATGCCCAAGAGCAGAAGCCAAGTTCAGAATAAAGTGCAAACCTATGTGTCATGCAAAATTAGCATGTAATGGTATTGTCACTAAGAAGAGCATAGCAATATTAAACATTGCTGATACTGTCAAACAATAGATAATTATAATCACAATAGTATAGTGTATGTGTGTGTACATTTTTCCCCCATATATTAACCCGTTTCTTGCAGGCCAGGCAAGTGTCAGATGGTAGGGCTCTTCCGGGTCTTTTAGTTCCCTCAGGCTTCTGATGGCAGACCTCGCTGTGACTGCAGAGGTGGTATTGTAGGTCCATGTCCCGCAGGCCACAGTTTTCATGCAGGAACCACAGTGCCAGATGCCAGTGGCTCGTCTCTTTATCTTGATCTTGCCACAGAAGAAGCACGTGTACTTGGCGTGATGGCTGATTTCAATTTTCTTCACCATTTTCCAGAGGGAGGCAACATAGCGGGTCCCATACTTCCCAACGATCCTGACCTTCTTGTCACCGGAACCGAAGCCTGAGCCAGAAGAGCAAGTGTATACAATTTTGTATACACATTATCATGTGCCTAGGAGGGGAAAACTAAATCAAAATGTTTGATTTTGTTTCTAAAGATTTGCTGTTTACAGTTTTACAGCAAGCCCTGGCTCATAGAATCTCTCTGCCCTCTGTTCCTCCACCATGTCTGCCGAGACTAAGGTTGTAGAGTTTTGGTCCATGAACCGTAGCAGCAGCAGATGAATGGGAGAAGCCGGCAGAAGCTGACCAGTGCAGCTGGCTGTGTGGAAGGCTCGTGAGAACGAAAGGGGAGGGTGGATGATGTTGTAATATTATAATCTCAAAAATAAAATAATTTAAAATATCATTACAAAAAGATTTGTTTTTTAATCTTTAGTTGTGTGGATGTAGGGAAGGTGTATATCCTCCATGGCCAGAGGTACCAGACCCCTTGGAAGCTGGGATTGCAGTGTAGGAGCTAACCTACCTCTCCAGATCCCCTCTTAGTTTTCTCTTCTCAAGTATAAGGTGGGAAGCCCATTAAACAATGGGGAAAGGCTTGGAAACAAAACTTTTAAAAGAATGTGGTTTGATAATTCTGAACCATGTATAGCTCTTCAGAAATTCAAATAAATACATGCAACTTATAAAAAGAGAGAATACTATGAAAGAGAACCCCAGGGTCTCCAGGGACACAGCAAGGGACAGAGGTCAGCCTGTAGAACCTGGGAAACATCGGAAATTAACCTCGGAACTGGGAAGAGTGAACAGGCAAAGGGCAAACAGGTGATGTGAGGCTGCCCTGGAAAAAATATCAACAGCAGCACCACCTCCCCCAGCAGCCCAGAAAGAGCCATCCACTCAGAAAACCAAAAGATATAGAGCTGACTGAAACACGGGCGGGCTGAGAGAGGACGCAGCAGTTGTGAGAGAAAACAATGTACAGCCATGTTTAAAATGCCCGGTTTTGTACTGAGAGCAGCACAAAGCTACTGAGAGGTCGAAGCTGGAAAGTGGTAGGATCAAGATTACACTTTAAATGAGTCTACAGCCAATGAGGAGAGAGACTGGAGGAAGCAAGAGGAACGCTAACAACTCAGAGCTGACAAAGTACCCAGGGAACGGCTTGGCAGTTTCTTTTTAAAGTTAAACATACAGCTACCCTATGACCTATCAATTTCAGTCTCAGGTTTGTATTCAAGTTAAATGAAAACATGTGTTCACAAAAATATTTGTACAAGATTTTATAGCAACTATATTTGCAGGATCAAAATCTATACTGAAAAAAAAACCTGCCAATTTTCTATCAAAAAACGATAAGCAAAAAGTTATGTATTTATATTCTGGGATACTACTCAGTTGTACAATAAATAGTTCTTAAATTCAAAACAAAACAAGACAGCACAGCAACAGTAAGTATATGTCTGCATATACCTCACGATCCCATTAGTGTGAAAGAATTTTTTGTACAGAAAAAATAATCTTTAGTCATAGGAGTTAGAGGGAAGCTAGAAAAAAGTTAAGGAATGCTCTAGGGTGGTAGAAATGTTTTGTGTCTTGTACATTGTAGTTATAAAAAAATTTATATACCTTTCTCTATACCACCAAAGAGAATTGCTGGGCTTTCACCTTCTACTGTCTGTCAATCTAAAAATAGATATTAAGAAAGGTAGGAAGTGAGTCCAACAATTCAGGGAAACATGGTGGTAGCCCAGCTGCCTGTCATGAGGATAAAACAGTGTGTGTAAGTTAGCAAGCTCTGTGTGGTTGCAGTTGAGACACGAGGCTCTGTGGGGAGGCTCTGTGAGGCTCAATGGGGAGGTGTGGACTTGGCTTCACCTAACCTATTTCAAACTCTGTTGCTGATGTTGACCTTCAGAATTTCTCCCGAAACAGTCCTGCTTGTGTACTGTGAACATCTTGGGGTGATTCATCATGGTCCCCTTGTCGGTTTGTCACAGCTTGGCAGGAAATAGAAGCAACTGCTGCTGAGATACATCAGACCTTGGGGCAATAAGAGGGGAGTGGGCAGGAGCTAGTTTCGCTAGGGTGAGGGGCCATTTTCTACTGAAAACTGGACTTTCTTAAAAAAGCATTCAGTTGTTGGGTTCCAGTCTTGCATTTCCATATTTATTTAGAATAATTAAAGCCTGAAGGCTACAGCAGCCAAAGGAAGCAGACTGTCAGTTACTAAGGCTGTGACTGTAATGATCAGTGACACCGGCCACCCAGGGTTCAGTGGACTTTGCTTGGAGCTGGGAGTCGACAGTAAATACATGTGGGCTGCGTGCAATCACATGCCTCAGTAAGAGAGGCTTGGAGAACAGGCTAAGTGGAAATCCACCCTAAGCCATCTGAAGGGCTGGTCACCAACAATATCTCCCAGTTCAACATCGTTCAGTGCATTTTCCCCCACAATAATTCCATATTTATTTTAATTTCATATTTATTTTTCCTCTAAACTACTTTAAGTGAGCAGACAACACTCCAGCTTTTAGTATCCAGACCAATAGATACTGAATGTCCTGGTTGTATTGGCCATTTAATCCATGAAAGGAAGACATCCCTTCACAGGACAGGGTCTTAGACTCATGAGCCTTAAAGTTCTTCCTCAACCACAGTAGACAAATCAGTGTTCTACTTACGTCCTCCAGTGTCTACTGCCTAATGTCCCCACCCCCTGCAGGTTGACTTCTACTATGGTGTCTCTTAATACAAGGTAGGCTATCAAAAGATGGCAGAGAAGCAATAAAAGATGGAGGTGGCTCTCACTGAGTCACTTTTTCCAAAGAGTCAGGGCAGCCATGTTGACTAAACTGTTCCTGTCTTGTCATTATTGCTGTGGTACCTTTGACTGGGCCCTAATTGTGCCCTGATTTCTACTCAATTCCAAGTGTAATCTCCCTATTTTACAAATCCCCTCTCTTCGACTTAAGCTGTTTTCACTGCTGAGATTCAAGATGGTCAACACTCATCAATCATTGTTTTCCCTGCCTCAAGTCTTCCAAGCAATGGTCTCAGGGTCTCAGTCACTAAGATCCCAGACATTACTTGGGTGATAAGGTTCTTTCTTGTAAGACACCTGAATGATAGGAGCATGGAGTATCCTCAGAGTAATAGCAAGGGAGATGCTGAAACCTGCACTGCATGGCTGAGGATAGGCAGCTGCTCCATGAAGAGAGAAGCACCAGGGGTTGAGGTACCTGCTACCTCATGATAACCGCACGAGGAGGGAGGTATGGCAAAAGGTGGAGTGAAAAACAAGACTTAGTAAGGCTAGAGGGTTGACCCTAGGTCACAGCACAGAACTCTGTGATTTAGATACTGGAATTGGAGCCAGGTCTTATTCGTACCTGGGGTTGCCCCTTTCTACTCCAATAAATCTGCTAAGCAATGAAGAGTAAACCATATGCCATTTCTGCCTTCCAGATTTGGATTTCAGCATTGCATCCTTGATTTGGAGTGAATCCACCTGAACCTAATGATGTAACCAGATCACTAGATTATAAATGTTTTTATTTATTTTTAAAACACAAGGTTTTTTTTAAAAAAGCCCCCCCCCCCCCCCGAGCCCATGGCAAGGAGAGCTGTGGCGTCAAAGCCTGTTTTGATTTAAGGGGAACAGATCAGCCCGAGTGTAAAGACTGTTTGCTCATGTCACACTCTGTTTTTCAAATTACTTTCACATGTCCCTGTTCACTCATTCCCCCCACTTCTGGATGGGAAAACTGAGGCCCAAGACTTAAAAAGACATGTTCATGTGGTAAAATACCAGCAAAGCCAACATCTCTTTCTGAGTGTTCAGAAGACAAGCTTTTGTCAGTTAAGTGAGGTGACCTGGACTGAAATTCACTAACAATTTCATTTTGTTCCTGGGCTGATTCAGGTAAACATTAGCCAGCATTTCACTTCAAACAGACTTTCTCTCGGTGTCTTTGGATCCTTTTTACCCTTAATTATTTTTATTCTGTTTCCACTTTACCCTTCATTCCTCCCCTCTCCCTTCTTCTTTATTAGTCTTTTCTTCTCGCCTTCCTTTTTTGCTTTACTTACAAAAACACCGTCTGTCTCACAGGGATAAAAATCATGTGACCGTGTGAAGTTCTTGGAAACGGTATTTTCTTATGGATTTTGTATTGTTTGGGTTGTTTTGTCAGGGTAATGCAAAAAGACTCCCGGGCCCCTTATCTCAGGCCTGCTAGAGGTTGCTGGCACTTTTGTTTTTCTTTCCAAGCTGGTTCCTTACAAATGCAGGCCGAAGGTCACTCCTAGGTCCCGGAGATAGTGCTGGGTAATCAATCACATCCAACACAGCAGCGTCAGCAGATAATGTCAGTGCTGGAGCAAGGAGAAGCCACAGTGTAAACCGCCGGGATGTGTGCTCAGCACAGGTGATCTGAAGGCTTGCCTTTTGTTCCTCAGAAGTTCTTTGAGAGCAAAAATATCTTCTAGCTCAGTGGTCCTTCCTTTTTTCTGTTTCTCAAAGCAAAACAAAACAAACCTCAATGGATATGTGTATGTATAGAAAAGGCTCAGAAATTTCCCAGGTAATCTCATCATTGCAATTCTGAGAGCAATACAGACATGTTTAATAGCTCCGGGGAGATGGGTCCACATGGGGCCCTCAGCAATGATTAATCCTTTCAAAATATAAACAAACAGAAGCCCAGAAGGAACTCTGTGCTGCCTTTGCGGACAAACTCTGCAAGCTCCATTAAGTCACGTCAGTTTTCTTAACCATAAAATAATGAGCTAGTTTACTTCATGCACAGTGGTGGTGGTGGTGAGCTCAGCCACGCGAGCGTGCTTAGAAGCCAGAGGTCAGCATAGCTGTCCTTCTCCACCTTATTTCTTGAGACAAGATCTCTTCGTGAACCTGTAGTTCACCACCTCTGCTGAACTGTCCCAGGGATACCGAATCTCTTCGTCTCTCTGCCAGGGTTATAACGCTTTCATCCATCTCCACCAGGGGAGGCGTTGACGTGGGTTCTAGGGAATCTCATGTTTCTGTGTTAAGCATTTCACCCAAGTCACCTCCCTGGACTTTGTTTACTCAAACTAGCCTGAGCTCCATAGTGAGACCCTATTTCAACTAACTAACCAACCAACCAACCAACTAACTAACCAACTAACCAACCAACTAACTAACCAACCAACCAACCAACTAACTAACTAATAATAAAACAACAACTACCTTGTGACTGATCTTAAAACAAACACAGTGTCTGCCCTCAGGGGCTTTAAACATGGAATAGAACAAAATAGTATATTTAAGGGGAAACAATGCCACTTTAAATTGTTATTTCATTTTTCGTTGTATGTGTGAGTAGGTAGGTAGGTGTGCACGCCAGAGAGCACATGTGGTAGTCAGGTTTCTCCTCCTGCCTTGTGGATCCCAGGGATCAAACTCAGGTGTCAGTGTTGCTAGCAGATGGCTGTGACACACAGAACCCACTCTGGCTGGTTTATTTTTATTTTTAGGAGCTCTCCCAGCCTTAAAAGCTGACTCTTGTTTGCTTTTGTATTAATGTATTTTGTTCTTCCTTGATTACTTGTATTTTTTTTAAGATTTTTTGTTTTATTTATTTTATGTATGTGAATACACTGTCCCTGTCTTCAGACACACCAGAAGAGGGCATCAAATCCCATTACAGATGGTTGTGAGCCACCATGTGGTTGCTGGGAATTGAACTCAGGACCTCTAGAAAAGCAGTCAGTGCTCTTAACCGCTGAGCCATCTCTCCAGCCCTGTTAGTTGCTTTAAAATTCCTTTTGTCATTCTCATCCATAAGCAGTCACTGTATCAAATACTGTTTAATTGCTATGTTCAACCTTTTCAAGTTGACACAGCTATGAAGTTGCAGAATCAATGTTTGAACCCCCAACTATTGACGTCTATGCAGGTATATGCAGCTACTATGTATCAACAACATAATCTGAAGGACCGGGTATAAAATAATATGAGTCTTTGGGCTGGCAAGACAGCTTGGAAAGTGACATCCTGAATGACTGTCCAGGTCATTCTCCCATGAAGCCAAATCTGTCAGCTACAGTGACTTTGTAAAGGGTTCCTACTGCTAAAGAGGAGACGCATCTAAGCAGTGTGTAGGCTTTAACTACAATTCAGGATTTTTCAGTGACCAGTTTTGTATGCAGGCTTTGGTTTTTTGGTTTTTTGGTTTATGTTTTGATGTCCAGTATGTATCACCTGAGTGGGACTTGTGGGCTCTGTGTGCACCTGGCATGCACTCAAGCACATACACACACACACACACACACAACACACACACTCACACACGCACGAATACTAAAAGGAGAGGCTAACTCCCAAAGATCCATGGACAATCAAGTGTAGGTGTCTACTTCAGGTGCTTAACTACTGGTATTTAGTCTTCCCCCAACATCACAGATCCTTGTAGATTGTCTTTTTGTATTGTCTGTTTGTATTTTAATGTTAATTCCACTTCCTCAAGAAAGGCTGCCAAGAAGTGGCTTCATCTGAACCTGCCCATTTTAAATAGTAAAATAAAAGAAAGCAAAGTGAGTGACTGGGCAGGGGTGGGGGGCTTGGAGGAGGAGGAGGAGGAGGAGGAGGAGGAGGAGGAGGAGAAGAGGTGGTAGAAGATGGATCTTCCCAAGAACCAGCTAGACCCAGGTGGGATTGATTGTGTTAAAAACTATGAACATTAAGGATTTTATAGGTTTAATATCTCATATAGAAGGACAGTTTGTATCTTTGTCTATTTGATGTAATCTTGTTGTGTAGAGAGTTTATAGATTGAGAGTTGAATATATAAACCTGAGTGAAAAGCAATGGAGCTGTAGAGTTTGGGGTACAGAAACACGCCGCCACAGAAGCAGAGAACAGGTTGTAGAAAACCACCAAGGGAAGGGAGTTGTGCGAATGGAGTAAGATCTGGGTGGCAGCTTGGACCGGGTGCTGATGTATCCGTATCAGGGGCAGGCCTAAGGAGTGAGACCTCAGGGCCAATAAAGAGAAAACAGATTTCTATTTTTTAATATTTACTGCAACAGGTCCTGTCTATGAAAGATATAGACATCTCACCAGAAACAAAGGCACTCTCGGATGGGAAAGTTTTATAAGCAATTCATGAATTCCTGAAATGACTCTAGATCTTTATAAATCCTGTTTTCAATAGTGAGCTCTAAGAAGTATTGAATGTAGCCATATTAAAACCTAATAGAAATGTAGAGCTTAGTTTTCAGGGGGTAAAGGCTGAGGTCACTTGGGATAATAAATTGTTATAAATGTTTTAGAAGACCTAGATATCTGACTTCCAACACTGCCATTAAAGCAGTTGTCTCACAATAATTTATTCCTATTTAAACATTGTACTAAGTTGAACAATCTACTACCACAGCAGATGCTGCTTCGGCATTGGTGAATATGTGTGGAGCTTTGAGACAAGCAGGAGTGTCAGCCGACGAGTGCTTCCTGTCCATGAGACACACCGAGGAGACACACACAGTAATAGAACGGATGCTGGGAGACACAAGGCACAGGAGAGCGGCATCAGCATTCCCTGTCAGACAGAACACAGAAACATGGAGAATAAATTGAAAAGATGTGAAGGAATGGGGGTCTTCTGAATGAGGAAGATCAGTACATAGAGCCAAAAAGAAAATTGAAGTGTGTGTGTGCCTGTGTTGGAGGGTGCAGAACTGAGGGGAATTGGAGCTGGTTGGTCACAGGAAGAAAGCATGGAAAATCTGCAAGATAGACAAACAGCCAGATTCTAGACCGTGGACATCACATCTTTAGGAAGAATGTTCCATCTTGTGATGCATCATAGATCTTTTTCTGGCCACTGCACAGGAGGTCAGATAGCCACTCGTCCTGGAAAACCTCTGTCAGGTGTTGGGCAGACTGGAGGTGAATGAAGGACATCATCTTTGAGATCCCAATCATCCTTTTCTTCAAAGCATTAGACACTTCCCATGTAAAGCAGTTCAAAATGGCAGAAGAGATGACTCCAGTAGTGACGGACACTAGCACACATCTGAACAGGAAGAGGCCCTTTCAGATTACTCTCGAAGCATCTCCTTCTAAGAGCCTGACATTTTTCATCCACTCTTCAAATGCAGCCAGTTTAACTCTTAGAAGGCAGTCTGACACATTTACACAGTGGAGTACTACTCAGCTATTAGAAACAATTACTTTACGAATTCCTAAGCAAATGGATAGATCTAGAGAATATCATCCTGAGTGAGGTAACATAGTCACAAAAGAACAGACATAATATGCAGTCACTGACAAATACTAGCCCCAGAAATCTCTGGATACCCCAGAAACAACTCACAGACCATATAAAGCTCAAAAAAAAAAAAAAAAAAAAAAAAAAAAAAAAGCCATAAAGTGGTAATTCAAGAGCTGAGAATGTAGCCTTGTGGCAATTCTTGGTATTTAAAAACCATTATGTTTAATCTTTGCACACCAAGAAAACTTTGACTATTTCCATGTTATGTTTTGTTTTACATGTACTTTATGCTCATTGTAACTAGTAAGATTTCAATGCACACTATCAAACCTTTAAAAAAAATCAAGTACTGACAAAAATATATTCAAAAATGCTTTTAAAATCTGGATATTTATCTGTATTTTAAAATAAAGTTGTTTAAATAAAAAAAAAAAAAAGAAAGGCAGTCCGGCTCTGAGGAGGAAATGTCACCCAAGAGAAGAAAGCATGACAGGAAATACATTAGGAAAAGGTTGGCTGTCACCGTCACCGTCCCTTCTCATTCTTGGGCTTTAGGGATACTTAGAAGTGCTTGTGAGGAGTGTGTTTTCTTCCAAGAAAACTCATAAGCAAACAATGCTGGCAAGGATGCGGAGAAAGAGGAACACTCTTCCACTGTTGGTGTGGTTGTAAGCTGGTACAACCACTCGGAAATCAGTCTGGCGGATCCTCAGAAAATTGGACATAGTACTACCTGATAACCCAGCTATTCCACTCCTGGACATATACCCCAAAGATGCTTCAACATATTACAAGGACACATGCTCCACAATGTTTATAGCAGCCTTATTTATAATAGCCAGAAGCTGGAAAGAACCCAGATGTCCATCAACAGAAGAATAGATAAAGTGTGGTACATTTACACAATGGAGTACTACTCAGCTATTAGAAACAATGACTTCATGAAATTAGTAGGCAAATGGATGGAACTAGAGAATATCATCCTGAGTGAGGTAACCCAGGTAACAAAAGAACACACATGGTATGCACTCACTGATAAGCAGATACTAGCCCCAGAAAGCTCGGAATACCCAAGAAACAATTCACAGACATTATGAAGCTCATAAAGAAGGAAGACCAAAATAAGGATGTCTCAGTTCTACTTAGAGGGGCGAACAAAACACTCCCGGGAGGAAATGCAAGGTCAAATAGATGAACAGGAATTGAAGAAAAGATCACTCAGAAGCTCCTTCACCTGGGGATCCACCACATATGCAGTCACAAAATCCAAGCACCATAGCTGATCCCAAGAAGCACTTATGGGCAGGAACCAGACAGAGATGCCCCCTCAGGGACTATTCTAGAGTCATATAGATACAGCTGAGCATGCTTGCAGCTAACCACTGGACAGAACTCGGGTACCTCAATGATGTGCTAAAGAAAATACCTAAGGAGCTGAAAGAATTGCAGCCTCATGGGAAGAACAACATTATCAACCAACCAAACCCTCCAAAACTCCCAGGGACTAAAACACTAACCTTTGTGCACACACTGAGAGACCTATTGATCCAGTTGCATGTGTAGCAGAAAATAGCAGTGTCTGGCATCAGTGTGAGAAGAGGCTTTTGTTCCAGGGAGGGCATGTTTTCCCAATGTAGGGGAATGCCAAGGAAAAGGGATGGAGAGGGGGATCAGAAGGGAGTGCACCTTTGTGAAGGCAACTGGAGGGGGAGGGGAGTGGGGCAGGGGAAAGGGATAACATCTCAAAGGTAAGTACAGAGTATCTAATAAAAATGGGGAAAATATAAATAAATAAATAAATAAATAAATAAATAAATAAATAAATAAATAAATTTTAAAAATTCTTGTTTCTGCCCCAAAGTTGTTGTACCTCTCATTACCAGTAGGTGTCAGAAGACACTTATTTTAAAACAAAAGAAAAGAAAACAAAACAAAACAAAAAAGCACTTCAAAATCACTGACCTAAGGATAACAATTTTCAAATGTTCAGATTTCTTAGTTTTTTTTTTTTTAATTCAGTGAGAGGAAATATTGCAGCTGTGTATAACCTACCTCTCCAGAAACAGATGTGACTGGGAAGATGACGGTAATTCCTCAGACTACCCACAGACACACTGAGACCAACTGGGTAGGCCATGGCAAATAGCTTTTGTTAAAATATCCATGGTAAATTTACATTTTACAGGAAATTCCATTGCGTTTACACTATTTATTTAATAGAACTAATCTCTGCGATTATATGCATTTATTTCTGAAGGAGGATGTTTTCCTTCCTTGGACTAGACTCAGGAAATGAGTGAAATGTTCAGGAAGTTAGCTAAATGCTGATGCAAACCCAAAAGGAAGATCTACTGTTGGGGGACAGAGGGGCTCACAAAAACAAAATTGCTTAGGAAGCGGGTTTCATTCATTATGGGAAACGGTATCCAGATTTCTCCTTTTAAAGGAAGACAGATAGGAAAAAATGGTGTGTTCCCGTGATATCTTTTTCAGAGGATCTGTTAGGCATCTCAGCTTTTACTAACAGTAGCAGCTGGTGAAGAAACTTCTAAGCAAGAAAATGAAGACAGGCAATGGCTGGGACTGAGGCTGTATTAGATGAAGGCTGGCTGTAATAGGAAATTGTGTCAACTATTCCAGGAAATAAGTCTGGCAGGAAACTCCTGAGTCCTGACTTGCTGGTGGGTCCCTGAGCACTCCATAAATGAATAAACATTTCCCTCTACCCTAAGAAATCTGTGCCTTCTACTAACATGCTGTGCGGCAGACCCTCAGCCCCACAGGGGACTCTCACAGTGCAGACCCCAGATACTCTGAGTCAGTGAGTTGACCCCTGTGACCTCCAATGCTATTAATCTGTAACTGGCCATTTTGAGTGCACTGTATCAAATGAACAGAGCAAACAACTCCTAACCTCTGAGACAGAGGAGTACGCTTTAGAAATAAAGTCTTAGTTCACTGAGCAGTCGCGAAGGACAAGATTTCATCTTATGTGGAAATTGCTGACCCCTGCCCCTGTCAGCACCTACCTTTCTGCCTTCACAATGTTTTCTCCAAAAACCTCTACCTTGCCTGCTTTCCAGCCCACAGTCCACACAGCAGCAACAGCAAAGCCCAGAAGGCTTAGACACAAACTTTTCCTGCTTTCCCCTCACGCCTCAAAGCCAACCCAGGAGAGAATACCACCTCCAGGCACTTTCACAACTTGGCCTCAGCTGTCTTTCCCTCCTACTCCAAGAATCTCAGGCTCCAGTTATGCCGAAATGACTTAGTGCCCGGCACCTACCTTCAGGCAACATTTATTCATACATCTATCCTTTTAGCTTGGGTAAAGGAGGGCAGGTGGGCACTTCCTTAAATATCCATAGAACAATCTATGTGGGTTTCTAGAATTATGGCCTGACAGTATTAACAGAAGCCCCTTCCAGAGACACCAAGCAGACTCACCTATAGAAAACCCCTCCCAGGCACAAATGTTAAAGATCAACGTGTATTTTTAAATGATGTCCAACTGGAGGTAGTTGTCTGAATGTAATGATTCAATGTCTCTGATGGCACATGGGGGAGTAGCCTTTAACTTTCATGTTCTACACGTAGAATTTAGAGGGTCAATAAGAGGAACAGAGCCCGGTTTCTAAGGGTCACGATGTCTGTTACATCCAGTCTTCCCTTCCCCTTCTCTCTTCAAATCTGTGTGAGAAAAATTTCAGTGGTGAGATAAGAGTGGCCGAGAAAGGGTTAAATGATGCTGAGTATTGGGAAGCCATTCTAGCTAAAGCTAACAAAAATTTGAGGCTCCTGTCAGGAAGAAATGGCATTATGGGTATGGCAAACTAGTTGCACCAATTTGAGGAAGGGGTCAAGGAAGGTATATGTTCCTCACAGCACTTCCCAGGGTGGGAGCTGGCCCATGGTGGGCATTCTTTCTGCAGCTCCACAAGCATTTGCAAAGCAGTGGTCTTTCCAGGCTTAAAGCTTGTTAATACAAGCCAAGTTTCTCCTCTGCTCATTCAACTGCATTTGGGAACTCAGAACTCGAATTTGTTTTAATCACCTCCCTCTCCATTCCTGGCATACTCCTGAGTTGAGTATGTTTCAGAAGCTCTGCAAATATTTGTTAGGGCAAAGACGAAATGGGATGGCACAGACACCTAGAATAAGAAACACCATATGGAAGGTCTTTATTCTGTAACACGTGCTTGAGACTAGAGAATGTTCATCAGAGGCTAGTGTCCTAGCATTTCCCCAAAAAAACCCAGCTTTTGGTACCCATGACTGTCTTCTGCTAGCCTCATGTCACTCATGGTCCCAAGCGCCTGCCTTTGCCACCTGCCCCTACCTGCTCCCACCTGCCCCCACCTGCCCCCACCTGCTTCCACCTGTCCCCACTTGCCCCCACCTACCCCCACCTGTCCCCACCTGCCCCCACCTGTCCCCACCTACCCCCACTTGTTCCCACCTGCCCCCACTTGTTCCCACCTGCCCCTACCTGCTTCCACCTGCCCCCACCTGCTTCCACCTGTCCCCACTTGCCCCCACCTACCCCCACCTGTCCCCACCTGTCCCCACCTACCCCCACTTGTTCCCACCTGCCCCTACCTGCTCCCACCTACCCCTACCTGCCTCCATCTACCCCACCTGCTCCCACCTGTCCCCACCTGCTCCCACCTGCCCCCACCTGCTCTCACCTGACTCCACCTGCCCCCACCTGCTCCCACCTGCCCCCACCTGCTCCCACCTGCTCCCACCTGCTTCCACCTGCTCCCACCTGCCCTCACCTGATCCCAACTGCTCCTACCTGTCCTCACCTGTTTCCACCTGCTCCCACCTGTTTCCACCTGCCCCCACCTGTCTCCACCTGCCCCCACCTGCTCCCACCTGCCCTCACCTGCTCCCGACTGCTCCTACCTGTCCTCACCTGTTTCCACCTGCCCCCACCTGCCCCCACCTGCCCCCACCTGCCCCCACCTTCTTTTCTAATTCTATCCCCATCTTGCTTCTTTCTTCCTTACGAGCATACTCAAAACCTGGGCTCTACGACAGGTGCAACTCTAGGCTGCAGAAGCACATGGAGAAACCCTGCTGGGTGCTCAAAGATTGCCAGGGACCTGACCTGGTGAGTAGATGGACCCATGTACAGAGCATTTTAGATGATACAGGAAGGTTCCCAGACTTCAAAACAAAGACCAAGTCTGACATGATGAGAATGAACAGCGGCTGGGAAGTGGCAAGCTAGAAGACCAAGGGCATCTTCCCAGGACAGGAAGACAGAACACACAGAAGCCAGTTGAAAAGACAGAACAGGCAGGCACTCCAGACAAGGAGAAAACACACCCATGAACACATACATGCACACAGGCATGCAGCTGCGAGGGAAATCACAGAGCAAGGTCCGCTTTCTGTGACTTATCACTCCATCACATGGCTCATACCCTGGCTACTTACAACCCAGCAAATGGAATGATGCAATCCTCAGGCCTTTCAGGAAATTCAGCTACTCAATCTTTTAATCTCTCATTAGGAAAGCAGCCTGGTCACAAGATTAAGTACATTCTTGGGTGAAAACAGGGTTGGATGTGAAGGAGTCGGAATCTCATACATGTTCCCTAACCTGCCTTAACCTGGTTGTTCAGAGAGACTGCAACCTTGGTAGGGTCAGGAACAGAAATGGTTCCAGGAAGTTAACCTTTGGAAAAAGAAACTTAATCTGCCAGGATTAGCAAACACCAGAGGCCAACAGCCTTCCCTGCTGTTCCTCCCCCTCCCATCTAGCAGAGATCCCTACAGGAGACTAGACTGGGAATGACACCTGGTCCAGAGAGACTGCTTGTTGTCAGCGGTGGCTTCCAGAAAAGTGCACCTTCAAGGGTCCTGTAGTCTGACCCCACTCCTTTTAATCATCCCATAGCCCATGAAAACCCCACTCCTCCCAGAAGCCCTGGCTCCTGTCTCTGTTATTATCTTTGTAAAGTTAACGATTTGCTCTCTTTTGAGTCTTATGCTCAGTTTGTAGGTAGCTGCCGTGCTTAGGCACTGTGGCAAAAGTTTTGATGTCTTCATTTTATTGCCATTTCCTTCTTTCTTTACCCCCACCCCCAAACTAGGAGTCCCCAGGAGAAGTAATTAAATCTCCCTCCCAGTGAGGACAGGATTCTTGGTGGGAGGCTGATTGATCAGAACTCAAGCAACTGATAGGCAATGAAATGTAATTCACTCGGTAATGTCTCTTCCCGTTGTGGGAATGTAGGGCAGAATCCTTTGCCATGACAGGCTGTTGGTCCATCAGCCATGGATCTTAGAACCTCCGGACGAAAGAACCTGAAGGAAGAGAGCAGGGCTCTCTAGGAATCTAGGCAAAGGCAAGGTCCATTTTGCAGCACTTTGGACTAAATCTCTGCAAGGCAACACATCTGAGCACTGGCTCGATCCTCCCAATTTTACCAAGTCTGGTGCTTTGAGAAGAAAAGCTAAAAAGCTTGAGCCCGTCTCTCGGTGTCATTTGTTTCTGTGCACAGAACCTCCAAAAACAGGAGGCCGAGGCTGACCTCTTTGGTCAAGAGTCAGCTCGACTTTAAAATTATGATCACATGTGAAGGCTAAAAATGGGAAAGGGAAAACTCAGTTCTCAGCACAGAAATGCTGGAAACCCTCAGTCTGCATTCCAGTGAGGGTCTTGGCCCCATGCACAGATTTCCCACTGGGGATAGGTAGCTGGGAGATTGGCCAAGTTCTTTTTAAATCCATCTGAGTGTCAAGGATCATGGAGTTTCCTCTAGAGGTGGCCAGTTTGTGGATAAAACGATTTACTGTGGTGATTATGCTTTTTTTAATCCCTAAGAAACAGAAGCTCACAGGTAGGAGAAGGATGTCTGCCCGTCTTCACATAGTCTCCATGAACCTTGTGCATTAATGAAATCAAAAGATGGAGTCTGTTCAGTTCCCCAAGGTCTCCATAGCAAGTGGTCTCTACTAGCAAATAAAAACTAACAGAATTTTATTTTCATACAATTTTTGGGTACTAGAAACCTCAAATCAGTGATTCCTGTTGGAAGCTTCTGGAAGCTTCATGACTTTTTCCTTCTTGCTTCAGAGAGGCTCTAGAAAATTTTAATGTTTCTTTCTTGACCTATAGCTACAGAACTTCAAACTCTTTAAGTATGAGGCATTTTCCTCTGCCTGTGCCTAAGTGTATCTCTACTTCACAGACAGTGGTTATGGGAGTGAGATGCACTTCCAATGTAATATGAGCTTCTTATTTAATTGCATCAAGACCCCCTTTCCAAACAGGGTGATATGCACAGGTATCCAGGATTAGGACTTCAACACATCTTTTGAGGAAACACACTGTTAACCACAGGTATATAAAGTGAGACAAATTCCCAGGTAGAAGAAAAATAAAATCCTAAGTCTTGGACAAGAGACCCTCTGGTCATCTGTCTGCCCCACTAAATTACTCTTGCCCTCTAGAAGACTTGGTTTCTGTCTCTGCAAGCAACACTTGTCCTATTTACTTCAGAACACCTCAAAAATAAAAGTCATACACAGTATTTTCTATTAGAAAGTGTTTCTACCAGTGCAAGGGATTAGTATGAACTCCTTCCAGATTGTGTTGACTTTCCCTTAACTTCCTAACTACTTAATAAGTGTGTAATAGAATGAGAAGTACGGCCTGACTTACAGGGAAGAGAATTCAAATTACATGCCTCCCTTCATCTGGGTTTGAGATAAAGTTATAGGAGATTTGCAGATCAGGAGAGTGTTACAAAGGCTTTTGCAGAACTTTTTATTCGTCCCCAAGAAGGATGGTACTCAAATGCAGCTAAAAGGTGACAAGCACTTTAAGCAACGGTGACATTAGCAGCTGTCCTGTTCTCTGTGTGGTCTATATTACTGGATATGATGACAGTGTCTTGCTGGTTTTCTCTTGTTTTGCAATGTTGGGCATCAAGCCCAGAGTCTCACATGTTCAGGGCAAGCATTGTACTACTGAGCTACATCTCCTCTCCAACGCTCACATAGCTGCCTAGTCCAAAGACTTTTCTGGATACAGAGACAAGAGACCACACAGCTTAGAAAATTAGCCCAAAATGAATCCCTCCCTTCCCAGAAGGATGAGATATGCAAAAAACAGAACCATTGGGTAAGAGATTTGGCGCTCCAGTAGCTGTAAGAAATCTGTTCTTACACTTCAAAAGGAAAGATGACCACTCTTGGAAATACCAAGAGAGGGAAGGTATCACTGAGGTAAGAGCTTGAGAACTATAGCTGTGTCCAAAGCATCAAGTTGCTTTCACTGACCTTAGATTGTGGGGGTTTGATGACCCAGGAGAAATCCCACAAGGAAAAAATTAGCATGAGCCAAAGAGCCTTTCTCCATTTGCCAAACAAACTGATCCTTCCCTTTCTTGGTGCTGGGCATGTATGCTTCTCAGGGACAGTCATATACCTTCAAAAACACCAAATCACACACCCGTTAATAAACAAAACTTTATTTTTCTTTAATACAAAAATTAAATAGCAAGTTTTTTTAATACAGTGATAAATTAGAAATTTACAGTACAGACATCAAAGCAGACACACTTTTGTACAGCCTTAAAAACAGGGATCTATTTCCTTGAAAATTCTGCAATCTATTCAGGGCATACACAGCAGGGTTTGCCTGGTACCTCGACATCAGGCATCTGAATGGCCCCAGGTTGCCTTCAGGTTCCTGGAGCTACTCAGAAGCATGAGGATCCAGGAAAAAGGCCGAGAACAACTAGGTAAACTGCTGCACAAAACAGTTCTAACTGTATTTTCTCTTCTTGCAGACTGGGATTATTATTTTAGTTCACCTTTCTTATGAAGAGCCAAGGGGCCTCATCCTGAGGCCTTCTATAATCTCACGCCATCTCTGTGAGGTAGAAGAAACTCAGAAGTGTCTGGATGTCCATTACGGAAGCTCTAGAAACAACTTATGTCTCCCCACAGCCACAGTCAAGTGAAGGCCTCAGCCTGTTAAGCTCTCGGGATTTTGAAATGTGTACTACCTGGGAAGGGAGACAGAGGGGCTGTCACCCTGTTTCAGCTTTCTGGGATGACACTGATCATTAGCCAAACATTCGGGGAGATCCGGCAGGCACAAGTGCTCTGAGGATGTGGCTCATTTGGGATTCCAAACAGACGCATCACCAGCTGCTTGGGTGACTAGTAGGAAGTGAGCAAAGACGGGGAGCACAGCAAATGACAGACCAAGACAAGTGACGACGCGAGGAGAGATGCGATTTTTAGGGGAAGAAACATGTCGTGGTGGGGCGGTGGGGCGGGAGGGTGATATACTTCCTCTTGGTACTGAGTCATTATAGCACAGAGCACATGGCAGGAACAGAGCACTCTATCCAGGAGCCATGGAACCAGATCTATTACCTGGGCTTCCGTATCTCATCATTTGTAGGAGCAAAATGCTCCCTCGGGAGCTCCAAGTTCTTTGTCCCAGGCATGGAGGAAAAATGATAACCTGGGTTCTTTGACAGACATACCGCAAATTCAGACAGGGACTCTGAAGTCAAACACAACAAGACAAAGAGCATTGCTCAAGGCTGGGGCTCATCATGACTGGCAGGGATAGCCACTCTCGCTTCATCTCAGTGTCCCATGACCCAGCTTTGCACTCAGTACCAAAGACACTAACTTCTGTGATCGAAGTGCGTACAGAGCTGGAAGTATTTGTTAAACAGAACCCAGACCAGAATCTGATTGAGACGTCTCTAGTTTGGGCTTTGGGGACACGAGCGTTTGGGTACAAGTGAGGCAATGACAGAAAGGGACTCGCAGGAAATAGTGTCACCTGTCCCTTGGTTCAGGCCTCTGGGCAACTCGCCAGCTCAGAAGCCAGTTCAGCAACCAGGAAATGGGTCACCATAAAGGCTGAAAGATATGATCGGCTGAGTAGCTCAGCCAGGTGACTCTGGCCATTTCTACCCTACACAGTGTCCCTCTGCCCATGGGACCAAGGCGTTTATCACGCAGGAGGTTGGGCAGTGGTGGCCTTAGTTATGTTGGAGAATATCTGGAACTGAGGCCTTTTCTTGAAAGTTGCAATCACATGTACTAATTCCAGATCTCAGAGGAAGGAAAGCAAAGCTCACTTCCCCCTCAGCCTGCTGCTGTTCTTGAATATGCCTGTGTAAGTCCCACGGGACAATCCAAACCCTGACCCTCCTATGTCCAAAGCCATGGTTAGATGCTGGAGCCAGTTCTTGGGGCCTAGGGAGTTTATATGAAGATTGTCATGAACCAAAGCTGGTGCTTTCTGTCATTAATTTAGAAGGAATTATGGGAAAGGAAGAGAGACCTAGGAAGAGATTTGTGGGAATGATGCTAAGAAGAGATACAGATTCTTCTTGGGCATTGGTAAGGGACTCCTCAGCCACCAAGTTCGTTTCCTGGAAAGTGGAGTCATTCTCCCCAGCCCGCCATAGGGAAGGGAAGACCGGACAACTCTGTGGTGTTGTTAAGACTGTCAAACCAGTCTGAACTGCCAGGTCCATTTGCTCAAACATAACTTCCCCCAGAAAAGGCAAACTACCTCAGAAGATAGAAAAATTGTCAGTACACTAGCTCTAGATTTCAGAATACAGGTGGTCGGTTTCACCCAGAGGGCTGCTGTTGTCATGGTTATTATATATATCACACTCTATGGAGGGTACAGTCTTGGTCCTACAGTCACTGAAGCATTACAAAGAGAATTGCATCACAAAGTCTGCACAGCAAAGCTAGTCAGCTACTGCCTCGCTCTTTATCCCTTTCCTGTGCCAGAGTCACTGCACAACTCCCAAGACACCAAAGCGGAGCGTGAGTAAGGGCAGGCTCTGCCCTTGGGTGCACACTCCAGGGCCCTGGACAGCTATGGGAATTGTGTGCAAGCAGTGTAGGCATGTCCAGTTTGCCTGTGAAAAGCAGCTCATTCAGGAGTTCAATTGGCCCTTCCATGGATCTATTCTCATGGTCCTGGAGCCTTATGCCCTAGTCCAGTCGAGGTACTCAGACTGAAAATCACCGGGGCCCACCCGGGTCTATCACCAGGGCCCACCCGGGTCTACCGAGCTCTCCATTTCACAAGCCCCAAGACTCTTTTCCAAACACACAATGGGCCTTAAATGCATCTTGATATCAGACATCTACAGAACTTGCAAAAGCAAAGGGTGTGGGGAAAAAGATGTAAAGTCTGAGACAAAGCTCAGAGAGAGAGAGAGAGAGAGAGAGAGAGAGAGAGAGAGAGAGATTTTTAAATTTTAAATAACTGGAGTTTGTGAAATGTTTCTCTGTGAAAAGTATGATTGGACAAAACATTAAGAACTCTCTTACTAAAAACATAAACCAATAAATCACCGCAGCTGCTGAAGCAGACAGGCATGAAATACAAGGGGAACAACCTGTGACATGGACAATGTTTTGTCCCAGAAAGCTGGTGATTAAAAGCCCTAAGGCAGGTTAAGAAAAAGGCCAGTCACCATTTTAAAAGAGCTTCAACTTTTGATAGGTTGCTAGCGGGTACCCCCTCATGAGGGACTTAAAGGACACATTTTAAAGGCTTTGGACACCCCAGCAAAGGCAATTAAGGACCGTGCTGTTAGACGCTGCAGCTCATTTCATTTGCTCTACACCATACCCCTCGCTAACCAATCCGGCTTCTGGCTGGCATTCTGGACGTTCATTAGGCATCATATAAATACTCCAGGCCACACTGCCTCCAATGAAATCTTATAAGGAGCCTTTGCCCATTACTAAGGAACAATTATGCACCAAGTATTTGGATCTGCTGTCCTTAGTCGCCTTTGCAAAGTTGAATAAGTCTCCATTGTGGCAAGTAGACCAAAGCCCGATAACATTCTTCGGCCACGGTGGGGAAGGCACTATCACACTGAGAACGCAAGTTGACCACAGTTTTAAAGTCAGTTGAGTATATGATGTCATGGTCCAAGAATGTGCTTTTAATTGTAACTGACACACACAAATTACACAGTTAATCTGTGTGAATGCAAAGTTGCCAAGAAATTTAACATTTCAGTTCTTCCAGACTGGCGTCTGCCTAGATGCAATCATACGAACTAAAATACTTTAAGTCCCAGTTGCTTAACATTGCTTAATGCAATAGGTCTCTGGGGTCGGTAAGGTAAGTCAACTTAGTATATCTCGTTTTCCTCTGAATTAAGTGATTGCCAGAAAATGAATCACCTTTCCTTTTCCTCTCATTAGGCATGCTGCAGTGCAAAAAAAAAAAAAAATTCCTATAAAAATAACTTTTTTTGAGTCATTAGTGTAAAAGTGAAGAAAACAGGGGTTGCCTAGAATCAAGGATGTTGAAATTTAAGAACAGACAAAAATGCATTGGATACCTTACGTGTGTTAGTACAGTACTTTTGTTTGCTCAAACAATTTTGTTTTACGACAAAGGCACTGAAGGATTTTGACACCACCTCTTGGGAGTGCGCTCCAAAGTTCTAAACAGCAGACAGTGTAGGCCAGAAGATGTTTATGTTAGGCCAGCCAAACTATAAAACTCTGTAACACGTCTCCCAACCCAGCATTGCCAGTGTTTATAGATCTCTTTGCTATCTGCAAGACCTAGTTACTATTTAAAATGTAAGGGTTTTAAAAATTAATCTTTCTCCTCGAATGCTATTAACTCACAGCTGAAATCCCACCCAGTAGGAGAGCAAACACCATCACCCCGGACTTCAGGAATCTAAGCCAGACCTCCACGGACTACAAGCTGTGACCTGCTAAAGTGATCGACACTTCGATTTTTCACAGCTTTGAAAGCCACTAACTGGCTTTTCCATTTTGGACCATTCCAAAGTCTGCAGCGAAATCATTGGTCTTCTGATGCTGAGTTCAGTAAGGGTGATGGGCTGACATGGGGGATGGGGGTTGCTGACGTGTCTCTAGTTTGTTCAAACTGATCACTGCATCATTTCCTTCAAAATGAGGAAAGTGGAAGCCGCCTAGCTTCATACCACAGTTTCGTTGCCTTTCCCCGGCTTGACCCAACCATTGCCCCTCTTTTCTCTCTTTACCTTCCCAGAATTCACCAATCGGTTAGAACATTTTTGCCACGTGTGAAGAGTTTTGGCAGACCATATCCACATGCCTGAAGTGATGCCCACGAGCAAAGACATAAAAATTTTCAACATTTCGACGGCCATGTTTGAGTCATCTGCAGAATACCGGAAGAGTGCCCAGTTTGAGATTTCATAGAAATAACAGGCGATCACACAGGTTGCAGGGACTGTGTACAGTACTGAGAAGACCCCGATCTTCACCATGAGCCTTTCCAACTTGTCTGTCTTTGTCCCATCCTTTTGAAGATTTGACCGAATTTTGAACAAGGCCACCAAACCTGCTGCGATGAACAGAGTTCCAATCACCAAATATGTAAAGAGAGGTGCCACCACAAAGCCAGTGAGGGCGTCTAGATTTTGGTTCCCGACATAGCACAGGCCCGTCAGTTCGTCGGCATCCACTAGCCTCATGATCAAGATGACAATGGTCTTCACTGCGGGAATGGCCCAGGCCGCAATGTGGAAATAAGAGCTGTGCATTTCAATGGCTTCATGACCCCACTTGAGTCCGGCTGCCAAAAACCAAGTGAGCGTCAGGATAACCCACCAAATGGAGCTGGCCATTCCAAAAAAGTACATCAGCAAGAAAATTATTGCACATCCTGTGTTCTTAAGTCCTTCTTGGATGAGAACGGGTTCTGCCGCCTCTTCAAAATCACAGGATATCCTTTCCCGGCCTACAGTCAGCCGAACAATATAAGCAATGCTATAAATATTATAGCACATACTGAGAAATATGATGGGGCGCTCGGGGTAAGAAAACCTGGAGGAATCGATCAGGAAAGTCAGCACAGTGAAGGTGGTTGAGATAAAGCAGAGACTGGCCCACACGGCCATCCAAACATCCGTGAACTCCTTAGCTGACCGGCTATGTAAGCCGGCATCGTAGCCACACTTGAGCACACAGGTCAGGCTCCTTTTCACCCAGATGTACTGATCAGAATGGCTCCCCACCGACTGGCACTCTTCCCCTGGCTGGATGGGAGTCTTGTGAGGCAAGGGGACCTCCTCATCACCTGGTCCTTCCATACACATGTGGTTGTGGTCATTCTGGGGTGGGAACTTGCTGCAGTTCAGGCTGTCTGGCCAGGCAAAGCCAAATTCCTTCAGGACCGGTTCACATCGTCTCTTGACTGAAAGGCACATGCCACCGCACGGGCCGATGGGGATGTTGATCTTCTCGGTGCACATGGGCACATAAACCGAACAAAGGAAGAACTGGAAAAGTAGCGACAGGAACAAAGAAAACAATGAGTAGGATTTGAGCAAGCGCACAGAGCTGAGTGAGTGCTTCCAGGCAGTGTGCGGATGCACTTTTAAGCCAGCCTACTGGGAATATGCCTGTTTACTCAGACCTCAAGTGCTGCTCCCTAAAAACCTATCGCTTTTACAGTTTCCTCAGTTGGGTTTTAGTGCCGCTCTGCACAGGAGCATACAGTAGGAAAGAGCAAAAACGTGTCTGAAGAATTACAGTCTTTTTTTTCACGCAACCCTTGCAGAAATCAACTTTTAAAGAGTGACTTCCAATATCTCTCTCCTTCCAGCCGCCACTTAGGTGGTGGGTTCTTGACTTCACCTTCCTCTCTCTGTTACTGTGAAATACAGACCCTGCTGCCAGTCTGTTTTCCTCTAGCTGACATTTTAGGGTTAAAGAGTCAATCCTGAATTTTAACAGAAACGTCACTCATTTGAGACTCGTAGACCCAAGGAGGAATTATGGGTGGGTGGGGGTCTTTGGTCTCCAGGGATTTGTTTGGCTAGCAATTTTTCAATGATTAATAATGAAACACAATAGGAAGGTATAAATGTTAAGTCCCTGAAGTTGCAACAGCAGCAGGGGAGAGTCCAGTTGCTGTCCTCAATTCCTCCAGCATTGATAAACAGTCTCCCTGGCTCCTTACAGATGTTGTCTATGAAGTCTAGCATTACAAGTAACTATTTCCCAGCATGTAAAGGGATCCAGTCTTGTCTTTCAAAACAGCTTGGCTGCCTCCCCAGGCTACATGTAATTAAAAATATATATCCCTGCAAACGTTGTTTCTCCAACAAAATTGCCACTGATGTCAACTGTGTGCTGTTTCCAAACTGAGAGCAAGAGAATCATTTCTTAAGCGTTTGTAGCCTGGTGTGGAAATCCTGAAACTTCCACGGGGATATTTCACCAGCAACAGGTCTAATCCCAGCCATCTTCCCCAAACCACAAGTCAGCTTTTACAATTACCTATGTAAGAACCCGAGCCTGTAAATACACTGTCTGTTTCTTATCTCGATACAGCCAGAACTATAGATTTCTTGAGGTTTCAACCTGGACAAAGCCATTCAGTCTCACCAGCCAAAACATGACTAGTGCTAAGTTTTAAGTTTTTTTTAAAAAACTTCATTCCAATCCACTTTTCACTGAGTTGGCTGTGTAAGAAAAATTATAACATTTATGCTGTATATGCAAATTACTTTTCACTTATTATTATTATTGTAGGAAGAGTTTCTATTGTCGTTACACATTATCTACCTTTTAACATTTTAATGACTGCCAAGAAAAAGAAAAAGAAAAAAGAAAGGGGGAAAAAAAAGTTCTTCAAATACGCAAACTACCTTCCTGGAGCTTTTTCAGTCCCTCCAAACACTAAACCTGCCTCCAACGCTAAGGACGAGAAAGAACTCGGGCCAACCTAACCACTCTTTCCTGTATGACCTCTAAAAGTGCAGGATGGCGGAGCATTCTGCAGAAAACAGGCGGTGATGTTTTATTTGGTAACCTACACCCAAAAATACAGGCAGAAAGGAGGTCGAGGAGCGACCTGCTAAGGCGAAGTTCTGTCTCCTTATCACTCCTTCCAAGTTTTAGGTGCAACCGGTTGCCCTGCCAGGACTCGCCCACCAAGCAGCGGCTGCCGGAATCCTTGGCAAAGATAACCCTCAACTCCACTGGGGTTAGGGGCTTGGCCAGACATGGGCAGGGGAGAAAAACGGAAGGGCGGGGTGTAAGAATAGGTTCTTTCGCCGGCCAGATGACTTACACAACGTTTTGGCTTTCAGACTCCAAGAAGGACAGAAAAGTGGGGGGTGGGGTGCGGGTTACAAATCACTTTTCCAGGAGTTGTACCCTCAAGTTAGGAAGGGAGCAGGGGGCTCCATCTGTCAGGGATTCCAAGGAAGGAGTTTGGGAGTTTCTGTCTACCGAGTCCTCCAGGGATGGGGGTAGGGGCGCCCACCTGCAGCTGGCTGGAGCAGCCGTACTGGATGAGTGGCGTGAAAGTTGTCAGCTGCAGCTCGGCGTCTGTCTGCAGCTCGTGTCCCACTAAGTTGGGCATCTTGGTCACGTTGTAGCCGAGGTTCTGGCACATGGCGATGCGGATGGGGTCGCAGCGCCTCTCCTCCTCGTCCCCGAACCCCAGGGCCGGCCGCAGGAGCAGGAGCAACTGCAGCAGCAGCCCCAGCCTGACGCCTCCAGGCGTCCCCCGGACTCTCGGCCCTGTGCCCCGCCAAGCCATGGCCAGAGCCGCGGGCAGCAGCGGCGGAGGCTGCTCTAGCAGACACCCCCAGTTTGCACAGGGGCGCCGGTGGCCGCGCAGCTCCCAGCTCCGGATGGGGAAAGCCGTAAGGCGCCAAGGGCGACGAGCGGGCAGCGGCCGCCTCTCCAGCTGCTGTACGAGACTGTGCGGGATATCAGACGTCCGGAGTCGGGGCCGAGGGATGGGCTGCTAGGGTCATGGCTGCAGGCGGCGATCCCAGAACCCGGCGCCGGCCGAGTCCGGCTTTTCGGCGAAGCCCGCCTGCACACTACGCCGCGCTGTTCTCACCGCCCCAGCGCTCTGCGGCGCTGGAGGTTCGCAGGGCGGGGGCGGGGCGGGACGGACAACGCGACTGTCCAATGACGGGCCCCCCTGGGCAGAGGGGGCGGGAAGGGGCGGGGCCGCTCTCCCGCTGTAAGGGTCAGGCCCCCGCCCGCGGCTTGATCCTCTCTCCCTGGCTCGCTCCAGAGCTGCCCCGCCCCGCTTGGCTTCCCGGCGCTTGGCGTCCTCCCACCCGGATCCATTGCACGCTGTGGCCAGGCGTCGATGGAGCCCCGAGGCTCCTGCCCAGCCAACCTGCTCTCCTCTTCCAGGTGAGACGTGTGCTCCCACATCGACACCCCTTTCACGTCCTTCCTCTTACAGCTGTCACCTCCGGCCCCGTGGCCACCTCTGTATCAAGCAAAATAATGAACACAAAGAACACGGTATTTGGGGTGTACACAGATTGTGGCTTTAAATCCTCGCTGTGTGACCTTGAGCAAATTGCCCAACCTCTCAGCGTCAGGTTCCTCATCCGTAAAGTGACTTGGGAGGATTAGCGATAAAGCCTGAAAGGCTTAGAGCTGGTGCCTGGTACAGCGCGAGTTCGCAAAAAATTTTCACCTCTAGCCAGTGGGGCTGGCGCCCGCCCCCGCCCGGGTGGGGGAGGGGCCCCGGAGCAACAGAGCCGCCGACGGGCTCGCGCTCCGGTTTCCTCACCGTACGAAATGAAATTCCACAGGGGGATTCGAAAGGAAATGAGGCCGGGACGCTCCGTGCTTCTCGGCCCGCCGCCCTTCCTGTCTCGGGGACACGGTTTCTAAATAAGGTCGTGAGGGTGAGAGCGCGGGAGGGAAGAGGCTTGACCTGTGCACCCGAAGCGAGGACGGCGCACCAACCACAGGGACGCCCCTTCCCCTACCTACATCCTGCACTCTTCTCGTCCCCATTCTTGCTCTGGGGATGGGCAGATGTTTCCACCCGTGTCCCACCAGCTTCTCTCCCTTTCACCCACAAAGAGAGGACTTTGTGTTGGGTCCACCTTCTCTCTGCTTCCCATTTGGCCAGTGGAACTCTCAGCCCGTGATTTCCTAAATTGTCTACTTGTTACGATTGGTCAACCTAATAGGAGCCTCCAACTGGCCACTCAGTAGGCCAGTTTGTGCGTGACGTCCGTGTTCCCCTGTCACACAGCGGTTCTCCGAGCATGAAGTGATGCCTGCAGTACCCACCCTCTAGCACAGTGATGGATGACTAAGGCTCAGTAACTCCGCTCTCACTTTTTGTTTATATCTGGGGCAGATCTCGAAATGTAGATGATCAGTCTCCTGCTAAATTTTGAGGATACTGATAATCAGGGAAGGATTCCTCCCTTCTCCTTCAAGAGTGTTTGCTTAAGCCCCTGCCTGTGTTTTTCTGACGCTCTTTGTGCCTTCCCATTTCAGGTGATCCTCTGGCACACAGCTGGAGTAAGGTATAAATTGGAAGAATACACACACTCAAATTTTGTATCTTTAGTTTTCTTATATTGACTGAACCTGGTTGAGGGTAAGAATGGAATCAACTATTTTGGGTATTTGCCTCTGTGCCTGGAACTGTTGGGCATATAAAAGCTGCATCATCTCAAGTCATTGTCATAATCTGGTAAAGAATGTTTGGGTCCTTTAATGTAGACTGAGGAACTGAAGCCAACCCAAGGCAACAGTTAGCAATGGTAGGACCAACCAACTCGGAGCCCCGCCTTTTAAAGTTGCAGGGCAAGATTGAGTTCTGGGATTTCAGGACCAGCCTGAGTCCTCTGTATCCGGGTACCAAAGATGCATAAATAATCAGAAAGAGAGCCGTGGTCTATTCATTGTTTGAGAGGGACAAACGAGATGAATAGGTTAAATTGATACATGACCCCCGTTCTGAAGGATCACATAGGAGACAAAACAAGTGCACTGGCCACAGTAACCACCGAGAACCATGAGCAAACTGGAGGTGGGGGGCGCCGAGTGTGGAAAGCTACCCAGAGAGATAACCTGCAAGACTGTGAGCTACGTAACAAGGTGGGCTTGGGGTACAGCTAACACTTTGCCTACAGCAGGGTGTGTGCGTGGTTTATGAAACAGTGAACTTCCTGAAACCAAGGAGGATGATGGACCTGTCACTCACAGAGCACCTAGTAGATAGGCAGGGCATCATTGGTGCCGGCTGAGGGGGCACTATTATGAAATCAGTAACATTTCGTAAGAAACCCTACTCTGCACCAGCATTCCATGACTTTATACTGATAATGTGCCGTTCTCAGAACCATCTGAGAAAGCAGTTTTAGAAAGACCAAACAATCTGACCAAGGTGCCTTACTATGTAGTGGAGAAGTAAATTTCCCATTTGCTGTAGGCTAAACACTGTGTCCATGTTCTGGTTCCCAATTCTCACCGGATTCTACCTACTCTACCATGAAGGATGACCTTTCCTAGGGGACCCTGACCCCGTCTCTCAGGCCTGGAATCACTACTTAAGCATGTTTGAAGCAACTTGTCCCCTTTGAGGACACATGAAGAAGCCCCTTTTCCATCAGAGGCTTTTCCTGTCAACAGCTTTTCTTTCTAGCCAGGGAACTAACTCATCACAGGTATTTTCCGCAAAAGAAAGCCAGGGGAATCACATTTCAGTCTGAATGTGGAGAGAAAACAAAGACCAGGACTTGAAACTAAGTCTGAATGGCCCCTTGGTCTCTTTCTCATGGAGTTGTTCACACGGTGCGTAACTGTGCCTGATTTCAAATACAGTGTGCCTGTCTTTGTTACAGAAAATACTTCTCTGGGGGATTCAAGCAGAGGGCTATTGCCCGGTGACAGGTACAGCTTGTCTGCTAGGAAAAGATAGAGTTGCATGAAAAGAGCCCCCGTTTACCCTAAGGTACAGGTCACCAGCCTCTAGTGACTTGTCCCAAGTGCAAGGCAATTTCCTTGGTCCAGCCTCCTAGTTTTTAGGAGCTGCAACAAACATGACTTCTGTGGGTGGCTGGGCAGTGGGATGGCTCAGTATTTGCAGTCAAATGAGAGGCTGGGATGCAGCGAGTTCCTGCGACGTGCTAGGATTTCAGCCTGACACTCCTGCACTGATATACTTGTGTAATGGGGCCTGAGTTAAAAGCTCTATTTGGAGGCCAGCTGTTAGGTTAAAAAAAAAAAAAAAGAAAGAAATCTACCACCTAAGGGGCTGGGTGCAGTAAACATGCTTTCCCTCCTGAGGAAAACCTCTTATTTGTAGTTCTTTGCTAGCCCAATTAAATGTTGAAGTGGTCACCCTAGAGCTTGCTTTTTATTTCCTGAGAAACAATCCAGCTAATCCATATTCAGCAGCTTCTAAGAAAAGTCTCATTTCAACCACTCATGAAGAAACCAGCGTCTTTGAATCTAGACAGAACATTTAGAAGCCACAAAGAGCTGTCTTGATAGAAAATGCACGAGAGCAATTCATTATTACCCTCGTTGGTTTGGGAGGAAATTCACTAGGATTAATACGCGTACCTATTGGGAATTTAGTATGAAGCCACCAAGCTCTCAGTTCATTTTGGGAGACACCAAGCCACCTCCCATCAGCTTACAGGTCGCTTGGACACTACACTTACACCCAAACTCATTACAAAACAAAAACATGCATGCTGGGCCAGGTGAAAGAGAACATTGATCTCACTCCAAGCCGAGCAATTGGAAGTCCTTAAAGGCTAAGTAACTGCTACTAAAGGCAGAGCCAAAGTCCCTTCTGAGTCCATTCTGTCACTAGCCTGCATAGAATTGTCACCAAAGATATGTCAAAGAATCAAGCCCCGTTCCGTCTACCATACGTTTATCAAGTGTGAGATGAAACGTTGGAAATTCTGATGAGTGCTGATGATATATCAAACAGATGGGCAGCCAATATGTCTGTGGGAGGCTCAAATTAACGCAAAGGTAGCGTATGCCCCGAAAGGCTCATCTCCTCTCAGTATTCATTTTCACTGTACTAGCTCATATATTGCAACAGGTTGTTATCATCTGAGCTGGGTACTCAGACAAGGTATGTAGCCTTCTACACGATGGCCCCTACCTTTGAGGCAGTTACAGAAGAGATCAAAACAGAAGCACATTCCTCTATGGTCGGCGATTTCTTGGCCTCCCCTAATTCTTTCCACTTCCACTGTCACACACAACTCTGTCTGCATTATAAGGCGATGTGTGCCTTGTTTACTCTGTTGTTGTCAGAGAAAGAACCTGTTCTTTACTGATCCATAGAAGTCACTTAAGAATGTGCGTGGATAGAGCAAAGGACCAAAATGTGCTTAGGTCCTGTTCTTCTCCTAACACAGGAACGATGGACAGTGTCCAGCTTTCTTTTGAGCTCATTTATTTTTTAAATTTTACTGTGCCTATTCTTAAACATTCTAAGATGAGACATTTGCCTGGGCTGAAATCATGGTTTAAATTAGGTGCAGGTAAGCTTATTTGCTTCATGAATAATCAAACTAATATCGTCTTATCAGTGTGTATCAGCCATTTGAGCATTGCCAGCTGAAGTCATTGAGAATTACACATAGCACGGGAAAGAGCAAGGCTCTCAAGCTGAGACGGCATAGATTGGGGATGACTTCTTGGTAAGCATATAGAAAAATAAGAAGGAGAAATTAGTATTGAGGGATGGATAAGTTTCCAAGAAACCAAGGGAAGGACAGCAGTGAAATAGTCGTTTCAGAAGCACACTCATCTTCCTCGCTGGACTCAGTGAGAATGGATAGGAATAAAAATAACAGGCAAAGGGTCACCTAGCCACCATTGCACACAGGCACTGGTAAAAAGATAGAGGAACTTCATATCCTCTGTCAAGGGAAGAGGAGGGACTGCTATGTCCTGTGAAGTAGAAGCATCTTTGCCATTTTACCATTACCTTAATCTGAAAGCAAAGTGTGACCACAAGACATGTGTTTGAATGCTGAATTGATACAGAGTGGAGTTGTATTGCTTGGTACTATGTTAGTTTAGCTGAACTGGAAGATTCTTTGTCATTTTGCACGAGTGCATGTGAACATAAGCATATGTATGTGTGTGTGTGTTATGTGTGTGTGTTATGTATGCACAAACACTTGTGTATAAATATTTGTATGCTGGTGCACTCACCCATGTATACATGTGTGTGTGTGTGTGTGTGTGTGTGTGTGTGTGTGTGTGTGTGTGAAGGCCAGAGGTTGACATCTGATGCCTTCCTCTATTGCTCTTAATCTTCCTCCTCCTTCTTCTTCTTCTTCTTCTTCTTCTTCTTCTTCTTCTTCTTCTTCTTCTTCTTCTTCTTCTTCTTCTTCTTCTTCTTCTTCTTCTTCTCCTCCTCCTCCTCCTCCTCCTCCTCCTCCTCCTCCTCCTCCTCCTCTTCCTCCTCTTCCTCCTCCTCCTCCTCTTCCTCCTCCTTCTTCTTCTCCTTCTCCTTTACCTTCTCCTTCTTTGTCTTCCTCTTTCTCTTCTTCCTCTTCCTCCTTTCCCTCCTTTTCTTCACCCTCCTCCTCCACTTTCTCTTTCTTTATCTTCTTCTTCTTTTCCTACCCCCTCCTCCTTTCTCTTCCTCCTTCTTTGAGACAACACCCCTCTGTGAGCCTGGAGTGGTGTTGAAGCTAGGTTAGCTAGCCAGAAAGACCTGGAACGTTCCTGTATCGGTCCTCTCTTCTATCCCTTGCCAGTGCTTTGGTTGCAGATTTGCCACCCCAGGCTTTCTTATGGGTACCAGGATCCGAACTTAGCCCCTCATGATTGTACAGCAAGCACTTACCAGTTATGTTTATTCGACTCGAAGGCTTGGCCAGCATTCTAAGGGTTTCCTTCCCGATATCATTCCAGATTAACGGTGGCCCTAGGAAAACTGATCCTGACATTGGAAGTGAAGGATAAGCAGCTGTCTGATGCTCTGAATGTCAGTACAAGACATGAGCGCTCAGATACTGTCACTCATGTGCTGCCACACCTGTTAGCGTGGACCAGCAGCTGGATCTGAAGTCCCTCCAAATGCTGAGAATCGAGCCCATCTAGTCATGCTGACAAAGCTTGGTGGCGGTTAAACAGTGAACCACTCTGAGTTCCATTTTGCCCTGGATTTCACAATGCCACACCCAGCTTCCAGCCTCTCTCCCTGATTGCAGCCCTGGCTGGTTTTAGGTGATTTCAGGAACAATAGACAATGTCACACATGGAGTATTTATAATAAACTTTTTATTCTACCTCACTCATAATTCCCCTGACTAGTATGTCTCATAAAACGATTCATTGAATGTTAATACATGGAAACTGCTCCTCAGCTTACAGAGAAGCTGCAGCGAACAGATGTGACGTGCCCACGTGGCATACAGATGGTGAACCACTGGGCCTTAGATTCTTGACAAGTGTGCACCCGATTCTCCTGGGATGTGTGTATGTGCCTGTATAGCACTTATTGACACTGCTGCTTTTACATGTGTTATCTTGTTTAATCCACCATACTCCCAGGACAGACATTAAACCTGGATTATTTCCTGCATCTCCACCAGGCTGAACTGCCTGGTCTCCTTCCCTGGCTCTGGTTTTCTACTGCTCACCAGTGATCCAGGCTCTGTACAAGAGTGAGTGTTTAACAACAACTCCACAGGTTGTGTTCCTCTGAGATTTAAAAGTTCTCACGTTTTCCTCATTGTAAGGAGAACAAAATTCAGCAGGCGTAGAAGGAGAGCTTCCTTTTCGGTGATATTTGCTTTTTACCATGGTACACCACTGTGTCCTTTTCTCATGTCCTAAAACATCCTAAGCTAGTGTCTGGCTTTTTTCTCTGCCTAGAATGTTTCTTGTGGTCTTTAGATGGGTGTCATTGTCTCCAAGATCTTCTCTGGACACTCATGTCTTCCCCTTCCCTTTGGCCATTTTCTTAACCCTCTTTTGCTTCCTTCAGAATTGTTCCTCCCTCCTCGCTCAGTTGCCTTAATTGCCACAGGAAATGGCAGAAACAATATTCTGACTCAGGTCACTGGCTCTGTGCTTTATGTGTTCTGCTACCTTCTGCCTACCTCAGCTTTATTCTTCCAGCAGGTCTTCTGTGCACTAAATATACCACAGGACATTAGACCTGAACAAACATTGGAAACTTAGCTATTTCCTTGTGACGTCATCACGGTGACAGCTGAACAGCACTTACTGAGGTTTCACAGCATGTATTGCTAAGGTATGTAGAAAAGGGCAGACATTGTAAATCGCTGCTTACATCCTAGGGATTTTCAGATATCTTTTTTTAAAAAAACTGAACAGACCTGGTTTTGCTTCAATAGCCCTTGAGTTCTCGGTTTCAAGAATTTGAATGAAGCTGGATACAGTGGCAATGGCTGTGGAGTACTGCAGAGGCTGAGGTGGGAGGAGCTGGACTGCAGAGGCTGAGGTGGGAGGAGCTGGACTGCAGAGGCTGAGGTGGGAGGAGCTGGACTGCAGAGGCTGAGGTGGGAGGAGCTGGACTGCAGAGGCTGAGGTGGGAGGAGCTGGACTGCAGAGGCTGAGGTGGGAGGAGCTGGACCAGTTGCTGGACCAGTCGCTGGACCCCCTGCAGAACAAACGAAAGTGACTGAATTGTAAAGGTGTTTTGTTGCCCGGTTTATCTACTTTGCTGTTGGGAACTCAAACCCATGCCAAGGAAAGACAGGAGCCGGTAGCATCGGATAGCCAGAGACCTGCAAGAAAATTTCCAGATCTGCTGCTGCAGAGTTCTGTTTATCAGATAAAGAAGCTGGGCCTCTGTGGAAATGACTCAGGGAAGAACAGGGCGAGAGCCACGGATTCATTTGCTCCATCCGTCTGTCTTTCCTTCACCTCCTTTGTTCTTAGACAGCCAAGGTCCACTCGGATGACTTGAGGCTTCAGATGGTACCGAGAGCTATACGCAGCTTGCCCTTCTCTGTGTGTTAACACACTGATGCTCTTACTGTTCACTTGCTCACTAAGGACCAGCCCCCCACGTACCTGCATCGACGAGCCACTCCACCTCGGCCATCAGCACTCTGCCCTCCTATCAGAAGAGTGCTGTGTTTGATGTCTGCTTCTGTGACTCCATTTCCAGCTTCATGTTGAAGCAGGCGAATGAGTTCTAAATTACAGCGTCCATTCCACTGCAGGGCTAGAGAAGGTGGGAGCTCGGGGGATCTCAGAATTGTTACTGCTGAGATAAGACTTCCTTATCACCCAATTTTACAGATAAATGAATGATTCCTAGAGAAAGGGGAGTATCAGTTAACTGTCCACTTTGGTACCACTAGGGTGACACAGCAAGACCAGATCCCAGGGGACCTGACTTCACAGTTACTACTTCATTGTGCTAAGAGCATAGCATAACACAATGACAGCATAGCACTGACCCAGCCAGAGAATCTTCCACCATGGAAATTAAGAAATTCTATTTCCTCTTTAAAACAAAGGCCCACCATAGTGTCTGTCCCCAAGAAGAACAAAAGCAAACATAAAATGTCTTTATCGTTCTAATAATTTTATGAGAATCAAGAGGTGAAAATAGGAAATTTCTTGCTTTTGGGTTTAGAAAATGCAGTTAGCTCTCCTAGACTCTCTTTATGTTACAAGTGAAAATGTATATATTAATGGAGTATGATACAATGTTTTGATATATTTGTACTTAGTGTAATGATAATCAAAATGAACTAATTAATAACCTCACACCGTTACCTTCTTGTGTATCTGTCAACAATAGTAATAATGTCAGCAGATGTCGTATAATACTGTTACAATTGCATACCATCCTCGTCAGAACAGCGTTCATCCTGCGTGAGATCTATGCACTTGCAGAATATTTTACTCCCTGACTAACACTTCTCTATTCACGTAAACCTCGTGCCTCAGGAATGCTGTCTTTCTGTGAGACTGAAGCTCTGAGGGTGCCTGTAAGTTAGAATGCACTATTTGTCTCTTTGTGCCTGACTTACTCACTTGGCACAGTGTCCTCCAAGTTCATACTTGGTGTGTGACAGGATTTCCGTGTAATTTTATAATTTGGACTAATGTTCCATTCTCTCTGTGTGATGTTTTCTTCTTACATTCATCCACTGATGATACTTACTTAAAATTCAGTACCTTGATTATTACGAGCAGTGTTTCAGACAATGTAGAGGTACTGATATCTCTTTGACAAACTGATTTCATTTTCATTGGAGATGTGTGTGTGTGTGTGTGTCTGTATGTGTCTGTCTGTGTGTGTGTTTCTGTGTGTGTGTGTATGTCTCTCTATGTGTATGTGTCTGTGTGTGTATGTCTCTGTGTGTGTCTGTATGTGTGTGTCTCTGTGTATGTGTGTGTGTCTGTATGTGTGTGTCTGTATGTGTGTCTGTATGTGTGTGCCTGTGTGTGTGTGTCTGTATGTGTGTGTGTTTCTGTGTGTGTGTGTGTGTATGTCTCTCTATGTGTATGTGTCTGTGTGTGTATGTCTCTGTGTGTGTGTCTGTGTGTGTGTCTCTGTGTGTGTCTCTGTGTATGTGTGTGTGTCTGTATGTGTGTGTCTGTGTGTGTGTGTCTGTATGTGTGTGTCTGTGTGTGTGTGTCTGTATGTGTGTGTCTCTGTGTGTGTGTCCACCCAGTCAGTTTAATAAGACTGCTAACATGAGCATAGTAGGGGTTGTTTACTAAAATATAACAATTTATCAGTAGTTGTGCCACGGAAGACAACAACAAACTCTCCCATGGTATTTATTAACTACGTATGGACCTGTAAGGGGAGTAACTCATGCCCCCCCCATTTATGATGAGATATTGACAAACCTAGTCTTGTGCAAGTAATCACAGCTTTAGTGGTTTATGAGTGCAGTGGCCAAGACACTTTTTGTAGCACACCTCTGCAACCTCTGACCCCTAATGTTTTTCTACTCCCCTTCCATGATGTTCCCTGAACTTTGGAGGTAGTAGTGATATATAGAATACCAGGTATGAGCTGCAACCTGCAGAGTGGGCATCAAATTAAACGAGAGCGTAGTTGGTTCCCTCTATAAGTCATGCCTCTATTTCATTGTTGGGCAAATCTTCCCAACAAGTCATTACTGTAGTCAGCATGGAAAGACTGCTAATAGCCTTTCTTTTCCAGAGGACTATATCGCTCCTTTTAGCACCATAAAGTCAGATCCGAAGGAGGACTGTTTCAGCTCAGACCCAGCTTTGTTTATCAATACCTTTAACCCTAGCATGCATATCTTCAGAAATAGGGTCTTATGATCATTGTTTGTTTTATATGGATTATGCTTAAAAAAAAATCTATTACCCAGATTGATGTCAAAATGTTTTCCAAGTATTTAATAGTTCCAGGTCACACATTTAACTCTTTATTTAGAGTTTTTGTTTTCTAAATAAAAAAGGATCTCATTTTATTGTTGCTATATGTATATTTATACCTCACAATAAATCTATTGATGAGATTTTAATTAAAAATTCTTTATCTTTGACTTTTGAAAAATTGATTATGCTTTCAGGAAGTTTTATTCCTATTTAACTTACTAATTTTTTGGTTTTGTTTTGAAGAAAGTCAAATTTCTACTTTGGCAAAACTCAAAAGGCCTGATCCCTCCAACAGATGCAGAAATGTAGAAGCCAGTTCCAGGTCCTCCAACTCCAGGTTATTTTTTATTGCCCCTGGGAGCACTAGCCGTAATGCCAGCACGGATATACTATTTTGATACTAAACACATTTCTCAGAGACTCAGGCAGTGTGCCATCTCAAGGAGCTATTCCACACCATTGTCTCATGGTGTGGAATCTCCACTGCTGTCCCTCAGCCTGGGCTTAGTTGACTATGAAGAACTGCTTTGTTTAGCATTTGCCTCCCAAATGTGTTGGTGGGAAAATACACTTTAAAATCCAAAAGTTATTTGTCTGTTGGGGCTTTCATTCCTGCATAAATAATTTTTCCACAAGAAAATTCTGTAGGTCAAAGCCTGAGATGGGGGTTTGTGTTCAAGTAAGTTTTTGAGTGTTGTCATGGAGAAGACAAGTGAGAAGAACACATGAAAGCACAGAAATGGGCTAAACATGAACGTGGCCCTCCATGATGTCTCAGCTCAGACACAGAGTGTGCTGGCAGGCAAATTACACTGCAGAGTGACTTCCAGGCTGTGGTGAGGTGAGCTGGCCATTTGTAACCCTGACATTCCGTCAGAGATCAGGGGTGGGTGTGTGTGTGCTTGTGTGTGTGTGTTTATATGTGTGAGTGAGTTTGTGTGTGTATGTGTGAGTCAGTATGTGTGTTTATATGTTTATATGTGTGAGTACATGTGTATATGTGCTTGTGTGTGTTTATATGTGCTGTGTATGTGTGTGTGTGTTTATATGTGTGACTGAGTTTGTGTGTGTATGTGTGAGTCAGTATGTGTGTGTGTTTATATGTTTATATGTGTGAGTGCATTGTGTGTATGTTCTTGTGTGTGTGTTTATATGTATGAGTGAGTTTGTGTATGTATGTGCTTGTGTATGTGTGTGTGTGTTTATATGTGTGAGTGAGTTTGTGTGTGTATATTTATATGTGTGAGTACATGTGTATATGTGCTTGTGTGTGTTTATATGTGCTGTGTATGTGTGTGTGTGCTTGTGTGTGTGTGTTTATATGAGTGAGTGCAAGTGTGTGTATGTGCTTGTGTGTGCGTTTAGATGTGTGAGTGCATGTGTGTATATGTACTTGTGTGTGTGTGTGTGTGTGTGTGTGTATGTGTATGTATGTATACAAAGCCTCCTGATCATCTTGGCTCTCATCTGCCCAAGTTTTCTTTTTTTTTTTTTTTTTTTTGGTCAAGAACAATTTTCCAAAAAAAAAATGGGATACCTGCCTACTATATTGGACAGCATCTTTCCCAGCACCCAGGGAACCTGCCTAGGTTTACTGGTTGGTAGAAAGATCTGAACAAGGTACCAACCACAATTCTGATATAAGACATAAAATCACTTAAACATGAGTATTGGTTCACTAATCTTAGAGATGTCTGACTATACATTCCTTTTCACAGACTCAATGAGTAAATAGAGGCAAAAATAACATAAAAAACCAGTCCTGTGGTTTAAGGTGGCTACAACCAAAGTTGATATTCAAACACAGCACTCCATTTCTTTATTTTTCTGGCCTATTGAAATACATAACCTTGAATGTTACCCCATAAATCATATTTTGCATTCACATATAGTATATGGCACTACCATGTAGTTCAGTCTTACAGAATGACCAATAGGTGGCACCAGAAACACCGCACTTACTGCAGCTAATTTATGCAATATATACTTATGTCCTAAAACTTCAGTCTCTTTCTATATAGGTCTGCCATATTGAAAAGGGATTTATAACATTGACTCCAAATCCAAACTTGGTAGCTTACAGTTCAGTTATTTTACTATTTGAGTTTTTTCTGTGGAGAGTGGTGGGGGGAAGGATGATAGGGTTAGTGAATTCAGAAAGAAAACATCTATTCATTAGCACAGGAAGGAAAAACCGCCTGTAGACCCGCATCCTTTACCTTTGAGGTCTCTTGAGTATATAAATGCTGACGATTATTAGGAAATATTTGAATAGCAGGATAAAAAAGTCAAGGATCCTGCTTCCAAAACATGAACTCTATTCTCCACTAAAAACAGACTTGGATGGCAACCAAGTCGTCCAAGGATCGCCCTCGCCTGTATCTGACCACAGGGTTCCACTCTGGGAAAGGGCTTCCAGTCTGGTGTTCATCATTTTCAGATATGCTTCTTTTGAAGTTTGCGCTTTATTGTTGATGAAGGGAAGTGAAGGAGGAAGGGCACTACCTCTTCCAGATTAATTTTTCTTTTTTTGAGCAGTCCAGCATCTAGCTTCTTTCTGAGAGCAGACCATTTATTCTAAGGAGCAGGATGAGTTAGCAGGGAACATGCTGGGCTGAAGTGGGCTGCAGCTCTGCGTTTGCCTGTACTTCTCTAATCAATCTTGACCTTCCAACCATATTACATATTGGAATACTGAGTCCCAGAAAAGTCAGGAAGCTAGCCAGTTACTCAATCGAGTTTCAAGGCTAAACCTAGGATGTGCAATTGGCTTGATCTGCAAGTGCGGACTGATCGTTTTTCAATTCACCAGGCTGCAGTTTGATCCATAGCTTCCGGGCAGCTTCCTGCTAGAAATCAGCAGATTCTGCACAGTACGTGTGGGGTGTGATGCCTTGAGTACTGCCTGGGACTGGAGGTGTGGCTTGGCACCGAGGTCAATAGGAAGGGAGGGTAAATCTCACTTTGATAATAGTCCAGGGTGGAAGGTGCTTGGCTATTATACAATGTGTTAACCAGCCTGGCTCTTGTGTTTTGAGGGAAAAGCAAATACCAAGACCTGATTAGCCTTTCCTATGCCTATCACCAGCTTATTATACTGTGGACATTGTGCCTCTGGGAGCTTTCTTTTCCAAACAAAATGATCCAAAGCTTTGGAGTGCCTCTGTACATGGTACACATCCTGCCACACATGCTAAGGATTCTTCTCACTCTCTGAGACTCTGTTAGCTTTGCTCTGCTGTATCTACTATCACCATTACTATTAATGCTATTGCCGCTATTAAAATGGGGGCCTTATTATGTAGTCTAGGCTAGCCTTGAACACCATTCTCCTGCTTCCATTCCCCAAGTGCTGGGATTTGAAGAATATACTTGCTTTTCCCCTTTGACAGCAGGGCTGACCAAAGGGAGTTTGTTTTACTTTTTACATAAAAGCTAGAAACCAAGCCTTGTGGCACAGATCAACAGAAGCCAAGTTTGGTGGCACAGGTCAATAACCTGGGTTATTTAAGTACATTTGAGACCAACTTCAGCAACTTAATGTGACACTGTCTCAAAATAAAAATAAACAAAAAAATATTGACCAAAAGGAAAGAAGATGGAGCTCCGTGGTAGAGTGATGTCGACCATGTGTGAAGCCCTTGTTCTATATCTAGTACCAAAAGAGAAAGGCAGTAGGACGGTTCAAGGACCCATGCACACTATTTTATTATGTGTGTGTGTGTGTGTGTGTGTGTGTGTTCCCACATCATGAACAAGAAAAGTCAGGAAAGAAAAATAAAGCACAGTCATCCTAACTGAGTACTTAGGATGTGAAAGGCCCTTGCTAGGTCATTAGATAGTTTATCTCCCTTCATCTCTGAGATGGGAGCTGTGTCATGTAACGGTGATGTGGTCAGGAACTAGAGCCAGACAGACCTGGCTTCTCACCAAAGCCTTGATTCTACCTCACATGTGACCTTCCTAAGCTTTGTTTCCTCACTGAAACAGCATGCGTAATGTTCTCAGTACTGCCCTGGAAGCAGTGCTCAGTGAAGGTTAGCTAATGTCTTGCAGCCACTCCAGGGAGCAGATCTTATCTCCTTTATACTACTAGAAAAACGCAAGGTCCCGAGAGGTTACGCAGACTCAGCTTCACGCCAGTTCTGATGAAATGTTTGGGCACCTGTTATTTCTTTTCCCCAAGAACTCATGTTTATCCTAAAAAAACATTCCCACTCCTCTTGCCCTTTATCCCATTTTGTTCTGGAACACATCGTATAAAGGTCAAAGGAGAACTCTGGAGACAGATGATCTGGTCCAACTCTCTCAATGCTACCTACTAGTTGTGTGATTATTGAGATTCTTAACCATGTGGATTAGTTTCTTCATCTATCAAATGGTTGATAAAAAAACATTTGCCGCTTGGATTCTGAAAAAAAAAAAGATTAAATACATGAATGCAAACAAAATGCTTATAGCATGGTCCGATAATATGCAAAAGTTCAACAAGTGCAAATTATTCTTGCTCTCCCTATCTCCCAGCTGGGAGGGTGGGGCTGGGGGATAGTTCTGCTTTGTCTCGTTGAGAGTGTCCTAAGTTCTTGTGCGTCATGTTCGGTCTAAGGCAAGATCATGACATCTTTTTATAAAGAGCGGCTGCTGGCTTTGTGGCTATGCCATCTTTGAGAATTCTGTTCAACACTGCTGTAATGGTAGAGAATTCGCCACAGGGCAGAACATCAAGAAATGTCTATGTTGTGTTCTAACAAAGCTGAAACTTGAACACTAAAATTTACATTTTACTTGATTTTTCAGATGTTATTAAAATATTAATCAACTTGAGTTCTTTTTGCAGGCATTTACGCATGACTAAATGTTTTAAAGTTCATTTGCTATTGAAAAAACAGGAGCCAGGCCAAAATGGGTCTATCATTCAGGGCTTTCTGATTCCTGCTCTGACGGATGTACATGTGACCCACAAAAGACAAAGTTCTGTTGGGAGGGAGTTTGTGTCTCTTCCTTTTCAGCCATAATTGCTGATGGATAGAGAGATCTGGACTGTGGCAGAAGAAAATGAGATGAACAGTAAGAAGAATCAGAGCCAGGAAGAGCCATCTAATAGAGCAAGAGAAACCTGGTGCTTCAGACTTGGCCTCTGGATTAGCACTTTCTTGGTTCCATGCGCCCAGGCCTCCCCCTCACCCACTGCTGGCTAAAGGAGGGTTTTGTTAAGTATGATTCAGTTATGATACCTCGATATAACTTGTTCTCTTCACACTGTCCACAGTAATTAAGAAAAAGTGAAGGCTGGGATTTACTTGGTACTTACTATGTGCCAAGCGATTTAATACATGCTTTCCCATGTGATCTCTCTCTGCATGTAGTGATCCATCTGAAGTTGGCATTATTAGTATAATTTGACCAAGAATACGAACATATTTGTTGCCAGCTGATTTATTTGATGCCCTGTTTGCCTTTTAAAGATGCAGAACGGGCATTTCAGGTCCTATTTCATGTCCACCTCAGTCTCTGAGGAAGAGAATTGGAAGGGAACCTTTGTCAAGGCACACTTGATCCCTCTTCTGGGAAAAAGGACATGTCCTGACCAGGAATCCCCAGTGCTCCCTTTGGCCCTTCGAGGCAGTGGGGAGTGGCAGCCCTGGAAGAGTGGATGGGCAGCCGAGGCTGCTGGTAAACAGGCTGGGTTAATCCAGGCCAGCCTGCTCTTCTCTTGCAAGCCCCATCAAGGCTTTTCCTTCAGCAGTATCGATTTCCGGCCGCTGGCTGAGTTGTGCTCACCAACAGCCTGAATCCTGGCTGTGCGAGCAACTTCAGCAGTAGAAAGTGGCTAACCGGAGGACACACATCTTAAGCTCTGAGGCTAGAACAGGAAGGCTTGCATACACAGGGCTTTTGTGACAAAGGCTGAGAAGGAAGTCGGGGGAAATAATTAATCCCCACATCCATTAACAGTCCGCATCTGGAACATCGGCTCTTTGAGTTTTGGGTCGAAGTCAAAGAGCTGCCAAATGAATACTTTGTAGACAACTTCGTATCTTGTTCCATTCCTGACTAAAGGAGCTGTCGTGGCTTATGCTAGGCACTTAACCTCCATTACTTTTAATTATCTCAGCAGTTCTGCCAAGTAGATGTAAAACGTCACCAACCAAAGAGATGAACAGAGGTTAAAACATAATGAGGACTGGGAGGGAGGTCGGCCTCTGCTCAGCGACAGTGGGGGAGGGGCTTGTAGATGAGAGTAGAGGGCCATGCTTTGTCACTTTCTGTTGTTGCTCAGAGAGGTCAAGACACCAGAGATAAAAAGGAAACTTGAGGGCTGCACCTCTTAACTTCTCGGACTGTTTGGAAGGAGAGAATTTCAGTACTCTGTGTTTGGTGGAGGTATCATCAGCACATGCCTAATACCTGGCCCAAAGCAGGAGAGTCAACAGATTTGTGCTGAATGCGTGAGTCAATATGTCTGTGTGTCTACCTTCAATAGAATGTCAACACTGAGGTCGGGGCTTACGTTCTTGATTCCATAGTTAAGTTCTTTCTGGAACTCTCACTACTTTTGAAATTAAATTTTGTGTGTGTGTGTGTGTGTGTGTGTGTGTGACAATGTGCACACGAGTGAAACAGTCACCAGCAGAGGTCAGAAGAGTGTTTTGGATCTCCTGGAGCTGCTGCTACTGGTATTGTGAATCACCCCAGGTGGCTTCTGGGAACTGAAGTCCACAAGGACAGTGCATGCTCCTAACCACTGAGCCCCCATAACACTTTGTACTGCAAGTGAGTAGAAGGTTGCAGATTTACAGATCATGAGTAAGGTACTGGCTTATTGAATGGGACACAAGGGTCTGCAAGGGTTAGAATCTTCCAAAATACTTACTCTTCATAGGACTTCTGCTCACTCAGCTTTGGCATGTATGAGAGAGAGAACAGGTGCATGCGTCTGCTCATGCACATAGAAGCCAGAGATCAACCCCCAGTGTTGTTTTACAGGAGCTATCCACCATGACTTTTGAGATAAAGTCTCTCACTTCACCTAGAAGTTGCCATATTGGTAAGCTGGCTGGCCAGGGAGGCTCAGGGTTCTGCCTGTCTGCTGCCTCCTCAGCAACTGAGTGCCAACATGCTTTGCCTTTTTCCATAGATGCTGGGAGTCGAACTCAGCCCCTCCTCTTGCATGGCAAGGTCTTTGCTGACTGAGCTATCACAGTAAATTTAAATTGATTTTTCTTTTCAGACAAGCTTTCAATAGGTTACCTATGTTGCCCAGGTTAGACCCAATTCCTGATATTTTGAGTGGGGGGGATTAGCCTTTCAGATAGCCAAGGGTATAGGCATGGGTCACAGTGTCAGACCTGAAACTTCTGGAGTACTAAACAGAGGAAAGAATCTAACTCTGGTTTTCATTCATGTACGTGTGTGTGAAAGGGGATGCGTGTACGCATGGTGAAGCTTAATTAGACAGTTACCAAGTTTTGTCTGCCTCGAAAATTGAATGGAGATCCCTACAATGCAGGCGTTTAGCAGGGCGGATATAAGGCACGAGGGAAAACTGCAGACAGCAGTAGGGGTGGAGGTAAAACTGGAACTTTGCCTAGTTCTTGCTTCACAGGCAGAACCCCAGCCCAGTTCCCTTTTGCTTGCTCTGTGGGGCAAGGCTGCATTAGCAAGCTATAAATTCCAGCAGTATAAGTATGAGGAATGTGGAGATGAATGTGAGGAAGTCTAGTCCAGAGGAAAGGGCATGACAGTGGGCCAGCTGGAGATGGAAGACAGAACAGCTCCCAAGTGTGAGCCAGCAGAGATTTGAAACTAGAATCTCGGCTCCGCCTGCATCTGGATTTTAAGACCTGGTTGTAAGTGATAGGACTGACGGGTAACTGGAAATAAGTCTGCAGAGACCTGAGGTGACACAGAATTGATTTGTCAAGAAAAGTAGTAGTGTATTCATCTGATCATTTGGGACAGCCCGTCCCTCTGGCAGGAGAAGCATTTGTACAGGGATTAAGCTCAGAAAAGGAGATTGAAAGTAGCAGAGGCCCATAAAGATGAGCAGACAGTCAAGTCTCCAGAGAAATCCATCTGGGTTCGCCGTCAAAGGCAGCTCCATAGACAGGGAGTGGAGTCAGCGGCCGCTGCCCTGGGTGTTGTCGGTGATGCCCTCTCTTCAGACCAGTGAAGAATCATTTTCCATTAGGAAATGAGATTTAGAAAGGAAAACTGTTGACTGTTTAGAAGATGCGGACTAGCTGAATGTTCGCTGGAACTTATTATAGTCGGTCTCTAGGTTCTTGGACCACTAACACAATGACCTCTGTTCTTTCCCACAGTTTGACTGTGTCAACAAAGACTTATGTATAAAGGGAAGAAGACTTTAAAGACAAAGATTCCTGCTCCATGAAGCTTGCTTTGAGTGGAAGGATTTTAAACTATGCTATCTAGAGAGCTGAAGAGATGGCTTGGCCATTCAGAGCACTTGCTTTTCTTGCAGCAGACCTGGATTTGGTTCTCGGAATCCACGAGTCAGCTCACCTGTAACGCCAGTTTCAGGGTAGCCAGTGTCCTCTTCTGGCCTCCATATACATCAGGGGTGCATGTGGCACAAATGCCATCTATTCCTTCTGTACTGTGTAGGCACTCATGCAAATACATAAAATTACAATAATTTAAAACTGCTTTCTAGACTTTACCTTGTCACAGTGCGTGTATAACAGCTCACATGTGTGTATATTTCATTAGTGTCCTGGGGGGGGGGCAGGTTAACATTTTCATTAATTGATGAAGCAAGCCATTTATCTTCAATGTGCCTCGTTTTTCACATCTTTAAAATGAAGAAAAATACTATCTTCTCTAGACTTCTCATATAAGCACTTAACCAAGTGATATTTTAAAAATGTTTTAATTGCTTCCTAACGCCTGTGATGAGAAAGACATATGGGCATGTTTCCAGTGACCCTAAGAGCAGAGTAGTGTTTCCTAAACATAGGGGTTTGTGACGCCTTCAGTCTGGGCTTCCCTGGAAGACCTCCAGAGAAGGGTTGTGGGGTACCTTAGCATTACATTGGTAAAAGCATTGGATAGCTTGCTATTCAGCTGGCAGAGTTGGGTTAGGCAACCATTGTTGTTGGGACTTACCTAACTGTTGTGCCTCACAAAGCTCAGGCTTGGCTTTTGAGTTCGAGCATTGGGAGGTAAATACTGATAATTAGCACTGGGAATTGGCTATACCTCTCACTGCAGTGGATGGACACCTGGCCTGAAGGTGGTATCGTGAGCTGAGGATAAATAATCACTCCCTGTGCATGTAGAAAGTCTTCTGTGCAATGCAAGCACAATGTGATACCACTGCATCCACCCTAAAATGTCTAAACTCTAAAGACAGAAAGGACGGAGAGCAGCTGCGCATCTCCCGTGTGGCGGAGTGTGGGGCCCATCCACCCAGAAGACTGGTAGCACCTACTGCAATTGAACACATGTGCCTTCTACAGCAGGTACCGGTCCACTGGAGGTGCATGCACAAGGTTTCACTGCAGGCATCTTCCTAAGATGATGACTAGTGATTAAGAACACTTGCTGCTCTTCCTGAGGACCCAAGTTTGTTCCTAGCAGCACTTCACATTGGAGCCCAGCTACAAACAACCAAAGAACCATTAACAATAAAATGGATAAAGAGTCATGAGCAGGGGCTGGGGAGATGGCTCAGTGGTTAAGAGCACTGACAGCTCTTCCAGAAGTCCTGAGTTCAAATCCCAGCAACCACATGGTGGCTCACAACCATCTGTAATGGGATCTGATGCCCTCTTCTGGTGTGTCTGATGACAGGGACAGTGGACTCCCATTCATAAAATGAATACATTGAAAAATAAAGATTATTAGTTTGTAATTATGATTTTTGAGATACATATCTCTCTGCAGCACACACAGGCCTGGGACTTATTCTATAGCTCAGACCAGCTATGTCATCCTCAAAGCTAAGACTCCTGCACACCAAGGCCTAAGCCTGGGATTACGATTCTTATTAGGCAAGAAGTACACTAGGATGACTTAACCTGGCATGTGGTATGGGAAATGCTGCTGGTGGAGAGAACAGCCAATGTCTTGAGCAGACAGACTAGTTAGTTGGAAAACTAGCGATAGAATGCCTCCTCTTGCCCCGGGAAGCAGCTGAACAACATAGAAGTGAGTCCGGTCCGAGCATAGCAGCCTGCACTTAACTGGACTTAGACCCACCTAGGAAGTCACTGTCGCTTTGAGCAGCAGGGACAGGGGATGAGCACTTCATCACAGCAATGAATGCATAGACAAACCAAGCCTCGGCCGGGATTCCTCAGCAGTTAACTCTGGAGCAACCGTAGTCCTACCAGAGTGTTGTTCTGCTAGCAGCTTCAAGTCAGGGTGGGGTCAGTCTGCCAGTTCTCCACGGGAGACTGCAGCAAACTGTGGGCAGGAGCCCACGGCGAACACATCATGGCACAGAGAACTGGGCATCCAAGCAAGGCAGAGTGTGGAAGAGTCGCCATGTTGCTCACTGCTGAGAGAAAAGTAGCTGCCCCGGGTGCTCCCGGGGTGTCCCGGGGTGCCCATCAGCAGGTACTGTGGCAGAGCGGCAAGATTGCTATAAGCTTGTTAGAAAACTCATAAAATACCCAGATATTTGCTTTTCTAGCCCAAGGGTCTACGGGTTCCTTCTTAATGCTTTTCTGCACATTATATCTTTTTTTGGAGGCAGTTCTATTTTTGTGTTTAATCAGTTCCTAAAAATTTATATGAAAAGTATAATACATAAAAGTGAAGTAATAACCTTACCCTATTACATGAGGAATTTTATCCCCAAGAACTAAACAAATTATAAATTTCCCAGGACACATTATACATATTTTAATCTCAGGTTAAAAATAGAAACCTGAATGGTGTATCATATATTTGATTATGTAAAGCATAAAAGCACCATGAACAGGAACAGCCACCGTCCAGATTAGCGTTTGGGGAGGTGGGTAAAGCTCTCACTGTGAACACGTGGACCTGAATTTGAATCCCCAGCACCCGCTTACAAAGTTGGGCCTGGTCGTGTACACCTGTAACCCAGAGTCACTGCAGTGTAGGGCTCAGTGTGTAAGGGGCACAGGTGTGGAAGCAGGCTGGCCCACCAGTGTAGCTGGGACAGAAAGCTCTCGATGGAGCGAGAGACCCTCTCTCGGAAGAAAAGTTTAAGGAGAGAAAAGCATTGTAAATCCTTGAAGCCATGTTTCTTTTGCATGTTCTTCCACTGGCTAGCTATTTGCCTGTACACGCATGAGCACATGCATGTGAACACACCCTCACAGACACACACACATACTAAAATTTCTTATTTGTAGTTATTTTCTAACTCAACTTCTGCCTGTTACTGGCTATCTTGAAGCACTTATGATCAATTAGGCTGACCCAGGTACCGGGCAAACACCTATACAAGTCCAGAGAGCACAAGTACGGGACGAAAGGGACCCAAGTCATGCATTGTGGGTATAACTCTCGAACCTTCTAGAACAGCAAAGCCAGTCGTGTGCCTGACATCTCACCATTGCCACTGAATAGCTCTCAGCAACAGGAGCCCCAGACCTTGGGTAGAAACCACAGCAGCAGAGTTTTCCAAGTCTGTGACCCTCTGATGTTGAAGAGATAGACAGCTGAGGCAAGTGAATTAAAAACTTGTAAAATGGACTAAGAAGAAACAATAAAAAAATTACAACTTTTTGCTTAGAGTGAAAAGCCACTGGAGCTCTACCATACTAAGGTAAAGCCATTTCTTTTCTACAGTGAAGGAATCGTGGAAGGAGGAAGGAAAAGGCAAGTGCAGCGGGTGGTTGTGCTGTGCCCATGCTCACTGCCTCCCTTGGTCAGGCACCCATGTTCTCATACCGCAGGGACTCTTTCTTTTAGGCCAGCGACCTTTGGGGAAAAACAAGTCTGAACAGCCACAGAGGAAGCCAGTGCCAGATACCTAAACTTATAAAACAGACAGCTAGGTTTGCCAGGCATAAAACTGAGAAGGAACAAGAACAGACTGAGGAGAGGGAACAGAAAAGAGTCTGAAAGAAACTCTGATTTGTGAATGAGGAGGTACGTAAGGCCGTCACACTCATAAAACAAAAACAGGAGCAATCACAACCCAGGACTGCCCGAGAAACATAACACAAGCGAACGATGACTAAAGACAGTTTTCTCCTCTTGTTTGCTTTGCAAACAATAGTGGCGAGCTGCAATAAAACATACACAAGAACTTCAGACAGGAAAAGAAGTGGCCTTGCTGGAGCCAAGCTGTGGCTGGCTGGCGGCGCAGCCACAGGATGCCTCAAATTGCTCATTAAGCTGCAAGTGTATGGAATTCCAGATTTGGTGTGGGAAAGGCATTTTAGGGTGGCATGTGTAATGTGTGAAAATTGGGTTGTATAAAAGTTAAATATGTGGAAGTTAAGAACCATCTGTGTCCACATTCCACTTGGCTGTCCCCAGGGCTTGGTCATATAAATCTTCCATCCTAAACCCAGGGTCACCATAACAGTGACTAATTTCTGTATACGACTTCACCACTCAGTAGTTTACAGAACACTCTTACTAATTCTTTTATTTAATCCTTACCTTGGAAGGTTATTATATCCACAGTCTACTATTGAGCAAAGAAAGGGAACAGACATTTGTGTCTGTAAACTTACAGAAATCATTTCTCAGAAAGGCAAATTTGCAATCTATTCTCCAAAAGATGATCCACAGATTGTCAATGCCTTAGGACAGTAGTCCTCAAATATTACTGTGAATCATAATTTCCTGAGTCTGGGTACTTGTAAACAATTAAACACACACACACACACACACACACACAGCTGTTCTAATATCCTGTTTCTTATCCAGTAGGAGCTCTAATAACTTTCTAATTACATTTGCTGGTGAAGGTCTAAGATCCACGCATCAAGATCTATTATTGATGACAGGAAGACTCCTGTCCCTCTGAGGAAAGTATTCCCAGGTCAGATTGCAATGTGCTTGCTGTGAAAGAGAGTACGAATAGCTTTGGTTCTATATAGAAGAGGACAAGTGGGCTGCTGGAGAGATGGCTCAGTGGTTAAGAGCACTGACTGCTCTTCCAGAGGTTCTGAGTTCAATTCCCAGCAACCACATGGTGGCTCACAACCATCTATAATAGTATCAGATGTCCTGTTCTGGTGTTTCTGAAAACAGCTACAGTGTACTTACATAAATATAATAATACAAAAGAGGACCAGTAATATGAAAATAACTTTAATAGAATCCCAGAGTTGTGTATATAACTCCAGTCTGGAAAACATTTTTATATATTACAAAGTTACCTTCTACATCAAAATGGAAATGCCTATGTTGCACCAAAGATAATGAAAATAAAAGATAACATTGAGATAATATTATGACACATTGAAATATATATTCTCAGGGATGTTGGAAGTGTTTGTGATGTCCAATATATTAAGCACAGGTCTTAAGATGGAGCCGATTTTGAGGGACTGGGAAACGAGAGAAGGAAACTTGGTGGGATTCCCTCAGAATTATTACCTTGATGGTTTCTAGATTTGGGTTTAGAGGTGATTTTTTTAACTCCTTTTTAATTCTATAGGGAGTACATATTATTTATACAGCAAGTAACTAAATCTGTCTTTGAAAGGTTATTAGAGACTTTTAGAACCTCCATTTAAAATGAAAAAATACCACCCCCCCCTTTAGGCCTCTGTTAAATTCTGTCCCCTTTGTTTAAGCAATCTCTCTGATACAGTTATACATTTCCTGTAACAGAATTCATATAAATGTCAGTTTGGGGCTATCTACTAGTGCAAAAAAGGATTATAGTACTTGATCAACCAGTGTTGAATCACATTTCATTTCATGGAGGTTGTTAAGGCACGTCTAAGCCCATCCCTCTCTCCACCCCTCCTAATAATGCAGGTTCCTGTATGTTCCTACTACTCCTATGAATTTTGTTGTGCTCTGTCTGTAAACTTCCCAAAGATACAGGCCACCTTCTGATACCGGCATATAATAAAGTTTCATTTCAGACAAAAAACTGTGGGCCCACACATCCTGTGGTGTGTTGCCAATAGCTTGTGCCTGTAGCAGAAGTTCATATTGTGCAGATCCCAGTGTAAGGAAAAGATTCTCCCTAGAGGAAGCACAAATAAATGGTTCAAATATTAGCTGCATTTAAACAGACATTTCCAAGACAGACTGAATGCAGTGGTTTTGTTTTGTTCTGGCTGTAGATAGTTTAACTCAGAAACTGTTTAACTCATTCTTATATTTATAATGCACTCCTTTGAAAATTAAGCTAATACTATATATGTTATATACATAAATATCAAGTTCTGTGAGGTCTACAAAAGTTTCCTCCCATAAAAACGTCTATTAGAGGTAAAATTTGTACACATGCCTCAATAAAAAACAAACATTGTAGGTAAATGGTTTCATGGAGCTAGTTCAGTACAGCAGAGGAGAGGGGTAACCCTCTTCAAATTCCTGTGTATATGTTTTTGTGTATGTGCTTTCATACATATATACCTGCATATGTGAATGTGTGTAGATGCCAATGTAGGCTGTTGTATCTCAGGAGCCTTTAACTTTGGTCATTTTGAGTTGCTCATGGTCTAGCAGTTCCCTGCCAGTACTGAAGATCTGCCTGTCTCTGCCGGTGCTGGGTTTATCATTTAAATCCTTTAAATACTACCATGACAGATTTCTGGTTTCAGAACCGAATGCTTGGCAACACAGCCATCCCAACCAAGGCTGTACTGTTTATTAAACTGAAATGAATCTTTACTTGGAGAAGTCTGCAGTGAGGGGGCAGCCCAATTTCCACCCCTAACATCACCTGTGACCCCGCGTCTTCATTTTCCAGATCCAAGCTTTCAGTATACTAATGATCCTGGGACTAGACCAAGGTGAAATGTCGCTTCCTAGGGAAACATGGCAGGTGGGAGGTTTTAAGCTGCAAGTAATGAAAGGTAGGGAAGTGGAAGAGGAAGGGGGGGAAGGAAGAAATAGGCATACACATATGTGTGTGTGTGTGTATGTATGAATATGTGTATATAGTCAATATAGAATATATATATATATATTGACCCTGGGCATTTCTAAACTCTTGTTCCTTGTTCTTCCAAATTTTTGAACAATTCCCTAGCTTCTCTTCTACAATCAGGCTAAGGGCATCTTCTCCATGAGGCTCCCTGCCATAATTCATCTGATTCTGTAACAATCCCAGACCGAGAGAGCAAAGTGGGGAGAGAAGGAAGACATGGAATTAGCACTGAGAGTCTGCTGTGAAGCAGAAGTTGTGCATAGAAGCCTACACACTTCCTGTCTTCATATCTGAAGGCAGCTGCAGACAGGGTGAGCGCTCTTTGTATGCAATGCAGGCTGGGTCAGCAGAGGGAGACTTCGACTCACGGTTACTGAGCGTGTTTGGCAGTTGTCTGCCAGCTTTCACAATTAGGCTCCTGCTAAATGATATGTTCTTTCTAGCCCTTCTCTCTCCTAGTTTGAGGTCTTAAAAATGTAGAATTAGAGGGCAAGTGATGATCCTGAAAAGTCATTCACATGAGGGGACATGTTCATAAAAGGAGATTATGCAGAACGTTCATGCTGATCATAAAAAGAATAGCATCAATTTTCTCTGTAGTTTAGAGAAAAACCAACATCTACTGAGCATTTTCTCCATGGCATGCATATTAACATTCATTGTTATAATAATTATAATTATTATAATTACTTGGTAATAGATCTGGGTTACAAACAGAAAAATCTGACCTTAGAGAGTAGGAAAAATATATGGTTTAATAGACCCATAGAGGCTGTTCTCATTGGTTTTACTTCTCATAGAAATAATCACGACCTTTAAGCACAGTAGTGGCTCAGGGTGGCCTTGAACTTGGGATCTTTCTGCTTCTACCTCCCAAAGTGCTGGTCATATAAGCAGGGGCCACAGCAGTTGGTCCTTTTTTGTTCTGAGTGTAATACTCAGAAGACTGCATCATCTCCAGATTTTACACATCTCTCAGTTGGAGGAAAACAATATGGCTAGCATGTTAGTCTTTATTTTATTAGCAAAACAAAAACTAACCCCCCTAACCTTCTCAGGCTCATATTTAAGATCAGTGGTTGCAACTCGTCACACAGATACCCACCAAGAAAAAGGAGTCACTAGCACTTCCAAGGTCACCTCACCATAGACTAGATGTATGCAGATAACACCCCAGTCTGAGCCACCACCTGGTTTTGTGTCTTCATCTTGCAACACAACCGACATCCATTCAGGTGTATATGTTTCTGACTGTTTTCATATTGCTGAGACCGACTAAAGGGCTCTAGTGTTCAATGGATGTACAGTCTGGCACTTGTCAAAAAAATTTGCCAACTCCTGGTTATTCCTATTCATGAGTCAATGCCTTTCCCAAATCAAACTGGGAGAAATTCTGGCAGAAAAACCAAAACCTGGACTGGAGAGATGGCTCAGCAGTTAAGAACACTGACTGCTTTTCAAGAGGTCCTGAGTTCAATTCCCAGCAACCACATGGTGTCTCACAACCATCTGTAATGGGATTCGATGTCCTCTTCTGGTGTGTCTGAAGACAGCTACAGTGTACTCACATACATTAAATAAATAAATAAATAAATCTTTTCTTTAAAAAAAAAAAGAAGAAAAGAGATTCTAATCTTAAAAAGAAAAAGACAAAACCAACCAACCAAACAAACAGAAAAACAAGAAGGAGGAGGAGGAGGACAAGAGGAAGAGGAAGAAGAAGGAGAAGAAGAAGAAGAAGAAGAAGAAGAAGAAGAGGAAGAGGAAGAGGAAGAGGAAGAAGAAGAAGAAGAAGAAGAAGAAGAAGAAGAAGAAGAAGAAGAAGAAGAAGAAGAAGAAGAAGAAGAAGAAGAAGAAGAAGAAGCACTGCCATTTACTTGTAGCAGTTATTACTTTTGCTCAAAAGGCTAAGTAAACACAAGAGCACACCTTGAATAAAGGTAATCCCAAGTACAAACCCAGTGCCCTCCAACTTCACATCTGTCACAGTTGGACACAAAAGGTTCATGTGCTAAAGGCTCAATCTTCAGCTGCTGGCATTCTTGACAGGTGCTTGGATTATGGAGGTGCTAACAATGGACCAGTCATCGAGGAAGCCATTTTTCCTGGGCTACTGGGACTGGTTGAAAGCAGTAGGTCACTTTTCACAGGGTGGCTTTCACGTCTACATGACACCCTCAGTGTGATAGTTAATGTTTTCTTTGCTGTTCATTGTTGAACCAATAAAGTCTGTGAACCATAAAATAAAAAGAAGAAGAAGAAGAAGAAGAAGAAGAAGAAGAAGAAGAAGAAGAAGAAGAAGAAGAAGAAGAAGAAGAAGAAGAAGAAGAAGAAGGAAAGAAAGAGAGAGACAGAGAGAGAGGGAGAGGGAGAGAGAGAGAGAGAGAGAGAGAGAGAGAGAGAGAGAGAGAGAGAGAGAGAGAAAGAGAGAGAGCGAGAGAGATCAAGCAAGCAGTAGGTCACAAGAGGCAAACTTTGAAGAACACATGGTGCCTACGACCATTGCTGTCTTTTTCTCTGCCTCCTGTCCCCCATGAGGTGTCACACTGACCTATTTCCTTCTTACCTTGGCATGCTGCCTCACCATGCATAGGGTCCTAAAGCAACGGAACCAATTGACCTTGACACAGTACTCTGAAATTGTGAGCCAAAATAAAGCCTTCTTTTCTCACATTGACTTCTCATGTATATTATTCCTGTGGTGGAGAATGAACTCAGACAATGTTCTTTTGACTATATTGTATTTGGGGGAGCTTTTTCATCTGCAAAGGAACTGTAAGATCTGTCTTATAGTTAGTTAAGTCAGAAAATATAAAAATCAATCCATCTAAATAGCTTCACAAGACAATTAATCATTTTTACATTGCATATCAATATTCACTTCCCATGCATGTACACACACACACACACACACACACACACACACAGAGTAGCTGACCTGAACTATGGTAGGATTGTTTACTCTTCTCCTTTACTTCACAAATACCTGAACACACAGTAAAGACTCAATAAAGTTGTTATATCCTATCCTATTCTTAGCTCATATCAAGGATAAATGTATATGTATATATGTGTATATATGTATATATACACATATATTTTATATTGTCGATATATATATATTATTCAAGTGTGCCTGTTGTCTTGCACATGAGGCTGTGTAATCGTCAGTGCATGTGCACTCTATTTGGCCTATATGTGACAGCTAGTCCCTTACAACTACAAATGATTGTGGTTGCAATTTGACGGTGACATGGTTATATAGTCATCTGTGACCTGCATGATCATGCTGCTTTTGTATGATGGCCACAGGATCCCTGTAGGTTGCAGGTCACAGTCTTGTCCTGTTTCTATGACTTCATTTGCAACCTTGCAAGGATATCTCAGGTGGTCAGAGAGCTAAGAGGTATATATTCTGGAACAAAGGAAAGGGTGACAACATATGTGGCTTTATAAAAATCTGTGGGTTGTTTGTTGTCTGTCTGTCTCTACTTTCTCCATACATTAATCCAAGGGGAGCTGGAACTGCCACTTGTCCATTTCCTGTCCTTCATCTCATCCTGGAGGAACATTCTAGAGTGTTCTCACCTCTTCCGAAAGTCTCCTCTCACTAAGGGATGCTCCCTCCGTTCTGAAACGCCCTACACCACGGGGACAACTCTCTAAAGTTATGCTTACAGCCAGCTTCCTCCTTGGTGGTTGAAAGTGACTCTAATGTCATAGTAGATGCTTCTTGTGAGCTGCACTTAATCGTCAGTTGGTTTCTGTCTTGCATGATTCTGTTAGCAAAACCTGTGATAAGTCACGTGGGGCTCATCTTGTGCACCCAATAAGTAATTAGCAAATGTAAGAATAAGGTAGGGGTGTAAAAACCACAGGGTCCCCAGAGTTTCAGTAGGCCATGGCCCGTTGGTTCCCTAAACTCTCTGAAGGAGAGTTTCTTTCCTCTGCAGGCCTTGGAAAGTGCCAGCTGAATAAGAGATCTTATCTTTGTGCCTCACTTGTGGGTGTTCTTTTGTCTTTTACCTCACCAGCCTGGCATTCCTCCTCCATTCCTCTCAAGTGCCAGACTCTGTCATCCTGGATGGAGTGCAAAAGCTACAGTGTAATCTCACATTCTTTCAGGGCCACTGACCAGAGGAAACACAAGCTAGACCGACTAGGCTTTCCTGATGCTGACCAGCCAATGGCCCTGCAGTCTCCTGTGTTTAGAATTTCTTATCTGGCATTGCTAGCAAATGCTCAGGCCCACAAGTCAACTAGAAGCTTATCTGTAGGGCTGGTGCTTCAAAGAGATAGATGCACTCTGTTCCTCGGGGTCAGAGGCTCCGTGTCAGTGTGAGACGGGAGGCATTTGGGATCAGTCCATTTAACATGGGTAACACAACCCATTAACTCTTTTTGTGTTGAAACAGTTCATCTTCCCCTAATTGGACAATCAGAACAAAAGGTAGAGAAAAAAAATCCTTAACAACTTAGTACATTTGACATACTTCTCTCCAATCTTGTATTATTTAATAGTTTATATCACCCACACTTTGAAATACGTATGTTGTTTTTCTGGACTTTTTAAGTATAAGAATAAGATGGAATTAATTTATCAAAATTTTATACTGTTGGGTGCAGGAATTTTAATGGCCAGTTGGTGTTAATTGTATGTATATTTTATACTCATGCACATTGTATGTATAGAATAATTGTTTTATTTCTTCATTTAGGTTGGGTAGATATTTTGTTGGTTTCTAATAGTTTTCATTTGCACTGTTATTTCTGAGGAAAGAGAAAGCCTCTTACGTGTAAACCACCTTCCTTCGCTGAGTTTCTCACAGCGGTAAAATGACAGCATAGACAATGACCACTCTGAGAAGACGCTTTGACAAAAGTTTCTTCTCACCTCTGTCACAGATGTGGCATCACTGTATTACACAGTTGTCTTACTTAATAAGAAAAAAGCAGCAGAGGCTTAGCTTTCACTGTTAATAAGGACACCAGATTTTTCATTACAATTGTTTTTAACAATCAGTTTATGTGCCTTCCTGTTCCATTTCCAGGGTTTTTCTCACTTGTTTTGATTGATGCCACAGGCACAGGTTTTATTTTTTTCGAATTTGAGGTTTTTCATTTTGTTTTGATTTGTTTGGGTCATAATTTTTTTAAGTACTTCAGTTGTATACCAATGTGTACTTAGAAACAAACCTAAGTTCTCCCTCCCAGATGTCTGATAATCTTTTTGTTGTTGCTGTGTGCTTTGAATTCATTTTTCCTTTGTAGTGTTTCTCAACCCCAGCCCACTGTCTGGCCTTACCTCTGTCACTCAGTCTTGACCAATTGGAGCAGCACATCCCTCTAATCACTGCGCTAAGTTTAAGAATAAGCTTGCCACTAAGTGCAGACCACTGTGAGACACATAGAAAAAAAAAAAAACACATAGAAGAATTACATCATGTTATTATGTAAGAAAATCTGAATGTTCTGCTGGATGTGGATATTGGAGAATATACACCAGGGGTTTACTAAGCTCCTATCACACAAACTGTGGGATAAAGCCCATGCTTAGAGACCAGACCCAGAAAGGGCATCTGTACTTCCAATGGTTCTATGTAAACCCTTCCATGAAATCCCACTTGAAGACCTGACAGGTTTGCCTGGAAGAGATACTTTCACTCCTATAAGAGCTGCCTGCAAGTTGTGCAGAGCGCTCCAATGTTTCTGGTCTTGGAATTTATCACCATGTGTGTGTTGGGGGGGGGACTTTGGAGACACAGGTCTCCACACTATTTTTGCTTCTGTAAGTAACCCCAATAAAACTCATTTGTTTAGCAATTCCTTCTCACCAGTGCCTACTGTCTCCGGTTCCCACATCCCCCAAAAGTTGCTTTGATAAGCTTGTTAAGTACCACTTTTATCTCTTAATCAGAAAAGTAATCTATAGAAGAAGTTTCAAATATGTGATCTCTTTGTGTGCTTGGATCCACACTAAACTGGATCTGCATGTAAATAAGTGCTTGGAATGTTCACTGCATGCTTCAACAAAACAGACGGGGAAGATGAAGCAAGGCCCACTCTTGAATCAGTGGCTCAATAAAATGTAATGTTTACTTTCCATCCTTTGTTAAAAAAACAAAACAAACCAAACAAAAACCTGGTTTTTCTTTGGGGCTTGATTCCTTTCACACAAAGCCACTAACATTGTCTCAAATAAAAAGGGGCTGAGAGATCGATTTTCGATCTTTTGGCTAAGATCAAGTGTAAAAAGGCGCAGAGAAATGAGATGTTTTCCTGGTGATTACCATGAAAATTTGGCAGCAATTCTGTACCAAAATGGCCATGAGCTACTGCTATTGTGTGCTGTTTAGGAAGCTTGCTCTTTTTCTTTGTACCCATTAGACCAAAATGTCATAGATAGACTTTGCAAACATTTGCAGAGCACACTGGGGAAGACATTAATTAATGTACCATTGTGCAGTCGGCCGGCAATTCATGATCTTTTCTCCTTTAATAACCGCTGAAGTGAGTTTCAAAGTGAACTAGGTAGGGCCATCTTCTGCCACATCTTTATGCAAAACAAATAGTAGAGTAATACAATAGACTGGTTTTATGACTACCCCATGACTACACCCATAGCTATACCCTTAACCCTGAATATAGCTGAGCTATTTACTGTTGCCAGATACTACCAAGCAGGTGACACATTTTACATCTGTGATCATTAACATCATTCCATCCATTTTTATACATGAAAATTGAATACAGTGAAGTAACTTAGTGTGTGGTTGCACCAGTCATAGTAGAAGAGCTGGTGTGCAAACCTGGTAGTCTTGCTACAGAGCTCAGCTGGTGTGTTTCACTAAGGCTCAGAATATGTCTACAGATAAGTTGATAAGCTTGTGGTAACAAAAGAATGTGGTCTTTGGGGGAAAGTCATCTTTCAAATGTACTGAGATTTTAATTACACTTATCTTTGACTTATAGACATGGGGTTCACATTTAAGAGTGTTTATTTCAACATTGTTGGCAAGAACAAAAAAGTACTGAATGTTCATCAAAAACTTTATTTAACAGTGATATGATCATATGTGCCCGGAATCTCTCGAATGAACTGCATCTACATCTATTGACTTGGAAGGTTATTCATAGCATCATTGAGTAACAAAAGCAAATAGCAGAGAACAATATGGAGTGTGATTCGCTTTTATAAAGTCATGAGCAAATATCTTTTGTATTTGGAGAATGGGAAGGAAGTGGGTTCAATCAAGGTAAGAAAGTAGAGGGGGTGGGAGTAGTGGCGGCTTAGGGACTAGAACTGAGTTTGCCACATAAAGACAGGAACAGTAGCACGTGTCACAAGGCCAGAGCTCCAAAATCGGAGCAGGTGGGGACAGCAGAATCTTGGAGCTGGAAGCCACTCAGCCTGGAAGGTATAACAGTGCACAGCAAAATAGGTACTTTGTCTCAAGCAAGGAAGGTAAGGACCAACCTCTGAGGTTGGCATCCCCTCTCTTCAAGTACCATGGCATGCATACACTAGAACATAGATACATGCATGTATATCACACACACATATATGCACACCCCACACATACTTACACATACAAAAAGATGTGAAAATGATGGCTAAAACAACATAGCACCTTGGCTAATAAAAATGTAAGATATACTTCCATAATATTATTGAACGTACATAGAAATTGACCTTGTTGTCTTCTAGAAAAGCTAGAAAACAGAAAGGACAATTGTCATGCCAAATATTAACTTACAAATGATTATGAGCAGGTGTATTCTTGGGGTTTGGGCAGTTTTTAATATGATTTTTTTATAATTAAGGATGATTGTCATGTGAAAAGGATTATAAATCTCTTTAGTAGAGGGACAAGTCTCAGATCCAGAAGTGGAGTCAGACAAAAGTGAAGAAGTGTGGCCAGTCTACTGCAGAATAAACAGTGTCTGAGAAGTGAGGGGAAGGCAGCTTTGCCAAGGCTCAGACTGGAACCTGACTAATTTCCACATCCCTAGTCTGTGATTTACTTAGCCTCGGATCACAGCTACCTTGACTGATGTATTGAAGTATCCACTAGGAACTCTAGAGCTTTTGAAACTTGCCTGGTCATTACCATCAGTCTCTCCACACGGGTATTTATCACAATGATGATGGTGTCTCTGCACCATCCAGGAGCGTGGTCTGTGGTGAGATTGCCCCCACTGCAGAGCACACACAAACTCCTTCCTCTCAGAAACCTTCTCTGTGCATAAGCATGTTCACAAACCATGGCCATTATACAAACAAAGGAATGCTCTATTTCTTTTTTAGTTGGGTTTGGTGCGGATATTAGGGGTTACTTAAGTTTTTCCCTAGTAATAGCCCTATCAGATTCTCATTACCTACCACATGTGAAGCTTTCCACCGATGACCCTAACCTAGTTTCTCAGGATGGTGTTCCACTTCTGCCCTCTCTCAACACATTTCTGATATTTCCCAGAATGCAGTGTGATTTTTTTTCAGTTCTTTGCCCCTGAGCAAGGCAGTTATTAGGCCCAGAAGTGCCCTTCAAGAATCAACTCAATAAGGTCACCTTGTTAAAGTTCATAGTTCCTTTCTTAGAGAGTTCCGAAGTTTTTTAGAAATTTCTCTATTTTTGTTGTCATTACCAGCTTATAGTAAAGTTAAAAAATGGGATCTCAGTTCAAGGTTAGCCTGAGCTTGCTACTGAGTAACACTCTGCCTAAAAGTTTTCTAAGAAAACTTTATTAATTATTATTTTTAATAATAATTAAATATAATCAATAATATTAATTAATTAATAAAAATAATTAATAAATTAATAATTAAATATAATTATTAATAATTATATTTAATTATTAACTTTATTAATCCATGACATGAGCCACCTCTGTATTGGTGAAGCCCATGTGGCAATGAATAATGGTTAAAAGCAGACAAGAAGAATTACCAGAAGTTTCTGAGCTCATAGCATATGACTATAACTGAACTGAAAAAATACAACTTCCGGAAACACGCATGTACATGCACACACACATGCGTGCATATATACATGTGCACACATGAGTCTGAGAAGCAAATGTGAGTAACTCTCTTTCCTGAATTGCCTCAAGTGGTGAATTTTCTTTGTTAGAAACAAGATCTTAAACATTTCTAGATCCAAAGTCAAAACCATCCTTTCTATGGATATGGATAAAAGGGGTTGTTATTTTTAGGGCCATTACCCAAACCATTTCTTATTGTGATGGCAATAAATTAGAAAATGTTGTTTTGCTTCACAGACTAATGGTATAAGTGTGATTCCTGTTTACCTTAATAGCAAGAAACAAAGGCATCCTTCAAAATATAGTAATGTTAATACTGTAATTTTGATACTTTTGTTTTTATGACATCTACTAAATGAACATCATAGTGTCTATTTGCCGCAATGTGCCTTAGATTTATCATAACTCAGACCACCCTAGTGTCCCTGGACATTGGTCATAGCAAGATCTTGGAATCTGTCAGTCATAGCGACATTAGCACCTGATTTCCAGGTGTTCTGCTGCTTGACACAGTGAATGCTATTCACATGCAGTCTCTGGGTCAGTCGCAGGCAAGTATGATTGTAGAGTCCTTACTTAAGGAGGCTTCTCAGAATATAGCGAGCACAGGGCTGCTTTAGAAATGACTTTGAATTTGCTGTCCTTCTGTTAGTAGCCCTGGCTGGCTGGCCTCGAGCTATGTAGAACAGGCTGGCCTCACACTTGCAGGGATTCTTGCCTCTGCCCTCCAGGTGTTGAGATCACAGGTGTACAGCACACATGGCCGACCTTTTTAAAAGTAAACTACCCATGACCTTTTCTAGCAGCCCCACTATGGTTCTGCCCAGCTTTGAGAATGCAATCTGCCGAGGAATTCACCAGGTACTTAAAAAATACCGAACGGTGGGCACGACAGTCGCTGCCATCTGAGGAGGACACGGTGTCTAAGTTGAGATCACGCTGGGGAGGATGGAGGAAAGGGAGCGGCTTGGAGGGTTTCAACAACAGAACTTAGAAAGTGGGTGGACACTGCCGAAGATGGATGGCGAGAGTGGTAAGGAAGAGCAAGGTTTTTGTGTGTACGTGAGCGTGACGAGTGCACATGGGTATGCAGGCGTGTGTTCATATTCAGAGGCCAAAGTAAGCCACTGTGCGTCCTACTAGATCTACTGCTTTCTGTCTCAGGCCATTGATACAGGGCTGGATTGAATCTGAAGCTACGTTGTTATTCAGAAAACTGTCTCTGCGCCTCCCAGCATAGAGATTATTAAAGGCTTATGTGCATGGCTGTACTGGGCTTATTAACATGGGTGATGGTGTCTGAGCTCAGGCCAGTAAAGGCTCTTATTTATGGAGCCATCTCTCAGGCCAACCTTTGGTTTGCTGAGTGAATGAGGGACCTGTGGTAAGAGTGGAGTGCAGGAGCAGATTTTCTGTCATATATTCTAAATTCACAGTGGGAATTCAAATGAAGTGACAAAAATACAGGTCTTCAGAGTAAGGAAGAAGTGTGTGTACTTAGGAATAACTAGTTGTGATTGCAGCACTTGGGAATCTGAGGCAGGAGGATGTACAAGTTGAAGCTATGGCAAGACCTACACAGCAAGATGACATCTCAAAAAAAGAAAGAAAGAAGAAGAAAGGAAGGAAGGAAGAAAGGAAGAAACAAAGAAAGAAAGAAACAAAGAAAGGAAGGAAGAAAGAAAGGAAATAATAATTAGATTAGGAATGGTAATTGTGGCTGTATACAGAGTGAAAAAGAAAGACAGGTAGAGGATGAGGGTCTGGGAACAATGAAATGGATGGGCCAGAAGAAAGCTGTCCACTGAGACCCATCTGAGAATCAGAAGGGCTCGGGGACTTGGAATCAGAGCAGCAATAGGGATATCAAATAGTCAATAGAAATCAAGGAAAACAATGGGACGCATTCACTGGCCTTGGCAGTCAGAGGGTTGCTGAAGACCTTTAAAAGGACATCAAAGTACATGGGCAACAACGGCAAACGGCATCCGAGTGCAACCTTCTGCACAGGCAAAGAACAGTCAACACAGTGAAGAGGCGACCTGTGGACTTGGGGAAAGATATTTACAAACTATATAGCCAATGAGGGGATAATGTTCCAAAACAAATTCAAGTCACTTGTGCAACTTAATAGCACAAATCAAAGGATCCAATCTAAAAGGGACAAAGGACTTGAATAAAGATTGGAATTTTCCCAAAGAAAACTTCCATCCTTCCCAAAGGTGTTCAGTATCACTAATCTCCAAAGAAATGCAAATCGAAGCCCCAGTAAGACATTATACTACCTGTTTGGATGGTTATTAGGAAAAAGACACGAGGGCCAGAGTAATGGCTCAGGGCCAAGTGCTTTCTGTAAAACTCTGGAGACTCACTCTGTGCAGAAGAGACTTGGCCCCGTGTAGCTGTTCTGTGACTTACACAGATGTGCCACGACACTCACACACCCATCCACACACACTCACAAAGAAGGAAAGAATAAGTAAATGGATCTTAGCATGCTGTCTAAGCTCATGGTGTTGATTAAGGACGAAGAGAAGAGAGAATGTGCACACACTGCTGGGAATGTAAATTGGTATAGGCGTTATGGGGAAAAGTATGGAGGCATTAAACCTAAGGTCACCATATGTCTTAGGAGTCCCATTTCCCACTTTATTTTGTTTCTGGAAAATGAAATAAATTCCTTAAGAAAATGCCCTTCAGTGTCTGCTGTTAGCTGGATACAGAAACTGTGTCACATACACAATAGACTACCATCCAGCCATAGAAAGGAAATCTGTCATTTGAGACGATATCGGCTAGCCTTATGGGCACAATGTTAAGTGAAGAAAGTCAGATAGAGAAAGATAAACATTGAATGATTTAATTTTGTTTTGAATACAAATATGTTGAAAACAGAAAAACAAGGTAAGATAGTGGCTGTTGGGACCCGAGAGAGGGTAGTAATGAAAACAGCAGATATTAGTCAAGAGGTACAGACTTTTCAATTCCAAGATTAGTACATTCTAGAGATTTCATGCATAGCATAGTTACTAGGAAGTAAACTGTTTTGTAGCATTAGTGGTTCTTGATTCATCCCCACGCCTTGCTGCCTATGGTGGAGGGCTGGGGGGAGACCTAGTCTGCACCCTTTCCTGGGCAGCACAGGAGAGCTGAGCTGGTGCTGTGGGCACGAGTGAGAATGCCCCCAGGGCATGAGCAGCAGGAAAGATGTCCTCCTGTTCCTCACCTATGTAGTGTGGGAGAGCTGTCCTTCATGGTGTGGGCACAGCAGAGTTGGCAAGGACTAAACAACTCAACTACTACCCAGCCCAGATCCAGGGCTTCAGTGGGCCCGTCCCAACACTACTCCATCTATGAACCCCTGGAGCGTGTAAAGGGGCCAGTCGTACAGAACTCCAGCTGCAGGATCTTCATGACACAGGTCAACAGTAAGATATCAAAGAGGAGTTCAGGTGTGGAGCCAGTCTTCACAGTGTAGTACCAGCCAGAGGCTTTGAACCAGACCTTTTGAACCAGCTCAATGAACATTTGCAAGTAAAGCCGTTTAGACAAAAGAGTATTGTGTGTGACACAGCATGACACACTGCAGCTTCCGATGGGAAATGTTTTATCTCTCTGTTTGTTTGTCTTGGTGGGGAAGGTTGCGAGGACTCAGGCAAATACAGAAGGAGGGGGAGATTTGTGTGGTTGGGTGCATGATGTGAAATTCATGAAGCATCAATACAAAGTTAAAATTTTTTTCTAGTTTCTAGATGATTCTACCATTCATTTAAGACATAACTATAGTAAGTGGCTTGACTGTAATGATCATTTCATGATATGAAAATGTATCAATATCAAATCACACTGTACATCTTACTTGTGTAAACTTTACCTCAATCATACTTTAATAAAACTACATAGTTCCTCCAAATTAAAGAGTAACCGTGTGAGGGTATAGCTGTTACATTGCTTAAATTTAGTCATCATTTCACTCTGTGCAAGTATATCAAACATCATATTTTTGATATAAAAAACAGGCTCAGGAAAAGCAGCTACGAGACCGTTTTCCTTGTGTTGCCGTCCGATGTTACACCCACCGCCAATGACCGTGAGTGATTCCAGTTTTCTGAATGTGAGAACTTTGCACTCAATCAGTTATCTGCTCAGCGATCAACATGAGCTGAGCACAAACGTAGGGGGAAATGAGCATCAGAGAAAGCACAATCCTAGCTGCCTTGACTTTACAGGAGGAGCAGCAGGTGAAATGTTGCCGAGTTGCAGATCCGGCCCTTGTTCAGACCTGAGCTGAAAGGAACTCAGAAAGCTACCACCATTGCTCAGGTGCCTTTGCAGGGGCCCAGGCCCTGCTGGAGTGGCCCCAGGACAATGCTTCACTTGGGAATTCTCTCTCTCTCTCTCTCTTTCTCTCTCTCTCTCTCTCTCTCTCTCTCTCTCTGTGTGTGTGTGTGTGTGTGTGTGAGGTTCAGCTCCTCAGAGGCCTTTGTCTGTACTCTGTATCTTTCCATTGTTTTCCAGTGGCATCCAACTTTACTCAGAAATCTTTGCTGGCCCAGCCCTATGCAGATGATCCTTCCCTTACAGCAAGGGCTTCTTAGAAGTCCCTGTTCCCAATCCATTTGAGGTGTTGTAACCAAAAACCTCAAACAGGCCAGAGCCTGTTTCCCCTTTCTCTTCCCTGAGCTGCCACTTTGCACAAGTGCAGTGCACCATCTTATATCCATCCTAACAGGTCACAACATGCAGAGCGCCCCCTGGATAATACAGCTCATCATTGACTCACACCCCTCCTTAGCTGTCTGTCTAAGGCGAATGGGAAAGGAGATGCATCTAAGACTAAATCTATCCCATTATTTCCGTATTTCAAGCCAGTGGGTTTCTTGTAGTTGTATAGCTCACTCAAGTGACTTACAAAATAAAGATTTTCTATTCCAGTATGATTTCCTTACATTTTTTTAATATTCATGAATTCTCTAGGCATCTTATTACAAAAATGATAGCCATTATTTGTCCACCAGACATAGTACCAATAATTTACATTCATTATCTCCTCTCTCTTACCAAAGAATTATGAGACTAATAAAGGAGGTAACGTGCAGAAATGAAAGTCCAACTCAGAATGTGAAAAAGAATATAGAATGGCACAAATGCACGGCATCTAGGGAACTCTTAGAAGGCAGGGATAATTCCTACACAGAGAGATTCAGTCAATCAACATTTAACATTCAAAATTGTGTGCATATTTTGTCTTGGTCTCAAGAATCTTGCAGATCATGACAAAACAGAAAAGGCACAGATCATCCCATACTGTGATGTCATCTGGTGGTGGCAATCCAGCCTACTTGGGTAGGCTTCCTGAAAGAGGTGAACAAGACAGCCGAAAGATGAGGGACTTGAGACAAAACTGAAGTGGAGATCCCTGGTATCACAGGATTACATCTGAATCTCATTATGCCAACCCCATCCAGAGAGAGAAAGAGAGAGAGAGAGAGGGAGGGAGGGAGGGAGGGAGGGAGGAGGGAGGGAGGGAGGAAGAGGGAGGAGCAAGGGGTTGTAAAGTTCTCCACTCCTGTCTCCTTTGAGGCCCCAGTTTGGAAGCCTTTAATGGTAACCAGTCCTTCCCTTTTGTACAACTGGCTTTCTTCCCACTGCAGATTACACTTCGCTTTTCTTTCCTTAACGCCACGCAGTTTGTGACCTCCTCTCCAATTTACCAATGCTGAGTCACGTGTTCCTTCTTCCCCTACAGAGAAGAAACAGCCAGCTTTTGGAGTTCCAAACCTCTTGGACAAAGGCCAAGCTTCCATAAAGCCCAGAATATTGTTGTGTGAATTAAAATGTTCACATACCATCAGCCATGCAGTTACTGTGACGTTTATTTTGGAAAGGATTACATTTGGAAAATGGGAAGCCTTCCAGGGCATTCCTTTACCTTAGGATATCAGTAGACACAGGGTATTTTGAGATCATTTCTTTCTGAAAAGTTAGCAAATAATCTGTACTAATAGACCCATAAAATTGCCTTAAGTAACATTAGTTAAGGACTCTGGGGCTTTACAAAGTTTCTATAGGGTATTTGTTGAGAAATGCAGAGCAGAGGCTGCAATTCTAACTCATGAAAGCAAACTTTCATAATGCCTTTGAGTTAATTCCCGCTTGGCTCTTTTTGAACATTTCTCTCCCAATCACTGATCTTCCTTGTTTGCATTTTCTCCAAGATTTTATGTGCCTCAAGCTCCGTCTTCCCGACTGCAAGAGGGAAAGCAGCCGACGTCCTGGAGTGGACCACACCTAGGTGCCCAGGGCCCCAGTCCCTGTTTCTCCCTTAGACCCCTTTCCATATTTGTTCTTCTTGGATTGACTTTCTAATGCTACAGCTTGGAGAGAGAGCCAAGGGTCTGATAGCTTCCTAACGCACCTCGTTCTTCTGGGTGGCTCAGTTCCCAGTTATTATGATATGTTTTCAGTGGCTACAATACAAGCAAGATAGGAACGGATGGCCTTGAGGGGAGAGGATTTAGTCATCTCAGAGTGAGTGAGTCCTTCTTGAGTGTTCTTTAGGCTGTGAAATTTGATAAGGACTGGAAGTTAACATTGTTCATCCTTTCACTTAGGAAAGCAGAAAATCTAAAACTCTAGGGAGCATGGGGAAGGAAAGAGAGAGAAAGAGGCATTTAGAAAAGTAGGAGGACATATTTTAACAGACAGTGATGATTACCTATGGGAAAGGAAGTGTCATGGAATGGGAGATGGAGGTAAAGGCAGACCCCTGAGTTGCATACATATAGAGTTCTATTTTTTTACATTGAAGATGTATTTATGTATTGTGCGAGGGATGAAACATGATTAAGACAAAAAGCATTTTAAAAGAATATGTAATTCTATGCACTAACATAAAAAGCTCGACAGGAAAAGTCAAAAAAAAAAAAAAAAAAAAAAAAAAACACAACTGTGAAGTGACTTAATAAGCTCTGTCTGGAGAAAATATAAATAAACCAAGAAGCAACTGATATTAAATTAAAAATGAGGAGCTACTTCTGAGTGGTAATAGAAATAAGGCAAAAGCTAACTTCCACATTGTGTAGTTCCTATACTATTTGAATTTTTAGTTTTAATGTGTACTGATTCTTTTCTTATCAATCAATTGGCTGGCTGACATAGTATTATGATTTCATTTACTTGGTATTGCTCTCAACAGACTTTCTGGCTTATTTCTCTCTGTCTGTCTGTCTGTCTGTCTGTCTGTGTATGTGTTGCTGGGAATTGAACATATGATAAGTTTTGTGTTTGCTGGTCAGTTTTTCTACTACTGAGCTACCTCCTAGTCCTTCCTGACTAGCTTCACTGGACTAATGTCCAACACTAGGCTGACTGGTCTGCACTGTTAGTCATCCCTCAATTCGTGCTTGTGGCAGAGTCTCGTGTTTACAATGGACCCTTGCCTTTGCACCCTGTTTACCTTTAACAAGAAGTTCCTTCTGCTACACGTCCCCCTGTCTTTCCCTAATAAACCTCATGTTTATCTCATAATTCTTAGCTCTTAGTTTTCCTTACTTTGTAAAGTGCTATTTCTGCTTTGTTTCTGAAGCACTTACTATGCATTTCTAATGCCAGCCTCCCCCCTCCCCAAAAAGAGTTTTAAATCTAGTGAGCCCCAGATATAACTGCTATCGGAATCAAGAGCAGAAGACTCACCAGAAAGACCCAGATATGGCATTGTGCTGTAACAGCTCTTTGCTTTTCTCTGCCTCTGGGAGAGCAGAAAGGTCTCTTGCGTGCCCTGTCCCTTTTCCAACAGTTAGAGTAGGTCACTCACACTATGATATCCAATAGTATTTGTAGAATGAACAAGAACTGAGTGAATGTCTGAGGTGCCTGAATAATTCTCTGTTTACTAGGCCAACTCCTAGAATGCTTTCAAGACTAATGTCAAATTCTTTGAACCTATCCTGGTGCTTTTTCCAGATCTCCATGCACTTGAGCCTTTACCTGCATGAGCTCACTGTTTTATAGTTTTTGTGCATTTTAACTTCCTATCTTCTTGCACAAAAGAACTCACAAAGGCACACATTTACTGTCTTTTAATTGTTGATAAACGAATGCCCTGGAAAGCGCTACGTTTATCATTTTCTCCGTGCTTAGGGAGAGTCTCGTGGGAAGAATTATTGAGGCACAAAAGCTATGTCTTCTCCAAACGCAGGAATCCTGGGATTTGAAGTTTGGGCTCTTATCTCAGGCTATCTAAATTCCACTTGCAAGGAAGAACCTTCGGCATGTAAAGGTCAACAAAGAAATGATACCAGGAGAGTGGTTGCCCTGGGGACCACCTAAGAAGTCCTTTTTAGCTGGAGGCAGGAGAGGGCCTGCTGTCTGAGAAAGGAATGAAAATAGGACCTTTGTATTTTTAGGGTTAAAATGTAAGGGGAGCTGGCCTCTGGTTGTACAGTCTGTGAAGTGCCAGCATCTGAGTAGTTACTGTGAGCTTTCACAGCTCCATGCTGTCTGCAGAATGACTCCTGCAGATGAAAAGGACTGTGCACAGAATGCTGCAGACAAGGTACAGCACAGTGGCATTGAGAGCTGGCTCGTCATGATGTAACCTCCATACAGTGAGCTGACCTGGCAGCACGATCCGAAGGAAGAGACCATGTCTCAGTAACACCACAGGCATCACTCAGCAGCAGTGGGTGCATGGATACCGGGCACACAGGGACCATCTAATTGGTCTGTTCTCCCCAGAGCATTCTCAGAAGACCTAGAAGAAAGGGGTCCTCATAAGAGCGCCTCCGTTTTCACCACTAATGTGACTAGACTAAACATACTAGCCATGATTCTACCTTGGACTCTGAAAAGTCTACACAGGATCTGTTCCTGCTTCTGCTCTACTGCCTGGTACCTGATGGGACTTGGTATCCTATTAATAAAATATAGGTCCAAGAGTGTGTCCATGAAGCAACGAATGCACTTTCCATAAACTAAGATGGGGATCCTTTGAGGGTTTGTTAGATTGCTCAAGCCTTACATTAAATGGTCGCTCAGGTACAAAGACTGCACTTTATGGTGCGTTCTGGATACGTGTAGCCAGTTTTTCCCGACTCCACTACACTGTGATTAGAGATGAGGTCAGGTTTGCCTTGTCGTGTCTGAATTACTGTGGTTTAAGCTTTCATCTCATCCGATGACAGGAATGTCTTTTATGAGGCTTTTCTTTTGCTGGCATGCCATCACACCTCACAGTTGCTCATATGTTCCATTTATCCACACTCCCTGGCCACCTGCACCTCCAGATTTTCACCATAGCTCCGTCACTCTTGTCACTTCTTTCTGCAGTCCCAGACCTGATGACACCTCATCTAGATTGGCCTCAGTGCCTGAGGAAAGGCTCTTGTGTTCTTTGCTAGGTAGTCCTAATGGTGGATCTGTCTGTTATAAAACTGACTCATTTAGAAATGACTAATTCAGAATTCTCCCAGTCCTTCAGAGGCACAGTCTGTGTAGCTTGGGATGTTTGAAAGTGCCTCTGTTCCTAGTTTCTCACATTGGCCTGTCTGGTGGGGTCTGCTTGTCTTCTCCCTTTGGGACTGACCTCTAGTGTATTTTATTCTACTAAAAGTACCCAAACAGAAGACAGAGTGTCTGTCTTGAGTTTCCATAACCTCATTTCCTGCTCACACTCTCTAGGAAGCTCTGGTTCTTCCCAGTTACGAGCCCTGTAGCTTCTGTGAGATCATCACACAAGAGCCAAATATCCTATGGAGCCACACTACTGAGGAGCACGTCCGAGTGACCGCACCTGTGGGATAATGCCAGGCCGGTCTTTAACACCAGGCCTTGCCCATTTGTTCTGATGGTTTTTTTCTGGTGTGGGCTTGAAATCAGAACTCTAGTTTTCTATAGTCCTGATTTCAGAGAAGCTGTTTAAACAGGAAGCCAAACATTTCTACGAAAATAAACAGTAACACACAGTAGACATAGGAAGCTGCAGAGACGCAGCTCCAATTCCAGTAAAGATGATTTTTAAAATAATCTTATTCAACAAAACCTTAGCTCTCTGAAAGGGCATCTGTCAGGTTTCCAGTCCGGAAGCATCTGGTTCAGTAAGAGCAAAATAACCTGGTCCACGTAGGTCACTGTCTCCAAACCAGGGGCTTGTCTGCTTCAAGATGAATGACATCTCCACATCTTGCAAAAGCCATTTGGCGATCTGAAATTAAGCTGTGCAAGAAACTATTTTTACTCCAACCTTAAAAAGCCCTTGGCCTGCTTTTAGATAGAGTTCAAGTTCTAAGTGGTAGGATCACCAGTCTATCACAGAAGCTTTCCTAAGGTTATCATGTGTGAAAGAGAGTCCAGCCTGAAGATCCAGGCAGAAGGGAATGGCTGCCCCTTTCCAGGGACCACAGCTCTTTCCCTAACACACAAATATGGAACTAATTTGATTTTTTTCTCAAACCATAGATATCTGGCTTGTCAACAATAATTCAAAAAGAATTTTGTGAAGGTTAAGGAGTAAGAGCTAGCCAAATTTTGAAATTGAGATTCTTTAGGGACTCAATTTCTGTAGTCATAGGTCATGCAGAATTAAATAAATTTGGAGGTGTAGATATTAGTCGGTTTAGATTGCAGAAAGTGTCAACTTAGATGAATTGGAATAAAAGGGGTGGATTTTCAAACTATATCCCTGATCAGACTTAAGATTTTATAATCAAAAACAGCCAACAAATGCATGTGTTTATTTCCATTTATGTTGGTCACTAATTGGCTACTAGCCAAACCAAATAAAAGGGTTTTATCCATCATTCTAAATTACCAATAGGGAATGCCATTAAATTAAACTTTATGTGTTCATGTGGGGTGGGGTTGGAGGGTGATCTTACAGGACTTGGTCTTTTGCTCTCGAACTTGTTGAGGCAGGGTCTTTCTTGTTTCTGCAGCTTTCCTCTGGGCTATCTTGCCTGTGAGTTTCCAGTGGTTTCTTCTGCCTCTGCCCCCTATCTGCACTGTAGGAATACTGAGATTACAGACGTAACCCTCACATCTGGACCCCTCCACAGGGTCCAGGGCTATTCAGAGCTGTACTACAGGCATTTTGACCCCATAAGGCATCACCCTGGCCCACATTTAAAACTGTAAAACACAAGTATGCAGTAGAAGGAGGAGCGTTCCTTTTTGCACTCCGTTCCAATCGCTCACACAGTCATTACCAGACAGTGTGCATGGCCATATAGTATGCCACAAGATGAAAGAGCCAACGTTCATTCCTACTCCTGGCCACAGGGTAGATACGCAAGGAGGGTAGCAGGAAGCCGGTAACCAAAATGATGAAATAAAGACTTGTTTTGTGGTATTAGAGATGTGGATCTTCTGCTGGTTTTTTTTGTTTTGTTTTTTTTTTTTTTTTTGGTTAATTTTATTTATTTACATTTAAAATATTACCCTCCTTCCAGGTTCCCCTCCACAAACCCCCTATCCTATTTCCCCTCCCTTGCTTCTATGAGGGTGCTCCCCCACCCACCCACTCCCGCCTCATCACCCTAACATTCCCCACTGCTGGGCATCAAGCCTTCACAGGACCAAGGTCTCCCACTGATGCCAGACACTGCCATCCTCTGCTACATATGCAGCTGGAGCCATGGGTCTCTCCATGTGTGCTCTTTGGTAGGTGGTTTAGGCTACTTTAATCCTATGAAGTTTTAAATAGGCGTCAGGTTGACGTCTTATTGGGTAAAAGTACTAACAACCCTGGTACATTAGTCTCAGCAAAAAAGGGCCCAATTCTATGCAGAAGGCTTCATAAAGATGTTGTATTTTATTGGAATCCTGATAGAAAAATCATCCAAACAAGGGAATAGGAATTAGCTATTTCTTTGGTATCTACAACTATTAGAAAATGGTCCAAGTTTCACACAGGTGAAAACTGGGTCTTGTTCAATGCTGTATCCCGAGTTTGGCTGGCCCTTGCAACTTATCAAGAGTTCAAAGAGACAGTTTGCCCAGTAGATTGAACAGTTTCAGAGAGGAGGGTATGCCAACAAAACAAATAGCCAATGTGGCTTTCTACTACTAGGCTGCAGATTATATTTCAGTACCATTAGCTCCTGGAAAGGAAAAAGACGTATCTAACACAGTAGAAAGGAAAAGCATTAAAGAAGAGACAGATTCATATTTAATCTCAGCCCCATTGTCAACTCATTATGTGGCTTTGAATAAATGCTTAACCTGCAGTGCTTTCATTGTCTCATTTGAGGAGCACCCATTTCTTAGTATATTAGTACAAGAAGAGTAGGAAAATTTAACAGGAAGTGGAAAGAACGGGGCACTAACCTTTTCCAAATTCAAATTTAATGCGCACATTCCAGCTTTGCCATAGCAAGCTGTGTTACATACTGGTATTTCCTCACCAAAATTATAGTCCTTGAAAAGGCAGATTAATAAATGGTCAAAACAAGAACTGGTCCCCTTGAAGCAGAAACTGGAATGGAATAAGAAACCAAAGCAGGAAACTTTGGTTCTTCCCATCCCAGAAATGCTGAGTGTAGCTGGCTGTGTGCATGTCTGACTGGAGTCTTCTAGGTCTCTCTAAGCTGGTTGGAAAGGGAAGGTGATGAGAAGGAAAGCTACCATGGAAGGCCAAGGCATATAGCATTGCAAAGACTTTACCAGAAAGCTAGTACCATCATCTAAACCATTTGTTTGAGTCATGGGTGTCTTTGGAAATTTAGGAAGCATTATAGATCTCTTCCGATAATACTACTTTGAAATGTACTAAGTAGAACACTTAGGATAATAAAAGAAATCAGTTTAGTTGTAAAGATTCTATTTTTTATGATATTGCAACAACTATTAAATTATATAATTCCTGAAAGCTAACGGATGACTTTTTCAGACATTTGCAATAATTGCTACATGAATAGATCTGTGATAAAGTCACAGATCCTGCTGTAATTATTGTTTATGACCAAATGCTGGGCAATAGTATATCAGTTATATGGTAGTAAAAACGAAAATGAGATTGCTATTTTTATTTTAGTGAGAGTGAAGTTATATCGAGTTAACACCCACAAGATTAGCAAAGTGCTTGTCTGGGCGTGCCCAGGTGTTTCCAGTCTGAGTTAGTCCCTGAGGATTCTGACTTGATCAGTGGATTAACCCTGCAGTGGACTTACAGTGTGAGGGCATTCTATGGAGCTGGGAAAGGTCGGAGGTACGGCTACTTGGAGGCATTAGGCCATTAAGGATCCTGAAGTTAGGGCTACGTTGTACCTCGCCCTCTTCCAGGATGCACTTCTCCCCTCCTTGCTTCCTGGCTGCTGTGAGGTAAGAACTCTGCTGGCACATACTTGTCAACCATGATGTCAACCATGATGCCCAAGAATGGGGAGACAAGACAGTGACAATGTGACAAATACATCTTTCTTCTAATAGCTGCTCGTGTCAGGCATTCTGTACCAGGGAAAAGTTATGAGTCCAGACTTAAAAAACAGGATTCAATAACATTCCATATCTAGTTAGCAAGAGGCTATACAAGAAAACAAATACTTTTAAAACATGATGGGGACCTTATTATGAATTTTCATCCTATATGTAAACAAATATTGTTAGCTTGGAGAGAAAGGAAAGTAAAATATTGATTTTTTTTGACATTTAATGATCCAGAACAATAAGCACTTCTGACCTAAAAATAAATGAGGGCAAGAAGAATATTACTAAGTGTTGTTCCTCCCACTCTACCTCCCTTAGCTTCATGACCTGCTCAGATGGGCGGCCTGAGAGGGACCGGGAGGCAGGAATGGTGATGGAGACCTCAGGCCTCTGTGCACAGACTCTCCAGAGGCAGGCTTCATGGAGCAGCTTGTCTAATTGGGAGGAACATAGACTATTTAGACTTTGGGGGGCAAGTAGAGGCTATAGGGTAACTGTACATCATTGGTCCCAGCCAGTGTGCATGGGGTGCTTGGTTTCATAAGGAGAAATTCCAGGTGCTGATGGACATGACCTTATAAGGGGAAAGGAAGTTTAACCTGTAACCTGGCCACTGGGCTGCGTGATCTCCTTTAGTGAGGCAAAGGAGTGGGCACAGGTCTACTGCACAGGTCTATACGCAGGCCCAGGGCAGGTAGGGAGGAGTCCTACTCCTGATTGTCCCAGGATGAGATTTCCAGGGTTTAGATGTGCCTTCACCCCACACCTGCTCCAGGCCTGTTCCACATGGCTCTACGGCTCCCCAGCCCCATAAAGTATGATGTATAAAGTTAGAAAAATGACACAGTAGTTCGATGACTATGCAAAACATGCCTGACTCTATACATAAAGTACTCCTTAACCAATGAGTACTATGAAACAGCTTATGATTTTATCATTTTATATAATGACTATCCTTCGATATTTGTGTGTCCACATGTTTCTCCTTTTAATTTCTTTATTCCCTAATGTTGGTGATTACATTATAATTTGCACATGTCTACTTAGGATGAACACATGCATTTTTGCTATTTTTTGTTTTATAAGGCCTGAGGAAGTTTTGTTAAATGTATCTATAGACTAATAGTGTAGATTAGAATTGTTGGGCTATAAGACCCGTAAGTTTAAAATGTCAATAGTTCTGACAAAATAATATATAAAAAGATTTCTAATTTATAACCAGATAAGAAGTAAATATAACTTCAGGTAATTAGATTTTATTAATTACTTGAATTCCTGCAGTGTAAGGAAAGATATCTTTAAAAAATAGATGCTGAATTGTATCGAGAGGTGTTGCTTAAAGGGATAGAAAATATACAGTAGCTTGAGAGCAGATGGCAGCTGTCTTCTACATCACGGATTCTAGTTTTCCTAAAAGAGATATGTCCTCCACCACAGCACCACTCCCAAGAGATTCTGTGAGCAAGGACATGCCAAGCTAGGTGTTCATTTCATTATTCTGCTAAAAGCAGGCCAGGAAATCAAGTCTTGTATATAGTCCTTCCTTTTACAAGGTAACACTAACGAGGAGCACCCTGGCCTTTGCTTGATTCTAGCCACAATGGAATGCTGATTTGTACCAAGACAGTAAGAGAAGTGAAGATGAATTTGAAGTAGATCCTACCTTGGATGAGCTTATGATCTTAGAAAGGTCGATTTAAAAAAATCTAAAGTTATTTGAAACTGATCATTTTGTATTAGTTATAGCGATGTGCATATGTTCATTTTAAAAGATCACATTACTCAAATAGATGGAAAATAGTCAACAGCGATTTTTATCTAGCTGTGATAGAAATGTCTCAATTGCTGGCTGTAGCTGTTTACAGCAGATAGAATCATCACAGGCTTACAAGTCTTATTTCTTCTTCTGGTGATGCAGAAAGGGAGACACACAAAGCAGTTCCTGTTCTGCTTTAAAGTTATGCTAGGACGAGTGATTAGCTTCTAGAAATGGAATGTGAGTAGAAATATCATTAAACCAATTCAAGACACGGGGCACGAAATACAGAACAGTGAACAGCATCTACCAAAGTTAAACATGTAGCTTTTGCCATGAACCAGCGACTTCCTTGCCTGATATATACCCAAGAGAAAGAAAATCATAGGGTTTCAGAATGTCGAACAAACATGTAGGTCTAGGGATGTAGCTCAGTTGACGGAGGACTTATTTGTGTGGTCCTGGGTCCCATCAGCATAGCATAAACTACACATGGCGATGTATGCCTATAATCCCAGCACTGGGGGGACAGAGGCAGGAGGGTCAGAGATGTAAGGTCATTCCTAGTTGTTCAGAGAGTTTGAGGGCAGCTTATGCTGCCTGAGACTGTTAAAAACAAACAAAGAACATTTACTGCTGATTTATTCGTAAGAGCTCCACATGTCCTGGGAGGTGCAATCCATTGTTGGTACACAAATTAGAAATTTACACAGCAGTAAGTATGAATGAACTGTAAGAACACATAATAATCCGCGATAATTTTGAGTGAAGGGAGGCAGGCACACAAAATCTCATTGTTTGCATCTATCAATACAAAATTTTAGGAAGAAGCAAAGAAGTTAGAATAGCCAATTTATTCTTCTTCTTCTTCTTTTTTTTTTGTAGGCGTATTTATTGAGGTGGGGCACACAAATTTTTTTTTCTGTGGTTTTCTCTTTTATTAATCTGCCTGGAGTCTCAGGAGTCAAGGAAAAACTTATCACCCTTTACTCTGAGGTTTTATATATTTTACTATGTATGATAGCTGAAAATTATGCATGCACACATTGTATAAACAAAAAGAAAGAAGGAAGAAATGATCAAATAAACAAAAAAGGGAAGAAGGAAAGAAACAAACAAATAAAAAAGAAAGAGAACAAATTATAGCTCCATTAACACAGAAGCAATCCTTGCTCATTTTAAGCTCTGTGAGACTTAGGACACATGTGTTATCTCAGCACAGCCTACACTTGACTATTAAGCAGTAGTCACCTGCAAAGTACCCAGGCTGGACACCTGGCTTTGACAGCACAATGGGGGAGATCTTACCTCTCACAAGGGAAGCGACACACATGGAGCTTAAAAATGGACGCCCAAACCCAACGCAATGTACACTGACAAAATCCAACACAGCATCCTACCTAGTGTCTCACCAGAGACAGCCACAGCGTGAGTCCATTTAGTGCTCCTGTTCTCCGAAAAAGATGAAATTGCTGAGTCAAATGTTTAGGGGCATCATTCATTCCCTCTCTTTCTTTGAGGAAACAATGAAGGCCCCTGCCCCAAATAACAAATGGTCCAGGCTGGGGGAATTTTCACATTGACCTTTCTTAAGCTTAATGGCAATGTGATGATAATCCTGTTTTGGAAACCAGTATATGATGCTATACATCTTCTTACACTCTATAAACTGAAATGTAAACTACTGCAAACAGAACTGCTAAAGGTTTTATTATTCTAAATTATAGGCCCTATCTGGGTCACCGTTCTATTGCTGTGATGACACACCATGACCAAGGCAGTCAATATTAAAGAAAACATTGAATTAGGGCTGGCTTACAGTTTCAGAGGTTTAGTCCATTATCATCATGGCGAGAAACACGGCAGCTGCTGAAGTAGATGAGAATTCGACATCTTAGTTTGTAGGGAGAGGGATAGACTCTGAGCTTGATATGGGCTTTTGAAACTTCGAAGTTCACCCCTAGGGACAAAGTTCCTCTGGTCAAAACCACGCCTCTTTACCCTACTAATCCTTTCAAATAGTGCCACTCCTGGAGACCAACCATTTAAACACAAGAGCCTCTGGGGGTCATTCATAGTTAAAGATCCCATTCTGAAGACTCTCTAATGCAGTGGTCCTCAACCTGTGGTTCCAGATCCCCTTTAGGAGGTAAACATCCTTTTCACAGGAGGTTGCTTAAGACCGCTGGAAAACACAGATATTTACATTATAATGTGAAAGGATAAAAAATATAGCCTAACCCCTCCAAGGACCCCAAGCTAAAGGAGCTTTAACCCCTGCACCTAAGAACCCCTAAGTAACTCAAATTTCAGACCCTGCTCTCTGCCAGTAAGTAGATATAAGGTCACTCCTTGCTGTTCAGAGCCTGCTTTCTGTATGAAACTGGGTGAAAGGGCGTAGGACAGGCCCTTGGATACGAGAGCCAGGTCTAGTAAGTTAACAGGAGATAGGCTGACTTAACCACTTATCTGGATTCTGCAAACTGCTTGCACCACAGAAACTCCCCGCCCTAGTGACTTATCCTGAGTGCCATTGTCACCCCCACCCACAATTACAGACCTCTGAGACTAGGGAACTGATTGGTCCAAAGAGTGCGGGCTTAGATAGTTTAACATGATTGGTCCATGAAGCGCAGGCTTAGATAGTTTAACATGATTGGCCTAAAAAGCACAGGCTTAGGTAATTTAAAATGATTGGTTTTTGAACCCTATAAAAGCTGTTCTGATCCTGTACTCTGGGTCCACAGTACTCTACCCCTGAGTGGTGTACAACTGTTGGCCCCAGCACGCTTGGAATAAAAATCCTCTTGCAGTTTGCATCAAGACCACTTCTCATGAGTGGTTTGGGGTGTCACCTTTCCTAGGACGGAGCGTGGGGGTCCTCGCTTTAAGGATCCAAAAAATTCACAACAGTAGCAAAATTACAGTGTTGAAGTGGAAATGAAAATAATTTTATGGTTGGGCTCAGCACAACATGAGGAACTGCACTAAAGGGTTGTAGCACTAGGAAGGTTGAGAACCGCTGTCCCCCCTTCCTTTAGTGAATATTTGTTTTATTTCCTTTTCAAATGTTATGCCCTTTCCCGGTTCCCCTTTGAAAACCTTTATCACATACCAGCGTCCCCGCTCCTCTGACGGTATTGCCTCACCTACGCACCCAGCCCCTCCTACCTCCCCGCCCTGGCCTTCCCCTACACTGGTGCATCGAGCCTTCCCAGCACCAAGGGCCTCTCCTCTCATTGATGCCCGACAAGGCCGTCCTCTGCTGCATAAGTGGCTGGAGCCATGGGTTACTCCATGCGTACTCTTTGGTTGGTGGTTTAGTTCTTGGGAGCTCTGGGGGTCTGGGGGGTTGATAATGTTGAAGAATCACTGTCCTAATGGCTATTCTGGAGTCTCTGCCACAGCAGAAGACCTTTCCTGTGATCTTGAGAGCATGACTTAAATGGCGTGGTTGCTACCCACCTATCAGCACCATTTCCTTTGGCATCAGTGACAGTAATTCTATTCTCAAATTTCTTTAAACTCCAAGACTCCATTTGATGGTTAGTTAATAACAAAATTACCTCATTTTAATTGTAATTTTAAAGTTATCTATCTATTGGTATGTAATTTCTATACTACTTGGTACACACTTATTTTGTATTAGCCATGGAAACTCTATGAGCTATTATATTCAGAAGCAACTTATTGTTACCAATCATACTGGGGGAGGGGAATAGTGGTGGTTGTGGTGGTGGTGGTGTGTGGTTGTGTGTGTGTGTGTATTGCTGGGAATTAAATCTAGGTCCTCCAGCATGTTAGGCAAGTGCTAAAATATGGAGCCATATCCCAACTCTAACATGATATATATTTTTTTATTTAAATAACTTTATTTAAAAAGAGATAAATGTACAGATTTTTAAAAGCATTTTTTCCATAAAACTATATGAATATATTTTTGTCAGTACTTGATTTTTTTAAATGTTGGATAGTATGTGTTGAAATCTTACTAGTTACCATAAGCATAAAGTATATGTAAAACAAAATGTAACATAGAAATAGTCAAACTTTTCTTGATGTGTAAAAAATAAGCATAATGATTTTTAAATACCAAGAATTGCTGCAAGGCTACATCCTTAGCCCTTGAATTATTAATGATTTTAGGTCTAGGTGTACCCCACTCCGAGAGGGTGCTATACACTTATTATTATTTTGATATTTTTTAATGTACCATGTAGTCACCATTGAAGAAGCTACCTCTTGCAGTAGATGGGAATGAATAGAGACCCACCATTAGATGATATGTGGAGAGTGAGAGACCCTGAAACACTCAGTCACAATTGGGATGTCGCCATCAAACTCTTGTGCTGAGGGCTCAGGGAGTAATGTAGAAGAGGAAGCAGAAAGATGGTAAGAGCCAGAGAAGACTGAGGACACCAAGGACTCAGTGCCGTTTGAACACAGCAGCACTAATGGCCCTGTACACCCACAGGCTGTAGCAGCTGTGCACAGGACTGGCTGTGCAGGATTGAGCCGGGTGGAGACCAGTGCTGACAGGAGATGGACAGGAAAGTCCTCATCCTTAACCCAGAAGCTATTCCAATGGACAATGCTCACAAAGGGAAAAAACGTTTTCTCCAGTGGATTCTTACTGGGGATATAAACCACACTTAAGGGAGACCGCATTCACAACAGTCGATAGCCAGTATGAAGCACTTTTAATGGTCTTTTTTTTTATCTCATAAAACTTTGGGCACTTTGTTTTTTTTACTTTACTTGTCTTTTGCTTATTTATTATGTTTTCCCATTTTATGTGTAACAGGTGTTTGTGCTTTTTATTTGCTTGTTTATTTTTTCTGTTTGTTTTACTTCTTTTTCCAGAGAGAGAGAGAGAGAGAGAGAGAGAGAGAGAGAGAGAGAGGGGAAAAGAGGGAGAGAGAGAGAGAGAGAGAGAGAAAGAGGGAGAGAGAGAGGGAGAGAGAGAGAGGGAGAGAGAGAGAGGGAGAGAGGGAGAGAGAGAGGGAGAGAGAGAGGGAGAGGGAGAGAGAGAGGGAGAGAGAGAGAGGGAGAGAGAGAGGGAGAGAGAGAGGAAGAGAGGGAAAGAGGGAGAGAGAGAGAGGGAGAGAGAGAGGGAGAGGGAAAGAGAGAGGGAGAGGGAGAGAGAGAGGGAGAGAGAGGGAGAGGGAGAGAGAGAGGGAGAGAGAGGGAGAGAGAGAGGGAGAGAGAGAGAGGGAGAGAGAGAGAGGGAGAGAGAGGGAGAGGGAGAGAGAGAGAGAGAGAGAGATCAAGTATGGAGTTGAATAGAATCGGGTGGGGAAGATCTTTGAGAACATGAAGGAGGGGAAACCACATTTAGAATATGCTGTATGAAAAATTATTTTCAATATAAATAAGATAAAATAAATAAAAAATAAAGTACTGAGGATTATCGTATGATGGTTTCTTATTTATATTTAATATTTACTTCAAATAAAGAAGGGATGCTTGTGCATAATGCACCTTTTTTTAAACTGAAAACTTTTTGACATTTTTCTTGTAGACCCTTGGGCTTTCAGGAATAGATTATTGATGTTAGTAAGGTAAGCTTGGCTTGCAATTCTCGTGATTTCTAGGGCAAGCTTATGCTGTGTCCTACCTGAGCTGGAGAGCTTTATGAATCCCGTGATTACTTAGTTCCTGTTCCTGTGCTCTATGCTGGGCATGTTGAGTCAACAGCAGACCTTCCAAGAGATCTTGCACTTTGAACAGATGTGCTACAATGGGGAGCTTTCAGTGGACTGTCTTGGGGAGTACATTCGTCTGTGGGAAGAATGATGTGAAGAAACGTCTGAGTAGCTAGAGGCACAGCACTGTGGCTGATGTTATTAATTTCTCTAGTATCTGTTTTGCCATTTTGAGCAGTGATACAACCATCGGCCTTTAGCCGCCATTTGCCCAAGCTGACATCTTTAAGATGTGAACTGCCATATTTGCACAGGCTCACCTAAAAGTTCCTTTCCCTTTTCCTTTTTGAAAAAGCCAAGATCTCTTGATACAATCCTAGGCTGGTCCCATACTCACTGTGTAGCTTCGGTTGGCCTTGAATTCCAGAAAGTTGTTCTCAAGAAGTATTTAATCTAGTTGAAATGTAATAGTAGAGTAAGCCTCCCAAATCCTAGGATTATAGGTGTGTGCTACCAGGCACAGCCTGAGAGGACGTTTTCCTTCTCCCTCCTTTCTATGGCCCTTTTCGCTAGTGTGTGGATTTCATGTTGGTGAAGTGGTCATTTTATTATCAGTATAGCAATCAGAGGTGATAGCTAGCACGGTATATAACATATGTAATGTACATGGGCAGGCATCTCTCAGTTCACACCTGTCTTATCTGTCTGTTGTCTAACTTCTAGAACACTGGTTTCTTGACAGCAGAAACATAGTTTTCCCACATCCCTCTGTCTAGGGCTTCAAACAGGGACTAGACAATCATATTGGTTTAGTAAATACTGTAAAAGGAACTGGATGAATATGAGGAACTGATCTAAGGTAAAACATTTCTGCTTTAAAAAGTACAGAATTTACAAGTCCAAAGAAAGCTATTATATACAAGGGAACAGACACTTAAGGGCTATATGGCAGGCGGTGTGTCATGGCAATCAATCTTAGGTCAAGCTCTCTAGCCAGGCAGTTCTATTTCGTCTCCGCTGCCTCTGTAGTGTGCGCTGCTTGGGTGAAGAGCACCAGTCAAGACAGTCAACTGAAAGCTCCCCATTGTAGCACATCTGTTCAAAGTGCAAGATCTCTTGGAAGGTCTGCTGTTGACTCCTCAGCCATTACGGGGTGGCCAGGTCTCTTTACTGTCTCTTTCCATATGGCATCTATTTAAACACATCTAAATTAGTATTTTCAAGGCTTCACAGGCACAACGGAGCTTAAGAGGTTGACCAAGTAAAGTAGCAAGAATGTTGAAGGTTCTGTTGCAACCGCAGGTAGTCAGAAAAAAAGACAGAATCCTTTTTGTTCCACAACTCTCTGATCTTTTTGGTCGGGCTTGGTCAGGACCAGGGCTGAGCTATATAGCGCTTTCCTGAGTCGCGCTCGCACTCTGAGGGTGAAGGTGTTTGCTTCCTTTGCCCGGCCCGAGCCCGCCCACCCGCGGGAGCGCGCATGCGCCTCCCCTCCCCGCCTCCGTCGTGCTCGCCCCGCCCCCTCGCGCTGCCATACGCGGACGGGCCAACATCCGAGGACTCCGGCCTTGAGTAACCCGCTCCCGTGACCTTTTCGCACCCCGCACGCCGAGGCCCGCGCGGCGTCTGCTCCGCTGTTGCCTGTCCGCCGCCCCCGCCGAGCCCCGCGTTTCCCCGACCACGCTCAGCTGCCACCGCCGCTCGTCATGGCGGCCCTCAGCAAGTCCATCCCTCATAACTGCTACGAGATCGGCCACACTTGGCACCCCTCCTGCCGGGTCTCCTTCCTGCAGATCACTTGGGGCGCCCTGGAGGAGTCTCTCCGGATCTACGCACCCCTGTACCTGGTGAGCAGGGCTGGCGCGGGTGCACGGCCTCCTGGGGCTCCATGCTCCTAGGTCAGCTTTAGGGGTGGTGAGAGGCCTGGTGGGGGGCAGTCCTAGGCGGAAGGAGGGGGAGGGGACCCCGGGAGCGAACTGTCACCGGCCGCCTGTTGCTAGGATGGGGTTGTGCTCCAGACTTGATTCAGACCCTGGGTCCAGGGACTCTGATAGAGAGGCGTTGGAGCTCTGTATGTAGTCAGTGCATGCCCACAGCCTCTCCTTAGCCCCCTTTGCCCTCCAGCCCCATTCTCTTATGAAAAAGGGTATGCTGCACCCCGAGCCCGCGTAGTCACAGATTTTGTCCTTGTTTGAGAAGATAGAGATGTCACTTGATGGTTTGTTCTTTCGCAAGTTCCCAGAGTAGACTCCTGGTATGAGATTTTGTGTGGTGATTTCGGAGTCATTGATGGTACTTTAGTGACATGTTGCTGAGGTCATTTTCTTATGCAGGTTTACACGCAGGGAAGCTCATAGAGAGTATCTGGAAAGTCTACTGTAACATGGAGAACTGATCACGGTATTTTCTACCGAAGAGTGCCACTTTTCTTCAATAAGCACATTGTTGCATTAAAGATGGGTTATTTGGCTACTGAAGTTCATTGTCATTTTCATGTGTGGAAGTCTGTATGCTAAGAAAGTAGACATCAAATTTCGTATGTGTCCTAAAAGTTCGTTCAGCATTCAGTGAATGATCCATTTTTGTTTCTCACTGAAGTAGTAATTTGGGCTGATGACATCTTTGACTGTATGATTATGTTTGTAACTCTGAGGAGAAATCTAATAAGTAATTATAGACGGAACACAGGAAAAGACAGTGACTCCCTTAGAGCTTGCAGAAACCAAGTTCCCTTTTCAAGGCATAGACTGGTGTTTTCCCACCCCCATTTTTTTTTTTTTTTTTTTTTTTTTTTTTAAGGAAACCCCAGGGATCATGTTAGAATGGAGTTTCTGATTCAGTAGGTCTTGGTGGAGGCTAGAGTGTACACTTCTGATAAACTCTAAAGTTGTGTAGATACTGGGGAATACCATGTTTATTAATAAGGATCTAGAGTATAGTCCAATATAGACTTTGATCTGTATCTATACACACACGTCCCCTAAAGACGGCTGTTACTGGCTTTTCTAAATGAATGTTGGCCACACTTTCTTTAATATTTATTACTCTGCTATTATTACTTTGGTGTTGCTAAGGTTCTAACCTGTTGTCCTGTACTTTCAAGACAAGAGTCCTGCTGTTGAACTCTGCCCCAGATTTCTGTAACCACTTATAACTACATTGGACTCTTGAACAGATGGACAAGAGGACTCTTCCTAGGCTGGGGGGACTTAGCTTAGTGGTGGAAGCTCCTGCGTTCTGATTCCTTGCCTCGTTCCTCCACCTCCCACCCCTGACAAAACAAAGTAAAGCAAAAACTAGTCCAAGCAATTTGTCCAAAACTTGCTCTTAACCTCAAGGATTAGGAACTAGTTGGAGTGTTTACATTATGTAATTTCTCCTGAGGTCTACAGCATCATTCATTCATTCAGTCAACACATATTTGTGGAATGCCTGGTATCATTTCTACAGCATAGACATTAATTCTATTCTGTGTTAGGGGAACGTAGGGAAGCAACTGGAGCAGAGATTCTTCTACTGTAGCAAGATGGGATGGTGGGGAGCAAGAAAGGACTTGTTCTGCTATTTGACTTTGGCTTGATGTCTGTGTGTATGTATATATGTATGTACGTGTGTGTGTGTGTGTGTGTGTGTGTGTGTGTGTGTGTGTGTCTAAGTAAGCACCTAGCCATACTGTACTTTTTGTAGGAGTTCTGTAGTTGCTGATTTGGATTTGAATCTCAGCTGTCTGACTGTGTGTGTGTGTGTGTGTGTGTGTGTGTGTGTGTGTGTGTGTGTCTAAGTAAGCACCTAGCCATACTGTACTTTTTGTAGGAGTTCTGTAGTTGCTGATTTGGATTTGAATCTCAGCTGTCTGACTGTGTGTGTGTGTGTGTGTGTGCTCTCGTGTGTGTATGAATGAAGTAAGATAATTCATTGGTGATCTCCTAGTCCTGGGATTGCAACTTTGCATCTTCACGCATGGTTTATACAGTTGTCCTATCAAACTCAGAGGCTTATGCCTACTAGGTAGGCAGTCTACCAGTTGAGCTGTATCCCTAGATCATAATGTGCCTTGAATATGTGTTTTCTTGTCTTTCCTTTCTTCTCCAGTGGCACTTATGAGTAAAGTTTACTAGAGTTAGTGCAATTTCATTTTGACGTTGAAAATAAGATTGGGCACTAACTCATGGTGTAGATGTATGGGGTGTGTATCTTAGAGAGGAAGATGGTGTGATCTGAGGGAGAAATCCAAAAGTGTTGTAAAACAGAGTGTGCACATTGTATAAATCAACAGGTTTGAATGCAGTTGGGAACGATAATTTCTATTGAATTATATTCTGTGTGTTTGCTTCTTGATGCAGTTATCCTCTAGAGCTGTGACTCTGTCTGAAGATTATCCATCCTTATGTCATGCACAAGAAAACAAAAAATTAGAGAAATTTCTCTTGCTTCCAAAGATTTTAGGTAGAAAGCAAAAGCAAAAAAAAAAAAAAAAAAAAAAAAAAAAAAAGGACAGGATTAAGGAGGTTGCAGGAACACATGCTGAATGAGGGTGAGGATTCTTCTTCCTGTATTGCTCACTAGTTAAAGTTGGAAGGACAGTTGGAGTTGATGTAGTTGCTTCACCTAATTGGGGGGGGAGGGGGGGAAGGGAGGGAGAGACAGAGACAGAGAAAAAGAGTGACAGACTCTCATGGAATCCCACCTGTGCTTCACCAGCAATGTGAGTGAAGGAAAAATCTGTTTCTATCTTGGTGGAAGATAAATTCCCATGTTTTGGGGCTGTTGTTTGGACTTAGAGTAAGCTCCTATTGCGTGGGTTTGCTATTGAAACACACCTTAGGATGCCTTCAGTGATGCCTCCATTTCCGGCTGGAGCAGGCAGCTTTTATTCAGAACTAGAACTATTGGGAGGTTGTGAATTAGTTCAGGTATGAGTGGATAGACTTTAGAGTTGCACAGGAGCAGAGCGGTGTTTGGCATTTGCCAGAGAAAATGAAAGGGCAGTTTTGGAGGCATTTTTCTCACCGGAAGAATAAACAGGACAGGGGGATGGAGGATGTGGGGACAGCACCTGGACCTGCTGATGTTTACTGGGGTCTGAATCATGTGGAAACCATTGTCTTCAGTGATAGAAATGATGCTATCTGAAGGGCTTGCCTGGAAGACTGGGTAAAGAGTATATTCTGGAACCTGTAAAATGGGACTTACATCCGTTTTCATTTGAAATACGAGTTAATCTAATGGGTTCTGGGCTGTCCTTACAGGACTCTTTTGTTCTCTGTCTGCGTTTGCCTTCATGCTTCTTTTCCTCTTAGAATTTATCTTCCACTTAAAATAGTTTTGTAGACAATTTGGTCTTTATTCTGATGAAGAGTTTATAATTCAAGTACAAAAGGAATGTAAAATGCCAATTATTACTTAGTGATTAATATAGTCCCTGCTTGATAAAGAGAATGATACATCTCAGAAAGTTATAACAAATCAATTCATATAGTTCTAATCATACAAAGTCCCCCACCTCCAGTGGGAATCTGATCCTGTTAAATCCTTTCATTTGGCAATCCTGAAGTCACTTAAACCTTTAGCATTACCCACAGGTCCCCAAGAATGTCTGATTATAAGAACTATTATTCCCTACGTAAATATATTGGCACAGATAATTTTATCTTAGGAAATATGAGTCCCTAAAGAGAGACCAACATGAAAAGATGAGATTCAGCATAGCCGCAAATGAAACTTGGGCCTGCATCTCTGTGTTTGCTTTTTTAACTTCAAACACACACACTCAGTCTAAGCCTACTTTGTGATAGTGACTCCCTCTTTTAACCAAACCAAGTGTACATTTTATTGAAACAGCCCACCTCCAGAGAACTGTATTTTATTGTTTTGATTCCTCATCTTTAAATTTTTTTACTCATTTGGGTTGAGTTTCTATGTCTTAGGAGTTAGGATTATGTTGCTCCATTGCTGGTCACTTGACTTTCTCATTTCCTATTTGTAACCGTGGGCTTCAGAGAAGTCTCTGTTGTTGTATATATGTGCTAAGTTCTTTTGATCAATGGCAATTTCTTTGTTTATTTTTAGCTTCAATAATATATCCAGAGAAGAATGGGTTACTCAAGTTACGTAGTACTCTTGTATCAGGACCCACTTGACTTTGGGAACCTTTAATAATAATTTGATAATGATAAATTTTATTATTTTATCCATTTATTATTATTATTATTGTTATTATTATTATTATTATTATTATTATTATTATTAAAACGGAAATCACGGCACCAAACATTCAATATAAATGTCTTTACAATTTTATGTCTTGATGAATTGCTCACTGTATCAGTATGTAGTGGCCTTTGTCTCTTCTGATTACTGATGGCTTGAAGACTAGTTTATTCGGTGTCGGAGCAGCTACACCAGCTTGGTTTTGGTTTCCATTCTCATGGTAGATTGATTAGTATCTTGACCCTTAGGCTATGGGTGTCTTTGCAGAGACAACAGACTATCTGACATCATATAGTTTTAACCCTGTCAGCTGGTCTATATCTATTGGGGAGTTGAAGTGATTTGTAGTTATAGTTATTATAGAGAGTTTTACTGACCCGTATACTTTTGTTGGTTGTTTTTGTTTTTGGTTGAATGATTTGTTCATTTCTTTCTTCTGCTGGTATTATGGGTTTGTTGTTTTATAATAAAAGTATATCTATATATAAATATATGGATATAATATATCCACAGTTCTCTGGATATATTATTGAAGCTAAAAATGAACAAAGGAATTGGAAGGTTAAACTATACCATTGATAAAAAGAACTTAGCATATAACTACAGAAATGTAGTCTTCTCTGCAGCCCATATAATAATGAATTTCTTCCTGCTTTCATAAAATTTATCTCCATCTCCTTGTTAATTTAAAATAGTAGCTTGTTGGTGCTTATTTACTTTCAGGGCTTTGATCTATTCTTTCTTGGTTTTTAGGGTTGCTAATGGGGGGTTTGATGTGACTCTGATGAGCATGCGTTTGTGGGTGAGCTGGTGTTCTTCCCTTGCAGCTCTAATGGTTTTGTGGTTTTGACATGTGACTATGATGTACTGTGGAGGGGTCCTGTCCTGTATATTTAGGGTTCTGGTTGTGTTTTGTTATGCACTGTTTCCCTAGATTTGGGAAGTGTACCCTGGGGTAGATTCTGCATGCTGTTAGCTTAGTCTCTTCCCTTTTGGGTTTTGAGGTTTGGTGTGTTAATTTTATCTCAGAGTTCTTGCTCACTGTGGTTGCTGTTATTGGTGGTTATATATTGGTGCTTTGTTGAGTTTATTGGTGATGGTACCTATTGTTTTAGTGATATGTTGAATTTTTCATTCCCCAAATTTATATATCCTTTAAAAATTTCAATTTCCCTTTCTATTTTTCTGCCTTTTCTTCCATATTGCTGATTTTCCTAATCACTTTTCTGACTTTCTCTTCTTGGTTGCTTGCTTTCTTTTCTAATTGCTCAATCAGTTTCTTCACCCTTTGGCCTTCTTTTCTCTCTGAGGTTACTTTTCATTTTTACTAGCAAACATGACAGAACCTCATCCGACCTTTTACTTTCTTCAGTATCTTTGAATGCAGCACTTGAGAAATTGTGACTTGTGGGGAAACAATGTTGCTGTTCGTTCACATGCTTGTTCTCCTGTGTTATTTGTTTGTCTGTAGGTTTAGGCATCTCTTTGGTTTCATTTGGGGATCTTCTTAATGATCATCAATTAGAGCCACTAGCACATTGTCAGTTATCACTAAAAGAAAATGGTGGGTTCTGTACTTAAAAAGAATTTGGGGGTAAATGTGGAACTACTTTTGGATTCGTAAGTGGATCAGGTAAATTCAGGGAAAGAGAAGGGGTGAAATGAAAGGGAATCAAGACTTAGTGAGCAAGAAGAGAAGAAAATTATTGTGAAGAAAAGGAAAAGAGCAAGATATTAGGAAGAAAAAACACGAAAAACATTTCTTAATAGCGAGAACATTTATAATCAATGGTAGATTGGAGTAAGGAGTATAAAAACATAAGCATCAAAGCTAAAAATCACAATAAAATACCTCAAATTCCAGTAAGGATAAGGCAAAATTCAAAATACTACTAAATGCATACGAAACAACCCCTCAAAGAAGAAAAGAAAGAAAAAAAGTCTAATAATTAACAAATATGTAAATGTAGTTATATAGTTTTATGAAGAATAACAAAGCAATAACATAAAAACTGTCTTAAAAGCAATGACAGCATTGTATAGAAAAAAACGATATACATGGGACCAAAAAAAAAAAAAAAAAAAAAAAAAAAAGAAAGAAAGAGATGACACGTGTATTGGAGAGGGTTCCTTTTAGGTCCTTCTGCAGTGTTGAGGTTTGAGTGTAGTAAGGGACAGGATTGTGTCATACGAACTTGTAGGGTCTCGAGTACTGATAAGATTTATGTTGTGTGTGCCACTGTTGGTCCTCAGCCTTCTGCTGGCCAGACTCAGCTTTGCAGTCTGTGGGCTGGGCGGTTCTTCGGTTGTAACCTGGCATGGCCAGTGTTCTAGGTGGGATTGTTGTGAATTTTGTAGGTTATCAGGGAAGCAACCATCACACTGAAATCTCTACAGGCAGGTGCCTGCACTCCTTCAAAACTCCCTATGCACCCGTCACTCTACTGGAACATTAGATGGCTCCATTTCCACAGCCCTGAGCCACACAGCAGTTAGTCTGAACCAGAGGTTCTGACCTCTTACATTCCAGAGTAACTCTCAGCTGAGGACATGTGCTCCAGGTTCTACATAGGAGGCTGATTTCCTCTAAGTGGTACATCCAACCATTTAGGCTAGTCCAGCAGATGTCAATACTTTTTGGCTTCTTGTCTTCTGAACCTGTCTCCCCAGGCAGTGTCTCAACCTAGAACAGTGATTCTCATCCTGTGGGTCATGACCTCTTTGCAGATATCCTGTATATTAGATGTTTATATTACGATGTATAAAAGTAGTAAAAGCACAGTTCTGAAGTAGCAATGAGATAATTGTATGGTTGGGTGTCATCACAGCACGAGGAACTGTATTAAAGTGTCACAGAATTATGAAGGTTGAGAATGGCTGCCCTAGAGTATTCAGGATCCCAGATTTGGGATGGGTTCCTGTTCTTGGAACCCCAGAGTAACTCAGCCTTAAACTCCCTCCCTCTACTTTCTCTCCCCTTTTCCTCAAAGAAGGGAAGCCCTTCCCCACCATGGGTACCCACCCCCCCAAGCACATCAAGTCACTGCAGGACTAAGGACATTCTCTTTCACTGAGGCCAGACAGGGCAGCCCAGCTATGGGAAAGGGATCCAAAGGTAGAGTCAGAAACAGCTCCCATTCCCATTGTCAGGGAACCCACATGAAGAACAAGCATGAAGAACCCACATGTGCTGCAGATGTGGGGAGGTGGCTAGGTCTAGCCCCTGCATGCTCTTTGCTTTGTGGTTCAGTTTCCATGAGCCCACATGGGCCCAGATTAGTTTACTCTGTAGGTCTTCTGGTGGTGTCCTTGACCCCTCCGTTTTCCTCATTCCTCCTCCCCTCCTCCACTCTTCCATGAGAGTTTCCAGCTCTGCTTGATGTTTGACTGTGGGTCTCTGCATCTTTTCATCTGCTCAGAGGATAGCCATGCTAGACTCTGTCTGCAAGCATAACAGAATATCAGTAATAGCATCAGGAGTTGGTTCTCATACTATTGAGGAATGGGTCTCAAGTTGGATCAGTCATTGTTTAGCCCTTCCCTCAATCTCTGCTCCATCTTTATTCCTGCATTGCTTGTAGGTTTTGTGGGTGTCTTGGTGTCCCTTCCCTCCGCTGGAAGTCCTGTCTGGCTACAGGAGGTGGCTCTGCAGGTTCCATATCTCCCAGTGCACAGTTATGGTCACCCCCAAAGACTCCTAGGAGTCTCCTCTAGTTCTAGGGCTGCCTCCCTACCAATTTCTGTTCCAGCCTCCCCTTCCCCACACCTTATCCCCACCCCTCTCCTTTCCCACCCCCTCTCATCTAGTTCCCCCTCCATTTACTTCACATGTCTGTTTCATTTCCTCTTCTGAGTGAGACTCAAGCGTCCTTCCTTGGGCCCTCATGGTTCTTTGTGTCTGTCTGTGGATTGCAGCATGGCTATCCTGTACTTTATGGCTAATGTCCACTGAAGAGAGTGCATACCATGTGTGTCTTCCTGGGTCTGCATTACCTCACTCAGGATGATCTTTTCTAGTAACATTCATTTGCCTACAAATTTCATATTGTGCCACATTTTTTAAAATCCCTTATTTTGTTGAGAGATATGTAGATTAGTCCCATTTTCAGGCTGCCATGAGTAACACTACTATGACCGTATTGGAGCATGCGTCCTTGTTCATGATGGACCGTCTTTTGGGTATGTGCCCAGGAGTGGTGTAGCTGGGTGTTGGGGTAGAACTATTCCCAGTTTTCTGAGAAACTGCCAAATTGATTTCCAGAATGGTTGTACCAGTTTGCATTCTTACCAGCATGTGCTATCACTAAAGTTATTGATCTTAGTCATTCTGATTGGTATAAGATGGAATCTCAGCGTCATTTGATACATTTCTCTGAAAACCAAGGATATTTCTTTAAGTGCTTCTTGGCCATTAGAAATTCCTCTATTAAGAATTCTCTGTTTAGCTCTGTATTCCTATTTTTAATTGGGTATTTGATGGTGTTTAATTTCTTGTGTTCTTTATATATTTTGGATATTAGCCCTTGCAGGTGAAGATCTTTTTCTCTCTACTAGGCTGACCTTTGTCCTACTGACAGTGTTCTTTGCCTTGCAGAAGCTTTTTAGTTTCAGAAGGTCCCGTTTATTAATTCTTAGTCTTAGTGTCTGAGCTGTTGGTGTGTTCTGTGCAGGAAACTGTCTCCTGTGCCAATGTGTTGAAGGCTGTTCCCCACTGTTTTACTACATCTAGTGGACCTGGTTTTATGTTGAAATCTTTGATCCACTTGGACTTGAATTTTGTGCAGGGTGATAAATGTGGGTCTATTTGTACATGTCTGCATCCAGACATCCACTTAGATCAGCTCCATTTCTTGAAGAGGCTTTCTTTTTATCCATTGTATGGTTTTGGCTTCTTTGTCAAAATAAGTGTCTATAGATGTGTGGGTTTCTTTATGGGTCTTCAATTCGATTCCATTGATCAGTTTGTCTGTTTTTATGCCAGAATTGTTTTACTCTCCTGGGTTTTTTGCTTTTTTTCCCATATGAAATTGTGAATTGTTCTTTCAAGGTCTATAAAAATTGTGTTGGAAGTTTGATGAGAATTGCATTGAGTCTGTAGATTGATTTTGGTGACCTGACTGTTTTTAGTATGTTAATTGTTCTGATCTATGAGGATGGGAGATCTTTTCATCTTCTTATATCTTATTCACTTTCTTTCTTCAGAGACTTGAAGTTCTTGTCATACACTTGCTTGGTTAGAGTTACACCATGACACTCAGTTTTAAACAATTGATTTCATCCAAGATGGCAGCCGGTCACATGCCACTTAGCTAATGGTATGCCTGTTCACGTCTGACTTGTTCCTCTTTGGTGGTCATTGACTCGCCAAGACTGGTTTTGAGACAGGTTTGCTCTGGGTTTGCCCCGTGGGCTGGATCTTGCAGCTCTTTTCCCTGGGGCTGGCTGGATGCTTCAGCCTCCCCCCCCCCAAACCTCATGACTGGAGCTCTATTCAGGTGACTTTCAGACCGTACCTTCCCTTTTCCACCCTTGTTCATCCTGGGTTTCTGGAGTTCCTTCTTTTCTTTTTGGAACAGAGTCTGTTTTTTGTTTTTTGTTTTCCCTTTCTTAGTCTATTCCTGACATTTTTCCTTTACTGAGTCACAGCAGAGTAGCTTCTATTACCTGTCTTATCCAGACTCTTACACTATTCTTTATAATAGTAATTTTGTCTTTTTAATTTGTGAAAAGGTTGATGTTCACTAAAGTTCACTTTTAATGTTTAATATTCTTATGCATTCTGTAACATAGGTTAACAGCATACATTGAAGTAGAAATTCAGTATATTAGAAATGATATAGTTGGGCTGGAGGGAGTGGCTCAGCAGTTAAGAACCCCTATAGCAGATGGCTCAAGCTCAGATTCTAGCATCCACATCTGGCGGCTCACAACCTTGTACTTCCAGCTCCGAGGGGCCCAGAGCCCTCCTCTGGCCTTCTCAGACACTTGTATCCATGTGTACACAGACACACGCATACACATAATTCAAAACAAAGTTTTACTTTGTACTTTGGATGTTAGCTATTACTTCACATATAAAATAAGTGGTGTTCCTCACTGCCTGTGTACACCAGAGTCCATTAGGTGTGGAGCACAGAACCTATGCACACTTCCACACTGGGAGTCTGAGTTCCATGGTGTTCAGTCCTTGGGAACATTCCCTAAGAGAGGGAAGTTGTTTATTAACCTCTTAAAATGACCCTTTCCTAGGCAGGTTCTCTCAGGACTGTCTAACAGTGTTGGATGCCCCTTTGTTGAGTCAGAGTACATACACTCCTTTTGCTCTTTGGAGAAGGAATAATGTCTCTTCATTCTCTTTTAGATGTAGAGGTCTCCCTTCAGAATATGAAATGCTTGTTCAGTATTTGCTTGAACTGCACTATCTAACAACTTTGTGATTAAAATCTCATAAGCCTGTCTACATTCAGGTCATTGTCTTAGTAAATATTTAACCAAGAACTGGGATTCCTAGGAATAAAAAACAATTTATCAAGCATCCAGTTACTTTGCAAAAGGCCTGAAAACCACCAGCTATGAAATCAGCCCAGTGATATTTAGCATAGTTTCTAAAGAGAAATAAGACCAGTGTTGGCGTGAATGTTTGATAATAGGCTTTCCCCCCCTCTGTTTGACACAGGGGCTCCCTTTGAGACCCCGACTGGTTTATAACTGTAATTCACACTGGATTTGAACCCACAGAAACACACATGTTTGAATCTGGTATTAATGTTGTGTGTTATCACAATTTGTTGAATAAGTTCTGTAAGAAACTAAAAACAAAACGAATCAAGAATCCTTGAAAGTCATGAAATAAAGTACTAAATAAAAACTGTGCCTGTCTGACACTAGGAGATAATGAAGTCGTAAGTTGACTTTTGCTTGAGGCCTTATTTGCGTGGCGTAAGTGACCAGCTGATTTTGTCTCTGGCTCCTCATTGAGTCACTGATGCCCTTTCTTGCCCTGTTACTGCTCATTTGGAAATGGAGGTTTCTCTGGTGGTTTTTCCTTTTAAATGATAAGTGTGTTTACTAGTGTTCCAGTTTGAGTCCCTTGACCTTGTTTTGCAGTGACTTGTTATTCTTTTTCTGATCTGTTGAGTGCAAAGTGCGAGTGCCAGGGGCCAGCCTGCAGCTGAGGTGCTGCAGCCTCGCTTTCTCAATTCTCCCTTATCAGCCGAGGGGGGTGGCCCGGCTTACCCTCCGCTGTCCACAGGTCAGGGGTGAACTAACAGACACGGAATCTCTTCTTATGATATCCCTGCTTATGTTTTGGAACCAGCAGATGCTCAATAAATTGTGTATTTATTTGATTGAAAGGAGCTTAGAAGGCCTTTTAAATCCTGAATATTTTCTATGCTGACATTATTTTTGTGTGGTCATTAGGAAATTCTCTTCAAGTAAGTAAGAATAGTCTACTTGGAAAAGTTTATATTCTACAAAAATAATATATTTTGAAAACAAAGGCAGATTTTGGTAGAGGGACCCTCCTGGCTACCAGCACAGGGGAGCTAGCTCCCACTGAAAGTGCGCAGCAGCTGTGCTCAGCATGCTGGTTTACACCCATTCTTGCCGGGGTCATTATGGTGCAGAAATAACCCGACTTCTTTTCACACCTGTACCCCAGAAACATCCAGCACAGAGACCATGAGTTGATTGGTATGGCATGGATTTCTCCATGTGGGGGCGGCATGATGTGCAGGCTGTGGAGCCGACTGGAGCCGACTGGAGCCCTGCCCAGTCGTCACTTCCGCCCGCCCTGCCCAGTAGTCACTTCCGCCCGCCCTGCCCAGTCCTCACTTCCGCCCGCTGTTCCTCTTTGTCATTCCTTCTGACACATTGTCTGTAGTAAGTGATGGACGCTTCAGAACACAAGGCTGTTTCTCATGGAGTAAGTGCTGTGAGGTGCTGTACAGTGTTACTAGGGTTACCATGTTGTAGTTTGCGCGGCGAGGAACCCTTTCCCAGGGAAATGACCTAGTGACATGACTGAACCCGGGAGTATGTGGGGCTGACTGTTCAACACAGGGGCTCTAGCTCAAAGAAAGGGAGAAAGATGAGGAATCACTTATTTTCAGAGTTTGTTAGACAATTTCCTATGTCTAATACCATGGCCAAAAATTTGATTTTTTTTTCTTCAAATTTGATATCTTTTTTCACTTAAAGGCAAAAGAGTAAGTAAAAAGTAAATTGAAGTTTTAGATAAAATAGTGACGTCTAAGACATAAGCATGTTTATGTGTATAGTATATGGGATGAATGTGTGTGCATGCATGTCCATGTGTGTATTCTTGTGTGTGAATATAGCCACATGCATTGTACAAGGCATGAAGGTTAGAGAATAACCTTGGGTTTCAGTCCTTGCCTTACATGTAGTTCATGTTCTTCACTGCACAGACCGTGTTAACTGTCAGCTTTTGAGACATCTCCTCTCTCTTCCTTCCGCCCTGCCGCAGGAACGCTGGGATTGCAGACACTCACTACCATATCCAGTCTCAGATCATCAGGCCTGTGTACAAGCGTTTTACCTTCCGAGTCATAGTCCTGGCCCATGGGTTTAACACTTTCTTTTTTTGGGCTCCTGCTCTGTTTGTTCACACTTAGTTCTGATTAAATTTTAAGGCTAGACTTTTGTTTTTTTTTTTTTTTAACTGGTTTGTGTAACTATTTTTGTTATCTTGTTAAAAAAGAGTTAAAGATGTTATCCAGGCAAACATCTCTCTACCTCCCTACCTCCGTCCATCCATCTGCTCACTTAGTGAACTCCAGATTGAACTCAGGGCCTCGGGCATGCAAGACAAGCACTGAGCTTCACTGCCACGCCCACATGGATTGCCTGGTCCCTCTAAGACAGGACGATCTCCTCTCTTCCACTTGCCTGTTCTCCTGGGAGTGAAGTCGTGGCTAGCTGCATTAATTCACGCTGTAGTCTCATTGCTCTTGCGGGATGGATGGGAACGATCAGGGCCGCCTCAGCTTCTCATCTGCGTTCAGCTCCTTATTGAGAAGGGCGTCGTTCGAGTATTATTAGAAGGTAGAATAGCATGTCAGCCTGTGGAGTTCTGGATAAAGAAATAGTCCTACATGGCATCTGCCCAGTAAAAGCTAAAGCGACACTTCTGTGATTTCAAGGTTCTCTCTCTGGTGCCAGGAGCATTATCTACTCAGTTTATGAGGCTAATGGGTCCGGGCTTGCCTGGAATCTTAGTCTTGATTATATTTTTGTTTCAATACTGTATCTTAAGCACATTCCCAGGCTGCCTTTAAAGTTTCCCTTATCTCCTGTTTAAAATTGGAAGCAGAGGAGAGAGATGTTAGGGTGAGCATGTGAGGCGTACTGACCAACATTAAAGTTTCATGTTTGGTTTTCTTTCTAGCAAGAAGTTAGGGAAAACACTGCTAATGACTTGTCCTGCTGTTTAGTTTTTACTTATTTTGATCACATATATTTATTGTGTGTGAGTGAGTGTCTGTGTGTCTGTCTGTGTGCCATGGCATTTGTGTGGAGGTCAGAGGAGACATTTTTTTTCACCCTATGTGTTGACAGGATTGAACTTGGGTCAACAGGCTTGGTGGCTTGGAAGCCACCTCTGTGGCCCTTGTTTGGTTTTTAACAATCAGGTGGTTGCCTTTATCTGACGAGGCTGTGCAGTGTGGTACATTTACTATTAAGTTTTACATAATCTGAGTTTTTTCCCCCTTCTTTCCTCTGTGATGGTGTGATTTCCACCTATATAAATAGAGTAATCACGATTTTACTACTTCATGGCTTGCTGTGAGATACTTGTCAAATACTGTGTAAGTGAAATCTTTGAAAACTATAAAAAGATGTGTAAATATGTATGCTACTTCATTTGTCACTTTCTTTTGAAACATTTAAATTTGGCTTTTATAGCTTGTAAATTTTAACCTTACAAATAGAAATGTTGGAAGCAATTCAGTACATTGTGTCAGGGCTTTTAAAGAGTAGAAGTGGTGTGTGTGAGCATGTGTGTGTGTGTGTGTGTGTGTGTGTGTGTGTGTGTATGCACTTGGTCTTCTTTATCAGTGGATCTGTGTCTAGAATTCAGTCAAATGAGGATTGAAAATACTTGCTACAGAAAACATGTTAGTCAACAAGAGCATGTACAAACAGCTTCCACCCTGTGAAACGGTCTTCCACCCTGTGAAATGGTCTTCCACCTTCCAGTAGGGCATTCAGCTCCCTAGCTGAGAACATTCAGGTTTTTGCAGGGACATTTAAGTTGCAAAGTATTTCATTTTAACCTGGCACCCAAAGGCTTCTTACAGAGCTAAATGCATTCAGGCTGCCTCTTAAAGTTCCTTCAATCTTACCTGCCCTGCTATTGCTGGAAAGTTAAGTCCAAAGTTTTCTCTGAAACTCAAGGCTCGGCTATGGGCTTCTAGTGTAAGAACAAAGTTGTCAGTTTCCCAGATACACAGAGTAAAGATTCCTCATCCAAAGGGGAAGTAGTCCGGAATAAAATACAGGGATTAGACTAGGACAAGCCTGGATTGGAGCGTGGGTGAACCTTATATCTTAGTTCTGTATCTGGCATCTGCTGTGTGTCCCAGTCAGATAATTTGAAAAGAATAACGATATTGACAGTCCTGCTCAAGCGTGGTGCCCTGGGGTCCCTTCTCAATGAAAAGTTCTTGAAACAGACTCACTCTTGTCCATCATTGAGCCTTTGATGGCGTGGATGGTGTCCTGCTTATTTCTGAGAAGTTCTCGAGGCATTTTCATCCTATTTTCCAGGATACAAAGTGCTTGGGTACTTTATAAAAATGTAAAAAAAGTTTTTATTTTTATTGTATGTATATGAATAATTTGGCCTTTGTGTATGTCTGTGTACCATGTGTGCAGTCCTGTGAAGGCAGAATATAGCTGGTGTCAGATGCTCTGGAACTAGAGTTGTCAACCATTGTGACCTGTGTAGACAGATGCTGGGTCTTCTGAAGGATTAGCCAGTGTCTTTTTCTGCTACTTCATCTCTAGCTCCTATTCAGCTTCTGCTGAGCCCTGCCTGACCTTGGTGGGGACAGAGTGACATGGTTCTTCCCCTCTCAGGGCCCTGGTGTGTGCCTTCCTGAGGGTCAGTGGCTGCTGTGTGTTTAAGGTTCCTTTGTATAATAATGTACATATTTCACATTCCTTGGTGGGATGTCCTCTCTGTTTATGTTAATGACTCCATGATAATCTGAGACAGCATGGGCCCCAGAGGCAAAGTTGTGAATAATGTCTCAGCAAAGTGGTAAACACTGGGACCCTCAGGACAGTCCTTAATGGAAAAGAGCTCTAAATACATGAGTTGAAAAAATATACAGTTTCTCAACTATGCTAAATATAAATGAGGATGCAATATGAATTATTGGGGGGCTTATCTAAAGGAACAAAGGCATTTGCCTTGTGAGCCAGCTTGTCAGAAAGATACAAAGGTAGGCAGATTCCAGAGTTCTGGGTCAGCTGAAAGTAGAGCAAGGTTAGGTTCAGCTATGCTAGAAATGGTACTCTCAGGGCAGGGTCCCACTCAACTTGCTTAGGGAAACCAGACAGACCTCTGAGTTCATTTGCAGTGATAAGAAAAAGTGTATGCTTGCTGTCTCTCTAGAAATGGTGGAGTAAATGACTGGATTGTTATGTAAAATAAGAGACTTGTACACTCTGAGGTGCCCTTCTAATACCCAAATTAAGTCTTTTCTCAATTTTGAGGCTTCCGTGAATGAGATAAGAGAGATCAGGAATTGCAAGAAGTTTATTAGTCCAGTGCACTGGGGTGGCTCACATTCAGAGGAGAGGTGACCCCGAAAGGCTGTTACAAGCAGTTTTTATACATTTTAGGGGTATAGGTTACATCAGCAAGATTACAGTTTAAATTCATTGGCTAAGTGTATTGGCCCGTGAATCTATTGGCTTACAAGCATGTGACAGGCCTCAGGACCAGAGGGTTAGGTGACTGTCAGGCATTCTGTGGTTTTTTCAAGAATGTTCCTGATCCTCCCAAGAACTGTGGGTGGAGAATGGAACTTGGCCTAGCCTCACCTGAGGTGGTGGGTATAAGGCTGGTGAAAGGCCCTAGGGTCCTTCACCCTCACAAGCAAGCGGAACATGGACACAGAGTTCTCCAGAGAGACAGCAGAATGTAGGGAGAAGCAGACTGGAAAAGCCGTGTTAAGCAGAACACAGTTCATCGCTTGGTTCCGTGATTTAGCTTGTAATTATCCTTTTCATGGCTCCCAGACACTCCTCTCAGAACCCATCTCCATGCTGAAATGGTCCTTGCAGCTTCTTTTCGTATTTCAGTTTGGTGCAGTTTAAACACACACACACACACACACACACACACACACACACACTTTACCCTCCCCCCCCCATTTCCCCTAAAGATGAGAGTATTCAAACCTTTCTCCTTTGCTTTTTTTGTTCCCAGTTATTAAAATGCTATGTCGCCTTGAAATTTTCTGGTAATCTACTTTATCGTCTCTAAGCTTAGTTCTCTACGACGTCTCAGGCATGAGCACAATGGATCCATTTCTCTTTTCCTTTTTGTTGTGTGAAAGGTTTGGCATTTAATATCTAGTAGAATCTTCATTCCTATCTGAAACTTCATTTGGACAGCCGTTACTATTAATTCACTTGTTTTTTGTGCCCTACAGAAACACCTGCTATTCTTTGGTTACAGCGTTCTATGCCTTTTCTCACCTATACCTCCTAATTACGTTCTCAGATTTCCTCAGTAAACCAATTCCATGTTTCTACTCAGATTATCTAGGCATTCATCCAGATACTTCATGATGGCAGTTTTCTGTGTGTTAGGTTTGCATTTCCATAACAAAATACACAGACAGTTAACTTAAGAAGAGGCAGATGTATTCTGTTTTATGGTTTTGGAGGTTTCAGTGCATGGCTTGCTTAGCTCCGTGGAGTCTGAGTCTTTAATTAGGCAGCGAGTACATGACGGTGGGTGCGTGTGTCAGAGGATCGTCATCTGATGGCAGTAGGAAGTAGAGGATACTGGAGGGACTGTATCTTAGGTTCCATTCGAGAGCATGCTGCAGTGGCCTAAGGCCTCTGATGGGTTCTCATCTCTTAGTGTTTCCCCAAGTATCCCACAGGCTGGATATGGAAGCTGTGACATGGGTCTTTGGAGGACATTTAAGACACAGTAGTAATATTCAAGATGCGCTTGCCATTTTCTTTAAAGCAGTTGTTCTCAGTAGGGGGCATTTTATTTCCAGTGATGTTTGCCAGTGTCTGCAGATGGGTTTTGGTGGTCAAAACAAGGGGATGCTATTGTTACCATGTGTCATTAGGAAGGAGGGGACAGGGTCCAGAATGGGGAAAAGTATTAGTCTTGTAATGCACTGGAAGGATAGCTCCTAAAAATCAGATTGGCCCTATGTGTTAGTAGTGTTGAGTTGCCTCGAGATCTTGCTTTAAAGAAATCCTGTTTAAAAGAGATTACAAATGGAAACAACATAAATCTGTTACTGTAAACTATTTTATCTTTCCAAAGAAATTAGATTTGTTTACATCTAGAAATGGAGTTATTTTCAAGAGATGAATAATCAACCTGTGGGCTAAAAGTGAATGCTAACTTACGGCTTGTTACTAGTCAATCTAATACTGTGGCAAGCCCCTTTGAGGGCCAGTTAGATTTGTCATCGTCCATGGTCAAAGGCTGCAACGTCAGTGATGGTATGCTGTCTCTATGGGAAATATGTGACACCCATCACAGGGGAATGGAGATGTGACCAGAGGTAGGTGATGAGAGTGCTGAGCACAGGGACTTTGATGATGGGCAGGTTTGAGAGGTCAAGGCTGTAACTAAGACCCTCTTAGAGGTCTGGAGGGACTGTAATATTGCAACTTGGCCTCCTAGTCTCCTCTCTCTTTTGCACTGAGTGGTTTGGCTTGGTCCACACCGGCCCTTCATGAGCCCACTCAGGCTGTTGCCGCTTCTTGACACATGCTTGTAAATGTTCACGAAGGTGTATGCTTATGTTTCAGATGCTTTACTATTTTGTGGTTTTATACCTTAGGTCTGAGGTCCATCCCTGAGCACTTTTTATGTGTAGTATGTCAAGAGAGAGCAAGAGAGCGAGAGAGAGCTCTTAGCAGTGAATATACATGTGGAGATTAGGCTCAGTGTCAAGTGTTTTCCTGTTTTCCTCTGTCACCTCTCTCTACCTTATTGTTTAGAGACAGTGCCTTTGATTGAACTCAAAGCTTGACTTCAGTTTGGCTGGCTGGTGCCTTTCAGAACTGGGGTTACAGAGGTACAGCTAGTGCAGTGCTTTCTGAAAAGTGTGGATCCTGGGATTTGAACTCAGGTCCTCATGCTTGCACAGAGACTTTGAGCCATCTCCCCAGCCCTGACATTAGTTTTCATTTCAGCCATTCTAATGGTTGTGTAATCATGGCTCATTGTAATTTTAATTAACATTTTCCTACTCATTTATTTGGTTTTTATATTGGATCGTTGCCTGTAAGACACACACAGACACACACACACACACACAGACACACAAACACACACACATATTAGATGGTAGTCTTTAATTACATGCAGGCTTTCTGTTTTCCCCTGTTCTGTAGCGTATCTGTTGTTCTCCTGGTAGGTCTTTTACCAAGAAATGAAGTCCAATTTATCAGATGTTCCTTTTACTGTTAGAGTCAAGTTTAAAGTCTTTGCTTTACCCTGTTGTCATAAAATTTTCCCACTTTCCTCCAAAAATTTTGTACTTTTCAGTGTTATATAATGTTTGTGATCAATTTGGAATTACTTTTTGTACAAAACGTGAAACCTAATATTAACTAATATCCCTTCTCTCTGTAACTTGTGGACGGCCCTTACTTGCTAACTAAGACGGCACTGTCTATGGAGATGGCCGTCTTCCCTCTGTGGGATTGTTTTTGTGCCTTTATGAAAATCAGATGGATTTGGATGACTGTCTTGGCTCTGTATCTTGTTCTCCTCATGTGTTTGCATTGCCAGCATTGCAAGGTTGATCTGGGAATAGTTTATTTGCATTTTAAACATTTTTATTTACAGCAATTCTACTTCATTTGCTTTCTGTGTAAAGTACAGAATTCTGTTTTTGTCTGTAGAGGTCTGTTGAAGTGTGTAAAGAACTGTTGGATCTGCATTTCACACTAGACACAGTGGACATGTAACTTATGAGCATGGCTGTATGGTAGCTTGGAGTTTGAGTCTCCCCAGAAGCCCATGTGTTGAAGACTTAGTTCTCTGACTCTAGTGTTATTGGGAGAGAGAGGAAGAGATGGAAGGAAGTTAGGTCATTGGGGACATTGAAGGACTTATTGGGACCTTTGCCCCACTTTGTTTCTTTCCCTCCCTTTTTGGCTGCCAGGTGATATATTGCTTTACCCCCAACAAAAATCCAGTAGACACCTTTAGAACTATGAGCCCCAAACTCTTTTCTCTAGTAAGCTGTTTCCCATAGGTGTCTTGTCTTAGTGCTGAGAAGCTGCTCTCTTGTTCTTCACCAGCATTAAGTAGTTTCATGTAATTGCACTAGCAGCCCCTTCTCTCTCAGGCTTAGGATTACCACAGTGCCCTTTGTATTATGGTTTGTTATTTACCCCCACCCCCATCAAGACTTTCATATGCATTAAAGATAGGATTGGGCTTCCCTTTTCATTTTTTCTTAAGTATAGATGGCAGTTCAGAGACTTTGTGAGTAAAATAAGACCTTAGCAGAGGTCACTGGACTTGCTGGCCTCCAGCTTTAGGAAGAGCTATTTCTAGAGAGGGATGAACGGAGAGGCTGTCAGCTACCCTGACTCTCCCCAGTGCCTTCCTCTCTGCCACCTCCCCACACATTCCCTAATCTTGCTGTTCTAACCTTTGTTCCTCTGTACTGTTTCCTAATGGACGAGTTCCCTCTCACCTGGGAGGATTGTGTTATCTCTCCTGAACCTTTGGTCAGCCTGCGCTGCAACTCACTCCAGTGACTCTCCACGGCCCCGTGCTTCAGAGTGCCCACATGCAATCGCCTTCCATATGTGTATCCCTATCATGAACATATTATGATTATCTTTTACTTTATCCCCTGTAACATTGCTAGTGTGCTCACCGAGTATATTCATATCTTTATTTTATCTCTCTATGCCAGGGTTCTGGTGGTTTTAGTTTCTCATCTAGAAATCATCCCTTTAAATTCAAAGTTTATTGAAACCAAGCTGAACAGGTTTTTAACCAAAACCAAATCAAACAAAGAAACATATAGGTTTTCAATTTAAAACATAGAGGTTAACATTTTTAAATTTAAAATTAATAGGTGGGTCTCTTATAAGTTTTTAACTTTTAAATGTCTGGCATTCGGAGCCTTCCCATGTCACCATTGGAGGACACCTGTAGGGGTTCTTTCTCCCTCCCACTGGGTCTGGGGTGGAACAAAGATAAACACCTTTACCATTGAGCCAGCTTGTTGGCCCATCGTTAATTTTTCTTAGCGCTCTAGAATGCCAGAAGTCATTAACTTGTTTTATGCCTCACCTTTATCCCTCACAGCTTCTGTTTGAACCTTGAATCATTACTTAGTTTTTGGTGTCAGACACAGGTTCCCTGAGATGGTGGGCTGGGCTGGCAGTGGTTAATGGAGTTTTGATGTAGCATGTGATTTTATTTGGGCTACAATTTACCTTTTCTTTTTAGAAGTATATTTTTCATTTGAAGATTGCTTTTATGGCTTTACATGTACCTGGGGCTAATTTATCTTGTGATCCATGTTGTAAATTTTTTGTGATTATTATTATTATTATTATTATTGTTGTTGTTGTTGTTGTTGTTATTATTAAAAGATTTATTTATTATATATAAGTACACTGTAGCTGTCTTCAGACACATCAGACGAGGGCGTCAGATCTTATTAGAGATGGTTGTGAGCCACCATGTGGTTGCTGGGATTTGAACTCAGGACCTCTGGAAGAGCAGTCAGTGCTCTAACCATTGAGACACCTCTCCAGCCCCGGTTATTTTTATTTTTAATTTTATTTCTATTATACATATCTACCTTGAAGCTGATGTGTCATGTGACCATGAGATGGTGATGGTGGTGTTGATGGTGGTGATGATGGCCTTTGACATGTACCTGTCTTGGCACTAACTCTATCACGTGACCCACACTGTCTCTATTTTTTAACTTATGTGAATGCAAGTATCTTCTGTTCTAAAACTGTTTGTACCAAGGAGCTAGGAAAATGGAATCAGTTTTTACTTTAGTCTTTAACATATGCTTTATTCAGTAGCTTCCATATAAGAGTTAATGTAAGTGCAAATGGTTGGTTGGCTTAAATAACAAAGCCCCACTCTTTCCAGATTGCAGCGGTTCTCCGGAAGCGGAAGCTAGAGTATTACCTGTACAAGCTGCTTCCTGAGATCCTCCAGTCTGCCTCTTTCCTGACCGCTAATGGGGCCTTGTATATTACTTTCTTCTGTGTTTTAAGGTTGGTACTTATAATCACCAATCCATATTAAAAAAGAATTTGCTTTGTTGAAATGGAAACTGTCTTAGTTACTGTTCTGTTGATGTGAAGAAACACCATGATTGGGGCAACTTAAAAGGAAGTCATTTGAAGAAAGCCTATGGGCTTAAATGCAGTGCAGAGGGTGAGTCCATGATCAGTATATTCTGCAACATGGTGGCAGGCAAACATGGTGCTGGAGCTGTAGCCCAGAGCATATATCCTTATCCTGACCTACGATGTGTTGGGTAGAGGGGGAGAAAGAAGGGGGGGGGCAGAAGTGAGAGTGGGAGGAAGGGAGAGGGGAACAGGGGAAAGCAGGCATGGTGTAGGCTTTTTAAATCTCAAAGCCCACCCTGGTGACACTCATCCTCCTCCAAGGCCACTCCTAGCTTTTACTAAACGCTCTACCTGCCAGGAAGGAGACATTAAAATATATGAACCTGTGTGGTCCATTATCCTTCAAACCCTACAGAAAGACAGATCTGTTGGCATAATTGTTCCTCAGGTTACACGCTAATCTGTGAAGTGACATTCACCTACAGGAACATTTGTAAAGTCAGGAGACTTAGGTCTTGGCCTTATGGTGTAAATTTCAAGCTATTGGCATGATTATGCAACAGAAACTCTTTCAGTGTATCATCCATTTTCTGAAGCCTATTGTAGTTTTGAAATTATTGGTCAGGATTTTTGATCAGAAGCAGAATTCAGTAATGGCCTGATATTGATATTCAAGGCAAAGTCGTGTAAGGTTGGCGCCAGAGCAGAGCATGGCTGTCCATCTCCCTCAGCCCTGCTGTGGCCGCTGCTCGCAGGGACCAAGGCGTGCACTCCTAACCTGTGCTGCCTCCTGTGGTCACTGCCTGGTGGACACTCAGTCTCGAATGCTTCTGTCAGCAACTTGTTCCTGCTGTTGGAAATGTGCATTTGTCATTGTCAAGTGAGAAGTCATTTCATCTTATCCTCTTCCTTGTCTTGTATGTGTATTGTAGTTAGAATTAAGCATATAATTTCCAAACTTTCAGATTGTTCCTTGGAGCAGTAGTATTTATAAACTTCATGCAGTGGAGGCACTGGCAGGCTTCATGCTACAGAGAAGGTGGCTCCTTTAAATAGTCTTGGGCACCTGTGAAAGGAGCCTGAGCCTGCGAGCTCAGCAGTGCCAAGACTTGTTAGGACTTGAGGCACTGCTGCCCTCACGGCTGCTACTGTGTATACTCCTCTGTAGACGGGTCAAAGCCGGGAGTCAGTATTTAGTAGAGAGACTGTTGGTGTCCTCTCTGGAGCTGCCTTCCTAAGCCCCCTTCCCCCTAGAGCTTCTATTCAGTAACTTGCTAGAACCTGTAAGGAAAACCTACCTACAAGTTTTTTTGGCAAAAGCTTTTTTAATATCTCATAAATGCTTGGTTTTTGGTTGTTTAATAAACCCAAACTTCAATTAAACAGATTTTTTTTATATTCTTGATTCTGTCTTGTCTCAAAAAGATTTTTTCTTAGATTTTTGATTCTGTCTTGTCCTCATATCCCCCATATGTGCGTGTGTGTACACATACACACACACACACATACATGCACATACATAATTTTCCCTCCTACTATCTGGCATTTAGCAGCTGGTTAATTTTGTTCAGATCATTTCTTAGGAACGTTAGAGGCTGGTTCTCCCTTTCTTAGGAGCATAACTGTTTTGAAAGAAAAGCATGTCTGAGGCAGGGTATGGTGGCTCATGGCTTCAAGAGCAGCACTCTAGTTGGGGAGTGTGAGGCCAGCCTGAACGATGGCAGCGAGTTCCAGGTCAGCTAGAACCACAAAATAAGATCCCCTTCTCAAAAACATATAGTTCATGTCTCAAATTTGTTTGGAAACATAAGCAGCCGCCATTTTAAATATCTTCAGTACTGTGCAGGTAACAAATGGTAGATAAGAAATGGTTTCTACATAAAGGTCAGGAATATAAAGTATTAGCAAGCACTGTGTAAGCACTGTAAGGAAACCTGAGGGTGGTAGGACATAGATGGAATCCTTTTTAAAGTACCTGCTGTGCGCCAGGTGGGTGGCACACACTGCACTCAGGAGAGGGGACGGGACTCCTTGGTGGGGGGCTAGCTAAAGGATGGAATGGAACACACAGCGAAACTGTCTCAAAAAAGCCAAAACAAATTCAAGCAAACAGCACCCCAGAACACTGTATCAGAGAAAACACTGGTAGAAACTTGCTTTTGAGTCCTACATAGTTCTTGCAGAGAGACAGTGGGTTTGGTCTGGGACCTGGAGTGTTTGGGGTTACTGTGTGATATTTGGATAGAGGGCGAGTGGAGAAGAGAAAATTCTGTTTGTAAGCACTAAAATGATCAACTAGGAATTTCATACAAAAATTACAAATTTGAATTTCAGGAAGATACTTGGAAAATTCTACTCATGGACCCCTGGCTTTGGTGCTGCTCTGCCAGCCTCATATGTGGCCATTCTAATTGAAAGAAAAAGCAGGTAAATTTTACATGTATACATGTTTAGTAGAATAAGTTACCTGGGAGAATTTTTTTCTTGCCTATTACTTGGTATTGTCCAGGGATGAAAAATCTGTCCCTACATATTTTTTTCATTTTGCGGCTATTTGGTTGAAAATTAATTTTATATGAACACTGTGCTTATTGTCTGTAAAATAAATATAAGTATATTCTAAATATGAAGTACAAAAATACAGAAATATAAATATAAAACTAGAACTAGAAATTCCAGCTACTTTTTACTAATGTAATAGAAGGCTCTGTGACAACAGCATAATTCAAGCACTGGAACATGAAAGTTCTAGTAGAAACCTGTTTTCTAAGCCATACAGCATCTTTGTCATATCTAAGAGAGTTAATACTAAATTTTCTTTTGCTGTCTAGGTCTGTTCTCTGTTTTAGGTTCTTGACTAACCTGTCACACCAGATGTATCTTATAAAGAATCTTGTGGACAGTTTTTTGTTTTTTGCCTCATTTGTCACATAAATGTTTCCATGTGAACTCACTTATACCATAGACCCTTACATGGTGGGTCAGTCAGAGGATAGTTGGTGCCTTTTTCATAAGAGTGTATTTATCATTGCATGGATTGCTAAACTCAGAGACCTGGTAGATGTAATGTTTGAAAATTCAGAACCTGTTTCAATCTGCCTCAAAGGACAGCATAGTACAGAGCTCAGGAGGACTCCAGAGCTGGCCTGTGGCGTAATAGTCTGGGTCTACCCTTAACTATGGCACCTGCTTAGCTTGTTCTTCACCTGAAAAACGGAAGCAGTTGTAGTCTGACACACTTTCAGATAATTTAGTTAATGATGGGAAAAAGAAAAAACAACACGGTTGTCTGTGTGGTTAGCATTTCTTGTTTTTTGTTTTTGTTGTATTGTCTGTAAGTAATGAAAGATTTATTCTGCTGATGGCATCTTGACTCAGTTTTAAAATGTGGATACATGAAACTTTACGTCTGCTTGTTTGTTTGTTTGATTTTGCTTTTCCCTTTGGGTGGGAGATTACGTCCTAGAGGATGGACAGCTCCTCAGTGGCTGCAGGCATGAAGAAAACAGCCTTTCACCAACACGCCTGACTGACTGATGGCACCAGGCAGGCTTAGTCTCTAGCTCCTCGCCCATTTCAGCAGGCCAGTTTGCAGTTCAGTTTCACTTTATTTTGCATGTATGCATATGTGTACATATGTAGCTGTGTTTGCTTTCCACGTGGAAGCACGTCGGAGACATTATCTGAAACTTTATCAAGACAGTTCCTCGTGTAATCAAAAATGCTCCCACATATAAGAAAACTTAACAGTTCTCCTTGCTTTTGTGTGTGTTACTGTTTGAAGTTGTGTTTATTCTAATTTTAAAGTTGTGTGGCTTTTAATATTGACAGCTTCAGATATTCTCACCACTGCTATAAATATTCTGTATGTTATGATTATAATAGATTCATCAATGTCCTTTTCTGGAAACTTCATTATAGGTTGTGTTACTTCTTTGGTACGGAATTATTTTGCAGTGAGTCTACCAATATAGAAGAGCCTATTGCTGTTAGAACTATTTTATTGCATCCGTACCTGAGAATGTTGTTGGCAGTGTCCGTTTGTTTATAACCTAACAAGGTTTTCAAAGTGCTGGGTATAAAGACAACTCAAACAAATCAGTAGCCTTTCTTTATACAAATGATAAATAGACTGAGAAAGAAATTAGGGGAATACCACCCTTCATAATAGCCAGAAATTGCATAAAATACCTTGGTGTAACTTTTACCAACCAAGTAAAGATCTGTATGTATGACAAGAACTTCAAATTCTTCAAGAAAGAAATTGCCAAAGACCTCAGAAGATGGAAAGATCTCCCATGTGCATGGATTGGTAGGATTAACATAGTGAAAATGGCCATCTTACTGAAAGTAATCTCCTGATTCAATGCAATCCCTATCAAAATTTAACACAATTCTTCACAGACATGGAAATAACAATTCTCAACTTCATATGGAAAAATAAGAAAACCTAAGATAGATAAAACAATTCTCAAAAATAAAAGAACTTTCTTGGGGGGGGGGGGCGGTCACTGACCTCAAGCTGTACTACAGAGTAAAGGTGATAAAGACCGAATGGTATTTGTACAGAGACAGAAGGTAGATCAATGGAATAGAATTGAAGACCCAGAAATAAATTCACATACTTATGAATGCTTGATCTTTGACAAAAAGACAAAAAAAAAAAAAAAAAAAAAAAAAAAAAAAAAAAAACCCATACAGTGGAAAAAAAGAAAGCACCTTTAATAAATGGTGCTGGTCTAACTGGCAGTCAGCATGTAGAAGAATGCAAATTGATCCATTCTTATCTCCTTGCACAAAGTTCAAGTCCAAGTGGATCAGGGACCTCAGCATAAAACCCGGTACACTGAATCTAATAGAACAGAAAGTGGGGAAGAGCTTAGAACACATAGGCACAGGGGAAAATTTCCTGAACAGAACACCAATGACTTATGCTCTAAGATCAAGAATTGACAAATGGGACCCCATAAAATTGCAAAGCTTCTGTAAGGCAAAAAGACACAGTCAATAGGACAAATTCACTAACACTATATCTAATAGAGGGCTAACAACCAAAATATATAAAGAACTCAAGAAGTTAACCTCCAAAAAAACCCCAAAAGAACCCAATTTAAAAAGTAGAGTACAGAGCTAAATATTCACAACAAAAAAATCTCAAATGATCCAGAAACACTTAAAGAAATGTCCAAAGTTTAGTTATTGGAGAAATGCAAATCAAAACTAACCTGAGATTCTACCTCACACCAATCAGAAAAGCTAAGATCAAAACTCAAGTGACAGCACATGCTGACAAGAATGTGGAGAAAGAGGAGCACTCCTCCATTGCTGGTGGGATTGCAAACTGGTACAACCACCCTGGAAATCAATCTGGAGGTTCCTCAGAAAAGTGGAAATAGTTGTACCTGAAGAGCCAGCTCTACCACAGTAGAAAGGCCCAAGTGAGAATACATCAGTTCCACTTACAAGGGGGGAGAAAATAATCATGGGAAGCAGAGGGAGGGAGGAGCCTTGGTGGGAGAGGGGAGGGTGAGCGGGAAAAGGGGAATGTGATCAGGTTTTGGGGAAGTTACAGGAGAGAACCCCAGAGGGCCAGGAGAATGAAGGGTAATAAGCAGCCTTGGTGACTGGGGTATAGGGAGACTATAGAAAGTACCAGAGACCCAGGAGGTGAGAGACTCTCAGGACTCATTGGGGGATGACCTTAGCCAAAATGCCCTACATTGAGTAGAGGGAACTCAAAGAGTTCACCTCCAGTAGATAGTCAGGGCCTCAAGTGGAGGGACTGGGTTACTAACCCACAGTCAGAATTTCTGAGCCAGAACTATTCTTGTCCCAGAACTTCAAGGACAAAAATGGAGAAGAGAACGAAGGGAAAGGCAGTTTAATGACTGGCGCAACTTGGAATCCATCTCAGAGGAGTGGGGCACACTGAGGCCTGACATTACTGGAGCTGTGATATAGTTACAGACAGGAAGGAGCCTGTCCTCTGAAAGGTCCTACCAGTAGCCGACTGAGACAGATGCAGATCCTCACACCCAACCATTAGTCTGAAGTTAGGGACCCCTGTGGTTGAATTGAGGGAAGGATTGAAGAAGCTGAAGGGGAAAGTGACCCTACAGAAAGAACAGCAGTCTCCATGAACCTGGATCTCAGGGAGCCCCCAGAGACTAAGCCACCAACCACGACCATACGAGGGCTGGTCCTGTGGTCCTCGGCACTTATATAACGGAGGTCTGGCTTCAGTGGAGGAGATGCACATAATCCTGGAAAGACTTGAGGCCCAGGAAAAGGCAAGCCCTGGAGCCCTGGTAGTAGTCGGGACCAGCCTCTTGGAAGCACGTGGGAGGAGGAATGGGATGAAGAACTGTGGGAGGGGAGACTGTCAGGTGTGAGGGCAATGACTGGAATGTAAATACAATCATTTTTAAAGATAGAAAAATTATGAATGCTTGAAAAGTATATTTTCTGTTCCTGGGGTTGAAAGAAATTTCAAAATTCTGTGCTGGTAATTATGCTATATAGAATCTATCTTCATATTGAGGTAGAGTCTCTGGTGTTAAAATATTTGAAGGACTGGACATCATAGCACATGGTCTTTACTGACAGTACTGGGGAGGCAGAGGCAGGGGAGCATCCTCAGTTTGAGGCCAGCCTGGTCTCCATAGTGAAATTTTGGTCAGCCAGGGCAACACTGTAAGTTCATGTCTACAATAAACAGACAAACGAATGTGTAATTCCCTTTAGCTTGAGTTCTGTGTTGTTTTATATCACAATTAGAATGCCTTTTAGTTTTGCTTAGTATGTCTTAATATTTTGAAAACAGTTTATGTACCATTTTGTTCAGTGAAACAATTTAAAAATATTTGTATTTTAGTTAATATGTATATTTAAATTATTTTAATTGAATAAATTTAATATAACTAAATCTTAGTATGTATATTTACATTATGTTGTTTTTTTATGTAACTATCATGTTTGCTTTTTAATTCTGCATATCATCAGTGGGATACTGGTTGACCCATCTGCTCTTATCAGCCGAAGGAAAGCACATAGACTCAGCAGTACAGGGTTGCTTCGGCCTCCCCGGCCTTCCTCATCGCATCTGCTGTGGGATACAGTGACCCTAGGAAGGGGCATTGCTGTCAGCTCCCTGTAGAGCTCAGGGTTCCCATTTCATCTGCACCCATACGTGTATGTGTGTGGTTCTGAGCAGCTTGTCCCCATGAGTAGACTTTTAACCCCCATTACTGCTGTCTTTACACAGAGGATTTTATTACCACAAAGGCTGCCTGCCCCCAGGGCCAGGTATTCTGGTTTGCACTTGCATATGTCCTGTTGAAGACTTGAAAAGTTACAGCAGTGGCTTTTTCTTTTCTTTTTAAACTAAGCATCATGCTGTTTTTCCATCCAAGACTCAATCATTTCCTATTGCTTAGTTTTTCATTATAGAAATATACTGGTGTGTATTTTTGATTTATTTATTCTGTTGTTATTTTATCCATGAACATGGTGCCACTTTCCATTTATTTTGATATTTTAAAAATTCCATCAGCTTTTGTCATTCACAAGATACAACTTTCATACAGTTTCAGTTACAATTATAGTGTTATTATTATACGTTTTATTCATCCTTTTAAGAGAATAGAGGTTTTAGGTATATTCATAAGTTTGTCCAACCTTCACCACTGTCAATTTCAAGAACTTAGTTTTCACCTGCAGTGAAGCTCCATTAGTAAGTACATTCCTCTCCTGACCCACTCCTAGTCAGCCACCAATCAGTTACATGGCTGCACGTCTGCCGTGAGTGCTTCATGTCAGTGGAACCACAGCGTCTGGCCATTGGTGAGTGATCTGATGCTCAGCCGATGGCTGGAAAGTCAGGACACCGTGTGCATCTGTTTCACTGCTCCCAGAAAACCCAGCTCTGGAGCTTTAGACCTTTTAGGCTTCCAGTTGTGAGTGATGCTGTCCTAGTCTTGTGTACATTGTATATGGACTTGGAATGTCTACATTTCGCTGGGGAATGAACCTAGCTGTAAAACTGTTGGCTTACCCTGGCAGCCATGTTTAACCCTTTGAGGAACTATTGTTCATTAAGGTTGGGTCTTCTGCAGCGGTCTTCTTCACAGCTGAAGGCGGTGTCTCAGTGTGATCATGATTTGCATTCCACAGATGTCTAGTGATCCCAGACATCTTTTCATTTATATCTTCTATAAAGAAATGCCATTTTCTCATTATTTACATTTTAGCTATTGAGTGTGACTTTTTAAAAGATATTCTGAATATACATCTTTAGTGTCTGGAATTTGCAAATATTCTACCATGTTCTTTGCATTTGTCTTACCATGTAAAGAACTTTCTTGGCCATGTCATTCAGAACACAGAAGTATTTTGATTAAAGCCAGTTTGTCTTGTCTTCTCATTTCTTTTTTTCTTTTTTTTGTTTACCCCCCATCCCCCCACCATGACAGAGTGTTGCTGTACAGTCCAGGCAGACCTTGAATTTTGAACTGTATATCCCAGGCTGGTCTTGATCTTGTGATTCTCTTTCTCCAGTTTCCTGAGTGCTGAAAGTGTAAACATGCCTCTGAAAGTGCAAACATGCCTCTGAAAGTGCAAACGTCTCTGAAAGTGCAAACATGTCTCTGAAAATGCAGACATGCCTCTGAAAATGCAGACATGTCTCTGAAAGTGCAGACATGCCTCTGAAAGTGCAGACATGTCTCTGAAAGTGCAGACATGCCTCTGAAAGTGCAGACATGCCTCTGAAAGTGCAGATATTTCTCTGAAAGTGCAGACATGCCTCATCATGCCTGTCTCTTTTTAATTCAACTTTTATTGATTTTGTTTTTGGTATCAGATTTGAGAACATGAACAGCCCAAAGATTACTCCTGTTTTTTTTTTTTTTTTTTTTTTTTTTTTTTTTTTTAAAGCTTTATAGTTTTAGATCTTACATTTCAGTTCTTATTTATTTTGAATTACTTTTTGTGTGTGATTGGAAGTATACAAATATACTATTTTATATTTTATTTTCTGTATGCCTATTACTATTGCATGTAAATGTCATTTACCTTTTGTCCTAATTTTGACTCGTGGCCTTTCTGAACTCATTTGTTCCGGGAGTTGCTGGTACATTCCTTGGAAATTTTTATAGGAGATATTGCTACCTGCCAGTGGAAAAGCTTTCCGCTGTCCCAGTCCTAATCCTGGTACTAGCAAATGGTACTCAGTCTTTTACCATAAACTGTGATATTGTAAACTGTAGTATATTTAAATGTGCATTATTAGCTCTGTAAAGTTCATATTTTATCCAATATGTTGAGAAAAACTTTATTATAACATAGTAGTGTTTTTGCCATATGATTTTCTACATCAGTTAATTATATGACATTTCTTTGCTTCATTTCTAGGGGTTTTACCTATAAGTGAGGCTAGCAGAATTTAATTTATAGCTGAAAATTTCAACCTTGCAATATTTACAGGTTTTCTTACAGAAGGCCCATTTATGAGGAAGACTGTCTTGTGCATGAAGTTATTTATACTGTTGGCTTTTTCTTCTTCCTTACACAACTGGGAAAATTAAGCATTTCTTCAGATGTTACCAGATAGACACCTGGGACAATTAGTCTTTGAAAATCAATGATGTGTTTCTGGTCAGATTCAGTGGTCGGAGTTTATTATTTGCTGAGAAAAGCATAGGAGATTCTAGCTATGGATGGAAATTGTCTACTTCCGTCTTTAAGCCAGTTTCTCCACTGGTTTTATCCATATATCTTGTATGCGTTTCTCAGTATTGGTGTTGTCAGTGCCAAGTATTTTCTCTGGCCCAGAGTGTTTGCTTGTTCTGCCGTCTTTCTTAGCTGTAGTCTGTGCAGCATCGCCATCAGAGTAGCTGCTGCTGTGGGACACTGGCTGATGTGTGTGTGCTTTGTAATTTAATTTTAAGCATCTGTGCCTTTGTGTTAATGGGCTTTTTCTTTCAAATATCATGTAGTTGAATATTTAACAGCATTTTTACTGCTATTAGATTATTTAATTCATTAGCATCTGGTTTATTAACTGATGGGGTAGGTTAGGTCTGTTATTTTTAATTTTTGTGTTCACATTATTAGACTATTTTAAGAACTTGATTTCATTTATTTTTGCTTGCTCTGTCTTTAACCTTTCAGCTTTTTAAAAAATTAGATACTCTGTATTTACATTTGAGATGTTATCCCTTTCGCATACCCTGCTTCCATCCACCCTCCCATTCAGGGAGGTGCTTCCTCCTATTCACCCTCTCCACCCCACTGCCTTGGCATTCCCCTACATTGGGAAAACATGCCCTCCCTGGACCAAAAGCCTCTTCTCACATTGATGCCAGACACTGCTATCTTCAGCTACTGGATCAAAAGGTCTCTCAATGTGTGCTCAAAGGTTGGTGTTTTACTCCATGGGAGTTTTGGAGGGTTTGGTTGGTTGATAATGTTTTTCTTCCCATGAGGTTGCAACCCCTCAGCCTTAGTTCATGTTTATTTGATAGGATGAATGGGAGTATTTAGAGCTCCTTGTATCTGTTGAGGCTTGTTTTGTGACCGACTATATGGTCAGTTTTGGAGAAGGTGCCATGAGGTGCTGAGAAGAAAATATATTCTTTTGTTTTGGGATGAAATGTTCTGTAGATGTCTGTTAATTCCATAACCTCTGGTAGTTTCGCTGTGTCTGTTCAGTTTCTGCTTCCATTGATGAAAGTGAGGTGTTGAAGTCTCCTACTATTATTGTGTGTGGTACAAAATATGCTTTGTACTGTAGTAGAATTTCTTTTATCATTGTGGGTGCTCTTGTATCTGGAGCATAGATGGTCAAGATTGAGAGTTCATCTTGATAGATTTTTCCTTTGATGAGTAAAAAGTGACCTTATCTTTTTTGATAACTTTTGGCTGAAAATCTATTTTATTTGATATTAGAATAGATACTCCAGCTTTCTTCCTGGAACTATTTGCTTGGAACCGTTTTTACCCCCAGCCTTTTACTCTGAAGTAGTGTCTATCTTTGCCTTTAAGATGAGTTTCCTGTATGCAGCAAAATGCTGGATCCTGTTTACGTATCCAGTCTGGTAGTCTATGTCTTTTTATTGGAGAATTGAGTTTATTGATGTTAAGAGGTATTAAGGAGTACTGATTATTGTTTCCTTTTATTTTTGTTTTTAGAGGTAGAATTATGTTTGTGTGCTTTTCTTCTTTTGTTTTCTTACATGATTACTTTTTTGCTTTTCTTTGGGTGTAGTTTCCTTTCTTATGTTAGATTTTTTTTATCTATTATCTTTAGTAGGACTGGATTTTTGGACAGATATTTTGTACCTTTTCTTTTGTCCTGGAATATCTTGGGTCTCTCCATATATGGTAATTGAGAGTTTTGCTTGGTATAGCAGCTTGGGCTGACACGTGTTCTTTTAGGGTCTACATGATTTCTGTCTAGGATCTTCTAGCTTTCACAGTCTCTGTTGAGAAGTTTGGTGTAATTCTGATTGGTCTGCCTTTATATGTTACTTGCCCTTTTTCCCTTACAGCTTTTAGGATTCTTTCTTTCTTTTGAACATAAGGTGTTTTGTGTGTATTAAGTGTCAGGAAGAATTTCTTTTCTGGTCCACTCCATTTGGAGTTCTGTAGGCTTCTTTTATGCTCATGGTCATCTCATTCTTAAGGGTAGGGAAGTTTTCTTCTATGATTTTGTTGAAAATATTTATTCTGTCTTTTAGTAGCGAGTCTTAGCACTCTTCTACACCTATTATCCTTAGGTTTGGTCTTCTCATTGTGTCCTGGATCTCCTGAACATTTTGCATTAGGAACTTTTTGGTTTTTGCATTTTCTCTGACTGTTTTGTCTATGTTTTCAATGTTTTCTTCAGCCCCTGAAATTCTCTCTTTCATCTCTTGTAGTCTGTTGGTGAGGCTTGCATCTGTGACTCCTGATTTCTTTCTTAGGTTTTCTATCTCCAGGGTTGTCTCTTTTTGTGTTTTCTTTATCGTTTCTATTTCCATTTTCAATTTTTTCACCTGTTTGGTTGGGTTTTCCTGTACTTCTTTGAGGGACTTTTGAGTGACTTTTGAGTTTCCTCTTTAAGGGCTTTTATTTGTTTATGTGTGTCCTCCTGTAATTGTTTAAGGGAATTATGCATGCACTTCTTGAAGATCTCTGTCATCATCCTGACGTATGATTTCAAGTCTGAGTCTTCTTTTTCTGGTGTGTTTGGCAATCCACTACTTGCTGTGGTGGGAGAACTGGGTTCTGATATCAGGTTGTCTTGGTTTCCATTGCTTGGGTTTTTGTGCTTTCCTCTTGCCATCGTGTTATCTGTGATTATAGGTGATCTTGTTGTCTCTGACTGGATCCTGTCTATCCTGTGGTTCTGACAAGCTGTGGGCTCAGGAGGGACATTGCTCCTGGATATTTGGCTCTTTGCAGGCAGGCAGTGAGTTCTGATGGTAGTGACTCTGTTCTGCCACCATGGGCTCAGGTGGAAGAGCCCTTGAAAGGCTGTTCTGGGGGCTCAGCTGTCTGGGGGCACATCTTGATTCCTGATGGCAGTCACCAGGACTTCTCTCTGTACTGGAAAGGACCGGATCTCAGAGTGCACCACATTATCTGCCCTCTGAGAGCTCTAGTCGTCCCCCCCCCATTGCTGGTGAGGGTGTGTGGTGGGCTTAGGGCTTACCGTGGGCTCAGGGCTCTTAATGTGAACCCACCTTCCTAGGGATGCTCTGCCTTCCTGAGAGGTGGCCCCTTATGTATGTCATTTTCCTGCTCAGTCACAAAGCTAGGTCTTCATTCAGGCCAGAGATTTTATTGTGAATTATCCCTGAAGGAAATTTGGGCTCTGAACTGCTACTATAATATTTTCATATGGTTGGAGGAAGAGGAGGAAAAGGAGAAGTAGTAGAAGAAGAGGGGGGAAGAAGAAATAATAATTAAGTTATTTCTTATTTTACGTGCTCTGATGCTTTGCTTGCTTGTATGTTTGTGTGAGGGTGTTGGTTCCTGGGGTTATGGGCAGTTGTGAGCTCCCATGTGGGTACTGGAAATTGAACATTGGTCTTCTGGAAGAACAGTCAGTGATCTTAAACACCAAACTGTCTCTCCAGCCCTATTTTCTTTTTCTTTCATTTTTTTTTTTTTGCTTTTCTTTTTCTATTTCATTTTCTGTGAGTCAGTGTGTATGCACAACTTCTTTTGTGTGTACAACTTTAAAACTGAGGAAAGTAAATATATTTTTCTTTATCTTTTTATGTTACCTTTGAGTTCTATTTTAAAGAAATTGGTTCAGTCGTCACCTAAAATTATTTGTCCCTAAAAAGCATATTTTAGGTGTTAATCAGATTATATTTAAGGTTGTTCTAAATATCAAGATCCCTAATAGTTTATTATTAATTTACAAAACTAAAGCTATTTATATTTTAACATCATTGATTTAATACTAAAATGAAACATCATTGCTGTTACTATTATGGGAGGAAGTCAGACTTGTAACTGTGGTTTTAGTTCACAGAGAAATCAAGAGTTTGCAGGTAGAAGCAGCCAGTAGGCAGCCAGAAACGTGATTATATTTAGGGGTGGTGGTGAAATAAATTTGGAAGTTTTTCTGTACACTGGCAGGGAAAATCCCAGGAAAGAGACTCTGTGGGGATGAATCCTAAGAAAAGAGTGTCTTATTTTTAGCATCCTTCAGAATATCTTTGAGAGAGTAGAAGAAGTAGGGAAACAGGTTAGGCAGGAATAGTACTTGGGTGTTTACTTTGTTGTGTCTTTTGAAATAATTAAATTTGTAGTCTGGGTTTTGAACTTGGAAAGGTTCATTGACAGTGAAACTGTTCTCTGAAGATGGAGTTGTATGCTGCTCAGCTTTAGTGTCTATGCGATGCAAACATAGAAAGTGGATTTTCTGCCTTTTCTGTGTGCACAGTGGATACCTAGCAATGTGTCTTTTTGTCCTCCTCATCCTCCCTCCTTTTTCTCTCGGGTTCTCCACTCTGCTCTGGCACCCCAGCCACCCCTCAGTCCTCCATCCTCCAGTCCTCCCAGAGTTTAGCGCTTTGCAAATTAGTTCCTCCTGCCAGGGGAAAGACAGAGAAGGAGTTGAGTCCTAATCACTGTGAGTTTCTGAGAGAGCTTTGAAGTTGTTTCCAGGGCTGCTTTAAAAACTTGTGCCACTAAGAATGGGGTTCATCTTAGCTCAGCTGGAAGCCCCAGGAGGGCTGCTAAGAAGGAGCCTTTTCTCTCTGACTCTAGGAGGTACCCATGGTCCAGAAAGAACTTGTTCTGATTGATTTTTTTTGTTGTTCAGAATTGCTGTGGAATTTGCTTTGATATTTAGTCTTACTCTGGGTAAGTTAACACAGTACACTGAAAACTGGGTTAAATGAGAACTGCTCCATTGTAAGCACACTTTAATTGTTAGTTAAGAGACATCAAAGTAGACAGAGCAAAGATAAAAAGAAGGATGTGATATGCAAATCAGAGGGTCCTATGAGTTTGTCTCTAAGTCCTTGATATATTTCCACAGCCAGATTTTCCACCAGTCTCTGATGTGCTGTGGCAGAGTGGGACCCTGCACTGCTCCTTCAGCCTGAGAGCTTGTCTTCCATTTTTTTTTTCTCTCTAAGATTTATTTATTTATTTTATCTATGAGTACACTGTAGCTGTCTTCAGACACACCAGAAGAGGGCATCAGATTCTATTACAGATGGTTGTGAGCCACCACGTGGGTACTGGGAATTGAACTCGGGACCTCTGGAAGAGCAGTCAGTGCTCTTAACCATTGAGCTATCTCTCCAGGTTTTTGTCTTCCATTCTTATATCTTAGGGGGGGAAGTACTTCTACTTCTTTGCTGTATTACACCTCAGAGGCTTTTCTGAGGTTGTCAAGTAGCAGTCTTAATATTGTGATGATCTTGTTACTTTTTATGATAGGGTTGAAGGTGTTGAACTGAAGGTCTCTAGGTAGCTAGCAGTAATGATTCATCCTGATGAAAATCATGATCCCAGGCTGAGGAGGCCCTCAAGGTTTTTGGGACATTGTCAGCAATGCTGAAGGTCAGAGGAATAGAAGTTGAAATGAGCCACAGAGAATGAGCTGGTCAGTGAATGAGTTCTGTTCAGGCTACAGGTTGACCTCAGGAGGTAACAGATACTGTGTGTAGCCAATACAAAGGAAAGTGTTGAAGATTGGAGATAACCAGGAAACTAAGAGAGCATGGTATGTGCTGGGTGTAATAGGCTGCATCCTGCTGAGGAAGAAGACTTGGGTAGATTGAAGCCTGTTGTAACTCACGATCAGTTACATTGTACTGATGGGTAGTAAGGGCTGTGTCATCACAGAGTGGGCAGCATTCCAGCATGAAGGAATCTCTTGGATACCCATGGGTTCCACTTCACACTTGGCTCTTGGGTACTAGGCTCTGTTGGTTGGCAGAGGGCTGACTACCCCTGGGGGTCCTGCAGGGTTTCTTGAGCTGGGTCTTTCAAGTACCCCCAGCAGATGTACAGAGGGAGCGTCTTTGCAGATGCTCATTGTGGCCCCAGGGCCAGTGCAACTCCCCAGTCCTCCAGGGACAAGCCAGAAGGAGACATGGGACAAAGTGAGGTAGCCCTTCTAGTGCTGACACCATTTTCTCTTCCAGATTGATGTCAGGAGCACAGCACAGGAGGGAGTTTGACAACTTTACTTTTAAAATATTTTTAAAAAGGGGAAATTTAGGATTGTGCTGCCAGTACTAATAGGAAGCCCTGAACTACTCTTCCTTGTCCTTGGCCCCCAGGAACTGGCTTGTCTTCTGATAATACTGGAGAAACAGGAGGTAGCCAGAGGAAAGCCCCTCAGGGTGCTGGACCTAGTCCTGTCAGTATGTTCCCGAGGTGTGGGAACTGGGGTTTCCCTGGCATCTCCAAGCCTTTATTTTTCATTTGCCCTCAGAGCAGATGGCATGTACCCCTTTAAACTGAGCATTTAGTATTCTTTAACCCATTAGACTGTGTCTCCATTTTACCATGATTAAGTGTGGAGCCCTAATTTTGGAGATAAAGAATTCAGAGTGAAAACTTCCCTCTGCTTTTCAACTATAGGTAAATCAGAGTAGCTTCAAGCTTGTTATTTATGGCTCAAATGAAACATTTTTAAAAAGCCCCAGGGTGAAGGAGGATAGAGGGGTTCCCAGAGACCACCGCAGGAGCCAGGGGTTTATTTATTTTTTAGTTTGTTCATATTTGTATGAATATATTTCTTTAAAGCCTGGGAAGTTATCCTTTGGTAAATTATACTTGACAGCTTGACAAAAGAAACATTATAGATCTTATCATGACTTAAAACATCAAAAGATTGTGTGTGAGTTTGTGTGTATGCACTCACTCATGGTTCAGGTTAGATGACCACATTTGAGCGTCAGTTCTCCTTCCAATGAGGTTCATGGAAATTGAACTCAGGTGGTCAGGATTAATGCTAGGTACTTCTACCTTATGAAACATCTCTCTGGCCCATCAGTAATTCATACATACAAACACATGTACATACATATGTAAATATGGATGTGTCTACGTGTGTGTCTTATTTTGGTGAGGACCATTTGCAGCAGCTGAGGAGGCAGCATCCCTGAGCTGATAATGTATGAGAATACTGCTCTCTTTACCTTTCGACTGGTCTCATTTTACATATTGATGATGCAATTAATAATCACATCATTTCTCCCCTCCTCTAACCCTTCCTATACTTCCTCCACCCCAAATTATGGTGGCATCTTTTTCCTTAATTATTCGTCACACACACACACACACACACACACACACACACACACACACAAAACTTGCTGACTTTATCATTGCTTATATGTATATAATTTTAAGGTTGATGAATTAGTATTGGCCAACACATTAGGAAGCCATTCCTGGTGCAGACTAATTCTCCCTGTCAACAGTTCTTTGCCTGTAGCTCTTTGTCTGGGGTGAAGTCCTATGAGAGTCCCCCTGCCTCATTCCTGGGTCTATTGACATTGACCTTACTTGGATTTTATTCAGTCTGCCATATTGCTGGGCTATTATGGGTGAAATGTGTCTGTCATTTATAGAGCTTTCCTGTTTCTCTGGCTTTTACAATCTTTCTGACCCCCTTTCCCTGATATTCCCTGAACTTTAGGGCAGGAATTGTGTTGTTAATGTAACCACTGGGACTTGTTACCATATTCTTTTTCTCTGCACTTTGACCAGTGTTCTGTGATAGTGTCCATCTATTAAAATAGGAGCTTCTTTGATGAGGGCTGAGAGCCACACTAATCTTGGGTATGAGAGAAAGTATTTATGCAGTTAGGAATTATGCTGGTTTAGTAATGTGGTTGTAGTAAGCTCTCTCCTAAGATCCTTGACCTTACTAGCCCTGAGTAGTTGGCTAGGTTTCTATTACCAGGCAAGATTTCATTCCTGTCAGCAGGCTTTAGGTCTAATTGTTTGATTACTGCCAAGATATGAGTGGATAATTTATTTTCTTTAGACAATTTTACGTTTAACAAAAGGTGAGCAGATATTCTGTTTTTTTCATTTTAGTGTTAAGGTAAAGGGAATAAAAGTTAACTAGAACTCTGGTTTTCTAAATTTATTCATAAGTTTTAAGCCATACTGCCTATGTGTAGCTTTGGAAATATTAGTTTTAGCTATTTTAACATGATAAGCAGTGAAGCATGTATATGATTATGACACAATTGCATCTATTATACACATAAGTGCATGTGTGATATTGACATGTAAGCCTGGCATGATATTTACATGAAGTGGGTAGATACTAACACCTGTCTTATATATGAAGTACTTCTCCTCTGGGTCCTGAAAGTGCTTGTTGTTCATATCTGAGTGAGATTTTGAATTTTTGTTTATTTTTTGCACTCTTCCACTGAACTCTTTAAAGCATGAGACCTCTTCTTTAGAGAACAGAATGTATTTCTTTATTTCTCAAATACACTTAAAGTAAGTTATTTAAAAGCTGTCATTTCCTTTGAGGCTTGACCTGAGGTCTCATTAAATGTGTTTGCTAAAAGTATTTCTTTTTCTGTAGCTGTATTTAGAGAACTTTTGTTCTCTTTGTCACATGTCTACTTAGTAATGTGGTAAGTGGGAGGGTCTGTAACCATTACAAATGGATTGTAGTTTTCTATGAACAAGTTACCCGTTATTTTGTGTGGAGTGATAAGATAATCTGATGTTTTCATAACATTTCATTTAGTCAGAATTGTTCTGGCCTTGACTTTTGGGCAAGGTAAATTCCTTAGAATTTCTTCTCATGGAATTATGGATGCTCTAGTGCAGTCAGGACGTAAGGAGTGTGTGTGGATGTAGCAGCTGCTCTGCCGGGATGATGAACTCAGTCACTGAGACCAGACTGGCCAGAGACTCTGTCTCACACAGGGAGGAAACCCTGCAACACAGAATAGAGAATACAGTGGGTTTTCTAATAACAAAGCAGTATTGATGTAAAGTATTTAATGACAAACAAGGAGAACTTATTGTGACGTACAGTACTACGATGATCTAGAGAATCAATGTAGATTTAATTCAGCACATTCAAAGGAGAACTCAGCACAGTTTGCTGACTTTCTAATATGTTAGTATGATTTTACACTCCTGATAATTCTTGATGATAGAATTTTTTATAATGATAAAGTGATTAAAAAGTCAGATCAAAGCTTAATCTTTCTTTTTTTTTCAAAAATTATTTACAGGAGAGGGCTGCTCACAATTTATATGGCCAACTTGGTAAGTAAAGGGTTTTTTTTTCTTTTTCTTTTTTCTAAATTAAAAAAGAAATTCCATGGGCTTCTCTTTCCTTTTTTTTTTTTTTTTTTTTTTTTAAATGGAAGAAGGAAAACTTGAATTCGAGACATTTCCTGTGTATTTCAACGGTTGGTGTTGAATGGCTGAGAGAATCTGATACTACGTCATTCATTTTCATCATAGTGACTGACTTATTGCGAGAAGAATCACCTGACTACCATGTGCCCCTTGGCGGTCTTCTTTCTAACACTTGTACCTGTGCATGAAGCTCTCACAGCCCGTTTAATTTCCTACTCTGCCCGTGTTTTCATGGTAGACTGACCTGAGTGTGAGAACATGCCCTCTCAGTTCTCATGTTTGCAGGGACGAGACCAATGCCATGCGCTGTCCCAGTGCACATAGAATCTAGAGGCTGCGGCCTTCTTCCTTTCTTTTCATAAAAAGGGTTATTGACATGTTGTTTTCACACATAAAGTCACTAAAACATGAAGGTTAACTGAGTAAATAAACTGTTTAGTTACTTAGTCAGATAGAGACATGGGTTGAGTAGCCAAACTATAGCCAGCAGTAATTTTTAAGTAATAGGATTAGACATTTCTAGACAAAACAAATAAAACAGAAGACTCACAGACAGTTACATAAAAATGAGAGAATGCAGATAATGAAATGAGATTGATTTGAAGAATGTAAGCATCCCAGACCACTGTGCAGCTTCAGCAGTAGGTGACTAGAGAGTGAGTGACTGCACAGGATGCTCTCTGGGTCTAACAGGAAGCGTGGCTGAGAAGGTGGATGCTAAGCAAAGATGAAGGATGCTTATGCTTTATACTCGAGGGCCAGAATGACGAATAGACTAATCATAACTAATGTAGGCACGTGGGGATGGGGAAAGGAAAACCCAACTTCTGCCAAAAGGAAACAAAATGTGCTTTAAAGGGTGCCTAAAATTTACAGAAAACACTTTGTGGAAAATAACACTGAACATTTAAACTAACAAGATGAAGACATCCATCATACTTGGAAACAATGTTAGACAAGATTAAAGATAAGTGTCTAATGTAACTGCTAGGATCAGTACGATACACAAATGATTAGATTTTGAAATCAAACTGTAGGATTTATTTTGATGTAGCCACCAGTGTTGGATAAATGGATTTCTTGAATAATTTCTAGTAAATAATTCTTCTCTAAATCATTCATGAAATTGATGATGCCTAATTGCTTTGAAAAGCATCTATATAATTCTTAATGTGAAAAGCAACATAAAAAGTAGAACAGCAAAATATTTTATTGTGTATCTATTTTATGCCAGATCCAACATGTAGCTGGAACCTACTGATACTTCATAGGTTTTTGAATTTCATTTTTCTATTTTATTTTTATGAACAACTTGCCTTACTTCTTAATCTGAACCACTTCATTGTGACATTTATCAAAGCTGTATAAAAGCCATGCACTTTATTTACAGTATTGTACATTAAGGGATATGTTTGAAGATCACACAGAAAGTTCACAAAGCTATACAAGAAACACATCCTGAGAGGTTCTTACGAAATGTAGGACAGAATTTAGCAGATTTCATTTTTTATTTAATGATTTTCTTTATTTACATTCCCAATGTTTGTTTATTTACGTCCCATCTACTGGAGACGGTCTCTTCTGGTTCCATCTCCCCACTGTTGGGCATTTTGACTAAGGTCATCCTCACTGAGTCCTGGAAACTTCTCATGTCCCAGGTCTCTGGGACTTTGTAGAGGTTCTCCCCACCCCCACTGCTGCCTATTTCCATTCATTCTCTTGCCCCCTGGGCTTCTCCCCTGTCTCTTCCCATGCCTGGTCCTGACCCACTTTTCGGCTCCCCTCTCCTCCCACCCAGGTTCCTCCCTCCCTCTGCCTCCCATGATTATTTTGTCCCCCTTCTAAGTGGGACTGAAGCATTCTCACTTGTGCCTTCCTTCTAGTTAAGAGTTCACTGGATCTGTGAGTTATAAGAATTCTGAACTTTGTGGCTAATATGCACTTCAGTGAGTACTTTGGGTTACCCCTCTCAGGATAACATATATTCTAGTTCCACACAGTTGCCTGCAAAGTTCATGATGTCTTCATTTTAATAACTGAATAGTATTCCACTGTGTAAATGAAGCACATTTTCTAAATCCATTCTTAAGTTGAGGGACATCTGGGTTGTTTCCAGCTTATTATGAATAAGGTTGTTATGAGCTAGTGGAGCACATGTCCTTGTATAGAAGAGCGTCTTTTGGGTGTATGCCCAGGAGTGGTATAGCTGGTTCTTCAGGTAGAACTATTTCAAGGTTTCTGACGAACCACCAGATTGATTTCCAGAGTGGTTGTACCAGTTTGCAATCCTGCCAGAAAGAGTGCTCCTCTTTTTCCACATCCTTGCCAGAAGGTCATTCTGACTGCTGTGAGATAGATTCTAAGGTTTGTTTTGATCTGTGTTTCCCTGATGACTAAGGATGTTGAACATTTCTTTAAACACTTCTCAGTCATTCAAGATTCCTCTGTTGAGAATTCTTTTTTTAGCTCTGCACCCCATTTATAAATTGGGTTATTTGGTGTTTTGGAGTCTAACTTCTTGAGTTCTTTGTATATTTTTGATATTCACCCTCTATCAGATGCAGGGTTAAATAAGATCTTCTCCCAATCTGCAGGTACCCTTTTGGCTCATTGACAGTGTCCTTTGCTTTAGAGAAGATTTTCAGTTTCATGAGGTCCAATTTGTCAATTGTTGATCTTAGAACCTGAGCCATTGGTATTCTTCTGCTCAAGGAAAATTTCCCCTGTGCCAATGTGTTTGGGGCTGTTTTCCACTTTCTCTTTTATTAGATTCAATGTATCAGGTTTTATGTTGAGGTTCTTGATCCTTTTGGACTTGAGCTTTGTATGAAGTGATAAATACAGATCTAGATCTATTTTCATTCTTCTATGTGCAGACCACTAGTTAGACCAGCACCATTTTTTAAAGATGCTTGCTTGCTTTGCTTTGTTGTTTATTTCTTTGTTTCCTTCCTTCCTTCCTTCCTTCCTTCCTTCCTTCCTTCCTTCCTTCCTTCCTTCCTTCTCTTCTTTATACTATATGGTATTTATTGGCTTCTTTGTCAAAGATCATGTGTCCATAAGTTTGTGGGTTTATTTTTGGGTCTTCAATTGTACTCCATTTATTAACCTATCTGTCCTTGTCCAGTACCATGTGATTGGTTTTTATCACTATTGTCTTGTTGTACAGCTTTAGAAGTTTTGTTGTTGTTTTTGTTGTTGAGAATTATTTTTGCTATTCTGGGTTTTTTTTTTTACATGAAGTTGAGAATTGCTCTTTCCATGTCTGTGAAGAATTGTGTTGGAATTTTGATGGGGAATGCATTGAGTGTATAGATTGCTTTTGATAGGATTGCCCACATCATCTGCAAATAGTGATGACTTCTTCCTTTCCAATCTATATTTCCTTTGATCTCCTTTTGTTTTCCAATTGTTCTAGCTAGAACTTTGAGTACCATATTGAACAGACAGGGAGAAGGAGGCTGAAATATGAACTATGTGCATCATGGGAACTGTAAGAACAGTGCCAGACTGTTGCATCTTTCTGCACATATATGCTGTGCACAAGAAGACCTACAGGGTCTGTGAAATGTAAGAGACATCACGTATCAGCAATAAAGACCAGGCTCTGCAATTGACTAAATCATTTAAAGACATCTACTGCAAGAACTTTAGTGTTATAATCTTTTTTAACTGAAACAAAAATGAAGTTTTAGGATACCAGGAAAGGACAGACCAATTAAAGGATTAATTTTTGCCTTAACTTTTTTGAACAAAGTATTCTTCTAGTCCGTAGCTCTGCCCAATCATGGGATTTTCCTGTTTTATGTCTCATTGTATTATAACCACATAGGTAGAGTCTGACATGAATAGAATTTGATAAGTATATGTTGAGAGAACAATAGTCTTGTTGGATATAGAATTCTAGATTGGCAATGACCTAAAAACAGTAATCCCATTTGTGTGTGTGTGCGCGTGTGCGTGTGCGTGTGCGTGTGCGTGTGCGTGTGCGTGTGTGTGTGTGTGTGTAGACACCTTTTGGAATATGTTGCCAATCTCTTTTACATTTTTAGGAAATGTTTATTTTTTCTTAGTTTTTAAGCTTTTCTTTGAAGAACTATCTTGGAAAGGATGTAGTTTTATTTTGACATCAGAATTTAGTTTGCTTTTTTAGTTATGCACTGCTTTTCCTTGGTCTCTGAATTTAAACCTTATTTTCTTCTCCATGTTTTCTTATTTATTCTTTAATTTTTTTTCACTTTTTCATCTCTGCTGAATCCTGATTGTATTTCATCTTTGCCTCAGTTTAATTTATCTGTGTGTTTATAATGGGGTCTGGAATCTAGGGTGTTGTTTTTAATGTGCTGCTTAGCTCATTTAGCATTCCTTTGGATGACTTTTTAATTTAAAAAGATGATACATATTAGATATAATAAAATCTGGAATATTTCTTATTTCTCTCTAACTTTTGGGGGTTTGCAGTGTAGTCTAAGCTGGCTTAAAGGTTACTATGTATTCTAAGATGGCCATAAATTCTTAATTCTTCTGCCTTAGGCATCCAAATACTGTGGTTCTTGGCATACATCAACCCTAGCTGTATTACTTTTTCCATTGTTCATTGTTTATACATGTTTAGTTCCTCATATGATGATTTTTTATGTGATTTTTTTTACTAGAATAAATAACATAATTCAGTCTTTACTTTTGAGTTATTGGTCAATTATATTTTTTAAATTATAGGCAGTTAGAATAGTTAAGATTGTAACTGATAGGCAGGTTTACTCTGTTTCAGACAGTACTAGTTTTAAAAGACAGCAGTTCTAAAATGTATCCCATTATACAAGTTCCATCAGAAATGAAGAGTTTGTAACATTTTGATGTTGATACACTTACAATAATTGTGATTGTGTTCACACCATTTTTTTTTTTTTTTTGACAAGAGAGACATGTATCTAAGCTGGGTAGATCAACACCTGGCTCTCTCCTTAACACTTACAGTGTCTGATGTTGGGAAGAACCTTTGTCTTCTGCCTCTGTGCCTTTCATCCGTTTCTTTCTCAGTGCCTCTGCTGGTTATTGGACTTGGCATCTTAGGACATTTCTCTACGTGAGTATGGCTTCTGATCCTTTCCTTTTATGACAGGGTAATTTAGAGCAGTCAATAGCAGAGTATTTGTGGAAAGTACATTTTCATGGACCACTTGCAATCAGTTGTCTGTAACTGGAAGCACCTGGAAAATGAACGAATATGAATGCATTTTGATAATCTCAATGACAATACATCCTGAACTGAACTAGCAGTAAGCTTGGTCCCAAAATGTCTGCTGTTCACAAAACTGTGTAGTGTGACACATAAATCAAAGTATAAGGCTAGTGGTTTAACATTTTGTGGTTAAAATACCCTAGTTTTGCAGATTTTCTAGAAACGTGACTTTGAACAAATTACGAAGTTGTTTTCTTAAGACTTGGAAGGGACCTGTGACACTGGGCGGAAGGTCTCTGTGCTTCGGTCTGTGTGTTTCTCTTCATTACCCTCCCACTGATCTCCTGCTCCTCCATTCTGCCTTCCCTGGCGAAGCATGACCAGCCACCCCCTTCCTAGTCTCCAGGATCTACATGCTTGCTGTTTTCTTCTTTGAGACCGTGCTAAAGTGTCACAGTTAAGGCCTGACATCTCTGTTCGACATAGAGTAACAGTCCCCCCATAGCACAACCCAGCCCATGCATTTTATTAATTTCCCCATGGAATTTGTCAACATTTGAGGTTTTGTTTTTTGTTTTTGCCTTCCTGTCTTTTTGTCTTCCCATCTGGGCCTGTAAGTATCCTGTGTGTGTGGACATTGCTGTACTGTGAGCATTGTGTGTGTGTGGACATTGCTGTACTGTTAGCATTGTGTGTGTGTGGACATTGCTGTACTGTGAACATTGTGTGTGTGTGGACATTGCTGTACTGTGAGCATTGTGTGTGTGTGGACATTGCTGTACTGTTAGCATCGTGTGTGTGTGTGGACATTGCTGTGAGCATCGTGTGTGTGTGGACATTGCTGTGAGCATTGTGTGTGTGTGGACATTGTTGTACTGTGACTGGACAAATACCTGGCAGTACTGCTCAGTGGATTTGTAGATGACATGTTCTTCACAACGAATAATTTGCAGGAGGAATTTATGCCAAAGCTTGCTATATTTGACCTATGCTAGTGTGATATTTTGATTAAAAGACTATAAATACTAAAAGCTGATGATCAGCTTAAACTGAGCATGAACTTTCTACTTTGAACTTTGGAGGAGAAGGAGGCCATGAAGATACCTATGCCACAAACACATATTCCTGTTGGCCTAGTGACTGAATTTTTACCTCCTGAGTGTTACTAAATTTTGTCTAAAGTTTGGGGCACAGGGGAAGAATGAGAAGTACATTGAGCGTCTGCAAATTAATTTTTTTTCAGCTAGTCCACAAAAGCACAAAAGTGTATTGTGCTAGTATGATGCCTTGATCATGAGCGCTTGTACTATGATTTGGTCTAACTGCTGATTGCTGGGTCTGAAGTGGTGTTGCAGGCAGTAGGTAAAGAGATGTTAGCTCTGCCTGGGGTGTCTCTGCTGATGCTTTTGTTTTAGCACAGGGGTGACTGCTGACATTTGCCTTGTACGAATGGTCTCCCTGAGCACCCATGTAGCTAATTTTAGTACTGATGAAATTTGTCCCAATAAGTTTCAGTTGCTAAAATACCAGTTTGTGTGGCTTTAATAATAAGCATTAAATTTGGGCTTACAGCAATAGAACTAATATTTGTTTAATTCTCATTAATGTAATACATACTTAAAAATACTGCTTTCTAGATTTCCAAACTGACAGTGAAATATTTTTCAACGGTCACATTAATAAAAGGCATATTAAAATTTATAAAATAAATAATCAAGTATTTTCTCTGACTTCTAAACAAAATTTTTTTCTGATGCCAAAATCAGTTATCTACATGAGTGTCAGCTGCTAAGATTCATATTTGCCACACCGTGCAGCATGGCACGTTCTGCCTGAGCTATGCTTAGATGCACATGAGTTTTATTATATTGTTGTGCCACTGTCTTTCAAGATCATCATACTCATCCATCAGGTGTTTAAGAAATGTCATCTTACTCACCTTGCTTGCGGTGTTGCTCTCATCAATCAGGGGGCAGTCCTTTGTTCATCCTGGCCTGGTGCCTGGCTTAATGCTTAGGGCACAAGAGAGAGAGGGGGGGGGAGGGGAGGGGGAGGGGGAGGGGGAGAGAGAGGGAGAGAAGAGAGGGAGAGAGAGAGAGAGAAGAGAGAGAGAGAGAGAGAGAGAGAGAGAGCGAGGGAGGGAGGGAGGGAGGGAAGGAGGGGAAGAGAGAGAAAGATATGTCATCTTATTCTTTATTTTTAATTCTAAGAAAAGTATTTTAGATGTGAAATTATAGAGACGTTTTCAAAAGGACTCATAGAGGGTATTTAACGTCTGCCATTCTTTTTCTTCGAATGACTCTAACGCTGAATACTTACATTTCACACCTGCTTAGCAGACTGGGATTTACACTGATTTCCAAAGAAACTTTGCTTCATACTTTCATTTATGCTGTTAATCTTTAATGGTGTGTGCATTTTAAAGTTATAAACATACACGTGTGTGTGTGTGTGTGTGTGTGTGTGTGTGTGTGTGTGTGTGTGTGTGTGTGCGCGCGTGCACAGACTCGCGACAGACAGCACTTACTGTTCCATGTTAAGCCTGCAGTGTCTATGACTAAAGCATCTGTATTTAACATTTTAAACATGAGGTTTGTTAATGGTGACACAAGTTTTGTTGTAAGAACACTTTAGTACTTCAATTTAATTAAATTTAACAAATACTATCAGATATGCTAGGCACATGAAGATAAAAAAGAAATTCAAGACAGATTCTGAAGTAGTTAAGAGAAACCTGGTACATGAGTCTTAAAGAAATGAGAGATTATTTTAATTAAATTAAATTTTAAAAATACAGTGATAAATATTATCTCAAATGGCTTCCCCAAGCCTTCCCTATTGCCTTGTGAATCAAACGTCCATCTGGGTTTACCCCAGAAACTCAAGACTTTAACCCTTTGCTTCCCTTTACAGTTCTGTAGTCAGTTCTTACAGCCCACCGTGCCAGGGCTGGGGCCTGAGCACATCAGACCTGCTGGAAATTCAGTCCGTAACCATAACTAAAGCTTAGGAGCAAGTCACTCTTGAAAAGTTGTCTGTTGTATGAATAAATAAGAGGGTAGGTATTTTTAGGTGTTTTCTATTGAGAGGATAAAGTGGTTTGGAATGTGAACAAACATTACTTTGTATTCTGGTCTGTGTCAGTGTGGCTGCTTGGACAATTTCATCCTTCTAGGAACTTTCTGTGTGAAGATTGAAATCTGAAGCTAGTAGAAACTTATTTTGACTGGCTTAGCAGTTTACTATGGGGTCAGCTGGACCTGCAGCGAAATAAAAAATACATTTTTCCTTTGAACCTATATTATCACATCTAGTCTTTGTATATCTTTGCTTTCTGCTTGGAGTAGACAGATGGTAAAAATGCATGTGGAATGAAAAAGATAAAAGTGTGAATGAACCCATTAAAATGAAATTAATGAATATTAAAAAAGGTGATGTAAAGAAGAGTTGTATATGAACTATAAGTAAAAACTACAAAGAAAAATAGTACATGAGTTCAGAAAGGGAAGATAAAAACCCAAAACAAACCAAACTCTGTCCTCACCTGGAAAAACAAAACAGTGGAGAAACAGTCTGTTGACAGGTTAAAGAGCATGTTAAGGTGGAATGTTTTGTTGAGTTGCCCTTGTAACACCGGTAATGCATGGGTTTTCTGAGAGTTTGAGTCACGGGGCCCTTCCTTCAGCAGTGGGCCAGAGCCTTACTGAAGGAGTGGGCTCCTGGGGTGTGTTTGTTCCCTTTGCTGTCAGCCTGCCTGCCGTCTGTCTGTCTGTCTGTCTGTCTGTCTCTTTCTGATGTGATATCTTATGCTGTTATGATGTGTCAAGAAGCCCTTGCTATGTCATTTTTTTGATTTTTGAGATTATAATTTATTAATACACAGAGTAGTTATTAAGTTTCTACTGGTTATACATAAGGCTCTGAAAACTCATTGATGCTGGGGTTCATGGTTGTCTGAATAGTCCTTAACACTCGAGACTTAAAAATGTGTGAGAACAAGAAATGACCCTTAAATGAAACAGTTGCAGCATAGAACTTGTTTCATTTATGGCCTTTAATTAAAGTTATGGTGTTTTGGAATATAATAGCAGTGTTTTAAGGTTTTGCACCAGTATACCAACCTTAGGCAGTCTCATGGGACAGAAGCATGGTTTACATGCTTTAAATCATTTATGCCACCACAGTCTAGAATATGAACACTGCTGATATATTTAGGGATTAAATTATTTCCATTATGTGATTAAATATAACTTATTTAATTAATGTTCATCTATTCAACTAGTAAATTCCTGAAAACATCTTATTTTGTAGCTCTTAATATTCTTAGTGCTCTTGTGATTTTTATTTATTTATTTTGATATAGCTATAATTTAATCCAATATTTAATGATTCAAATATTTAATACTTTATAAATAGAAGAATAATATGCGTGTACAGTCTTTGTTCTGCTTTTTTGGTGAGATACAAACTTTGTTATTTAATTCATCATCTTTATTATCTTGAATAAACAAATTAGGATACTGAAGTCTTTCCTTGGAAAAATGTGAAGATAATGGTAAAATGTACATCTTTTTAAAAATAGATTTATTTATTAATTATATATAAGTACACTGTAGCTGTTTTCAGACACACCAGAAGAGGGCATCAGATCTTATTACAGATGATTGTGAGCCACCATGTGGTTGCTGGGATTTGAACTCAGGACCTCTGGAAGAGCACTGAGCCATCTCTCCAGCTCATGAATGTGCATCTTTAAATGCTGTATTTATTATTTGTTTGATATTTTATAGGAATTTTATAGGGGTGGCTCAGAATATTGTTTAGCTTATTGTCATTTGCTAAATGACTTGTGAGAAGTATTGCCACTAGCATTACCTTGTGTCTATTGGGATGCTTTAGCAGACTTTCATAGAAACAGTAAGAATGCAAGATAACGCTTAATTATATTACTTACTGGAAATGGGTTATTGCTTGTGGAATTATCTAGATGTATTCCATCATACTTAGATTTTGGAGTTTCTGGTACTGGTACATTGTAACTAGCTTAATAAAGTTGTACAATGAAGAAATTTAAGGGATATTGGGTTTAAAGTTTAGGTAGTAGTTCATTTAGAATATGTCTCAAATGCAAGCTATGTTTTAATCTCCAAAAGTAATTAACAAAGTAGAAGATAAAAAACTCACTTCAATTTAATGTCATTTGATGAAAAGTCACTTTGTTCTGTAATGTCCATTATTTGCTAGAAAGTTACAGGGTGCAGATAAACATTCCTTTTCATGAACTTTGATGATGTATTTATGAGGGACTGTATATTTAAAGAAATATAAAAGAAACAAAATAAATGTTTGCTAAAAAAATGCAATGGTAACATATGCCAGGTCTTGTCTTAGGTTTGTAATCATTTTTCTTGGTAGATGATTTAATAGGAATAGTAATATAATAAAGATGCTTCTTATATCTGAAAATGTAGCAGCAATCTGATACAGGCCTAGAGACAGACCGGGAGGACAAGGGGAAGCCATGTTAGTGTGGGCCTAGAGACCACAATTCTGTTAATCTTTTTCACACCTATTAGTTTCCACATGACTAATTGCTTGTATCTAATTTGCTGCTCTGGGAATTTGGAGGCCAGTTCAAGGGTCAGTACTTCCCAGGGCTACTTGAGTGCTTCTGGGAGAGCTGTCCAGCTCGCACCTCTTCTGGCTGCATAGTGACCTTGCTCTTACCGTTTCACTTGCTCATTTTCTAGACTGTGTGCAGTGTATCATGATAGTGCGCCATGCAAAACACCTTAGATAACACAGGCCAGTCTTAACAGCACATACGGCCATGCCAGTCACTGGTTCTATTGTTGTATATTATAGGTCATGGTAAAGTTTGTGAAGTTTTTATTGTGTGGGTGATAGTGTCTGCATTTTTAGGAAAGTTATGTATTAGGAAAGTACATACCATGAAGGCAGAAAACATCCTTAGATGAGACCCACATCCTTATATTTTAATATGATTTTAAAGCCTAAGGAATTGAAGTAAATTTACATACTTGAGGCACATCTGTGGTAACTGTCCAGCTCCCTTGTCTTTATTTGCATAGACACATAATATAATGATTAAAAAGCAATTGGTGTTCTGTTTTTATATGATTGTAGTAGTTTTGACTGAAATGATTATATGGTTATTGGTGTTATGTAAATTGTAAATGTCTTTCAAGGAGTTTAAAATGTTATATAACTGTAACTGAACCTCTCTTCAAGAGTTAACAGATGGAAGCTTTTAATAATTGCATTTATTCTACTATGGACGTAGAATAGAGGAGTTGAGAATCTTTTTTCATGACAAAAGCATATGGAAGTGCCTATTTTAATCCCTTAACAATCTAATTTCTCTTATGCTATTCATAAAATATAAAAATGGTATTATTTTTTCAGAAACTATCTTGTGAATATAATTGAGGTTTTCTGCCTCGAAAGCAAACAAGGCCAGCAAAGAATGATAAGACTTACCAAGTAAAGTGACATGAGCCATGCTTAGTTACTTATGTGTGTGAGTGCAGATTGTAGCACTCAGAAGATGCCATTCGACATCACGCTTGGCCATTATAAGGATACATCTTGGAAGGGGATTGTGTACTGGCCCATCATGCACTGCTTCTGCCCGATAACCCATTCCATCCAGGCTCAGTGATGTGGAGTGTTTGAAAATAATGGAAGAGACCAGGAACTCTGTTGAAGCTGGAACCTGGAATCCTAATAGTGTCATCAGAAATTAAAAACCAGAGAGGGATAAGGTACATTCAAATGACTGTTATAGGAGGTTTGGAACTAGTCTTGTTGTTGGAACACTAAGGAGGCAGTCTAGGGGCCCCGGAAAGATCAGAATGCATTAATTAAGGGGGTGTATGTGGAAGGGTGGAGTCATTCCCCTTAGGGATGGGAGGGAAGAGTTGGATAGTGCAGGGTAACTCCATCCAAGAGTAAAAGTACCGAAGGATTTAAGCAGTTGGAAAGTCTCCATCTCCAGCCTGCTTATCTGCTCTTTGCTCATTCCACAGGGTGAGGTTTGCCATCACTATTCCCAGCTCATGTTTTATTGCTGTTTTCCCTCCTTCAGAGGAACGTTAACTCCATAAGTGCACAGCACATTTTGCTTTATGTATTCATATTCACTGTCATGTGCATGTGGTTGTCACCTTAAATATGAATGGTAAGTCAATATTAAGTTACATTTGAAGAAAAATCAAATATTACAAAACAGAAAACCATTGTTGAGTCTGTTGCAATATCCTTTTCAACCCAGTCACCAATTTGTTACATTTTCCTCTTCAACCCAAATAAATCTATTCAGTGAAAACACAACTGAGTAATTAGGAAAACAAACTGCGGTCTATTTTGGGCAGATTTACCACTACACTCTTTCCTCTTGTATCCTCTCCTCCTTCTCCTCTGACTCCTCCTCTTCCGTTTTCTCTCCTTTTCTCCACCCCCTCCCCCTGTCTAATCATGTATTGCCTTAACATAAATCTATATGAGTCAACGTTTGATTTAGAAAAAAAAAACAGTAAAATTCAGAAATATGCTAGGGTTCCTCATCAAGGTTTTAAATAATTTTGAAAAGCGATAGCAAGAATATAACAAACAGTTGGAGATAAAAGTTCCTAGATACAAACAAAATAATTGATTAGAAACAACCATGACAAAGGTAGAGAGGTAGAAGGCTAGAGCTGCAGCTGTTCTGTAAAAGTAGAACAGAAGGGAAGATATGAGGCACTGGAAGCTTAGGAAAAGGGAAGCCAGGTAGACAGAGGTGAAGTCACTGGAGAGAAAACAGGGAGGGAAGAGCAGACAGATAACTGGATACAATTTCCTCCAAGAAGAAAGCCATTAGTCCACACATTAAAACCCACTGAGCAGTGAACAAGATGAATGAGGAAAAGGCTTGTTTGCCACATTCAGGTGGGGTTTTAGAATTTTAGGTGTGGAGGAATCTTTTTGGAAGCATCCAGAGAAAATACAGATGTAATCAGTTAGCATCATCAAGTCCTGAAAAACTGGTGGGATGTCTCTAGTTCTGAAGGCAGATCATTTGTGACCTGGAATTCTGTGATCAGTGAGACTGAGTCAGGGACAGGCATTTTCAGACTTGCAGATTACACTTCGTGAAATCTCTCTTGGAGGAATAAAAAAAAGCAAAACCGAAAAACATACTTGAGAATCCATTCTGTAATCATAGTACTAAAGAGGCTGAGTCAGGAGGATCACAAGTGTGAAGGCAGCCAGAGAGCTATGGCTTATAGCTTCTCTATTTCCTGCCTCTGCTGAGAAGCGATGGAGTATGTCTGGAGTCACTTTTGCTTCTATACTTCTGCCTTTACATTGCTCCTGCTACTTTTGAGGTCTACACATTGCATAATTAAATGTAATGATTCTGTTGGAATGGTGTTTCTATTAATATTTTGTATCTAACTCACCTTAGATAACTAAATTTAGAAATACTTTTAACTAGAATATTTGTGATTTATTTTCTGGGAGTATTGACTTATAAAAATTTTTACTATTATTTTCAGATTTTTTTATAGTGACAAGTTTTATTCACATAGTATTTTCAGTTGATCACACACACACACAAAGGTAAAGCCTGCCACGTTTAGATTCATGTTGAAATGTTTGAGTCTTAATCAAGATTGAGAGAATGGTATGACATAGTCTTCAACGATTATCAACTTTAGATTTATTGGTGCAGAATTTGTCATTTGGAATGTTTTATCTCATATCTGTTTATATGTGTGTGAATGCGGCTGTGCAAAAGTGTGTGGAGGTGAGAAGCAGCCTTCAGGAGACAGTTTCGTACTTCTTCTCTGTGGTTCCAGGATTGGATTTAGGTCCTCGGGTGTGGCCGCATTTACCTATTGGTTCACTTCATCAGCCCAAGCTTTGTTCAGCATATCTTAATACATAGCTTAATAATATAGATGGATGGTAATTTTTATTCCCTTAGAATTTAAATCTGTGGCTTAAAAAAGAGCCTTAAAATTTACTTTCCAGTTGTTTGTCTTAAACAACATTCTGTGCTATGGGTTTCCTCTCTTCTAGTCAGTGATGTATACATCACATTCATGTTTATGCTCATACACGGCATAAGTATATTCCTCACTATAGTTTGGAAAGTAAAATTCTATTTTTTTTTTCTATACTTGGAATTGAGTGAATTTATTCCAGTGATGGTTGGCCGTTACAGTTTTATTATGTTTAAAATAAGAAAGCAGTGACATTGAAACCTCCCTTCTTTATTACATGTGGCTTCAATTTGCATTTTAATCAGAGTATGGAAGTCATTACTCTGACATCTGAAACTTTGGTAGCAGTAAAAGTTATCACTCATAGGACAGCAGACATAGTTTATTTTGTGTTTATTACTGGGTGGCCTTCTTGAAATTTTCCTGAACCTAATTGAATCCAGATATTAAAAAATTAAATTAATTATTTAAATACCATTAAATCATGACATTTATTTTGGAGGTATTTAGTTGAATTTTCTTAACAGGATTGATACAAGTGGATGTTTAAGATCACGAAGATTTATGGTATGCACATTCAGACCTCTACTTGATAGTATTTCCAGAAGATTCCAAGTAGATATTTTCTACCTAATTTGTATACAATAAAATAAATCATTAGTTTTATTCTTTCCATTACATATACTTTCGTCATAACTGATGACTGATGTCATTTAATTTATTTCACAGACCCATCAGACTATGACAATTTCTTTGTGTTTTGTGTTTCAGTAAATCTTGCTCTACTTTAGGCCATTTTTCATGATAAAAGTCTCTAGTTCCTTGTTGTCCGTTCATTTACTTTTTTCAGTCAGCTATTCCTTGGTATCCAGAAAAATCTAAGAAGCTGATCAGTCCTGCCCTAGGCATTTAAGCTCAGGCCTAGGAATTGGCAAGCCTTTGTTTTTTAGATTCAGATGGTTGATTTTGTTGGCTATGTAGGTCATGTGATCTCTATTTCAACGTCAGCTTTGCTAGCATAGGACAAAACACCCCTACAAAGTACACACACACACACACACACACACACACACACACACACACACACACACACACACGAAGGAACATGGCCATATTCCAATAAAACTTTGTGTATGTACACTGAAACTTGCAATTTTATAATTTTTCACATGCCAAGAGAAATAGCATCCTTTTGTTTTTGATTTTTAGAAGTATTTGTGTTTTCATCCAGGGCTTTCATAGCAAATAATCACACACATTAAATGGCTCATTACAACAGACATTCATTTCTTCTTGGTTCTGAAATTACAACAGACATTTACTTCTTCTTGGTTCTGGAGGATAGAAGCTAAAAGCTGCGTGTTGCAGGATTTTGTGTCTCTGAGGTCTCAGAGTTTAGAAATTCTCTCTACATTTTGAGAGCTTCTGGTGGCTCCTTGCAGTAATTGCTGTGTGCTGTCTGGTCACTGCATTGTTCTAAATCGCTGCCCGAGTCATTTTGCTGTCTCTTGTTCTGTGACTATGATTCTGAAAATGGACCCCTTTTTCCTCACATAGAGATATAGGTGAGTCATTAGACTTAGTGCTCAGCTCAGTGTAGTGCATCTTTAACTCATACCTGCAGCGATCCTGTTTTCCAGTAAGTTCATATTTACACGTCCTAGGATCATGTTGTTTATCCAGCCCAATAGCCAACTTTAAAAATAATATAAAGGCTACACTGAGCCTTGCAGAATCTGTAGTGGAACAGATTCGCTCATCTACTTTCTGATTCTGTTAGAGCTGACTTATTTATTCTTTTTATTACTCATTCTAATTTGGAAACAGGCTGTGAATTAAAGTTTATTGGTGCCTTATTGATGCTTTGTTGTGTTTGTAATGTCTTTTATACTGTTAAATTTTCAAGCAGCAGCTTATAAAACATATTACTGAATTTAGTCACTGAGAGTCATATTACATAGATAGCAAATAGAAAATCTCAGATTTGAGTCTGCATTTGAAACCAAATTATGGTAGAGTTTCTTCTACTCCTGTGTAGTTTTTTTTTTTTTTTTTTTTGTAGCACTTGGAGTAGGCCGGTGCCCTAGGTACATACAACAACTCTAATTTCATTTCTGGTTCTGTGATAAAATACCCAGACCAAAGCAGCTTTGAAGAGGAAAGTGTTTAGTTTGTAGTTTTAGGTCATAGTCCTTTGCTCAGGTAAAATCAAGGCAAGAATTCAGAGCATTGCACCATGATCTGTGGTGGAGAGAAACGAGTATCCATGCTGTTGACTTGCTTCTGCTTCTAGCTTTCTTCGGTTCTTTATAGATCTAGGGAATAGTGTCCCCACATCAGAACAAATCCCCACAGATAAGCGACAGACTACACTGATGAAGACAATTACTTGAGACTTCTTTCCAGGTAATTTTAGGTTGTATCAGGTTGATAACTCCAACTGTTGTAGTCCATAATTCTTAATGTCTTGTCTTAGCTCTTCATGAGGATGATCTCAAGGTCTGGGGTCAGAGAACAGCTTGTGGGAGTTGTTTCGCCCTACCATCACGAATCCTGGGGTAGATGTCAGGCTCTTAGGCTTGTGTTACATACCTTTCACCCACTGGACTAATGTAGCTGGCTTAGAACCCAAATCTTAAAAACAAACAAAACTGTAAGAGTATTTCAGGAGACTGAACTTAAGTTCAAGATCTTATATGGGAAGAACTTGGCTCATTTTGTTATACTCAAAGTCACTAGGCCCTAACATCATAGTATAAAGTGAGATTAGAAAGAGAGCCAAAAGTCTGATCATATTTAAGACATTGGTGGGCATGGTAAAGTGGTTAGCTCTTTGGTGTAGTAGGAAACCATTGGGCAGTAAGGATGTAAGATGATGTAATCCCACTTGTACTTTTATAACAGTTATTTTAGCAGTCAGGGCGGAAATAACTAAGGTTTGTGAATGGTTGTCTCAGAAACCCCCAGTTGATCTGTTCTCAGGTACTGCTATGAATTGTAAGAGTCTTAAGGTCTTTGTGTATAAATGTCTTATGAACTAAATTTGATTGAGTTTCACAGATGTTTATTTAGATAAAAATATATTTTGGTTAACATGTAAGATTTATACTAATGTATTTTATTCTTAACAAAACAAATTTTGCAGTCTTTTTCTGGAATTTACACTTCTCTCTCTCTGCTGCTTCAGCACGGCCTTTCTCAGTTTTCAGGAAACAGCAGTGTATTGATATTTGCCGTACACCAGACGCCAGCACATTTTTCATGTAGTAATGAAAATATTAGAATTCCTTCTTTACTAGAAATTGTCCTGAATTGTATGTCAGTACCCTGTTGGTTGGAAAGGAAGTATGAATTATAGCTGAGTTATATAGCTGTTCTAGCTGTGGAAACACCTGTGAGTGTTAGGTCATATCAGGGGTCACAAAGCAAGAAGGGTTGTAACCTGAGTTACATTCCAGATGCATTTGAACCATTTAAAGTTCATTTGTCAGAATCTTTTAAGTTAGAACATTTTATGAATATGATTTGAACTTTTATAATGTAAAGCAATATAGTATTTTAATTCATAGTACCAATAAAATGCTTTGCTATTCATCTTGAAAATTTGGTTGTAATATTGTTAATGGTTCTCTATTAAAACTTGATTTTCATAGTTGTATTTAGAAGTCACTATGTCTCTTTATATATGAAGTAGGATCAGAATGTATTTTTTGTTTGTATATTTTAATATCTTTGTTAAGTTAGTGACATCTATCTTTTCATTAAAAATGACTAAGCAATTATATTACTTTATCATGAGAAAGTTCATGTGGTATACTTTACTTTTTTTTCTTAAGATAAACTTAATTTTGCTAAAAATGTGTAGATTTAGAAATGCTAGTCATTTCGTCTTTATCAGCACTTCGTATATATAGCATTGTAGTAGAAAGGAATTCATCGATTGTATTATTAGTCTATCATATTTAAAATAGATTTTTTTTGGTGTTATAAATTGTTTAAGTGAATTCCTATCAACTCTAGAGTGTGAACATTTAATAAGATGAGGAAACATCACATTTAGAGAATATTGGTTTTAATTACTACGTAGACATATATACTGTATGTATTTATACATTTTACTTTTGAATTGTGAATTCTTGCTAGTGCAATTTATGATAGAGATAACAGTGACAGCGAGGCAGGCTACATGCAGGGGATGGTGGAAGGTCATGCTGATGGGACTGAATGGAAGCTGGCTGCTGTCCTGGGACCTCAGGTAGGAAAGGCCATAGGGGGAAAGGCTGAACAGTCTTAGGATGCAACAGAGGCAGTTTTCTTCTCTTCTCACTCCTGTTGAGGTTGTTACGTATGTAACAAGGTAACCTTTTTCCTTTGGCTTAAGTTGAAGAGTTCTCTATTGCAGCACGGTGTACAGGCAGTGAGACTGTCTGGACCAGTGTCTGAGGAGAATGGTCAGCCTTGTGTTGACTTAGTGTGAAGGAGCCAATTAAGTGCCTCAGTTGCAAAGCAGCTTCAGTCAGTACAAACACTAAAGCCCCCCTTCATTCTCCTGCTCTGTGCGGCAGCCTCATGGCCTGCCTCATCCAGACTTGGGCTGATGAAGATTCTGGTTTTGCCGCCTGTGTATTAGTATTGGAACGTTACTTATTCTCTTCGTAGACTTCCCTCTTCCCCATTTTCTCTACAAAGTTGAGCTTGTATATAATTCATTAACACCGTTAGTAGTGAATGGTAGCTTAGTAGAATACACCAGAAGTTAAGTCATTAAGTAATAAACAGGTATTTAGATATACAGGCTACTTTAACACAGTGGTGAGTGGTAATTTAGTAATTTAGTAATATAGGCCTCTTATTAAGTAAGTAACAAACAAATATGTAAATTCATGTAAAATAAGTTCATGTAAAAAGGCAGCGTAGGATGCTGCTCTTTATTCTTCAGTAACATAAATTTTCTTGGGTTCAAGTAAAGACTTCCTACACTTGTTTTTCCTGTGCTGGGTCAGATATACTAAATTGTTAAAATGAACTTTTGTTTCTTCTTTCAGCGTTTATCTTATTTCTGTACCTCCAGGTACTTATCCTCGTAAGTTTCCTATGTTATGGCATTCTTGAAACTTAATGGAAAATGACTATCTAGCAGAAAGCAAGGATATAAATGTGGTTTTAGACAGTGTCAGAAACAACATAGGTTAAGGGAACTGGTGTTAGAGGCAGGCAGGTTGGAGTAACTTGTAACATTTCTTACATCCAAATAGGCAAACTACTCCAGCTATGCAAATGAGTACCCCACTATCGGCTTCTGCCTCATCTAGAATCTTGCTTTGGCTTTTTCATGTTCATTTCCAGGTCATGTTTGTTTATTTGTTTGCTTTTCTGAATTAATAGAGAATTGACTGTAGGTCTGATCTGTAGTTTAAGGAAACTCTTGGTTTCTAGTTTCTTAGTTTTCTGTTAATAGTATTCTGTTAATTAGCCTATTGATACCAGGGAAGATGGCAGATTAGCTGGGTGGGTAGGGAGGATCTATGCTTCGGAGGGGAAAACTACTATTAGACTATATGATATGAAAGAAATTTCTTTAATTAAAATAAAGAAGTCACTTCTGTGTAGCTCAGTGAAATAAAAGTCAAGATAAGATAAACAACCTGATAGGGGAAGAGCTGAAGCAAAAAGAATGTCTAGGTAGGATTCACTCTATAGAAGGACATGAACAGCCACCATCTCGGGCCCTGCATCAGTGCTTTGTTTTCTTGTGGCATTCCTTTGTCTTGGACATGGTACCACTAAAGCACCAAGCCAGGGAAATGGACTGGGAGAAACAGTGGATACCTAGTATGTGGAATGTTAGCTACAGTAGATCAGATTGTGGAGAAGTATGGGCCCAAATCTTAGATATTTCATGGATGCCCAGGAGTCATGAGCCTACGGAGAAGCCACTCATTGTCTGTCTACCTTGGTGAGCTATAGTGAACTGCAGAACTGCATGACTCTCCTTGGAGCACTGTCTTCTAACAGTCATGAGCAGGAAGAGACCTTTCTTCTCCAGCGACAAGGGTAGGGCTCTCTAAATCTCAGAACCATAGTTTCAGAAAGCCCTGTATGTGTGATCCTCCACACAGACAAAGTTTTAAGTGGCCCATGGGGTACCTTAGATCAGGGAATCCTGGTAGAATATAAAGTTGCTACACAGATCCCTTTGGACAAGAAGGGCACATAGATTTGCCGTGTTTAAATTGCTGAGTCGAGCATTTCTCACTCTGAGAGTGCTGTAGTCATGGGAGTCTGGGAAACTACATTCTAACTGTTAAGAAATTTTGAGATTATGCTTTTGCTTATATTTTTATTTGTATCTTTATTTACATTTTAATTGTTTAGTTTGTTTTGGCTTATATCTTACCTAGATAGACTTTTCATTCATAATCTTCTGCTTTCCCTCTTTTCTCATTCCCTTCTCATTTTGTTACGTAATTACTGATACACTAAGTATAACACACACACAGACAGACAGACAGACAGACAGACAGACACACACACACATACACACACACACACACACACACACACATTTTCCCCAGACAGTAGTACCACAGTGCCACTGTCTGTGAACTTCATTAGGGACACAAATGAAGACAGATGTGTTCTACTGCAGGTTATCTGTGGAACTGCTGTCAGAGCATAATATTTGTTACTGGAGAACACAGACTGAAGTGAAGACAACTACCAGAGAGACTCAGAGAGGCAAACAGCAAGTGGCCCATGAAAAATGGCAGTGAAACAATACTGTGAGGTGGTCACTGACAGTTCTGCCTTTTTAAAATGTCTGTGTCACAAGCCAAAGATAGTACAGTAGCTGAAAATCCAGAAAATATTTCACAATCATACTTTGTAAAAGGATATTGGCCGGAACTGTTGCTCAGTGGTTAAGAATACTTGTTACTTTTATGCAGGACCGGGATGCAGTTCATAACCATTAAAAACTGCAGTTTCAGGGGATCCAACGCCATCCTCTAAACTCTACAGTCACTGTTTATTCCTGTGGTAAAATAAACACATCATTTGAAAGGATAAACAATCGCTGTAACAAATGAATAAAGTCAGGATCAGTTCAAGAGCTGTTCAAGAAAGTTAGCAAGATGAATGTGAATAAGCTGTGTCAACTGGAGAGAAATGAAGAACCACGGAGGAAAACAGCACAGAAGCTCGATGCTGGGGGAAAAATAAAAAAAAAAAAACAAGCACAGGGTAGAAATGAATTAATCAATCAAACAAAACATTGTGGAAAACATACTTTGATATGAGCAAGCAGAGAGTGAATTTTAGGGATAGAAGGTCAGACCGAGAAAATATATTCTGGCATATATAAAGAAAGACTGCCAATTCAACAACCCTGTGATATAGTTAAGAGGTTGAAATAAAGGCTAGAACGACAGACGGGCAAACCTAGGGAGATCTAAACTGAAGGCATAGACAGCTTCATGAAACTGCCACAGAAAACAGAGAAATTGACATCAAGACATAAGGAGGATTTAGGATCTTCAAACAGATATGGAGAAGAACCTCTCAGTGACACAGAGACTTCAAGGTGTCAGAACTCCAAGGCCAAGAACTATTATTAGAAGCTGTCAAGGACATAAGTATCAACCCAAATAAAAGTTAAGTACCTCAAGAATGACATCCGTTAATAAAAGTTAAGTACCTCAAGAATACTAAATGTTAAAAAACCCATATTGAGTGGTATATTTCAACCTCTGAAAGAACATAACTGCCAATTAAGATTGTTACATCCAATAAATCATCTCAAAGTTAATGGAGAAATAAAAATATTTCAAGACAAGTACAACTTAAAGAATTGATGGTACCCAAGCCAGGACTACAGAAAGCCATGAAGGAGTGCCGTGTATGTGGAGGAAGGTGGGCAGTGCCGTGCATCAAGTACCACACAATAGATCTTATGAAAGTGATGGTCTATCAAGGTACAGCTGGGAACAGATAGTGTCCACAGCATAAATAACAGTCTCTCAAATGCCAGGTCATAATAGCTTAAAAACCAGCGAAATCACAAAAATAGCAAACTGCAAATATCTCCAACTGTACAGAGAAATCCTAAGCAGAAGTAGTAACACAGAAGGAATCTCACCGTATACTGCAGAGACATGGTACTACTACAACCAGCATAGTGCTGGCTACAAGACAGACAGACAGACACATTTCATAGAATAGAGCCTAGAATTTAACTCACACAGGTCCAGTTTCCTGATTTTTGGTAAAGTTTTACAAAGCCTACATTAAAGCAGAACAGACTTTGCTGAACCAGTTGATTAACGATGCTCTTCTAAGTCACCTTACGCCAGCCATCGTACTGCAGTATGGGCGATGTGGCGCTTGCTTATTCATGCTGCGTGGATCTTTAATTTGTGTATTGGAACTTTCTCTTCTGTAGCCTTGGCTACAATTCCTGAGAAAGCAGCTTGAGAGAGAAAGGATTCATTTTGGCTGAGGGTTATCAAGCATTTGTGCAGTGAGGTAATAGGTCACGATGATAGATGTATGGCAGAGGCTGTGTACAAATGGACAATGGGATAGCCTTTGAAGTTACGCCCACAGTGACCTACTTTTTAAAAGTAAGCATCACCTCTTACAGTGTTTAACATCTTCTAAAATAGCATAATCAGTCAAGGATCAAGAATATAGCACCAGAGCCCACTGGTAACATTTTATATTTAAAGCCCAATGAAACCTCTGTTCTTAAATGTACGATGTATATTATTTATTTATTTATTGTATGTCTCTCTTCAGACACACCAGAAAAGGGCATCAGATCTTATTACAGATGGTTGGGAGCTGTTCAATGGGAATTGAACTCAGGACCTTTGGAAGAGCAGCCAGAGCTCTTAACTGCCGAGCCATCTCTCCAGCCCTCGTATATTATATATCTTTTGTACATTGAATTATTTATTATGACTTATTTCTAGGCTTATATTCATTGTAAAATCACTCTCAAAAGGAGTAATCAGTACATGTTTATTCATCCCAACACTGATGTTAGCTTTTGTAGCACTGTGACTCAAAATACCTGACAGAGGACACTGAATGAAGCCAGGGAGAGGTTTATGTTGGTACACGCTTCAGAGGAAGCTCAGATCAGCGTGGGGACAGTAGGAGTATAAGGCTATGTCTTGTTCACGTGACAGCTGATGGGAAATAGAGCTAGACCCAGGGCTGAGGTGCTCTTCATATTTCTGCATTAGGGCCCCACCTCCTAACGTCTTCATAGCTTTCAAAGTAGCACCAAGACCTGGAAACCAATTGCTGAAAATCTGAGCTACTGGGAGACATTTCTGATGAAAACTGTAATAACCACTGTCTGCTTAAAAATCAAGAGGAATTACCTAAATACAGTCACCATTTCTTAGAACAGGGGCAGAGGAAGGAGGAGGGTTGTTGAAAAGTCTAACAACTACTTACTGCATGGGCTGAATTTGTATTAAAAAATATTTTAAATGACAACTCAGATCACATACATTTTGCTGTTGAGAATCCAGTTCTATAATTGAGAGTTCTTGCTTTGGAAGAGGATTGAAGGACTTGAACTCCGTGTCTTGTTTTGTGCTTGTAGTTTTGCTTGTAACATTTTGTTTATTTGCTGTGATGATTAATTAAAGAGGATAGGATTGCAGGGGAATAGGCTTTGCTTTTGATACATTTTGTTATGCTAAAGAAAGCAGGAACATAACACAGTGCATGATCAGGCCATGTCACACAGAACATGAAGAGCATGTGTGTACAAAAGCGCACTCTTGGAGCCAGACTGTTGAAAATGAACCGTCTGCTTATTACCTACATGCCTGGAGAACCCGCCAGCCCACATTCCCCAAAGAACAAGTACATGAGCTCTTAGTCACATAAAACTTCAACAAGCTATGTGTTGTGGTACATTGTTGAGGGGCAAAGATTCAAGTATTCCTCCTAAATTTCTCACTTAACAAACAAATGTCGACTTGAAGAACAAGAATGGGGCAGTTGCAAGTGCAGGTAAGACTCTGCCTCTCACTGGGTAGCTCACCAGACAGCTCCTTAAGCTGTGGTCACAGCTCCATGTATACATGTCATTGTATATGAGAGCTGTGTATATCTGAAAGCAGTAAACGGTTTCTGATTACTTAGTAACCAAAAATCAGTTCAAAATCAATTCACAATGAAGCCAAGGCATGTCTGGCAGTTTTTGTGTGTGTTGCTCGTCAAGACTTTCTGATTGTAAACATTTAGACTACGTAGTGTGCATGCCCTGGCACACACAGCACAAACAGACGCTGCATGAAGTGAGCGTGGTCGTATCCAAGTGTACCGTGTTTTGAGCCATACTGCTTTCCCTGTACAAAGTTCTCTGCTATGGCAGAGACATCATGGTTTAGTGATGGGAAGTAAAGACTTGTAGTGTTTGCCTGTCATTGCGCAGCATGTAAACACCAAATTAGTGCATCTTTGCATCATATCATGGTGAGTGTATGATTTTCAGCAACACTGTTTGAGTTGTTGACTAGTGTTTTAGATTATCTGTAGACACATAAATGAAGTCTTGGGCATGTCATCTGAATGTAAATTAGAAATGTTCATGGTTCATACTCAACTCCTCCTCTGTCACCATCAGCATCGTCATCACCATTACCATCACTGTCCTTTGTACACACTGTGGTCACAGGCAGGAGCAGCAACAGCTGCTGCCTGTCCTCTGCTGTCACATCTTTTATGTAGGACTGAGAACTTGAGATTCTTGAGCTCTTGTTGCTGTGGCATCTTCTTGCAGGCCTCTGATTCCTTTGTCCTAGACAGGGGCCGGTGTTAAAGCTCCTGGGTGTAGAACCTCTGTGACGCTAGGCCTGCAGGCCTGATCGTTCTGTGGAATTGTTCCATTGAGTATGTCTTGTGATTTTTTTTTTTTTCTGGTTTTATGTAGATTTTTAACCAGGAGCTAAGCTTTTTGTTCTATTTTTACTATTTTCCTTGTTCTCACTCCGGTGTTTTTCTTGGTTTACTTGCTCCTTTTGCTGCCTCTTCAGCATCACTAGAAGTCACCAAGTCTTAGGACAGCAAAAGTTAGTAAAAACTCTTTGACAGACCCACGTTTTCACTGAGGATCTTCAGATCAGCTGCTCTCCCTGCATAGCTTTCTGGAGCCATGAATTGAATGCTAACACTCCCTGGGTATTCTGGCATCCGGAAGTCCAGCTAGCTGTTTGACTGCAGGTCTCTTGGTCCGGGACTGCTACTGTAGCAAGGAGAATCCAACTTTTGCCAGTTAGGGAATCAGATTGTCTCATCTTACAACATTTCTGTATATTTGCAAGAAAATGAACATCAAAAAGAATGATGATGCGAAGAATTTGAAAAACTTATTACCATGTCTTTTGATTTCTAAGTGCTTTAACGGTGTTTACTATCTGCCCAGTTCCCTAGCACAGGGACAGGCAGGCTGCTTTTCTTTGTCTCCAATCTCTTACTTCTGTACTTATCAAAAACATATTAAGAATGTCTAATAATAGTGGGGTAGAGAGTTCTTCAAGTGGTTCCTTCTACAGAAAATAGGATAAAAGCACGAGTATTAGAAACTATAGGAAAAATAGCCAAAGGTTCATGGAACTTACCCCTTCCAAACGAGCTCCTGGCTCTTCTCATCCAAAATCACTGAATGAAATTATTTGTAATAATTTACATATTATAACAATGCTTATCTTTAACTATTGAAGATATAAAACATTAAATATAAAATTCTAAAAATATATAATTTAGGATTTAATAATATGTGAATGGTATTATTAAATTGTTTTTGTTCATCTTATATTGTGTCTAATTTAGAAGTTACACATTTCCATAAACGTATGTGAAAGCATGTTATGTGTACATGTATGTACATGCACATATGTGTACATGTATATATGGTGTGATGCTCTCTGCAATTTCATTTGTCCTGGAGTCACAGGATACATCTCAGCCCCTGGGTAGAGACACCAAATGGACAGAGGAAAACATTGGAAAATCAAGGATAAGGAAAATCTCTCCAGCTTACTGCTGCTGTTTCTTCACTGTGCATCCCTATAGATGTTTAGACACACTCACATGCACACACAGGCACATACACCCATAGTTTTAACTTAGAATTACATCTAGGATTTATGAGACTGGGTTTCTTATCTCGTATTATTAAAAAGCATGTTTTTCTTCATAATGTTTTAAGACATGAATAACTGCCCATAGTCACCTAGGAAATGTCAAATGAATGCTTAGTATCATTTATCTTAAGTGAAATCCGAACTCTAGGAGGGGGTCATTTTTAAAAACAATTTCTTGTCAGATAGTTACAAGTAGTGACAGTCTTCTGTCCAGATAGTTCCCTCCCATACTTGTTAACACTGGCTTAGGTACAAGTAAATTACAACCCTTTAGTAGAGGTCAGAAAAAAGCTGCAAACTCCAGTGCTTTCCAGTAGAATCCAGGGCAGCCTAGCTTTTCTGACAGAATGCTCTTAGATTGAGACTTACTTAAAACATAGGTGGAAAGAAGGGCAAATTGGTTCATTTGGGTACTAAAGATGTGATTTGGATAAAGTTCATTTGGATACTAAAGAAAAAGAATTTTGTCTTCAAATTACGTGTCCCTAGATAGCTCTCCCTCTCATCTGTGGTTTGAGACATGAAAGTAATTTGATCTGGTTCTGAGAAACCATTGTTTACTTTCTCTCAAGTGATTGCTACATCCGCCTTTCCGAGCTTCCTCCATGAAATCACCCTCCGGAGTTGTCCGGCTTTGACAGAAGCTGGGAGATGTATGGCACAGTGCATGCCCGTCACCAGAGTGAATAAAAGCAAACGCGTCATTGGTGACAGTTTTACAAGTAGATCTTTCAGCTGGTTTTATGTGCTTCAGTAAAACCTACTGGTGAACTCACTGATTTATAATTTATGTTGGGAGTATGTCAATAACTCCTTTCTCAACAATGGTCTATGTTGAACCTCTTATCAAATTAGATTGAGATTGTGCTGCATTCTCACTAAAAGAATTTCGTCTCTAAGTTCTTTTTCTGTGTTCACATTTGGATGTCAGCTCCTGCTTCCCAGCTCTGTGTATGTTGGCTTGTGCACAGGAACTCTAAGGATTGTGACCATCTAAACAATGGCAAAGAAAGCTGTTCTTATTTATAGATTTCACTTTGCCAGTTAAGTCCGACTGAGGCACCGCCCATGTCCCATATGCCCTATGCTTTGCCTGGACACATTGTAAGCTGCCTACCTCCTTTGTTGTAAGTAGAGCTAGTCCAGCAGGAACGCATGGTTTCCGGTCTCTGCTTGACTTCATTTCCCAGGCCACCTCCCTCTCTTCCATCTCCTAGTTTTCTGTTGCATGTATTGTCACCCTGCCTTAAAGTCTGTATTTTTGTCATTTTCACAAGATTATTTTATTTCTGTTCAGAAAGAGGAGCAAAAGGGATTGGACAGAGCAGAGAGAAAGCAGGAGGCGGAGGGAGCTCAGCTTCAGTTATGTCTTCCTTGTAGCGCCTTTTATAGAGGGCTCTGCATACGTGTAGCCCCATCCTCTGCAGGTTCATTCTTGCTCAGTCTCTGTACTCCGTCTGTTCCTCCTTCCTTTCCGGCCACCCACATCTACCTGACCATTACAAACTCAAGATGCAGATTTTAAAATTTCTGTGACCAACTCAAAGCCCTAGATCTAGCCTGGGTAGCAGTTGAGCTGGTCGGTCCGCCAGCTCCCCTGCACCTACGGCACAGTGCCGCTAGGGCGAGCTCCGGCGCTGCTCGGCCAGCTTGCTCAGTGCTGCAGCCGGCAACAGCTAGGTAGAGCCAGTTCTCCCCTCATGCCCTCAGGGCTGTTTCAGCCGCCCCGTGCCAGCTGGGGTGGCTGGCTCCAAGCTAGGTACTGGGCTGGCTTGCTCTCACCCTCCTGACTGCTGGAGTTTGTGAGCATGTACACCTGAGTTTTTAATGTCAGGTAGAAGGTCCTACACAGCTAAAGCTGTAAGGTCTCCATGACATAAGGCAAAAGCTGGGTATCCAGTATTGCTAGTGTAGCAGAAGCCAGAGACCTCAAACCGGAGCAGTGAGTCATTGCAGGGAACGTTTACAGGTAAAGAAGTGTGGACACAAGAGCATATACTGAGGGCACACTGACACAGTACAGCCTCCCTGAAGAGATCTCTTTTTTTTTCTCTTACTCGTAGTTTGGTTGCAAAGGGCAGAGGTACAAAGGGTCAGGCGGATGAGTGAGATTGGAGTGTATTGATGTGAATTCAAAAGGAGTCAAAAAGTTAAGAAAAAATATTCTGAGCATGTTTTTCCTCTCTCTCATCTTTGGCTTTATAGTAGTTTGCAACTCAGCGCCTTTCCTCACCTTTTTGCTCAGACATTTTAGGAATTCATGGATAGCCGTTCACAGCCTTGTTCTCCTACTCACAGAGGAGGCTAAATTTGTGGAACAGTTGACATTGTTTTGAAACTGTTCACTAATGATCAGATGACTTCTTTGAAAGTTTAAAAGTCCTTAAATTTGCACGAATATGAGTCGTATGCATGGGTGCTCCTGCAGGCCGCCTTCCACCCACTGACTGCATCGCTGTCATTAGTCATTGTTTCGGGTTTCTGAGAGCTGGGATCCCATGTGTTCACATCACTCCCACATTTGCTCTTCTTGATTCAGCTGTGGCTGCTGTTGGCTTTGTGCTGTAGGAGATGGGAACAAGCTCACCTTGTAACTGTTGTTTATAATCTAGGAAATCTGCGTTCTCCCTCACTGCCAGCTAGGAGGCTCTCAGTGAGTGTGAACCTTTTCTATAATAACGCTATTGGACTTCGGTAGGGACTGAATGAGTACCTAAATTACTTTAGGAAGTTTTAACACCTTAATACTAAGCTTTCCAAACATAGGAGCAGAAGATGTCTTTGCATTTATTCATGTCCTAAATTTTGAATTTTGTTGTTTATAGTGGACACTTTTTTAAACCTCCATAATTAAATTATTTTGCTAAGATTTTGAATTATTATTGCCTTTGTGAATGAAATTGTTTCCTTAATGTTATTTTATGATCTTTTCTAGCTTCTAGAGATCAATGACTGGGGTGCTATCGCTGACGTCTCTAAATTACCCCCCCCCCCCATGTATTTTAAAGTGGACAAGAGGTTTGAGTGAATGTGTCAGAAAATAACATTCATAGTAATTAGCAAGTTCTGAATTTAATACAAAATGTTGAATTTTGCTAAGGTTACACCTCTCTAAGTGAACATTTGAAATGCTGGCACCGATGTAAATAGCTTTTAGGGACCTGTCACACAAAGTCTTCAAAGTCGGAAGTGTGAAAACTGTGTTCTGGGAATAATTTAGAACTTGTTACTCCTTTGTGTCTTAGCTTTCTCTCGAAGGTATTGGGTATGTTATGGCATTGGCTTTTTACGTTGTGTGTACACCACGCACTTATTTATGTCTTCCTGTTTATTCACAGGCCACAGAAACACTGTTTAGAATGGGCGTTGCAAGAGGAACCATCACAACATTAAGAAATGGAGAGGTAAGATGAGAGTCTTGACATGGCTATGCTTTGTTTATTATCTTGCATTAATTCTTGGCTTGCAGTATCCACAGCACACACGGTTGGGACGCTGTTCTGTGCGGCTCAGTGTGACATTGCAGTATCCGCAGCACACACGGTTGGGACGCTGTTCTGTGCGGCCCAGTGTGACATTGCAGTATCCGCAGCACACACGGTTGGGACGCTGTTCTGTGCGGCCCGGTGTGACAGAAACACTCGACGGACATAAGCTGCACTTGCTGTGCATCTGTCACCGCTTCTGCTTAGTGGGGTTAACTGCCGAGTCATGGACTCTGGTTCCTAATTTCTTTTAAGAGAAGGTGGCATCTCTGATAATTTGCACATAGACATTTCAGTGAAAAAATCATTTGCCCTTTATGCTTCCTTTTTTGTCAAAAGTAGGATTCTTACCCACAGCTCCAGGGGAGACTGCAGTCTGAACTCAGTGCCTTAGAACTCGCCGTCTTGACAGCTGTGCTTCCTTTTTATGTTATGCAGAACTGCTACTTGTTTCCTATGATAAAAGTTAAAACAGGTAGTCTTTCTTCATTGGCAGAGAAGGTGGGGGGGGAGAGATATGTTTGTCTGTCTTACTGAGTCAGTTCAGGGATGTTGTAGGCTATAAGTCTTGATGATTCTATATGTCCTGCCAGTTAAAGATAGTCTATCACCTGGAATACATTTCTACTAAAAAATTAACAGCAGTCTGTCTTTATCTTTATTTCCTTCTTCACTAAGACATATGTAGGTTGCAGGTGAATATAATATTTTGTTGCTTTATTCTTTCTTCTTACTAGTAAATGCATAATAATAAAACATAGTGTTTTTTTTTATCCTGGAATTAAGTTATTTGTTATTTATTGTGGTATTTCCAAGTAGTAGGCTCAGTATTTAACAGTGCAAGTGACTAAGAGGTAATGGGAATTATAAACCCACATGACTATAATCTGGGTTGGCTTGTACATTTGTTCATTAAGAACAACCATGGCATCATTTAAAAATTCCTAAATATTTAATTGTACATTGGCGAATCACTATAGTATATCAACATATTTTACTGATGAAGAAAGACGTAATCCCCGTACCCATAATAAATTGGCGAGTGCTGTCTCTATAAAGGAGACTTTATCTCCCTCAGCACAGGACGGCTTTCTAAGCAGTTGTTGAGTGTGCCAGTTTATATTGGGCACATGACTTTAATTTATTGAATGAGCAGTAACTAATATGCTGGTTTTCCAGCCATTCTTCATTTTTACTGGGAGTTACTTCATATAACAAACCTGGATTAACATTGGACCAAGTGCCTAAGCACCCTGTTGATCTGCTCTTAAAATCAGTAAGATACACATTAGTTTTTATATTTTATAATACAATGTGTCATTTTTATCAAGGAAATTATTGAAGGGCTTTGAATGCTGTTACAAGATTAAATGTATGAAAAACATTTTTGAGCAGTAGAGTGCTATGTTATGTTTTTTTTAAGCTCATGATAATAATATATGGGGGAAATTATACTGGTCATATTCAAGATATGGAGGCTTAGGGAAGGTATTTTTGCCTGAGGTCAGGTAGGCAAGAAGTAGGAGAGCGTGTATTGGAACCACAGCTCTAAGACTTTTCCCATTTGCTTCAGTATGGTTCCTGTAGACAAGAGCTTTCAATCACTAGTAATTGTATTTGAATATTAAATAACTGTATTCTTGCTAAAACTTCAAAATTTAATCAGCAAACATTTTTATATATTCTAAATTGCTACTTTTCATGTGTCTAGAAAAATATATGGCTTAACATAAGCAGAAAAACAAAAGTATTTACTCCTTAATCTGTTGAGCTAATCGAATAGCCAGCTGCGGTAAATGTTTTGTGAAAGCTGTCGTAGCTTCCTGACTTAATCGTATAAAGTAGAAAGCAGATAATTTTCTAGGTGGGTTTAGAAATGTGTTTGTGTGTCTGCATGGTAGACTCTGTTCACCTTGGTAAGTAGTCACTGGCCGAGAAATGAAAGTTGGTGATTTTTCAGGAGAGCTGTGTCCTGCACTCCACCGCTCAGTCGTGTCTGTAAGAAGAGCATTCTGTGCTACAGATGTTCATCCTTAAATTTACGTCTGTGAAGAATTACCTTTCTTAGTACCTTAGGATGAGAATCAAGCAGGGACTGCTGTTGTATATGGTTTATTCTCTAAGCCTTATGTCATTTCATGTTGTGTGTACCTGGTGCAGGTTCTGTAGCAAACATGTATGCATGGAACATATGGGTGACGGAGCCCAGCATTGTGAAGCTGTGTGGGTTTGGGACAGGACTGAAGTTGTCAGCCTCACACAGCAGTGTCCTTACCTGTGTGGCCGTTTGGTTCTTCACAGGGCTACCCGTCCACTGACTACCGCAGGGACTTCAGGTTACAATTCCCAGCTTCAGTTACATGTGCCTCTCTGTTGGAAAGTTGGTACTGTAGTCCTTAATTAATTGATAGGGTATCGTTATGACAAAGTGATTTGTCTGAAGCAGTGGTTCTCAACCTTCCTAATGCTGTAGCCATTTAAAACAGTTCCTCATGTTATGGTGGCCCCCAACCATAAATTTATTTTTTTGCTACTTAATAATTATAATATATAACAATTACTTAATAAGTATAATATAATAAGTATACTGTTATTAATTGTAGTATAAAGTGTCTTCTGATGGTCTTAGGTGACATCTCCCCTGCCCTTAAGGGGTTGTGACCCACAGGTTGAGAACCACTGTCTTTAGTCTTTAGCCATGCTGAATTGATTGATCTCTTGCGGCTCTATTGATTTTTTTTGCACTATTTAAATAAAAAAAAAAAAAAAAAAAACTATTTACTTTCATTTAATGAAAAAAAAATCTTATTTTAAAAGACAGTGTTTGGCATTGAGTTTGAAATGTTGGAGGTATTGATTTCCTGACCAGAAGGACGTACTCATGCTCTTTCAGTCATTCGTTGACTATTCTGTGTCACTGGCGTTATCTCCGGTGCCCGTCCCGTGCCAGTGAGTGAAGTTGGCAACAGTCTGCACTTGGTGAGGACGCATGCTAACCTAGCAATAACTTATTTTTATTAGGGAATGTTAAAGCATACAAAGAAATTAGGAAATACCTAATTACCAAACTTCAAAATCAGATGTAAGCAAGACTGTGGTTTGCAAGTAAAAGCTATTTAAATTACAGTGGGGTTCAGTTAGTGGTTTGCCAAGGAGATGCATCTTTCTCTGTAACTTTATGATACGCATGAGCAGGACTGAGGGTGAAGATGTTGGAAGACAGACAGTATGAAAAGAAGCATGTGGATAGCTCTGGAGAGATACTCTGGACACACAACTTTAATGGGAGAATCCAGAGAAGACATGGGAGGAGGTTGAATGTTTGTTGAAATATCCTTTCTTGAGGGCTTATTTTCTAAGCACGTTATAATCTTATTTTTACCCCAGAACAACTTTCCTTACAGAGCATTATTGAGAGAAATGGAAGGTCCACAAATACTGACAGATTTAGGAGCCAGTGTATGGCCTCAGAAAACTAGAAAAAAAGCAACAACATCAAAACCCAGGAAACTGTAAAATTCATTTGGAGTCATAGAAAACTCTCAGCACCAAAAATCCCCCTCCTCGGAGAAGAACAGTGAACACTTGGTAAGAAAGGGTAGAGTGCGTGCTGCTGAAGATGTAGACATGTTGGAAGGTCGGTTCCTATCACCACCTTGGAATACACTGGAGGCTCCTCAATAGAATGACATGACCAGCAGTTATGTTCCTTGAAATATAGCCAGAGTCCAACGAATAGAGTAGTCCCTACCTGTTGGGAATGGAGGGAGGAACGGTGACAACTCGAGGAGAGGTGAGATGACGACGCTGTGCCGTCTGACACAGAATGCAGAGCATCACGCGTCTCCCTCACGCTCAGTCATTAAAACGTTGGTCGTACAAAAGAAACTGAGAGTACACAGATGGTGACTCTCATCTTGGAGGGAGGGTGGGAAAGCTTGAACTTAGAAAGTTGTTACCATAGAGAAATGACTAATGCTTGAGACAAGGGATATTTAACTTGATCCAACAATGCAGTCATGTCTTGAAACATCACTTTTTTGTGCACTCTTTAATATGTACAAATTTTATATCAATTTTATTCACTTAGCACTATTATTTTTGACAAGAACTTTTAGGTTAAGAAAACAAACCTTCCATTTTCTTGAAAATTTCCTATATGTAGACTTACACTATATGCATACCTCATTGAGGTCATAATACAGGAGTTAGAGGCGTGGCCTCCTTTCTGACTTAAGCAGTCCCTTGTCACGAAAAACCTGCATCTCAGTAGACCCAGCTTCTCTTTCTGGCTTTTCTAGATGTATCCTGGGCTAATATACTTAAGTTTTTGCAAATTGGTGTTCAGAATTTTGAGAACGTGGATTAGATGAGGTTTATGGTTCCGGGTCGCTCTAACATTTCCTGCTTTCAAGAAGATGTGTATGTCCTGTCTGCCACATACATCCAAGGTTGGGTAGGCAGCCCTGTCTGTCCGAGAGCACTGCTTTGAAGCTCTGTGTGCTCACAAGGCTGGGCTAGGCTGCTACACACACCGTGTTCTTAAGTGCCAGCTCATTTCAGTGCACGTCGGCTTCTCTACCACGGCTTCTCAAAATGTTTCCATGTTTTACTTTCTGTACTTAGGAAAGATAATAGTTTAAGATACTGTAAAGCCATAATACAGCACACAGTGTATTTTAAAGGTTTACTACATAAATGGGAACACAGCAGTATGATTTGTTGCTGATTTGACAAGGTGCTTATAGAGTTTGACCCTACATCTACTTGTGGCATTTGTCATTTGTCATTTCCTGTTTCTGTGAGAGAATATCCTGGAAAAACCAACTTAAGACAGGATTTATTTGGCTTTCAATTCCAGATTATGGTCTATTGTTGCATAGAACTTAAGGCAGCAGGAAGTTGAAATGGCTGGTTGCGTCATATCCACAGTCAGAGTGGGGAGCAGCTAATAGATATGTGCATTGTACAGCTCATGAGCTGATGCTGCCCACTCAGTCAGTCAGTTCGCTCGAGAGCATCTCCACAGGACATGTCCCTCCTGAGGCCTCCATCTCAGGTGATTTCACATTATTTCAGATTATGTCACGTTAACAATTTAAAACAAGGGCTGGAGAAATGGCTCAATGGTTAGGAGCACCAACTGCTCTTCCAGGGGTCCTGAGTTCAATTCCCAGCAACCACATGGTGGTTCACAACCATCTGTAATGGGATCTGCTGCCCTCTTCTGGTGTGTCTGAAGACAGCGACAGTGTAGTCACACACATTAAATAAATACATCTTTAAAAAATTAAAACAAGTTATTCTACGTGGATTACTAGGGTGGGATCCTCTGTTTTGTAAGTTTCCAGGAGCCTGCTTTAATAACTAGTGCAGAATTCTCCACTATAGAGCAGGCACAGCAGTGAGATTCCCATGGCTGTAGAGCTGTGTTTCTTGAGGCAGGAGCCTGGTAGATGATGGGAATCTGAGTGTCTGATCGACAATTCTGTGGATGGATTTACCAACGGCTTCTGTGGCAAATGCTCTTTTAGTGTAAGACAAACAGTAATATAAGTATTCTTATTGACATTTTTATCTTTAAGTGTTAGTACTGTGTTAATTCAAAGATTTGGTGCTAGGATCCACAAGAGAGGGGACTTGCTGGATTTGTCTTTCTGCATCTGGGTTACCTCCCTGAGTATATTATCCAGTTTCATCCATGTACCTGCAAATTTTATGTTTATTTTTCATGAGAGATGAATAGAATTCTGTTGTGTATATGTATTAGATTTTGATAATCTATTTTTTAAGTGTGGTGAAGAGAACTGCAGTGAACAGGACTAAGCAAGTATCTCTGTAGGAGGCTACTGAATCTTTCGGGTATGTGCCGAGGAGTGAGAAAGATGTTTTTAACTTGGAGAATTCTCATTGATTTCCATAAAGGCTGTACCAGCTTGATTCTCACTAGCAGTAGATGAGAGTTTTCTTTTCTAGCATCCTCTCTAGCATTTGTTACCAGTTGATTTCTTAATCTTTGCCATTATGACTGGGCTAAGAAAATCTTGGAAGGTGAAAGAACAAAGCATTCGTATTACCGACAGAGGTGGCTTTGAGGTTTGATGACAACAGAATGCCAGTAACTGGAACAGATATTTTAAAAGCATCGTAGACAAATCCAGCTGCGATAGTCCAGTGACATCTAGTGCTTCCTCTCCTCCCTTTCCTCTCCTGAGTAACTGTTGTGTGCTTTTAAGTTATAAACAAAACCAACCATTTCAGCTTGTAGGATACCTCATAGTCCACTAGTTGAGCCTAAATTTTGTCAGATGGGACCTTTTTGCTTAGTGTCTTCTCTGAGATAAAAGCATTGTATCTTGAGAAATAAGATCATGTATCTATAAGGTGTGTCTCAGTGTCTAGTGTGAGCTAAATACATTAGATTTGTCCTATGCTAAATCATAATTATTTTAATTATATGGAAGCCTTATAATTTTTTATAGTAAGTTGAGAATCCGTAGCGAGAGAGTTTAAGTGATTTGATTCATAGCTGTGTTAACAACAGTGCTCTGCTCCCTTCTGAGTAGTCAATTATTTCCTTGAAGGTCATGCGATTTAGGTTGGCACGTACTGTTGTGCATGTGGTATGTGTTCAGTTACAGACTTCCTATACTTACTCAACCAAATCCTGCTGATTGCATCTTTGTTTTTATACAAGTCATAAACATGTCAGGAAGTGCTGGTCAGGAAGTGCACTGGCAGAAGAGAAACTGACGTGCAAAGAGCACGGTACACAAAAGAGGGTAATGTTACTGCATGTTGAGACCCTGTTCTTATGAGAAGTGGAAATGGTTGGTCAAAGGTCTCACTGAGGTGAGACACTAACCTTTCACAGAGGCAGCCTTTCTTTGCTGTTGATCCTACAAAAAAAAATTAGATTCCCGGTTTTGCAACATTATCTTTGTTTTTTGTTTAATTTTTAATAACAGGAATAAAGTATCAAGATATAATATATATACATCTACTAACATAGACATATTCTCTTCTTTAATTCAGTAGTTTCTTCACATTTGCCTGTATCTTTCAAGAAAAGAAAAATTAAAAACAAAAATTTTGACCTTTTTAGAATATTCCCAAATACCATATTTATGATAGTTCTTCTTTTCTCCTGGACTGATTTTCAATTTTTTTTTTTTTGGGACGCTGTACAATAATTAATTAGATTTTATCCTATAAAAGTTATAATGTATTTAATAGGATCCAAAGAACAGATTTAGTAGTATAGGTTGTGGTCTAGAGATTATTCATATTGTGCAAGAGTGCAGAGAATTCCCAACCTAGTTTCTGTATTGTTTTGGGAATAAATGAGTCTCAATTATAAAACAGGAAGTTTGAAGTCAGTAAAGTCTCCTTGCCATCACATCTGGGGATGCAGTGTTAGTTATCACAACTGGCTGACTCAGTAATATCACATCTGTGTGATACAGTGTTAACCATCACAGCTGGGGGGAATACAGTGTTAGTCATCACAGCTGGGAGGGATACAGTGTTAACCATCACAGCTGGGGGGATACAGTGTTAGTCATCACAGCTGGGGGGATACAGTGTTAACCATCACAGCTGGGGGATACAGTGTTAACCATCACAGCTGGGGGGGATACAGTGTTAGTCCTCACAGCTGGGAGGGATACAGTGTTAACCATCACAGCTGGGGGGATACAGTGTTAGTCCTCACAGCTGGGGGGATACAATGTTAGTCATCACAGCTGGGGGGATACAGTGTTAACCATCACAGCTGGGGGATACAGTGTTAACCATCACAGCTGGGGGGATACAGTGTTAGTCATCACAGCTGGGGGGGATACAGTGTTAGTCATCACAGCTGGGGGAATACAGTGTTAGTCTTGCAGCTGGGGGGATACAGTGTTAACCATCAAGCTGGGGGGGGGGATACAGTGTTACTCATCACAGCTGGGGGGGATACATTGTTAACCATCACAGCTGGGGGGGAATACAGTGTTAGTCCTCACAGCTGGGGGGATACAGTGTTAACCATCACAGCTGGGGGGGGATACAGTGTTACTCATCACAGATGGGGGGGATACAGTGTTAGTCCTCACAGCTGGGGGGGATACAGTGTTAGTCCTCACAGCTGGGGGGATACAGTGTTAACCATCACAGCTGGGGACGATACAGTGTTACTCATCACAGCTGGGGGGGATACAGTGTTAGTCCTCACAGCTGAGGGGATACAGTGTTAACCATCACAGCTGGGGGGATACAGTGTTACTCATCACAGCTGGGGGGGATACAGTGTTAGTCATCACAGCTGGGGAGGATACAGTGTTAGTCCTCAAAGCTGGGGGGATACAGTGTTAACCATCACAGCTGGGGGGGGATACAGTGTTAGTCCTCACAGCTGGGGGGATACAGTGGTAACCATCACAGCTGGGGTGGGGATACAGTGTTAGTCCTCACAGCTGAGGGGATACAGTGTTAACCATCACAGCTGGGGGGATACAGTGTTAACCATCACAGCTGGGGGGGATACAGTGTTAGTCATCACAGCTGGGGGGGATACATTGTTAACCATCACAGCTGGGGGGGATACAGTGTTAGTCCTCACAGCTGGGGGGATACAGTGTTAACCATCACAGCTGGGGGGGATACAGTGTTAGTCCTCACAGCTGGGGGGATACAGTGTTAACCATCACAGCTGGATTTTGCAGTGTTACTGTGGTGATACAGGGTTACTTAGCACATCTAGTGCATGCAGTTCAAAGAAGTCCAAGAACACAGATTTTAAATTCTTTACTAACTAGGTGAAGTAATACTCTGCCCACAATTCACTTATGAGCAGGCTTCCCTGGACTCCTAGTTTCCAGTGACCTTGCTCCCTTAGTCATCCGAGTAAGCTGAGGGTACAGCTGTGCCAGGTGCTGCAGTCATCTCTACCATATAAAACATCCTCATTTGCTTCATTAGACTGTCTTACACTTTTCTCTCAACCTAATCAATATCCTGACCAACTATCAAACAGTAAGGTTTTACATTTTCAGAAATTGAAAGGATTCTTAAGATAGCATCAGCTTGTTTTGATCCTAATATCAGCTTTAGGCCAGGAGACTAATTATTTCCATATGGGTAGTCCCAACTACTTCCTCATTGCCAGTCTCTCTCTAAACTTAAACCTGAGTGCATGCAGAAGCAAATAGGGTTGTACATGTAAAAACATATACAGAGAAAAGATTCCTTTGTAGAAAATGTACCAAACTACTTGTAATTTTGCGTGTAATATTAGAATGAGTTAAGCAGTAGTAATTAGATCTTTTGGCTTATAGAAATGTCCATTCATACCTCCATCCATCCATCCATCCATCCATCCATCCATCCATCCATCCATCCGATTCTTTCTTTGTCCTCTGTATGCAAAGTTGTTGTGGTGAATATTCAGGGAGGGCAGGCACAAGATAAGGCCTGTGATTAGACAGTGAAAAAGACAGGTGGGGACAGAGTTTTGGAAAGGAGAGAGAAGCCAAGAGAGGAGAAGAGGCAAGATGGAGAAGGATGAGGAGGCTTTAATTAGCCACAAGTAGCTATGGATATCTTATAAGGGATGGATTATTGTAGGACAGTTTGTCTTATCTAGATGGGCAGGTTATATCTTACCAATTGAGTTTATTGTTTGGTTTTGTGGAGTGTAAATTTACCGAAATACGTTATTGAGATAAATCTGATTGTTACAAGTTTGTGGATTTTGTCAGGCTGGTGTGAGTTGTGCTGGTGACCACAGAGGGTGGTTGTTAGGAGTGTGGGCGAGTCTGCGGCATGGGGTAGGGAGCCTCCAGATAGATGGAGCTGGTCAGAGAGGTGGAGAGATCTCCACTGGGACCGGAACGAGTTTGGCAACAGAGAGGCAGAAGGGCAACTGCTGCCGAGATGAAAATACCCAGCTAATGCCGTATGGCTCAATGATGCTGGCACAAATGAGGGTTGGTAATCATTTTTAAAAAGAGATATATTTGTTTTATGTGTGAGGACACTGTAGCTGTCTTCAGACACTCCAGAAGAGGATGTTGGATCCCATTGCAGATGGTTGTGAGCTACCATGTGGTTGCTGGGAATTGAACTCAGGACCACTGGAAGAACAACCAGTGCTCTAACCACTGAGCCATCTCTCCCACCCTGGTAAATCATTTTTAATATTTACCGCTACATGAAGTCCTGTGTAGTGTCAAGTACTATGTGATTTGGTTCCAGGAGGCAGGTCAGAAAAGACATAAGGATTTAATGGTAAAGACGTACCCTTAATTTCAGGCAGAAGACCATACAGATTTCTCATGACTTAGATGTAAATATGATCAAAGATTATGGGGAAGATTGTTTAGGTGGCTTGAATTGATGTTACCATGTTAAAAATGCTTGGTTCACTGACTTTGTTTGCTCAGGCTTTAGTGTAGTAGCTGGAAGTTAAATTACAGTGGTCTGGGAAGATCATGAGAGTGGGGTGGGTGAGTAGACATTGTGAAGCCTCTTACTAGGGAGGGTACTAGAGCATGAAAAATAGATAACAAAAGGGAAGCAGGACTTACAAATCAAACAGGCTTCCAATGTAAATAATGTTTCTTTTTCTTTGCTTATTACATGACATGCTATACCAACTATTACTAAACAGATATATCCAGAAGTGCCGAATGTGTGTGTGTGTGTGTGTGTGTCTGTGTGTGTCTGTGTGTATGTGGTATATGTGTATGTGTAAATGGTAATTTATGGAGATTATAAGATCATCAAATGTATGAACATGGAAAGAACAATCCCAATCAGTCTCGAGATCCTTGCTGTTGATAAGTCCAACTTTGTCTGTGCTCAGAGGTTTCCATGTCAAACCACTTTAGCACTGTCTCCCCATTTCTTTTCCTAAGTGATAAATTGGCATGGTGTGTAAATTTGGTGACATAGTATTAGTTTCTTCATATGTTATAGAACGTTGTCATAGTGAAACTTATTTTCAGTGATTATGTATTCAATAACTTGTTCATAGTGAGACTATAGGAATATGAAATGTGATAAACACAATTTTTTAAATACCTCTTGTAAACTTGAAAACATGATTAGTTTTTAAAATGGATTTACTCGTCATGACAATAGAAATTACCTTCATTGAAAGTATACAATGAAATGATTTAATTTTAAAATATTTTTTAAAATTTTAGTTTTTTTAAAAATAATTATTTAATCTTTTTTTTACACCCAGATTTTATTCCCCTCCTGTTCCACCCTCTGACTGTTCCACATCCTGTACCTCCTCCTCGCCCCCAACCCCATCTTCATGAGGACGTCCCCCCCACTCCCCACCCTACAAGATTTCCCCACTGCCTGGGGCCTCCAGTCTCTTGAGGGTTAGGTGGATCTTCTCTGAGTATAATGTTCTTATTAATTTTCTGAATTATATATATGTATGTGTGTGTGTGTGTGTAAATGTGTGTGTATCATATCATATATTTAGTCATGTTCCCCTAAAACTTATCCTAACTTCTAACATGAACACTTGCCACCTTTCTACCCCTTTTCAACTTTCTGCCTTCTTTATTTTATAATGCACTGCGTCCACTTTGAGTTACTCATACTCATGGGTGAGGGACCGTCCAGTGCAAGAGTGGTTAATGTACCAGGGACCATATACTTAAAGAAAGCTGACTCTGCCTATTCCAAAAGCCATTAACTCATTAGCTCCCCAGTTGGGGATAGAGGTCTGTGAGTCCTTCCTATTCCATGTCAGAATAGTGACTGGCTTCATCTTGTGCTGAGAGTTCACACAAGCTGCCATCATCTCCAGAAGGCACTGTTTTACAGTGATCCTCCTTAGCTTCTGGCTCACACAGTCGTTCAGTCAGTCTTCCTATCCTCTTCTGTCCATGAGCCTTGGAGATGGGTAGAGTGATGTAGATGTCCCATTTGTGGCTGAACATTCTATGGACACTGTGGCAGTTTGAACAAAAAGGGCCCCATAAGCTCAGGTGTAATAGGAGGTGTGGCTTTGGTGGAATAGGTGTGGATTTGTTGGAGAAGGTGAGTTACCGAAGGTAGGCTTTGAAGTCTCAGATGCTCAAAATAGGCCCATTGTGGCATTCTCTTGCTGCTTCCTGTGGATACAGATATAGATATCTCATCACCATGTGTGCCTAGATGCTGCTGTGCTTCACCTCTATGATGAGAATGGACTACACCTCTGAAATGTAAGCCATTCCCAGTTCACTGTTTTTCTTTATAAGAGTTGTCATGGGTCTTCCAATGCTGGACCATATTTTTGGCTCCTTCACTGGGGCCCCATATGGTCAGTCTGATGGTTAGCTGCAAGCATCCTCCTCAGTATCAGTATGGCTGTGGCAGAGCCTCTGAGGAGGCATCCACATCTAGTTTCTGCCAGTAAGCACTTCTTGGCATCAGCATTAGTGCTTGGGTTTGGTGGCTGCATGTGGGATGGATCCCCAGGTAAGGCAGTCTCTGAGAAGGATTCTCTCTCTCTCTCTCTCTCTCTCTCTCTCTCTCTCTCTCTCTCTCTCTCTCTCTCTCTCTCTCTCTGTCTGTCTTTCAAGAGTTGTCATGGTCATAGTGTTTCACCATAGAAACACTAAGATACTTAACTCTGAGCAGTTTTGAATTTCTGCATTGATTACTATCTACTACACTACACTCTGTGATGACACCTTAGAGTTCTGTAATCCAGCAATGTACATTAAGAGGGCAGTTTGATTCTATTCCCATAGTAATAATAGTAGGAGCTTTGCTCCTAGGGCTTATGATCTTTCCTACTATGAGTTTTTGGTCAGATTTATGCTGCCAGGTATGCATCTTCTCTCATAGACCTTATCCTAATCAAGTAGAAAGTAGTTGCTAACCTTACAATATCCATGCCTCTCTTGCAGGCATGCATATGTACCATGCCAGTCAGTGATGTAGCTCCCAGAGTTCATAGCTGCGTAAGAGTGCTGATGGCACCTTTTGGTATTACAGCAAAAGAGAAGCCTTTTGGTTGTAACAGTTTGATCTGTGTCCTGTGACCAGAGTGTGTGGTGTCTGTAGCTGTAGCAACTAACCCTGAAGTTCTGCTGGGCAACCAAGACCAGTGGAAATGGCCTGCATTGTTTGGGGTCTCTGAGGTACCCTGAACCAACACGTTTAGGGGAAGTAGCCCACACCCGGTATTGGGCTTGTTATTTGGCAACCTTTAGCATCGGGGACATTATTTCCTGAATTGAGTAACTCCAATTAAACCTTTATATGAAATGTATATGAGGCTTATAAATAATAGTAGGTGTCCATGTGCCTTTTAAGTGCCTCCTCTGCCCTGCCCTCCTTCAGTACAGTTTCAGAGTTGTAGAACCACCATCAAATTGTCTTTAGAAACATTTGTCATTCTTAGAAATCCCAATTACTTTCAATAGCT